>NW_028289074.1:0-645000 GCF_059628265.1 Tinamus guttatus
CCTCCCATCTGCCAACATGATGGTCATCAACCAGCTGGCCAAGCTGGTGAGGAGAGCCTTAAACTGGGAGTGAGTCAGGGGAGAAGAAGACTCCAGCAAGAGAGAGAAGGTGATGGCCTGAAATGATAGGGAAAGGTGCAGGTGAGAGAGCAGTGGGATGCAGGGAATGAGGCTTAGGGATGGAAAGAGAGCCAATCAGGATTGTTGGTATGAGGATTAGTGGGCAGAGCAACAGCTATGGCCTTGTGAAGATCTCTGCTATAGATCTCGAAAAAAGCGATAATGATGAGGTCCCCATGGTTTTCACCAAGACATTGTGATGGTGTCTTTCTCCATGGTCTCCACCAAGGCATCATGATGGGGTCTCCATAGTCCCCACAAAGGCATCGTGATAGGGTCTCGGTGGTCTCCACCAGGGCATCGGAATAACGTCCCCATGGAAACCACCAGGGCTTTGTGATGGCAGTGGCATCATGTCCATAAGGCCGTTGTGAGGGGACGGGCCCCATGGTGACCATGCCCTTGTTGGGGACAAAGACCCCAGGCTCCCCACTCTGGGGACAGCAGCTCCATCAGGAGGGAGCAGCTCCCCTTGGTGCCACTGTCAGGTCCCCACGAGAGGATCCTGAACATGGACAAGGATCGGCAGGCGAACGCCTGCTCCCGGCCCACAGACGGGCTCTCAGGCTTGCAGGAGAGCGGGAGCGAGGTGAGCAGTGGGGCTGAAGGGAGAGGCAGGCAGCGCGAATGGCATCAACACAGAGAGCACAAAGATGGTGTCGAAGGGGAGCCGGGATGAGGCACCGAAGCAGGCTCGCTGTTCTTCACTTCCTCAGCAGGGTTTCATGCACTGTGCTATGTAAGATAGAGATGATAGCCCAGAAAAGAGCAAAGGTGCCCTTACCAAAGAACCTCCTAAGAACTAGGAGCCTAGGTTCTGTTCTTACCAAACAACCTCCTAAGAACTGGAGCCTAGGGCTCTGCTTCTTGCCTTACTTCATGGCCATGGTGAAAGTAGTGCACGAACATGGTGCTGCCAAATTAGAAGAATGAAAATGTATTTCATAATGTTAAAGACTGCCTGATGTTTTGGAAAAGGCAATCTTTGTTATTCCTTGGGAATGATCTCAGTTATGACTATAATCTGCTTTAGGGGATAGATTCCATTTGATCACATAGAGAGGCCGGTGCTGCTGGAGATGCTCTGTGTTCATTGTATTCCCCTGCAGTGCTGAAAATTTTGGAGGCAGTTCCTGCAGGCCCTTAGCTTGTCATTAGGAAATATATCTGAAATTAAAAGTCTGTTAAGAGCACTTATTTCCCTCCTTTGACTAGAAAGGAAAGTCCAGATAACTGGATTTGACAGAGACATCTGTCCGGATGGGGTCTGACATCGGGCGGAATCTCCCTCCTCATATACACCCTTTCACCAATCCCTCACATATCTCTACAAGCCTGATTAAGCTGAACTTTTTGAAAGGCAGCTTTGATTCGGATGATCTGCACATCTGCACTTTCAATTTTTTTTAAAGTCTTCCTCCTCCCCTTGCTCTTTGTCGTTCAGACACCTCTCAACTCTTCCCTTGCTGCTTTGAGCTTCAGGGAGTCTTTCAAGAGTCTCTTGTTGTCTCTTAACCAGCTCCTTTACCATGTGTCTATCTAGGCTTTTCTATCTAGTTGTGAAAAACAGTTCAAGGATGGTTATTCCTTGTAGGCTGTGGAGCTCCTTGGAAGCAATCAAGACTCAACTAGCAGTTGAGAAGTGCGTTTTGTTTCCTATTGACACAGGATCCAGGTTATTTTGTTTCATCACACTTAACATTTCCGCCTGTTTGCCACTAGTTCAGGTGGGAATTTGGTGCACATGAGCTATAGCATTCAGTTCCTGGAATGGAAAAATAGTTTGATTTTAAGCAGAGTGATCCGAGTCCCCAGTGGCTGATGAGGGAACTGGCAGGGCTGGGAAGCTGGGCAGGAAGGTTCTGCATACAGGTCTCCCCTCAGAAATACTGCTTTTCACACGTGTCCAGACTTCACTGGGAGGCACTCTAGGAAGCGGAGGAAGTGCATGCCTGATTTAGAACATGAAAAAAATAAGAAAGCTGAAAAAAAAACCCAGCTATCTCTTTTTTCAGGTGCTCAGTGAGATCTGCCTAATTTAATACACTCCATTCCAATTAGCTACAGCAGACTTGAAGATTGAAGAAAATTATGGCAAGAATCATGGCTCCTGAGGGGGTTTGCATTTCACTGATCCCTTGGGAGTAGTTGGTGCTGAGTCCATGAACCTCTGATGGTGGGAGAAGTCTGAAGAAACTTCTCAAAAAGTTCAAGTCAGAAGCACATCCTTAAGTTTCTTGGAGGGTTAATGGGTCCCACTGTGGTTCATTACCAAGGAAAGTCTCCCCAGGGGCTGATTAAAGCAGAGAGTTGGAAGTTGTGACTGCAGATAGGAAAAGGCAAGGTGCAGGTTCCTCTGATGCCAAGTGAACCCTTCATGTGTGTTAACAAGCAGAATGACCAAATAGAGGTGCCCAGTCCCTGAGTACAGACATCCTTTCCACCATGCTTTGCCCAAGGCTTTTGGTTGGAGCAGTGTGTGGGTGGGAGTGTTCAAGGCCTAGGGCAGGACACTGATCCAGGACACCTTGTGTGCCTGAGGGAAAGCAGGCAAGGAGGCCCTGTTGCCAGAAGGAAGAAGTGTCTTCTCCTAGGCCTCAATGGCAGACACACCAGCCATGACCAAGAGGACATAGACCTAGTTCTTGAGTAGGTTTTGGCACTGCCCTCGGCTGCCTCCTCCTTGGGCTCTCCTATACTTTCCCATGCCTGTGCCTGTTTCCCTGCAGCTTGTAGACACCCAGGCTGCTTCCCCACCTTGTTCTCACCCCAGCATCTCTCTATCTTTTCCCATGTCTCTCTGTCCTTAGTGACTGTTCTTTGAAGGCATGGCTTGATCTCAGGTCCAATCCAGGTGACCTGTTGCACCACAGTACTGCTCTTAAGTGACATTTCTCTTTTATTCAAGCCAAGTCGGTACCTCAAGCTGCAGTTGGTGGTTCTTTCCCCTTCTCAAACTCTTTCCCACTACCAGAACAACTTCCATGATCCCTGAAACCACCCTGCAGCCAGTCACAGGCTCCTACTCTCTTCCCATTAGCTGTGGCACTTGAGCAGGCTAAAGAAGCTCATGGCCCTCAGCTTCTCTATGCAGGCCATGTGCTTACCAGGCCTGAAAAGCAGCCTCACAACAATAGAAGGGCCTGACTCTGGGGAGGCCATGTCAGGTGCTGACCCACAGGCTAAAAGAAAAAAAAAAGATTTTTCTGCAGAACCCTTAACTTCTTTGCACTGAATAAACCCGAATCCTCTCCTCACAGGCTGGGCAAGTGATGCTCCAGCCCCCAACCTTCTTGGAGGCCTGAGACTGAACTCACTTCAGATGAGCAGAGCTCCAGTGATGAGCAGAGAGCCCAGTTGGATGCAGTATCTAGAGCTACTCTAATGAGTACAGAGTAGGGGGACTCCTGTTCATGCAGTCCAGGACACTGTGGCCTCCGAAGCATGTTGCTGGCTCACTGCCCACAAAGGTCCTCCAAAGAGCTCCTGCCCAGCTAGACATTCCCCAGTCCATATCACTGCAAGGGTTCATCTGTCCTAAGACAGGACCTGGTTTTTGTCCTTATTGTAACACCATCCCATTCAAAGTAGACAATACTATCCTGTGTAGCCAAGCTGATTTCCCGAAGTGTCTTCTAGTTTTAATGAGCATTGGGATGGACCATCCTTGTGCTGGGTGGCTGTGCTCCTTAAATACCTTCGAGTTTTCCTAAGCTCCATTGCCCTTCAGATTGTCAGATTCCCTCACCCGGAGGGAGCCTACACAAGCTCTCACCCAAACCTTGATCCACGCCATGCAAGAGCTCCTTCCATCTGAGCTGTCCCATCCCATCAAGGACATCCACCCCATCCTGCTGTTCTCCGCTACCCTTCCTGCCTGCGGAGCTTGTCGTCTGCCATCAGAGCCCTCTAGTCATGTGAGTGGCCTCAAAGCATCTCCATTATTCCAACCATGGTTCAGTGCAGTGACAGCTCGTGCCTCTCCATCTGCTCTCCTCTGTGCCCCAGGCTGCATGCACTTGTGTGCGATATTGGGGTGGAGAGCCTCAGCTGTGGCACAAAGAAGAGGTCTGCAATGGAGAAACCTGTTACCAAGAGCCAAGGACACCGTGTGTGCAATGGCCCCACTTGGCAGCAGGGACATGCTCATGTAGAGAGCAGTTGTCAGGGCTATGCTGAAAGGAGGTTCCCACAAAGAGAGCAAAGTCTGGAATGCCCAAGGCCAGGGGGAAGCAGGAGAGGGATTTGGCTCCTAGGGGTAATTCCTGGGCAAGCTCCGGAAGTGTGGGATAGATGAGTGGACAGTGAGGTGGATTAGGAACTGGCTGGATGGCAGGGCCCAGAGAGTGGTGATCAGCGGTGCAGAGTCTAGTTGGAGGCCTGTGGCTAGTGGGGTCCCCCAGGGGTCAGTCCTTGGTCCAGTCCTGTTCAATTTATTCATCAATGACCTGGATGAAGGCACAGAGTGCTCCCTCAGCAAGTTTGCTGATGATACCAAACTGGGAGGAGTAGCCGATACCCCAGAGGGCTGTGCTGCCATCCAGAGGGACCTGGACAGACTGGACAACTGGGCGGTGAAAAACCTCATGCAATTCAACAAGGCCAAGTGCAAGGTTCTGCACCTGGGGAGGAATAACCCCAGACACCAGTACAGGCTGGGGACCGAGCTTGTGGAGAGCAGCTCTGCGGAGAAAGACCTGGGTGTCATGGTGGACGATAAGTTGACCATGAGGCAGCAGTGTGCCCTCGTGGCCAAGAAGGCCAATGGGATCCTGGGCTGCATTAAGAAGAGCATCTCTAGCAGGTCGAGGGAGGTGATCCTGCCCCTCTACTCAGCCCTGGTGAGGCCGCATCTGGAGTACTGTGTCCAGTTCTGGGATCCACAGTACAAGAGGGATGTGGAGCTGCTGGAGAGAGTCCAGCGCAGGGCTACAAGGATGATCAGGGGCCTGGAACATCTGCCCTATGAGGAGAGGCTGAGGGAGCTGGGCCTGTTCAGCCTGGAGAAGAGAAGGCTGAGAGGGGATCTAATCAGTGTATATAAATACCTCAAGGGAGGGAGTGCAGAGGACGGGGATGGTCTCTTTTCAGTGGTGGCCACTGACAGGACTAGAGGAAATGGCCGGAAACTGAAACATCAAAAATTCCATAGGAACTTAAGGAAAAATTTCTTAACAGTGAGGGTGACAGAGCACTGGAACAGGCTGCCCAGAGAGGTTGTGGAGTCTCCTTCTCTGGAGATCTTCAAAACCCGCTTGGATGCAGTCCTGTGCCACGTGCTTTAGGTGTCCCTGCGTATGCAGGGGGGTTGGACTAGATGATCTCTAGAGGTCCCTTCCAACCCTAAGCATTCTATGATTCTATGATTCTATGATTCTATGATTTTCAGGTACAATGATGCCCGTCCAGCTGGGTCTGTGTCCAACCATGAGCACAACTGCAGAGTCACCCTGTGACCCCAGAGCACCACAGCCCACTCACTCTGAAGAGCAGCACCAGCATCTCGGGGTCCTGCAAGGAGCACCGGGGAGGCTCCAGGACCTTCCAGGCAGACCATAACTAAGGAATTAACCTGGGGAAGGGTTTTCCAGGGAGCAGGGATATCCCTGGGGAAGGGGAAAAGGAGCAGTTGTGCTCTTAGAAGGAGGAATAAATGGGGAAAAGAAATATGTTTCTGTGCATGTCAGCTAGGGGCTGGCTGCTGTGTCCCTGGCAGCAGGAGGTGCCAGCAGAGCCCCAGGACAGGGAGCCTTGTGCTGTGCTGGAGAGAGGGGCTGGCATGGGGGCTGCAGGCAGCCTGGGGTAGGGAAGCTCTGGGATACAGGAACAAGAGGCACAGAGTGTCACTGTCCTCTGTGCCCATATGCCACTGGGGCCAGTTCCATCTTGGAGCCTGATGGGGCACCTGACACACACAGCCCTGTCCCCTGGAGCTGCTGTGCCCACCGTGGGGCTGGGGCTGTGGGGTGAGTGCCCTGCGGGGGGCACTGCTGTGGGGCCACCCCCAGCCTGGTCTGCTCTGCTGGGTGGGCTGGGAGAGGGCAGGGCAGGTGGGGAGAGCTGGAGAGGGGCTGGGCTGGGCTGGAGAGGGTCTGGAGAGGAAAAGGACGTTTGCTGAGCTGGGTGTCCTTGGTTGCATGGACTGACTGTGAAGGGGCCGCAGGGCATTTGTCACGGATTGTTCTCTCACTTTGGCCATTTCCAGCACTCATCCAACATTGGACATTCACAGGACTCAGCAGGGGCAGGTTGCTGGGGGTGGCTGCCCAAGCACGAGGGCTGTGGTGGGCTGAGACACCAAGGGTTGTTGCTGGGTCCATACTGGGGAGACCTTTCCCCATGCTGGAGTGCACCCTGCCCCATGAAGTGCCTGCACAGCAGGACCGTGGGACATTGGGTTCCTTCAGGATCTGAGGCTGCCCTCTTGGTCTGTTTCCTGAAGCAAGAGCCATGCAGAGATGCAGCAGAAGCAGGGCATCTTCTCTGAGAGAAGCTGAAGAGAGGGCTAAAGCAGTGAAGCAGGACTGGGGCGAGCGTGTGCATGAGGGCTGGTCCCTGCAGGTGGTCATTGGCCGCAATGAGCCAGGATGTTGGGCGCACTCAGCTGCTCCCCGTGTGCCGCGCGACTCCCGCTGGGCCTGGCAGTGCTGCCTTCCAGCTCATCTGCCAACAACCTCCTTGCCTACTTCCTTGCTTGTCCCACTTTGCCAGGCACCATACACTCATTCCCAACTGTGTAAGGGAGCAAAAAATCCCACAGCCTGGCATTGGAATGGATACACTTTGCTGGAAAAGAACCATTGTTCCTTTGCAGGCCTGGCCTTGGAGCTCCCTTCCTTTCCAGAGAGCAATGCCTGCTCTCCTGAGGATGAGCTTGTCCTCTCCTGGCACTGCTGGAGTGCAGGCATTTAGAAGGGGAGCACCTGAGTGTGGAGCAGAGCTGTGGTCCCTGCTGCCTCTGGGAATGCTCTTTGGCTCCGTGATGTCCTACCTGCTTTTTCTCTACCACAGTTTTCTCCCACAGATACAGTTTGAACGAAATAAATGAAAAATAAAGAGGGGAAAACAAGGTATGAGAGTAAATAAAAGGAAAAGGAAAGGAAAAGAAAGGAAAAAGGGAAAAAAATTAAAAAAAAAACAGTGAGAGGAAAAGGAATAAAAGAAAAGGAAAATAAGATAAGGAGAAGAGAAACAAAGAGATTAAAAAAGAAACAGAAACACACAGGAAAAGAAAAGGAAAAAGGAAAAGAAATAGAAAAAGTAAGCGAAGAAGAGGGAGAAGAAAAAGACCAAAAAGGAATAAAAATGGCAAAGAGGAAAGAAAGAGAAAAAGAAGAAAAAAGAAAAAGAATAGGAAAAAGCAAAAAGATAGGAAAGGGATTGTGGCATTCCCAGGGCCGCGTGTGAAGGGAAGTCCTAGAGGGAAAATTTGCTGGCCCTCCCTTGCCCCTAGGGTCTGGAATGTTAGGGCTACACACACATATCTGCAATGGGGATGATTTTAGTGCTTGAGCTCACTTGGAAACACGACACAAAACTTAAGCAATGATACAGGAATATATATTTAAACGGTAACAATAAAAATAACAATATAATAAACACTAACAACAACAACAATAAAAACAACATCAATAACACTAATAACAAAAATATCAACAATACGAAGAAGAACAAATATTACTATAAAAGTCTCCAAAGAAAAATCCACATAAGAAGTCATTGCTGGCCTCCCTGGGCCCAGCGCTTCCAGGCAGCAGCCAGGGTGAAGGGGAGCTTGTCCTGCAAGGGAAAAGGAGGCGTGAGCAGGGCCGAGGAGCGGCTCGGGGGCTCCCGTGGAGCAGAGGCTCTTTGGCGGCTGCGCGGGCTCTTTGGCAGCAGCGCTGCCGTCATTGGTGCCCTGGCAGAGGCTTGGCGTGGCCAGCGCAGCCCAGAGGCCGGCAGAGGGGCTGAGGCAGCAGGTGCCCAGGCCTTGGGCGCTCCTGCGCCCTGTGCAGCTCTGCCCCGGCACCGCGGCCCGCCAGAGCGCCCGCACACCTGGGCCAGGCTCCCGCGCGGCTGCTCCCCAAAGGCAGCGCGGAGCAGCGCCAAGGGGCCGGGCACAGCCCCAGCTCTGCCCGTGCAGCCGGCAGCAGGGGCCATACCTGGGGGCTGCAGCCGGAGCTCTCCCACTCCATGGGCTCCTCCGCGCTGCAGCCAACCAGGCCGTTGCTGCCCGCAGCCTGGAAGAGAGCAGGAGATCTTGGTAGAGGTGGTGCATGGAGAGGAGGAAGCACAAGCACGTCCAGTGGTTGCAAGGGCTGTACCTGGCTGCTGCTGTAACTGAGCCACTCCATGGGCTCCGGTTCATTCACTGTAGAGCCACCAGCTGTGTGTGGATCCTGCAAGAGAGAAGGAAGTGTTTCCAGGACAGGTGCCAGAGCAAGGTAAGGCTGGCCCCAGGGTCCCTCTTCCTGCAGCGGGAAGCTGGAAAGCAGGAACGGGCAAGGACCTGTCCCAGGTCTCCCCGTGCAGCTGGGGCAATACCTGGAGGCTGCAGGTCGAACTCTCCCATTCCATGGGCTCCTCGACGCTGCAGCCATCCAGGCTCCTGGTGCCAGGAGTCTGGAAGAGAGTGGGAGAGCTTGTGGGGACGGTCATGGTGGCAGCGCTGGTTCTGTGCGCGGGGCCTCGTGTCCCCTGCGTGCGCAGGGCAGGCGGTGCACAGAGCCAGGGCGCCAGGCTCAGGCAGCAGCCCCCGAGGCCTTGGCCGCTCCTGGCCCTGGCGCAGCTCTGCCCCAGCACCCAGGCCTGCCAGAGCTCCCTGCCACCTCTGCCACCAGCCCTGCGGCTGCTCTCGCAGAGCCAGGTGCCAGCCGTCCCCGCGCCGCCTCTGCCTGCGTGCACAGTACCTGCACAGAGCTCTCCCAATCCATGTCCTCAACTTCACAGTTGTCCATTTTTTTCACTCTCCTGAGTCTGCAACGGAATGGAATTGTTTACATTTGCAGCCATGAGCACCAAGTGTCGCGCGGTGGCTTTGGGGCCTCCCCTGGGAGGCATCGCGCAGGCTGCCCTGCAGCCCCGCAGCTCCCCTGCATCTTGTGGGTACCACGGGTGGCCCCTGGTGCTGCGCGGCCCTGCTGCTCACCTGGCCTTGCTGCTGCGTGGCCAGCACTGGGGCCACTGTGAGGCGCAGCCCTGGGAAGCATCCGTGTTCCCGTGGCGATAACTGCCCCTCTGGGATGTTCCACTGCTCCGTGGGGGGAGGAGGGCAGCGGCAGGGCCAGGGGGGCCGCCGTGAGGAAGGGTCTGCGTGTGCTGGACTCCCCTGGCACTGCTGAGCCTGGCAGCAGAGAGCAGTGCGTGGCCTTGGGCTTGCTGGGTGCCAAGGAGGGCTCCTCACGCAGCCCCATGGTGCTGCTGGTGGCTGCCTGCCCAGAGGCCGGGCTCCACTTGGGGCTCTGCTTCCACCCCTGCAAGCAGCCTTGAATGTCTTGATCTTTCTTTCCTACTTTTCTCCTGCCCTTATAGCCCAATTTCCTCAAAAAAGTATTTTTTTTCCAGAATGTCACCAAAACCCTACAAGTGAAATGGGTGGGAAGGAACGAGTGGCAGCTGCATCCTGTGCTTGGCCTGGCCGTGGTGGCGGCAGTTGGTACCAGGCCATGCCCCGGTGCTCCTGCAGAGAGGCGCTGCGCGAGGGCGCCTGCCTTGGCTGGCAGACGGGTGCGTTTGGCCGCACACCTTGCTGCGCTGCTCCAGCAGCCCCACACTGCCCCTTGCAGAGGCTGTGGGGAGCGGGTGCTGCGGCCGCTTGTGGGGACTCTGCTTGGTGAGGGCAGCACATCCCTGTGCTGTCCAAGGACAGCAACGGCTTCCCATGGACGTCCACGTGGACAGGGACACAGGGCTTCTCATCCATGGCTTCAATAGAGATGGGGCTCCTTGGAGAGGAGGCCCTGGAGGCCACACAAGAGGCCGGCACGGCAGCTCGCGGAGCGCACCGCAAGCCCACGGGCTGCTGGCAGGAGGGCGCTGGGCTGGGGCTGAGGTGTGCGGGGGAAGAGGGGCTACATGTCCTGGTACCTGCCCATGCTGCACTTGATCCCCTAACCTAGAGCTAAGCACTCAGCTCTTGGGAGTTTGTTCACTTGCTGGGAAGTTCAACCAAACCTGCTTTCCACCCCTGTATTTGGCTGTTTCCCAAGCTGCTTCCAAAGGGGAGAAATGACCCCCCTGCTCTGCACAGGTGCCCAGGGCACAGTGTCCCTGTCCCCTGCGCCGCGGGGCTGCACTGCCCCAGGGAGCAGCTCCTGCCCTGCGCACCGGCCTCCCTGATGCTGCCGTGAGCAGCACAGGAACAGGCACACGGCTTAGAGATCCTCCGGTAAAAGCCAAGTGGCCTCTTCACACATGGCCAAACTCTCATGCCATAAATTAATTCTTTGTGTGCCGCTGAACTGCTGTTGGAACCAAAGGAACCAGGGTTTGACACGATCCCAATCCCGTATTCTGAGACTGTGTTTGGGGAAGGGGGAGGCAGAGGGAGAGGAGGGTAAATCCCCTCTGGTCTATAATCCCTGGCCCATCGCCCCGGATAAAACCGGACCCAAACACACAGCATGCAATCGCATTCCGAGCACCAAAAGAGTCAAAGGAGAGGGTGCCTTGGCTTCAGCAAGCACAGCACAGGTTTCCATACTTGGGAAAGTCACTCACTTAAAACATATTTACCAAGTTTGGTCTTTAGCTAGAAAAAGGTGACACTGGATAAGCAGGGTTCTTGTTTCTGAGCTTGTGATGTCAGAGATGCCAAGAGCATTTCCGTTGGAATGAGTGATGCCAAGATCTGGGGACCAGGATGGAGGTTTCTCTGTCCAGCAGCAGCCCCTTGTGGCATGCCAGCAAGCAAGTTGGCCAGCAGCAAGATGCTCCTCTGGGCTCCAGCACTTTGGTGGCAGGGATTGCGCTGCTTGCTTTTGGAGGGTTTTCCCCTGCATGAGGAGGATCTCCTGCTCCATCTGCTCCTGGCTTTACCGTTCATACCTGAGTGTAAGGAATTCATCTCCGTTAGCAAGTGAGCATTGTAGCCCAGTGCTGGGCAGAGCTGCAGCAGCTGCAGGTCCCTGCTGCTGCTGAGGGCACATTTGTGCCTGCTCTGCCCTCTGCAGCCCTAGGAGGCCGTGGTAGGGGCAGCAGTGCAGGAGCCGCACCAAGGCTGCTCTCAGCCACAGCACATGGCGCCTGCAAGGTGCACGGCAGGACAAGAGAAGGAGCCCAGCAGCACACCAGGGGCTCCCAGGCCGCCACCAACTCACAAGGGCTCTGCTGAGGACATGCACACCTGGCCCCAGGGCACAACTGCCCTTCGCACTCATTATGCTACCAAGGAACACGTCTCGACCATGGAAAACAAAATCTTCTTTAGGAAATAGGGCTGTAAGGGCAGGAGTGGAGCAGGGAAGAAAGATGAAGGCATTCAAGGCTGCTTGCAGGGGTCTCAGCAGAGCCCCAAGTGCAGTCCGGCCTCTGGGCAGGCAGCCACCAGCAGCACCATGGGGCTGCGTGAGGAGCCCTCCTTGGCACCCAGCAAGCCCAAGGCCACGCACTGCTCTCTGCCGCCAGGCTCAGCAGTGCCAGGGGGAGTCCAGCACACGCAGACCCTTCCTCACGGCGGCCCCCCTGGCCCTGCCGCTGCCCTCCTCCCCCCACGGAGCAGTGGAACATCCCAGAGGGGCAGTTATCGCCACGGGAACACGGATGCTTCCCAGGGCTGCGCCTCACAGTGGCCCCAGTGCTGGCCACGCAGCAGCAAGGCCAGGTGAGCAGCAGGGCCGCGCAGCACCAGGGGCCACCCGTGGTGCCCACAAGATGCAGGGGAGCTGCGGGGCTGCAGGGCAGCCTGCACGATGCCTCCCAGGGGAGGCCACAAAGCCACCGCGCGACACTTGGTGCTCATGGCTGCAAATGTAAACAATTTCATTCCGTTGCAGACTCAGGAAAGTGAAAGAAAATGGACAAATGTGAAGTTGAGGAAATGGAGTGGGAAAGCTCTGTACAGGTACTGTGCGTGCAGGCAGAGGCTGCGCGGGGACGGCTGGCGTTTGGCTCTGCGAGAGCAGCCGCAGGGCTGGTGGCAGAGGTGCCAGGGAGCTCTGGCAGGCCTGGGTGCTGGGGCAGAGCTGCGCCAGGGCCAGGAGCGGCCAAGGCCTCGGGGGCTGCTGCCTGAGCCTGGCGCCCTGGCTCTGTGCACCGCCTGCCCTGCCCTGTGCACGCAGGGGACACGAGGTCCCACGCACAGAGCCAGCGCTGCCACCATGACCGTCCCCACAAGCTCTCCTGCTCTCTTCCAGACTGCAAGCACACAAGGACTGGCTGGCTGCATGGATGAGGAGCCAATGGAGTGGGAACACTCCAGCTCTGCCCTTCAGGTATTGAATCCTGTAGCCGGCTGCAATGGAAGATTTGGGGTTAAGCCTGGACTCTTCCTACTTACCTGCTTCTCACTGCATAAGGAGAGATCCTGCGTCCAGACACTTCCAGCTCTCGGTCCTGCCCTGCAAACGCCTCCTTCTCTCTTGCAGGTGCCTCATATGGACAGAGGGCCGGCAGGAAATGATCCTGAGCCCATGGAGTGGCTCAGTTACGGCAGCAGCCAGGTACAGCGCTTGCAGCCACTGGATGCCCTTATCCTTGCTCTTCCCCACGCACCGTCCCCACCAAGGTCTCCTTCTCATTCCAGATGATGGGGAGCAGCAGCCTCGCCAGCTGCAGCCAGGAGGAGCCCATGGACTGGGAGACCTCTGGCTGCAGCCCCCAGGTATGGCCCCTGCTGCCGGCTGCACGGGCAGAGCTGGCGCTGTGCCCGGCCCCTTGGCGCTGCTCCGCGCTGCCTTTGGGGAGCAGCCGCGCGGGAGCCTGGCCCAGGAGTGCGGGCGCTCTGGCGGGCCGCGGCGCCGGGGCAGAGCTGCACAGGGCGCAGGAGCGCCCAAGGCCTGGGCACCTGCTGCCTCAGCCCCTCTGCCGGCCTCTGGGCTGCGCTGACCACGCCAAGCCTCTGCCAGGGCACCAATGACGGCAGCGCTGCTGCCAAAGAGCCCGCGCAGCCGCCAAAGAGCCTCTGCTCCACGGGAGCCCCCGAGCCGCTCCTCGGCCCTGCTCACGCCTCCTTTTCCCTTGCAGGCCAAGCTCCCCTTCACTCTGGTTGCTGCTGAGAAGTGCTGGGCATGAGGACTCCAGCCCTAGACTATTTTGTGGATTTTTTTCTCTGTAGTGTCACAGTAGTTCTTAGTTGTTGATATTGTTTATATTTTTTTTGATATTGTTGTTGTTACTCTCATTGTTGTCATTATTGTTATTGTTGTCATTATTGTTGTTATTGTTATTCTTTTTTGTTGTTTTTTAAATATATATTCCTGTATCATTGTTCGTATGTTACGTATTTTTTCCAAGCGAGCTCAGACCCAAAAGGCATCCCCACTGCACATCTCTGTGTGGAGCCCTGTGTGCACCAGGCTCAGGGGAGCGACAGCAAAAGATTCCTTCTGGCACTTCCATTCACATGTGGCCCTGGGGATGCCCAAAGTGGAAGAAACCCCAGCCCCACCATGGGGCAGGTGTCAAGTTCTCCAAGTGCCGCACACAACGTGTCTCCATAAGGCCCAAGCCACAGGCAAAGGGAAGCTGTTGTGCCCCAGGGACATGGGCTCTGGAGATGCAGGGCCCACCTCTCCGAGCCCCTGGGGGACACACTTTTCAGCCTCAGGAACAGGGACCAGGTCACCAAGGAAGGTCCTCCAGCTCCACAGTGACTCTGGCATTTCCTGTGCAGGGCCCACTTGCTCTGCTCATACTGTGTGACACTCGTGTCCTTGCACTGCCTACAGCCTTTCCCAGCCTTTCCGTGGCCTGAGTTGCCTGCCATTTCCAGCACAAAGAGCTCCAGGAAGGCCCGTGCTGAGCACTGCATGTGAGCGCTGGGCCAGAGGAGCTGCCCTTGCCAAGGGGCCCTCCCTGTGCGCAGGGCTCAGAGCGCAGCAAAGCAAGCTGCAAGCTCCCTGCCACGCAGAGAAGGCAGGAGCTGCCAAGAGCAGGGCCCCGCGCTGCAGGGCCGCACGAGGGCAGAGCGTCTCCCACAGCTGCTCTCTGCCCTGCACCAGCTTCCAGAGGCACCTTTGTCCCCAGGGTGCAGCTGGGCCCTGCGTGCAGCAGCCGCCCAGGTGTCCACATGCAGGGGGAAGGTGTCCTTCCCTCAGCACCACAGAGAACACGTTGGCCCCATCCTCTTTACATTCTCCCCTCAGCCAGATGTACATGTGGAGAAGATCCCCTCTCAATCTTCTCGCTTAGTCTTTCCTCATAAGAGAGATTTTCGAGGCCCTTAATCACACGGTCACCTTCCGTATGGAACTGGTCGGCTCTGGGCTCCTGGCTCTGGAGAGCCCAGGAGAGGTGAAACGGCCTCCCAGGCCCTTGGGACCTTCCGATGTTGACCAGCTGAGTGGACACAAGAGTCTGGGTCACTGTGGCCATCTGCTGCTGTTCACTCCTCAGTCTGGATGCCAGAAGGAAATTGATGCAAGGCAGTTTCGAGCACATATTCAGTCATGGATTATTATAAAAACTTTCATACTGAACTATGGTTGCTCATTCTTTTTCTCTATTCCTTTTTCTTTTCCTTTTCCTTTCTCTTTTACTTTTTCTTCTTTTCCTTTTCCTTTTCCTTTCTCTTTCTCTTTTTTCCTATTCTTTTCTTTTTTTTTATTCGTATCCTTTTTTATTCTTATTCTTTTTTCTTACTTTTTTCCCATTACTTTCATTACTCTTCCTTCCATTCCTTCCTTTCATTTGTTCCATCGCTCCCTGGACACGAAGGGAGCCTCTGAAGCCACCCCCAGAAAGGAACAATGTTTCTTTTGTAGAAATGTGTATCCATTCCAGTGCCAGGCAGTGGAGTTTCATGTTCCCTTACAGAGTTGGGAATGAGAGTGTGGTGTCTGGGAAAATGACACATGTAAGGAGGAAGAGAAGGAGGTTGTTGGCAAATTGCAGCATATGATGCACATGGACTCCAGTGTAATGTACCAAAGACCTTCTTTCGAGGATCAAATACAATTTATACACCGTACTGTCCCGGATATAATTCCTTATTTGCAAAAAGCACGTGAAGATGGTTGCTAAAGGAGCCAACAGTCTAACTAATTACGCGCAAGATTATCCCATCAGCTATGCATTTGTGGCCCTGCAGATGCCAGTAATCAGCTGGCTCCGTGCCATCTCCAATTACTCCCTGAAGTAAGTTTTGCATGGGAAGAGCGAAGGGAGGTCCAGTATTCACTGGTCCTTCGAGGTCATGGGAGAGCGCTGTTCCATCTCAAGCTGCACCGTCTGCCACGGCTCCCCCTGTTTTGTTTAGCCAGGCCGCTGACAAAAGGAGCTGCCCTGATTTGGGCTTCAGCCTTTTGCAGTCTTCTCATCAAGGCCTGCATATTTCATGTATATGAGTAATTATATTTATTCGTATATATTCACATATATATTCATATCTATTCATACATTAATAATTTTTCATATATGAATATATATAATATACTTTCATATATATTTTCACATATATATACATATTTTCATATATGAATTATATTTTTTCATATATCCATATATATACCCATATATATATATTAGATATATGTATGCTTCTATGCTTGTATTTATTTATATATATTCCTTTTCACGAACTATATATGTTCATAGTATATATGTTTTACATTCATTATTATATTTGTCAATATATATAAAACCTATATATTCATAATATACATGCTTCATATTAATAATAATATTTATTCATATATACATTCTTCCCCTTTTTTATGTTTAGTGCTTGTTACACAAAACAAAACATTACACTTTGTTATACTCAGATTAGATACTAATAAAAACACACATAGATGTGAAATGCATACCATAACCTTCTGAATGTGAAGAATGGTCAAATTAGCCTCAGAATGGTTGCTATTAGTCAATAATTGAGAAAGGTTTCTTTTTTAAAAAAAAAATCCATATGCCATTATTCACAATTGGAGGGGATGGATCCCATTATGAATGCAGTAAATTTGTGTGAAGGTTATAGCTATTCACTATCTCATCTCATAGGATTCACTCATCACACATACAAACATCGAAAATATTCTATATTGGATATCCATATTAATCATACAGGTTAAAAGCATAAACTACTAATTATATAGGTTGAGATCAATGCACATAAAAGCATAAACTATTAATTATATAGGTTAAGATCAATGTACATAACAGAATAAAATTGCAAACTTCACCACATCTATTCCCTACTGCACCAAATGCTGAAAATGATTCATGATTCACTCCAATGGCTCATTGGTTTTCGACTCCTGTGCTTGGCTGCAATTCTCCTGTGGCTGTGACTCCTCTGTCATCAAGTGAGGCTTTACAGTTTTTGCTGGTAACCAGCGAGGACCTGTGGGAAGAACACATGCATATCCCCTTCCCCACGTTATTAGTTCTACGGGGCCGGTCCATTGCGACTCCCCACATTCTTTATACCGTACCTTTGGTTGAGCCACAAACGGAGGGACCCTCCCGAATTGTTGGGCAGCTGCTGTTGCAAATAACTGATGATCAGAACAATTCAAAAAATTATCTAACAGTTCCTGTGGAGTAACACGGTCCATAGGATTCCTTCTTTTTCATTTATGTGTCATAGCCTTGAGAGTCCCATGGACACCTTCGATAATGGCTTTTCCAGTGACAGAATGCAATATACCAGTAACATGTTGTATACTCCAGTGTTGTAGTAAAATAGATATTGTTTGTGAAACATAAGCAAGACCATTATCATTTTTAATTCTTTTCAGAAGGCCCATAGCAGCAAAACATCTTAACCAGCGGCATTTCACATCGTGTGCCTTTTCTCCCGTATGTGCAGAGGCTACCAGACACCCTGAGAACATTTCCATGCTAACATGCACATAACGCAGTCGGCCCCATGTCCATATATGTGTGATATCGCTCTGCCACAACTCATTAGCCTGTAAACCTCAAGAGTTCACTCCTGTATGTGATGATACTGGTGTAATATGTTGACAGTCAGAGCATGCACGGACAATATCCATGGCTTGCTTTTGGGACAGAGGAAATTGTTTAGACAAGGAAGAGGCCTTTTGATGAAAGAAGTTGTGAGATAATTGGGCTTGCTAAAAACTGCATGGTAGTACTGTTGCCGATGTCAGTTTGTCTGCCATAGCAGTTCTTTGAGTTATTGCTCCTAGTAGAGTAGTATGGAACCGTACATTCATTTTAAAATATAAACGTACACGATTTTAAAGCAGCATAGCTAATTTCAGTAGCAAGGGAAAAAGTTGTTTGTTAGTGACCTCTTTTACCATTGTATCTTCAATGTGTTGAGCAATACCTACAACATATGCAGAATCTGCAACAACATTGAGTGGTTCAGGTGAAAGCAATTCAACGGCGTGCAAGGCCGCTGATAGTTCAACAGTTTGTGTGGATCCTTCAAACATTAAAATAGTTGATTGCCAGTATAACGAATCTGTTTGTCTCCATACAACCAGAGCTCTATGTGTTTTCCCTGATCCGTCCAGAAACAATGTGTGTGCACCTTTAACGGGAACAGGAACACATGGGATCCTTGGCTGCAATGCAGTTTGAGAGAGGGAATGTAACAGTTTATGTCGTGGGGGTGTATAATGTATCTCATTTAAATAATCAGCCGGAGTGGCTTGCATCCATAAGAATTCCCTATTTAATACCACAAAGTCGTCTTTAGTCAGCCGCAAATAAACAGCACCAGGATAACTACAATAACTACATTGCAAGCACACGTATTAGAGTCATTAAACACAGTCTGGTCATAAATTTCATTAATTAATTAGCAAGCATTTACACATTGGTCTACAACATACACACCCTTTCCCTGCATAAGGTAATGCAGTTTTATTATTACTCTATGGATTGATCTCAAAATGGCACACGCCCTCCTTGGTATCAAGACAAACTTTGCTTGCCTTAAGGGCATCATCTTCGCATACGAGTGCCAGCTCTGATACTAAAACACAGGCTTCGAAATCTATCAATTGCCGTTTTTTAGCATTTTTTATCAGACATACTCGCCCACATTCAGTGGTCCGGGGAATGGGGGAGAGAGAGGGACGTGGGTGTTTAGAACACAGATTTGTTAGTGTTAATTCCCAGGGCTACAATGGGGTAAACCTTCTCAATGGTGACATCCGCCACTGTCCGTGCGTTAGTGATGACTGTGCTGAGGACCTGGTCATGGGTGAAGGTCACAGGTCTCCACCACGCTTGAAGCTGTTGTTCTTCCTCCAAGCCCTCAGGGCCAAGGCAAACGGATCATCACTTGGGGGGTCAGCCACCCCCTCATATGCTGGTGCTCACGGTGGTGGTGTTTCTTTCTGGTCAGTCTTATCACTCGGAGGGCCCCCCCCGCTGCCTTCAGAGTAAGCATCATCTGCCACCAGGTGGTCACACGTTTTACTGCAGCTGCATCACCATCTGCCATCGCCTCCTTAAGGCAATTTCCGAGATATTCCCACACCTCTTGCTGAAATGGGCCTTCTTTCAGAAAGATAGGTACCTTATCCTGGATCCATTCTAACAGAGCTGTTGGGTGTTTCCTGGAGACGTCCCGGTTCTGCTTGCACATCATGCGCTGCAGCACATCCAGGCTGTGTTTCTGCTCTTGAGACATTCCACCTCCCAGGGTTCCCAGGCCGCTCACATGATGGGTGCACACTGCAGCTCTTTCTGCTCCGTTCTTGGTTCACCTGGACTGCGCTGATGGGTTCAGACTGCGTGAGCTTCCTGCCTGTTCATGCCCCACATTGGGCTCCATTTGCAGTGTATGATGTGCATGGACTCAAGTGGAATGCACCAAAGACCTTTTCTTGAGCATCAGATACAACTTACATACCGTATTGTCCTGAATATAATTCCTTATTTGCAAAAAGCATGCAAAGACGGTTGCTACATGAGCCAACAATATAACCAATTACGCGCAAGATTATCCCATCAGCTATGGATTCGAGACCCTGCAGATGCCAGTAACAAGCTGACTCCATGCCATCTCCAGGTACTCCCTCAAGTAGGTTTTGTATGGAAACAGCGAAGAGAGAACAGTATACACTGGTCCCTCAAGGTCATGGGAGAGCGCTGTTCCATCTCAAGCTGCACCGTCTGCAACAGCCAATGAGCTGGAAGGCAGCAGTTCCAGGCCCAGCGGGAGTCGCGCGGCACACGGGGAGCAGCTGAGTGCGCCCAACAGCCTGGCTCATTGTGGCCAATGACCACCTGCAGGGACCAGCCCTCACGCACACGCTCGCCCCAGTCCTGCTTCACTGCTTTAGCCCTCTCTTCAGCTTCCCCCAGAGAAGATGTCCTGCTTCTGCTGCATCTCTGCATGGCTCTTGCTTTGGGAGACAGGTCAAGAGGGCAGCCTCAGATCCTGAAGGAACCACAGGTGTCCCAAGCAGGGCATGATGTTCACTCCTTCCAGCAGCATGGAACATAGGGATACACTGGGCCTTGGAAGCAAAACACCAGCAGCACCTGCCCTGCAGGACCAGCATGGGCAGGGGAAAGGAGGAGAGCAGCTTTGGCACAAACTGACCTCTCTCCAGACACTCCAAACACAAGAAAAGCCACTCATCCATATTCTTATCTTCCACAGCTGCAGGGAGCAAGGGCCTCCTTTGGCCCCTTTGCCATATGCAGCAAGCCAGCAGGGCTGCAGCTTCTCAAGCAAGGCCACTGCAGCTCTGCACAGACCACAACGGGCACCGCGCTCGCACCCGGCACCAAGCAGGCCTGACGCACAGTGCGAGCAGGCTCCTGCCGGCCTCTTGGCACAGCTTGCTGAGCACACCTCTGTGCTCACACACAAAATCTCTATCAACAACACACTTTTCTCCTCAGGTCTAGGGTAATCCACTCGCCCTACTCAACTTCATCCCTCCACCAATACATGTGGAATGAGCAAGTAAAAAGGCACATACGGACACTGATGCAGCAAGAACATATGCTGGAATTTGCATGTATTTTCAAGGACTGCTCAAACAGGAAACTGGAAAGTCTTGCAGAGGCATCTACTGACAGTGCACAACTCGACTTTCTCATGGTGCAAGGAGCAGAGTATCTTATGGAACTTGCCTGCAGATTCTGAAAGGATCACCTTATGAGGATGACCATATCACAGTCATGCCTTCTTCCTCTTAAAGGTATACATAACAGGGTCTAGCAGTGAGAAGCTGAGCAGGGATGAGGAATGACATCTGACCAAGTCCTAAGGCTAGACCACGAGAATCCCTCACCTCCCCTCAAGTAGCACAACTGATCTCTCTACTGTATTTATAGCGTTCCCTTGTGAAGAGAACAATCCCCTTTCCTTCCAAATGGCCACAAGTGCATGCACAACCCCAAAGGTCTATTTCAAGTCACACAGATATTGGCCCACTTTCCTCCAGGTAACTCCAGAGTCTGTGTTAAAACACGCAATTCAGCTTTCTGAGGTGATGTATTTATGGTCCATGGTCCTTGATTCTTTCTTCTTTGTTCACAACATGGAGCTTTTTGTACATTTTCTACAACTAGATATATATAAACCACTCTTTGAATGATAGCCCTTAGATCTTGTCCTCTGATTGCCTTTATCTTAAAGACTTTGCCCCTGCCTTTAATTCCACTCTCCCCGGTGAAACACCACTGGCCACAGGCCTTCAACTAGATTCAGCACCGCTGATAGCAACTCTTTAAGCTTTGCCATCCAGCCAGTTCTTGATCAACGCACTCTGCACTTAACCAAATCAAACTGCCTGAGCTTCCCAGCATCCCTACAACAATGTTACAGGAGACGATGGGAAGGAGAAGCTTATTTCACAGCCCAGCTTTTACAAACAAGTGTTCCTGCCTTTTAAAAAAAATTTCAGTCAATCACTGCAGACAACAGCAGCTTCTCTGGCGCAGGGGAGGTTACCTTCTCCATATCTCATTGACTTTACCAAAGGCGAAAACAGGGAGCACACGAGATTCTTCCCCTCCACTGCTTAGCATGACTCCAGGCAGCACATCCCTCCTGCACCTGCAAACACCACTTCCCAGAAACGGACCCAGTGGAGACCCACATATGTAAAGCTGCTGACAAACACGCCAGGGCAACACAAGTGCTGAGAGAGGGCAGTAGCTGGGCACAGAATAAACACATTGCTTGCAAGGGCCTGTGTACCCAGGTCGAGGGGCAGAGGAGCCGCAGCTTCTCTCCAAGCAACCTGCATGGGGCAAGGGCTTCCCAGCGCCTTTCCTGCCGATGGGAGCACTGCGCACGCCTGGGCTCTGCAGGCGTCACGCGCGCAGGCAAGGGGGCTCCCAGCACTTGCCCTCACAGCCACGGGGCTGAGCTGGCTGCCCAGCCCTCTGCTCGCGCCTCCCTGCAGGGAACACTGCTCTGCTTCACACTTCCCCTCCAGCATTCCCAGGGCAGCAGACAAATGCCTGCCGACAATTCCTCGTGCCACCAGCCCTGCGGCTGCTTGGGAGCCACCCAGAGCCCTCCACGCACCTCTGGCACCAGCCCCTTCCCAGCAGCTGCGCTCTGCCTCACAGGGGCACTGCGGCATGCCAGCAAGCAAGCTTGGCCAGCAGCAAGATGCTCCTCTTGGCTACAGCACTTTGGTGGAGGGGCTTGGGCTGCTTGCTTTTGGAGGGTTTTCCTCTGTGCGAGGTAAACACCTGACAGCACCGGCGGAGATCTGCTGCTTCATCTGCCCTTGGCTTTCCTGTCCTTATCCAAAGGCAGGGAATTCGCCCCTGTTAGCAAGTGAGCATTGTAGCCAAGTGCTGGGCAGAGCTGCAGCAGCTGCAGGTCCCTGCTGCTGCTGAGGGCACATTTGTGCCTGCTCTGCCCTCTGCAGCCATAGGAAGCCATGGCAGGGGCAGCAGTGCAGGAGCCGCACCAAGGCTGCTCTCAGCCACAGCACATGGCGCCTGCAAGGTGCGCGGCAGGAAAAGAGAAGGAGCCCAGCAGCACCAGGGGCTCTCAGGCCACCACCAACTCACAAGGGCTCTGCTGAGGACATGCACACCTGGCCCCAGGGCACAACTCCCCTTCGCACTCATTGCACTGCCAAGGAACATGTCTAGACCATGAAAAACAAAACTTTCTTGAGTCCATCAGGCTGTAAGGGCAGGAGGGGAGCAGGGAAGAAAGATCAAGGTGTTCAAGGCTGCTTGCAGGGGTGGAAGCAGAGCCCCAAGTGCAGCCCGGCCTCTGGGCAGGCAGCCGCCAGCAGCACCATGGGGCTGCGTGACGAGACCTCCTTGGCACCGAGCAAGCCCAAGGCCACACACTGCTCTCTGCCGCCAGGCTCAGCAGTGCCAGGGGGAGTCCAGCACACGCAGACCCTTCCTCACGGCGACCCCCCTGGCCCCTGTCGCTGTCCTCCTCCCCCCACGCAGCAGTGGAACATCCCAGAGGGGCAGTTATCGCCACGGGAACACGGATGCTTCCCAGGGCTGCGCCTCACAGTGGCCCCAGTGCTGGCCACGCAGCAGCAAGGCCAGGTGAGCAGCAGGGCCGCGCAGCACCAGGGGCCACCCGTGGTACCCACAAGATGCAGGGGAGCTGCGGGGCTGCAGGGCAGCCTGCACGATGCCTCCCAGGGGAGGCCCCAAAGCCACTGCGCGACAGTTGGTGCTCATGGCCGCAAATGTAAACAATTCCATTCCGTTGCAGACTCAGGAGAGTGAAAAAAATGGAGAAATGTTATGTTGAGGACATGGAGTGGGAGAGCTCAGTGCAGGTAGTGTGTGCGCAGGCCGAGGCTGCGCGGGGACGGCTGGCGCTTGGCTCTGCGAGAGCAGCCGCAGGGCTGGTGGCAGAGGTGGCAGGGAGCTCTGGCAGGCCTGGGTGCTGGGGCAGAGCTGCGCCAGGGCCAGCAGCGGCCAAGGCCTCGGGGGCTGCTGCCTGAGCCTGGCGCCCTGGCTCTGTGCACCGCCTGCCCCGCGCACACAGGGGACACGAGACCCCATGCACAGAGCCAGCGCTGAGACCATGACCGTCCCCACAAGCTCTCCTGCTCTCTTCCAGACTCCCGGCATTCAAGGCCTGGTTAGCTTGGACAAAGAGGAGCCTATGGAGCGGGAGAGCTCCAGCTGTGCCCTGCAGGTATTACTGCTGCTTCCAGCCACATGAGGGGAGCTGGGCCTGGGCCTGGCCCCTTCTGGTTTCCTGTTTTCCAGTGCAGGAAGGGAGGTCCTGGGGCCAGAGTTCCTCAGATGTGAGACCTGTCCTGCATACACCTCCCTTTCTCTTGCAGGCTGCTGTCATGAATGGGGGCCTTGCAGAGAACGCGCCAGAGCCCATGGAATGGCTGAGCTCCTGCAGCAGCCAGGTACAACCCCTGCAGCTGCTGGACGCTCTTATCCTTCCTCTTCTGCATGCACTGTTCCCACCAAGGTCTCCTGCTCTCTTACAGACCATGGGGAGCAGCGGCCTGTTTGGCTGCAGCACGGAGGAGCCCATGGAGTGGGAGAGCTCCGGCTGCAGCCCCCAGGTATGGCCCCTGCTGCCGGCTGCACGGGCAGAGCTGGGGCTGTGCCCGGCCCCTTGGCGCTGCTCCGCGCTGCCTTTGGGGAGCAGCCGCGCGGGAGCCTGGCCCAGGTGTGCGGGCGCTCTGGCGGGCCGCGGCGCCGGGGCAGAGCTGCACAGGGCGCAGGAGCGCCCAAGGCCTGGGAACCTGCTGCCTCAGCCCCTCTGCCGGCCTCTGGGCTGCGCTGGCCACGCCAAGCCTCTGCCAGGGCACCAATGACGGCAGCGCTGCTGCCAAAGAGCCCGCGCAGCCGCCAAAGAGCCTCTGCTCCACGGGAGCCCCCGAGCCGCTCCTCGGCCCTGCTCACGCCTCCTTTTCCCTTGCAGGCCAAGCTCCCCTTCACCCTGGCTGCTGCCAGCAAGCACTGGGCCCAGAGATACCAGCAATAACTTCTTATTTGGCTTTCTTTTATAGAGTTTTATATTAGCATTTATTGTTGTTAATATTGTTGGTTTCATTTTTGTTATTATTCATTATATTCTTGTAATTTTTCTTGTTATTATTATATTGCTTTTTTGTTGTTGTTGTTTAAATATATATTCCTGTATCATTTTTTAAGCGTTGTGTGGTGTTTCCAAGTGAGGCCAGGCACAAAAATCATCCCCACTGCAGATGTGTGTGTGTAGCCCTAAGATTTCACACCCTAGTGGCAAGTGGGGCCAGGAAAATTTCCCTCTAGGATTTCCCTTAACATGTGCCCCTTGGGATGCCGCAGCCTGTTTTCAACACTTTTTCTTTGTTTATTATTTTTCACCACCTCTCTTTCTGTTTTCCTACTCTTCTTCTTTTTTCTTGTTTTTTTACCTTCTCACCTTTGAAAGTTGTATCCCAGATAGCTCATTCCCATCTTTTGGGCTGCGCTGTTTTGCAACCTGCTTGCCACGATTCAGTCCTAGAGCAGGAGCATGCAGAGTTTGGTTGCACTGATCAACTTCTGACTCCACTAGCTCATTCACCATGGTGCTTTCTACTAAACTGTGTTGCGGATGTATTTCTGAGTCTAATCGGTGCTGCTGGTTCTTTAGGATTTCAAGAGCATTAATGGACAACAGTTTTAGCACATAATTCTAATTCCAAATGAATTTTCTTCGAACAGTTAAAAGAAGCGTTTCCGTGGGAGGGGGAGCCTGGGAGAGCGCTGGCTGCAGCTGCCCCGTGCGCGTGCAGGGTGCAGCGCACTGCTGCAATAGCTCCGTGAGGGGGAGAATTGGGAGAAATCAGAGGGTGATTTAGGTTTGAGAATCTAGGTTTGATTAAGCAGCTTCTCTGACTTCTATGCACAAAAACACCAGAGAGGCTGCTGAGAGCATTGCAGCCACCTTGCAACAGTTCATAAGATCTCATTTGGAGTGTTGCTTTGACTGCAAGTTTTCAAAATCTTGAGGCTTCTCATGGATACTATTTGTAAGCTACAGCTGCAGGGACGCTAGGCACCTACCTCAAGTCATGTCACAGAAGGAGGATCATCTTTAGCCTCTGAACATCACACTGCAGAAACAAAAGAACTATTGCTTTACAACCCTCCCAGAATCCTGCTGCTATATCCCAGGACAGGAGCACGGTTGCATGGGAGAACATTGAAAATGCAATGGTCCAAGTTCAGCAGATGGATTCAGAATTAAAAGTATGTGCTGAGACCTTTGTCAGTTTAGGCCCGGGAGACCCTGAAAAAGGCCTTGGAACAAGGTCATGTCAAGACAAGAGCCCTACAAAACAGATCAGAAGAAAGCATGGCAGAAAGGGGACAAGTGAAGCAGCCAGGAGAGCAGCATGATCGGCCTCTGGATGCAGAAGCTTCAGGATTGAACTTTGCAAGGCAGATGGCGAGAGAGAGAAGCCCAGAGCAACGTGAGTACTGAGCAAGGGCATGTACCTGCACAGAGGGAAGACACTGTGCTTGTCTGTACAGGGAAGACTGCTCTGCTTCACACTTGGCCTCCAGCATTCCCAGGGCAGCAGCCAAATGCCTGCCGCCAATTCCCCGTGCCACCAGCCCTGCGGCTGCTTGGGAGCCACCCAGAGCCCTCCGCGCACCTCTGGCACCAGCCCCTTCCCAGCAGCTGCGCTCTGCCTCGCAGGGGCACTGCGGCATGCCAGCAAGCAAGGTTAGCCAACTGCAAGATGCTCCTCTGGGCTCCAGCACTTTGCTGTCAGGGCTTGCGCTGCTTGTTTTTGTAGGGTTTTCCTCTGCATGAGGGCAACAACCGACAGCATCGGGGAGATCTGCTGCTTCATCTGCCCTTGGCTTTCCTGTCCTTATCCAAAGGCAGGGAATTCGCCCCTGTTAGCAAGTGAGCATTGTAGCCCAGTGCTGGGCAGAGCTGCAGCAGCTGCAGGTCCCTGCTGCTGCTGAGGGCACATTTGTGCCTGCTCTGCCCTCTGCAGCACTAGGAAGCCGTGGCAGGGGCAGCAGTGCAGGAGCCGCACCAAGGCTGCTCTCAGCCACAGCACATGGCGCCTGCAAGGTGCGCGGCAGGACAAGAGAAGGAGCCCAGCAGCACCAGGGGCTCCCAGACCTCCACCAACTCACAAGGGCTCTGCTGAGGACATGCACACCTCCGCGGCACAACTGCCCTTCGCACTCATTACGCTACCAAGGAACACGTCTTGACCATGGAAAACAAAACTTTCTTGCGTCCATCGGGCTGTAAGGGCAGGAGAGGAGCAGGAAAGAAAGAGCAAGGCATTCAAGGCTGCTTGCAGGGGTGGAAGCAGAGCCCCAAGTACAGCCCGGCCTCGGGGCAGGCAGCCGCCAGCAGCGCCATGGGGCTGCGTGAGGAGCTCTCTTTGGCATCCAGCAAGCCCAAGGCCACGCACTGCTCTCTGCCACCAGGTTCAGCAGTGCCAAGGGGAGTCCAGCACACGCAGACCCTTCCTCACGGCAGCCCCCCTGGCCCTGCCGCTGCCCTCCTCCCCCCACGGAGCAGTGGAACATCCCAGAGGGGCAGTTATCGCCACGGGAACACGGATGCTTCCCAGGGCTGCGCCTCACAGTGGCCCCAGTGCTGGCCACGCAGCAGCAAGGCCAGGTGAGCAGCAGGGCCGCGCAGCACCAGGGGCCACCCGTGGTGCCCACGAGATGCAGGGGAGCTGCGGGGCTGCAGGGCAGCCTGCGCGATGCCTCCCAGGGGAGGCCCCAAAGCCACTGCGCGACACTTGGTGCTCATGGCCGCAAATGTAAACAATTCCATTCTGTTGCAGACTCAGGAGAGTGAAAGAAAATGAATAACTCTGAAGTTGAAGAGATGGAGTGGGAGAGCTCAGTGCAGGTACTGTGCGCGCAGGCCGAGGCTGCGCGGGGACGGCTGGCGCTTGGCTCTGCGAGAGCAGCCGCAGGGCTGGTGGCAGAGGTGGCAGGGAGCTCTGGCAGGCCTGGGTGCTGGGGCAGAGCTGCGCCAGGGCCAGGAGCGGCCAAGGCCTCTGGGGCTGCTGCCTGAGCCTGGCGCCCTGGCTCTGTGCACCGCCTGCCCTGCGCACACAGGGGACACGAGGCCCCGTGCTCAGAGCCAGTGCTGCCACCATGACCGTCCCCACAAGCTCTCCTGCTCTCTTCCAGACTGCAAGCACCCAAGGCCTGGCCGGCTGCATAGATGAGGAGCCTATGGAGTGGGAATACTCCAGCTCTGCCCTTCAGGTATTGAACCCTGCAGCTGGATGCAACGGGAGATTTGGGGCTGAGCCTGGACACTTTCCCCTTCCTGCTTGTCACTGCATAAAGAGGGATCCTGGGTCCAGACACTTCCAGCTCTGGGACCTGCCCTGCAAAAGCCTCCTTCTCTCTTACAGCCTCCGCATATGGACGGAGGGCCTGCAGGGAATGAACCTGAGCCCATGGAGTGGCTCAGCTATGGCAGCAGCCAGGTACAGACCCTGCAGCCCCTGTCCTCCCTCTTCCCCACGCACCATTCCCACCAAGCTCTCCCGCTCTCTTCCAGATGATGGGGAGCAGCGGCCTGGTCGGCTGCAGCCAAGAGGAGCCCATGGAGTGGGAGAGCTCCAGCTGCAGCCCCCAGGTATGGCCCCTGCTGCCGGCTGCACGGGCAGAGCTGGGGCTGTGCCCGGCCCCTTGGCGCTGCTCCGCGCTGCCTTTGGGGAGCAGCCGCGCGGGAGCCTGGCCCAGGTGTGCGGGCGCTCTGGCGGGCCGCGGTGCCGGGGCAGAGCTGCACAGGGCGCAGGAGCGCCCAAGGCCTGGGCACCTGCTGCCTCAGCCCCTCTGCCGGCCTCTGGGCTGCGCTGGCCACGCCAAGCCTCTGCCAGGGCACCAATGACGGCAGCGCTGCTGCCAAAGAGCCCGCGCAGCCGCCAAAGAGCCTCTGCTCCACGGGAGCCCCCGAGCCGCTCCTCGGCCCTGCTCACGCCTCCTTTTCCCTTGCAGACCAAGCTCCCCTTCACCCTGGCTGCTGCTGGGAAGCGCTGGGCTCATGGATGCCAGCAATAACTTCTTATTTGGATTTTTCTTTAGAGATTTTATAGTAATATTTGATATTGTTGATATTATTGTTGTTAGTGTTATTGATATTGTTTTTATTGTTGTTGTTGTTAGTGTTTATTATATTGTTATTTTTATTGTTATTGTTTAAATATATATTCCTGTATCATTGTTTAAGTTTTGTGTCGTGTTTCCAAGTGAGGTCAAGCACAGAAATCATCCCCATTGCAGAGGTGTGTGTGTAGCCCTAAGATCCCAGCCCCTAGGGGCAAGGGAGGGTGTTGCAGATAGTTAGGGTCCGGCAGCCGGAAGATATCGTGCTGTACGGAAAGATAGGGCCCCTAATAGCCAATAGCGTTTAGTTTATGATGTAAGCAGACAGATGTGATGTTGTAAACCTTAGCTATATAACACCTTGTTAGCCATCAAGAAACGCCATTTGCCGTCCACCACATTGGTGTCAGCGAGCTGATGGCCCGAGCGGCATGGGGGTGGTCGCCGTGCCGTTCCTGAACCAGGTCGCCGCGCCGCTTGAACGGCAACAAGTGGTGCTGAAACCCGGGAATCATCGGCTGGACGGGTGAACGGCGGCCGGAGCGAGTGGACCAGCCCGGTGGGGAGGACGCTCCCAGAGGAACAAGGAGGATGGAAGCACTCGTGAAGGTCGTATCGCAATTACATAAATATTGGGGGATTGGTTGTAAGCCAAAAGATTTTACTCTCACTGTTGCGAGGCTTTTAAAAATTAAGGTTATAGACCAGCCGGTGGATATTCTGAAGTCCCTGAAGTGTGTCCCTAAAGTGTGGGACAAATGTACTAAGGCGTTAGCCGAGGAGATGATGTCTTCGGGTTGTGGGAAAAACCTTAAGGGTTGGGCAAAAGCTGTACAAGCCTTGCAGAAAGCTAGAAAAGAGCAGGAGACCGGGGTAGCAGTAAGGGACTGTTTGTTGGCCACCCAGAAAATGGGAGTCGGGGCAACCGCACAGACTTTGCACCCCCCAGATGATGGCAATTCTGCTGAGCCTAAAGGTCTGCAAGAGGGTGATACATCCCCTCCATCCCCCAACCCCGTCCCGCTTACAGAGGAGCAGGAACAGCCGAAATCTGTTTGGGGCGAGCTAGCCGAGGAAGCTAGGAACATTGAAAAGAAGTCAGAGCTTGGGGACGTCTGGGCCAGGACACCACCCTATGCCCCTCAAAATGGCGCCGAGCCGCAAGGGGAAGGGCCGGGCGAGGGTGCCCCCGGCGCGAGTGAGGGACCGAGAACCAATGGGAGTGACCGGACAGGTGAGGGAGGCCCGAGCGAGGGGCCGAGAACCAATGGGGGTGACCGGACAGGTGAGGGCGGCCCGAGTGAGGGGCTGAGAACCAATGGGAGCGACCGGACAGGTGAGGGAGGCCCGAGCGAGGGGCCGAGAACCAATGGGGGTGACCGGACAGGTGAGGGAGGCCCAAGTGAGGGGCTGAGAACCAATGGGGGTGACCGGACAGGTGAGGGAGGCCCGAGTGAGGGGCCGAGAACCAATGGGAGCGACCGGACAGGTGAGGGAGGCCCGAGCGAGGGGCTGAGAACCAATGGGGGTGACTGGACAGGTGAGGGAGGCCCGAGCGAGGGGCCGAGAACCAATGGGGGTGACCGGACAGGTGAGGGAGGCCCGAGCGAGGGGCCGAGAACCAATGGGGGTGACCGGACAGGTGAGGGAAGCCCGAGCGAGGGGCCGAGAACCAATGGGGGTGACCGGACAGGTGAGGGAGGCCCGAGCGAGGGGCCGAGAACCAATGGGGGTGACCGGACAGGTGAGGGAAGCCTGAGCGAGGCGCCGAGAACCAATGGGGGTGACCGGACAGGTGAGGGAAGCCCGAGTGAGGGGCCGAGAACCAATGGGGGTGACCGGACAGGGGAGGGAGGCCCGAGCGAGGCGCTGAGGACCGATCAGAGCGGCCATTTCACAAAAGGCGCCTCCGCGGGTGGAAGGCGGGGCGAGCCAAGAGGGGGGAACAGCCCGCCCGCAACGGAAGTAGGCGGGACGGAAGTAGGCGGAGCCGGAAACCAATAAAAAGGTACGGGAGCCCGGAAGTGACCAGTCAGTCGAGTTCCGGCTCCGGATCAGACACTAGTCAGGACGAGCGGCTCACGACTGATTCAAACTTAAGGAAGGAGAAAAAGAAGGTAAACATCCGAATTAAAGAAAAACCGGCCGGGGCAGACATGATTAAACATGTTGCAAAGGAAGAGCATCTGACCCCAATTCAGGTGGCTGTTACCTTCAAAATAAAACTAATGAAAATTGTGAGTTTCTGTTCACAGGACCGGATCATCGGACACCCCCGTAACCCGTACGCCCCGGTGACAAGCGTCCCGCCCGAGCCTGCGTGTTCCACGCTGACCGAATCCAGAAAACAACAAAACAGCCTCTGCAAGAGGGGGCCGTGATGCCTTTGCGTTATCTTAATTTTGCAGCTTGTCACTAAGGACAGGTAGAGTCACACCAGCCCTTTAAATGGGGTACCTGAACAGATCGAACAATCTCGAGCAATTAGTACAAAAATAACTACAGGGCCACCAGTTTTCAGTGCCATGCCTTGCCAACCAGCACCCATTGAACCCTGTTCCAAACGCAGCTGGTACGAAAATTTGTTCACCGGTTCGCCGTGGTTAACCACCCTGATATCCACCCTGATAGGACCGATCACAATGATCATGATGGCACTGATCTTTGGACCCTGTATATTGAATAAGCTCATGCCATTTGTCAAGAATCGGCTAGAGAAGGTTAACATCACGTTAGTAGAACACCGACAACTGCTTTAAGAATATATCCACTCAGTATTACCCCCAAAGTTATTCCAAGGTACACCCTATTCCTACACCCCGGTATTACCTGTCATCCACTACCTTCTACGCGCCTTCTTCCTTGTGCCCTATGTTTTATGTCAAGTTTATGATATATAATTTTAAGATTGGTATAACTATAAGAAGAGAATAAGATAGTAATAAGAATAAGTAAGAATAAGATAGTTGTATTTTAGCTAGTTTTGTTATGCATAGGGAGGGGGGAAGTTGTTGCAGATAGTTAGGGTCCGGCGGCTGGAAGATATCGTGCTGTACGGAAAGACAGGGCCCCTAATAGCCAATAGTGTTTAGTTTATGATGTAAGCAGATGGATGTGACGTTGTAAACCTTAGCTATATAACACCTTGTTACCCATCAATAAATGCCATTTGCCGTCCACCACATTGGTGTCAGCGAGCTGATGGTCTGAATGGCTTGGGGGTGGTCGCCGTGCCGTTCCTGAACCAGGTTGCCGCGCCGTTTGAACTGCAACACGCAGCTCCTGTCCCCTCTGCACCTCCTGCTTCTAGTGACAGTGAAGAGGAGGAGGAATGGGACATTTTGTCCCTTCAAAACAGGAAAAGGAAGCCAGTAGTGCAAGGTGCCAAAAGCCCCAAAGCCAAATAGCAGTTTCCACTGCGAGGCCAGGATTGGCGGGGCATGGTTTGGCTTTGGATTTGTAATCGTGCCACTGACCACCCAAGACAGAAGGGGATTAAAGAAAGAACTACCCCCTTATTTAGATGATCCTATAGGAACTGGGGAAATGATAACTGAATATCTAAGAAATGCAGATTATACTTGGCAGGTTTGGGATTTTCTTTTAGGAATCCTTTTTGGATCCCAGGGAAAGAGGATAATCTTGCAAAAAGCTTGTCAATTATGGGAGGATGAGCACACACAGGCAGGCCAAAATGCAGTTTAGCCTGCCCTCAGCAGAGAGGAAGGACATTGGAGGAGGGAATGCCCACAGAGGCCAAGATATGGGTTGGTAGAGGCAGTAGATTCAGAGGCACTCATTTTACAGGAAAGGTCCTTCAAGGTGTCATGACTGCCCTGGGGATTCAATGGGACTTGCACACCCCTTGGCATCCCCAGAGCTCGGGTAGAGTGGAAAGGATGAACGGGAACATTAAAAAGCATCTTTTGAAATTGATGTTAGAAACTAAGATGCTATGGACACGACTTCTACCATTAGCTTTAGCAAAAAGAAGAGCAAAACCTAGGGAAGACATTCAACCGTCCCCCTTTGAAATCATGTTTGGGATTTCCTACACTGCTAACACCCAACCTGGCAGGGAGGTAGAGATAAGTGATATATATTTAAAACAATATGTGGCCAGAATACTTTCTCTTGTGAAGTCTCTCCAACAGAAGGCCAGCTTGCACAGACCTTCCCCTTGGATTTTGCAGTCCATGATATCCAAGCAGGGGATTGAGTCTTGGTCAAAGCATGGAAAGAAGCACTGCTGCTGGCAAAGCGGCGTGGACCTTATCAGGTATTACTAACCACAGAAACATCAATCAAGACAGCTGAGCATGGATGGATGGACTCATCATACCACAGTTAAGATTTCCAGGAGCCCAGAAATCTGGACTTCTCGGTTGAAGGAAGAGGATGGAAAGCCCCGGCTAACTCTCCATAGATCTGTACCGCTGGCTGGGACTGGGTCCGGAGAATTAATGCTGGGTTGCTGGATCTGTGGGAGTCCAGGAGTATATGAAGACTACCCATGGATGCTAGACCTATTGAACATAAATTGTTAGTTAGTTCTAGTAGCGCTTAGAAATCGTTTATTTTGTACTTAATTATGTCACCCATTTGCATAGCCCAAAATGGTTAAAGTTTTTTTTTTCTTCTTCTTCTTTAACAACCTAAGGGCAAAACCTTGGTAATCACCAGCTTGCGTGGTTCATACAGCAGAACTAGAGGGTTTTTAGTTGCTTAGATTGGCTGTGTGTTGATAAATAAACCCCTCCTTTAAATGTTGCTCCTTGTTTGGAAGTTTGTCAGGAGTGGTGGAACCTGGTGGCCCTATGGAGGTGCTGAAGTTTTTTCCCTGGCTCTGTTTTGAAGCCAAGCAGGTTTTCGTGCATCCAGACAATGTGTCTATGTGTGTATATGTGTATATACCTCTAGATCAAACAGACGTGCACTCTGGGTCCCTGTGCTCTGGCCTTGGACACTCAGCTTTGGACGGCTCAGACCCCGGGTCTCCGCAGTTCCGGGTAGAATTTGAATTTCCTTCTTTTCTTAGGAACCTTCTTCAAGACATTAGTTCAATGAAGACAATTCAATGTCAGCTGGAGAAATGATTCCACCACCTTCAGATGTGTCATCGTCCTCAGATGTGCTTCCATCCTTTTCATTAGACAGGAAATTTAACTTTTCCAGGAAATATGTTCCTATGTTTCCTATGTCTGGTCAATTAATACCTTTAAAAAGGAAGTGTAATAGCATATACAGTGAATGGTGCTGTGCTAAATCTGCAGCTAAAACTCTACAAAGGAACCATGATTACATTAACTTTCATGTTAGCACCCCAGAAGTGCAATGACCTTGACTTTTCCAGAGAAGATCTTCTGCTCTTATAAAAATCCTACCTCTTTCCCGACCTGTCTTGGGATCCCTCTTTCTATTGATTGCTGAGATCTTATCTGCACGCTTGCGCATTTGCAGTGATAAACTACTCTTGATAAACTAATGCAGAGATTCTTTTCTCCCTTCTCTCCCCATCCTCTTTCTTTATGGACGCAATCCCCAGACCTGACAGCAGATGAGGACAAAAGCAATGAGGAAGCGGAAGAAGGTGAGTAGCAGCAACCCCAAAGGATCTCCAGGATCTCCGTTGAGGCTGGCTTCTAGATGAGGGTCACACTTGGTCAACCCTTGCCTTCTATTGCACTTAGCCCCCAAAGTTTGGAATTCACTGGCCAAAGTCAGCTGAAGCTGTTGTGAGAATAGATTGTTAAATGAAACGTGGGAGTTTGGCAGGTTTCACTGATTTTCAGTGGTTTCACTTGGAACAAAATTACAGAGCTGAGTAAATTTTTGTTACAATGCAAAAACTGAAAGGGAAGGATATTAAAACTGAATGCATTATAAGGACCTTCCTATGTAAATAAACACTAGTAAGATCAATTTTATAGCAGTGGCATAAGAACTTCATTCACAACACAAATATTCCCACAAGTATTCTCCAAGGGTGGTGGAAATTTCATCTTTAGAAAATGTGAAGCTGCACTGAAATGCCACCATATACATCTTACACCATGCTTCCTGAATTGCTTTTTAGCGATTTTTGAATGGACAAACTGTTTACAGACTTACTAGGACTTGGGTATTCACTTCAAAACTTACTGAAAATCGTGACTGGGGATTAAAGAGGCAAACAGACTGCCCGATACCTCTCATCACATAGGCACAACCAAGCTGTCTGTCCTTTCAGCCTTCGTTCCCAAGTTAAGTTTCTGATCATGGGGAGAAAAAAAAAAAAGTTTGGAAAGCTCAGTTAAGTTACAGCCTATAAAATGCACTGCAGAATGCCTCCGTGTGTTTGTCAGTGTGACGTGACTCGAACTTTGATTCATCATGACCTGTATTTTTTTCTTAAAATCTCCTCACTTTACAAAGAATGTCCTGTATAGTGTAGTTTAGTCAGCTGTGAAAGGCAAATGTAGCATGTAAGCATTTTCTTAAGTCGACTTAAAGCCCATTTTAGAATATTCACTGATTAAAAGCCACTTCCAGAGTTACCTTTTTAGGGTTTTGAAGCCTTCTAATTTCTAAACCACATTTCCTGGTGGCTGCTTTCTGTGTATTTGTTGCTGTGCCTGCATTGCACGTCATTTTAAGTAGTCTTGTGCCCCTGGAGGAGCTGCTGTTGAAGCACACAGCAATCCTTATTGCCTCCTTTTGCTGGTAACTTGAATTCTTCGTTTGGGATGCTGAACACTTCATTTTGTGAGCAGGCTAGAAAGTTGCCTTCGTAGCTTCCTGCTTAGGTCCAAATTCCTTTTTTTTTCAAGTAGAGCAGAAAGATTGGATGTTTTGTGTATATGCAGTGCCTTGATAAAGTTTCTATACAGGCACAAAGTACGTGCATGTCATGTGCTCTGCATATTTGTGACTGATTTTCTTGGTTCTTTTAAGCAGGGAAACTTGATGTATGCTTCCAAGAAGAATGAAGCTGCTGAAAAAGCTTATGCAACTCAGGTGATAGGTTAATTCTGGCTTTAAACTATCTTTACTGCTCACAGAAGTGAGCTAACTACTGGATAATTTCCATGTGTGCATAATTCTCTATTGCCATTGGGGTTACAAGCCAGAGGGATGGATGTCAGGGCTGGGCTGGGCTCAGGACAGATGCTCAGAAAAACAAAGGAACACATTCACAACATGCTCACGACCAAACACAAATAAAAGGCAACAGATGCCACAGACAGGTGGGAAGTCATAGAATCATAGAAGTCAAGTAAATGAGCAGTATTATTCAGCATGGGAAACAGTGCTCTTGCTACAGCAATAGTGGGGCAGTTTTCCTGGTTTTGTGCAGCACAGCAAGAATTTTCAGGAAGGGAGATGTGCATGAGAGCTCCTCTGAAGTGTATCCTCCTGCTGTAGTTACAGAAACATCATCATCGTCAGAAGCAGCTGATGTTCGTGATGCTGAGGAAGGTGAGGATCCTCGGAAGCGTTACCGCCTCAGGCAGAGGAAAACTGTCATATGCTAGCAAGCTCCTTTGGAAAGTAGGTTATGTGCACAGCTACTCTCCAGGGCTAAATGATTGCATATAAATGAGATACAATTTCTTGAATATATTTATATACACACACACACTCAACTTTGATTTAAATTTCTTCTGCAAGTGCATTTTGCTGCATTTATTGCATGCATGTAACCTGTGCACATTGCATTTCTTTGCCACTTCAGTTGCTCATTGCCATTTCTGTCAATGCCCCATTACAAATGGGCTGCTAAAGGGTCACTTCAGAAGATCTACTTTTTATAAATCTGTTTCTACTTGTAGTTTAGTTTATAATGACTTTTTTCTTTCATTGCACTGTTTTATCAAAAACTTAACCTTTAAGTTTTGTTATTTCCATATTCAAACTTACTGATTTTAATTTAAAGGTCTCCACTGAGAAGTATAAAAAGATATATGTACATATCCTTCAAAGAAAAGTCATAAACCCAACATGGTACTCTTACCCTCTTGTCACTTTGTGTCCTGAAAAAACCTACTGTGTGTGTTTCCCTTGTACTATGCCTTCAGAAAAGACACTTGAAACTGCTTTCTGGAGTTATAAACAGGTGAAACATCACTTTCTGCCATTTTATTTCATTTTATAGAATCATCATCGTCAGAAGAAGCTGAGGTTTGTGATGCTGAGGGAGGTGAGGATTCTCGGAAGTGTCACGGAAAACTGTCGTATGCTACGAAGTTCCTTTGGAAAGGAGGTTATAAGCACTGTAGAGTAATTGATGGGCCAATGGTCTTCAGCCAAAGGCTGAAGGGTTGGTATAAATACCCAAACAGGGTTGAGTATTTATATAACCTTCACACATCTTAACCCACGAATCCTGGAGCATCAACATCCCAGTGACCAATCCTGGATCTCCTCTGCTTCACCAGCAGTTCCTCAGTCCTAGTTTTGCAATCTTCAACAGGTTCCCTTCATGAACCTTTTATCCTACATATTCCCACACCCAAAGTCTTATGTGAATTCTATGCCCCTGTCCCCTCAAGGTCCTGCTGTGTTCCTAATGTCCTGCGTTCTTCATGCCACGCATGTCCTCGGTTCTCTATGTTTCCCTCCCCTGTCCTCTGTATCCCTAATCCCACATGCCCCCTGCGTCCCTGATCCCATCTGTGCCCAGTCTCCCATGTGTCCCTCATGCCCCTTGTGTCCACCCAATATCCCGTGGCCCCCAATGCCTTGTGTCCCCCCGCGTCCCTGCACTGTCCCCGACCAACGTGACGCACCTGCAGCACGAGGAGGCAGCGCAGACAGCCCGGCCACTCGGCACGGCGGGTGCCCAGCAGCAGCCGCCGCAGGAAACAAGGCAACAGGGGGCTGTGCCCCCCTGTGCACCCACCACCACCACCTCCACCGCCTGGAGCACCTCTGTCCTGCGCTGGCAGCTCTGGGGCAACGAGGGCACCACTCAGGACACGCAGGGGACGCTCGGGGTCCCCTTTGGGCCCAGAGCAGGGTCACGGGGGAACCCAGCGGTTGTCATGTTGGGTTGGGAGTGGGCACCCAAAGTGGCTCCCACTGTGTGCGGGGGGGTACCAGGTTGGGGGGGACCCACTGGGAATCCCATGGAGCGTTGGGGCATGTTGGGATGGGTGGGGTCATCCAATGGGGTCATGGGGACCATGGGCACCCAAAACATGGCACAGGGGGGACATGGGGACCATGAGGACCCCAACGATGACATGGAGGGGACATGGGTAGCATGGGCACCCCAGGCCTGGCACAGAGGAGACATGGAAACTACTGAGGGTGACTGGAGTAATCCTGGGGACCCAGCGGTGACACTCACTGGTGCTGGATGCGGGTGAGGACGTCCGAGAGCTCGGCCTGCAGCTTGACAGCAGCCACCAGTGGCTTCTTCTGCTCCTGCAGCAGGTCCCCAACAAGCTGGGGACAGACAGGGGTGGTTGTGCAGAGGGGTCAGCACGTGCCCGGCAGGGTCCCCATGTCCCCCCGCTCCCAGCAGGACCCGGGGGTGCCCCGACGCTCACCTGGCCCTGCCGCTCGGCCGCCTCTACCACAACGATGCTCTCGGGAAGGGCTGTCTCACACCCAGAGCGGCTTGAGCTGCTCAGGGAGCACCTGGCGGGAGCCCTGTGGGGGCCCCAACATGCTCAGCATCCACGGGGGCACCCTGGGAGGTGAGGACAACCGGGAAGCCAGTGCTGGTGGCTCCCAGGGTGTCCCCACACTGTGCCCACACCGGTGTCACCACCGCAGGGACCACCATAGTGCCCATGGCTGGGACAGGGGAAACTCGGGCTGTCCCTGTCTTGTTACAGACCCACTGCCCCGATCCCTGCTGTGACGTCCTGCATCCCTGGCGTGTCCCCTTCCCCTGGCAAGTCACTGAATGTCCTGTGTGTCTCTAACTTGCCATGTCTCCTCGATGCACCATATGTCCACCCAATGCTTCATATGTCCCCCGATGTTCTCTGTGGCCCACCAATGTCCCACATGTCGCTGATACTCCATGTGTCCCCAGTGCCCCATGTCCCCCCTATCTCTCATGTGTCCCTAATGTCCTGTGTCCCTAATGCTCCACATGTCCCTCATGCTCTGGCTGTCCCCTGATGTCCTGTGTCCCCCTGATTCCCCATGTGTCTGCCCATGCCCTGGGTGTCCCTAATGTGCTATGGACCTGGTGGCAAACGTGTTCCCAAGCTCTGTTTGGCCCCAAATATCCTGTGAACCCCTGATGTTCTGTCCCCCTGATGGCCCATGTGCCCCACATCATCCTTGTGCACCCAGCGTCTCAATGTGTTCCTTAGGACCCCAATTCTCCCAATTCCCTATGTATCCCTAATATGCTCTGTGCCTCATGTCCTCCATATCCCCAGTGCTCTGTACATCCCATCATGGCCTCTGTACTGACAATGCTCCATGTGTCCACACGTGTCTTGTGTCCTCTTATGTCCCGTACTCTCCATTAGCTCTTGTGTCTCTCAATGCCCTGCATGTTCCCAGATCTCCTATGTCTCCTCCTGTTCCCCATGTTTCTCCAATGCCCTATGTGTCCCCAAAGGCTTGTGTGCCTTCTATGCCCTTGTCCCCTCGAGGTCCTGCTGTGTTCCTAATGTCCTGTACTCCTCATGCCACGCATGTCCCCAGTTCTCTAGGTTTCTCTCCCTGCCCTCTGTCTCCCTGATCCCACATGTCCCCAGTCCCCTCTGTGTCCCTGACCATGTGCTCCCAATATCCCATGTGTCCCTCATCCCCCAGGTGTCCACCCAATATCCCGTGGCCCCCAATGCCTTGTGTCCCCCCGCGTCCCTGCACTGTCCCTGACCAAGGTGACGCACCTGCAGCACGAGGAGGCAGCGCAGACAGCCCGGCCACTCGGCACGGCGGGTGCCCAGCAGCAGCCGCCGCAGGAAACAAGGCAACAGGGGGCTGTGCCCCCCTGTGCACCCACCACCACCACCTCCACCGCCTGGAGCACCTCTGTCCTGCGCTGGCAGCTCTGGGGCAACGAGGGCACCACTCAGGACACGCAGGGGCCTGAGATGACCCCTGTCCTGAGATGCAAAATCCCCCCAACCCCACAGATCCCTTCTTGCTTCCTCGACAGGGACCCCCAAGCCCTCTTGGGAACCCAGTTTCCTCCCTTTCTCCTGCACTCCAAAATCCCTCATCCACTCGGGGACCCCAAATCCCACTTTAGGGGCCCCAAATTCCTCCTGCAACCCCAATGTCCCCACACCTCAGGAGCCAAGGACCCCAACTCAACCCATATCCCCCCTCTACCCCAAACCCCAGCCTTGGTTGCCTGGCACCCTCCACCCCAGCTTGCCCCTTACCTGGCTGATGTCAGCTCCTCTTGGCTGCTTTTCACTTGGGTCTTCAATTTTTCGGGGATTCCTCCAGAATCCATGAGCTTTTTATGGTCCAGGTCCTCCTCCTGCAGCCTGTGCAGGGAAAGGTCATTGGGGGGGTTAGGGCAGTCAGTTGGGGCACCCCAATATGGGGGGGAAATTACGCATCCCCATTTGGGGAGAAAAGGGAGCTGGGGGCACCCAAACCTGGGGTGGTGAGTCCAGAAAACCCCAATATTATGGGTGAAATTCTCTAGGGTACCCCAATATTGTTTGTTTGTTTGTTTTGAGGGAGAAATATTGGGTAGGGTCTCAAAAAACTAGGAGCGACTCCAATATGTGGGGGGAGGGGGAATTTGGGGCACCCACATACTTGGCAAAAGGGTCAGGGCACCCCAACTTTTGAGTGAAGGCAGCTGGGAGCATCCCCAATACTGGGGGATTCCAGGGAACCCCAATACTGGCAGCCAGGGGTGCTTTGGGCACCCCAATGTTGGGGGGATCTGGGGCACCCCAGTATTTTGGGTGAAGGGAGCTGTGGGCACCTGCACTACAGGGAGGGGTCTGGGAGATGTCAGGGGCACCTCAGTATTGGCCGTGCAAGTAGCTGGGGCCCAACAATACCTGGGCTGAAGGGAGTCTGGGGCACCCCCAATACTGGGGAGGGCTCTGGGACACCCCAATATCCAGTGTAAATGGAGCAGGGGGCAGATCCATATTAGGAGGAGCCTGGCAGAAGTTGGGGACACTCTAACACTAGGGGTGTACAGAGTGGGGGGGATCACCAATGCTGGGGGGTCTGTGGCACCCCACAACTGAGGGGAAAGGGACCTGTGGGGCACCCTCCAAACTGGAGGGCTCTGTGGTAACCCAGGACAGGGGTGAAAAGAGTTGAGGGAACCACCAGGACTGGGGGGGTCTGGCAACAATATTGGGGTCTCTGGGGACTCCTAATATTAGGGATGAAGGTTTCTGGTGGCATCCCATTACAGAGGTGGCCCAAAATTGTGGATGAAGGGATTTGGGAGCAACCCAAACCTGAGGGGGAAGTGGGGCAATTCCCTCCCATATCAGGAGATGGAACCTGGGGAACTCCGTTATGGGAGGGTCTCACCCTTCTATTGGGTTAAAGGGAGCTGGGGGAACCCCGATACTGGGGGAGTCTGAGCTACCCCAATACGGGAGGAAGGCATTAGAGGGCAGCCCAGCACTTAGAAGATCCTGGGGCACCCCAGTACTGGGGGGAGGCAGATGGGAGGCACCTCAATAGTGAGGGGAGTCTGGGGTACCCCAGAATGTTGGATAAAGGGGAACCTCATACTGGGTGGAGATGAGCATCCCAATATCCATATTAAAAGGTGCTGGGTGTCCTAGGGCACCCAATATTAGATGTGAAGGGATTGGGGCACCTCAGTATTGGGTTGAAGGGACTTGGGGGCACTGCAATCCTGGGCAGGGTCTGGGAAAGGTTGGGGGGAACCAAATACTGTGGGGGTGAAGGGAGGTGGATTCACCCCAATACCAGGGGTGTCTGGGAGAGGTTGGGGACACCTCAATATTGGGAGTAGAGGGAGCTGGGGAGTGTTTGGGACCATCTGCAGAGCCCCATTTTCCACAGGGAGCCTGGGGGCCCAGGGCCACCCATGGGTGCCTGGGGGGACACCCTACCTCACCCAACACTTTGAAGTGTCTCAGCAAGGCCAACAATTTCTGCTTGATGTTGGGCTGCTGTTGCGGAGAGCGGGTAGGTCAGGGCAGAGGCAGGGGCACCCTGGGGACCCAGCACCGCTGGGGACATCCTGGGGACAACTCTAGGACCTGGCACCCTGGCACGTGGGGGAGCATCCTGGGTACTGCCCCCAGCTCCTCCTGCGGCACCCACAACACCCAAGGCTGCAGCAGGACCCTCCCGGCACCCTGTCACCTCCACCCTGGAGAGGCACCTGCTCACCTGGGTCCAAGCAGAGCCTGGGAGCATCCTCCTCCTCTTCTTCACTTTCTGCAGCTCCTCTTTCTTGTAGAAAAGGTCCTGGGGGACAGTGTGACAGGGTGGCACCATCGGGGGCACCTGTGGGTGCCGTGCAGGCAGTGGGACACCCGTCAAGCACCCACCTGCCGTGCAGAGCATCGTCGCTGCCCTCCTGCTCCAAGTAGATGCTCTCCTCCTCTGAACAGTTGTCCATGTCAGCAGAGTCATCTGGGGGCACCCATGGGTGAGCACCTGGCTGGGCTGCCCACCCTGGGGATGCTCCCGTGCCCCTTTTCGGCGGGTGCTGCCACTGCTGGGGGAGCTGCCCTGTGCCCTTGGCTGTCCCCATTCCTTGCTCTTCCCCTCTGACTCCAGCGGTGTCAGCAGGGACTCGGGGCACCCGTGGGTGCCTCGGGGGCCTCACCTGCATCCTGCTCTTGTCCTTGTTGTCCATGCGCCGCTTGACACTTCATCCGAAGCTCGGTGAGGGGCACTGCCACGTTCTGCGCGAGCACCTGCAAACCTTGGGCGCTGGGCACCCAGGAGCTCCACGCTCGCCTCCGGCCTCCCGCATGCACCACAGACCTGGGTGTCTGCGAGCTCCCTGCTCACTCTGCAAACCCGCAGGCACCCGAGGACCCTGGCATCGGGGTGCCCCCCAGCAGGCGCCCACACGCACCCGAGGGTCCAGGCGTCCGAGCGCCCGCATGAACCCAAGGGCCCAGGCTTGCAGGTACCGGCCTGCAGGCACACTGGGGACAGGCACCCCCACGCACCCAGGTGTCCCGGCACCCACACGCACCCCAGCACCCAGGCACCGGGGCACCTGCCTGAGGGCACCCGAGGGGCGCACGCGCTGGGGCAGCCGGCAGGCACCCGCCGGCATGTGGGCACCCAGGGGTGCAGGGCACTCGGGACACACGGCCCCGCAGGGACAATGTGGGCACCCCTGCCCTGAAGGCTGCAGGGGCTCGGGCACCAGCTCTGGGCATCCAGGCTGCACGGGGGAGGCTGCTGTGGGTGAAGGGGCCAGGGGAAGGGCGGCTGGAGGGTCCCGGGCGCCTGTGGCAGGAGGGATCGGGGGCTGTTGCGGGGAGCGAGGGGCGCTGGGGGCAGGAGCTGTGCGGGTGAAGGGTGCTGGGGTGAGGGCCACGCGGGGAAGGGTCCTGGGCACCGGAGTCTGTGGGTGAAGGGGGCTGGGGGCAGCGCAAGGGGGAGGGGTCCTGGACGGGGGCTGGGAGGGAAGTGTCCTGGGGGTGGGGGGTCCTGGCAACAGGGCCCTGCGGCTGCTGGGGGGAGGATCAGGCTGGGGAAAGGGAACCCAAGGGTCAACGGTCCTGGGGGTGGGGGCACAAGGGGGATGGCTCATAGGGCCTATGGATCAACTGAGCAGATGGGGACCCCCTGGCTGAAGCGTTCAGGGGGTCGGGGCCCTACGGAAGAAGGGTCCGGGGAGCCGGGACCCACGGGGAAAGTGCTTAGGAGGTGGGGTCCCATGGGGGAAGGGGCCGCGAGGTTGGGCTCCACGGGTAAAGGGTCCAGGGAAGCGGGGTCCACGGATAAAAGGTCCAGGGAAGGGGGGTCCACGGATAAAGGGTCCAGGGAAGTGGGGTCCACGGGCAAAGTGTTCGGGATGTGGAGGTCCACGAGTGAAGGGCCCAGGGCAGGGGGACCTACGGATGAAGGACCCAGGGGATGGGGGCCAATGGATGAAGTGTTCAGGGCCTGGGGCCCTATGAATAAAAGGTGGAGGGGCTTGGGGTCTTCGTGTGTTGTATCCGCGAGGTGGGGGCTCATGGGGGAAGGGTCCAGAGGTTTGGGCCCTTTGGAAGGGCTCTGGGAACCGGGGCCCAGGGGTGAAGGCTTCAGGAGGCGGGGGTCTACGAATGAAGGGTTCAGGGAACCGGGACCCGGGGGTGAAGGCTTCAGGAGGCGGGGGTCTACGAATGAAGGGTTCAGGGAACCGGGACCCGGGGGTGAAGGCTTCAGGAGGCGGGGGTCTACGAATGAAGGGTTCTGGGAACTGGGGCCCAGGGGTGACGGGCTCTATAGGTGGGGGTCGATGGATAAAGGGACGTGGAGGTGGGAGCCCATGGGGGAAGGGTCCAGGTGATGGGGCCCTATGGGAGAAGCGTGCAGGGGATCGGGGCCCATGGGGAAAGTGCTCAGGAGGTGGGGGGTGATGGGGGAAGGGGCCGGGAGGTGGAGGCCCACGGGTGAAGGGTTCAGAGGAGGGGACCCTTCCAAGGACGGGTGCAGGGAAGAAGGGTCCAGGGACGACGGGTTCGAGAGTTGGGGGTCTACGAATGAAGGGGTCAGGGAACCAGGGACCACGGGTCATGGGTTCAGGGAAACGGGGCCCACGGGGGAAGTATTTGGGAGGTGGAGGCCCACGGGGTAAGGGTGCTGATGGGGGAGGACCCTTAGTGATGGGTACGGGAGTTTTGCGCCCGAGAGAATTGGGTCCTGTAGGTTGGGGAATACAAGTTGTGGGCCCTGGGGTCTGGGGTCCACGGGGGATGGTTACTGGGGGCGGGGGCCCACGGGTGAAGGGTCCAGGGCAGGGGGCACTACGGAAGGAGGACCCAGGGAAGCAGGACCCATGGGTGAAGGGTTTGACAGTTGGGGGCCCATGGGGAAAGGGGCCGGGAGGCGGGGGTCCAGAAATGAAGGGTCGAGGGGAACAGGGTCTTCGGGTAAAGCATCCTGCAGGTTGGGGCCTTCGGGTGAAGGGTTCAGGGGAGGGGACCCTTCCGAGGACGGGTGCAGGGAAGAAGGGTCCAGGGACGACGGGTTCGAGAGTTGGGGGTCTACGAATGAAGGGGTCAGGGAACCAGGGACCACGGGTCATGGGTTCAGGGAAACGGGGCCCACATGGGAAGTATTTGGGAGGTGGAGGCCCACGGGGTAAGGGTGCTGATGGGGGGGGACCCTTGCTGATGGGTGCTGTAGTTTTACACCCGTGAGAATTGAGTCCTGCAGGTTGAGGAACACTGGTTGTGGGGTCTGGGATCTGGGGTCCACGGGGGATGGTTACTGGGGGCGGGGGCCCACGGGTGAAGGGTCCAGGGCAGGGGGCACTACGGAAGGAGGACCCAGGGAAGCAGGACCCATGGGAGAAGGGTTTGACAGTTGGGGGCCCATGGGGGAAGGGCCCAGGAGGTGGGGGTCCAGAAATGAAGGGTGCCGGGTACCAGGGCCCACGGGTGATGTGTTGCATAGGTGGGGGTCGATGGGCTCCTGGGAATGCGGGCCCATGTGTGAAATGGTACTGAGGGGGACGTCCCATGGATGAAGGGTCCCCTGGGCCTAGCCATGGGCCTGAAGCAGCCTGAGGTTTACAGCAGGCGGCTGAGGGATCCTGGGGACTTGTTCCCACGGGTGAATGGTCACTGGGACATTGGCCTGGGGTGGAGGGTCTTGTGGGTGGGGGTTCTATAACAATACACACATGGTCAGACGTTTTGGGGATGAAGGGGCCTGGGGTTGGGAGCCCGAGGTTGAGGTGCCCAGGTGGGACGTGTCCCTGAGTGGGGGGCCCTGGTGTTGAGGGCCCGAAGGTGACGGGTCCAGCTGGTTGGGACCCAGCAGGGAGGGCTCCTGGTGCAGGTGGCCCCACAGCGAGGGCTCCCCGTGCTGGGACCCCCAGGGTGGCAGGTCCCGGTGGCAGCGCCCCAGGGGCACTGGGTGCCGGGGGCCGCAGGGCGAGGGGCGCCGCGCGCGGGGGCACCTGTGCGGGGGCTCGCGGGGCCGCGGGCCCCGTCTGCAGCTGCAGCTCCGGCGTGGGGGGGGCGCTGGGCCCCACGGCCCCCTCCAGCTCCTTGGAGCGCAGCACCCGCGGGGAGCCCTGTGCCGGGCTCGGTGTCACCAGGAGGCACCCAGCAGTGCAGGGGGGCAGGGCCCCCTTCCCCCTGGAGCCCCAGCCACTCCATGGAGTTTCCCTCCTGCCCCAGGAGCCCCTGGCAGCTCTCCAGACCCACTGGAACCCCAGCCTGCACCACAGGGCACTTATGGGATCCCCTCCAGACCCACATCTGCACCCCAGGGCAACCACTGGAGCCCCAGGTGACTTGGGACCTGCCTGCACCCTGGAGCAGCCTGGGAACCCCCCAGACCCACTGGGATCCCCCCGTTGCACCTTAGGGAACCCTTGGTCTTGCCCAGACTTCTTGGTACCCCCACCTGCACCCTCAAGCACCCATGGGACCCCCAGATCCCTCAAGACCCCCTGTGGCACCACAGGGCACTCTCGGGATCCCCGGTCCCTTGCAACCCCCTGCCTGCACCCTGGGGCACCCAGGGGACTCCATCAGATCCTTCGGGACCCCCTGTTGCAGCACAGGGCACCTTTGCCCTCCTCGCCCCTGTGCAGACCCCTTGTGACCCCCAGGCCTGCACCCTGAGACACCCTCATTGCGCTCCAGACCCATTGGGACCCCCCATCAGGTACCCTGGGACTCCCTTGCTCACCCAGACCCTTTGGGACTCCCCTGCTGCACCCTCTGGCACCCATGGAACCTCCCAGACACACTGAGATCCCCCCACCTGCACCCGGGGCATCATTCCTCACCCCCAATCCACTGGGACCCCCCTCCTGTTGCACCCTGAGACACCCATGGGACCCTTCAACCCCTTGGGACCCCCCTGCCTGCATCCTGGGCCACCATTACCCATTGGGATCCCCGTGTTGCACCATGGGGACGCCAGACCCCTTGGAGCCCCCATGTTGGACCCTGGGACACTCTTGGGATCCCCAGACACCTTGGAATCCCTCTGTTGTAAACTGGGGGACCCACGGGACACCGCTGGTCCCTTGGGACCCCCCAGCCTATACCCTGAGGCACCCATGGGCCCCACCAGACCCTTTGGGGCTCCCCTGTTTCACCCTGGGGCATCCTTGTGGCTCCCAGACCCCTGGGGTCCATTCTGCCCATGCTCTAGGGTACCACTGTGCCCCTCAAGACCTGTTGGGACCCCCTGTGTGCACCCTGGAGGACCCGTGGTCCCTTTGGGACTCCCCCTGTTGTACCACAGGGCACCACTGAACCCCCACCCCCGTCCCAGTCCGCTGAGGACACCCCTGTTGCACCCTGGAATCCCCCCAGACACATTTAAACCCCCATGTGGTACCCTGGGGCATCTACGGGACACCCCCGCGAATCCTTCTTACCCCAACGCTGCACCCTTGGAATCCCCTTGGGACTCTCCTGCCTGCAGCCTGGGGCACCCCTGGGCCCCTCCAGGCCCCTCGGAATCCCCCTCTTGCACCATCGGGCATCTTGGGAAGCCCCTGGAACCATTTCCCAACCCCTGCCTGCACCCCGGGACAGGACCCTTATGCCCTTTGGACCCCGCAGTGCTCTGGGACCCTCACCAAAAGCCCCGATGATCCATCCCATTGGTACCCCCTCCCACCAGCTTTGCCCTGCGACAGCGATGGGACCCCCCAGACCTCAAGTGCCAGGGGCCCCTTCGGCACCTTCCCCACAGACCTCTTTGAGCCCCCCAGATACCCTGGTGTTCCCCCCCGGGGGTAGGAACCCTTCGGTCCCGGCTCTCCCACCCACGGGACCCCCTTGGGTCTCACCTGGGGCTCGGCAGTGGTGGCGTCGGGGTTCTTGGCCACTTTGCGCACAATGCGCAGCCTCTTCAGGAAGGCTCTGAAGAACCTGGGGAGGATGGGGGGGGCAGTCAACAGACAGAGCGGGGGCCCCGAAGCCTGGGCCCATTCCCATAATCCCAGCAGGAGACATGGGGACCCCGGGCAGGGTGCGCACGAGCACACGTGTGTGCTGCAAGCAGGTGTCATGGGCATGTGCACGAGCACCAGCGTGTCTCACACACGGGTGACGTGACGGTGATCACAGGCACCCACGTGTCTCACACACGGGTGACGTGACCATATGCATGAGAACACGTGTCCTGCACACGCAGGATACGAGTGTGCTGACGAGCACACACGTGTCACAGGAGGCACTGGGGGGAAGGGGCACCCGGGTGTCTGGCACCCAACGCAGGGGGGCACCCGGCCCCAATGGGCGACTCTGGGGGTGCCACGGGGGACGGCAGCACCCAGGGGGGCCCAGCGGGGCCGGCACCCACGGGGCGGCTCCCGCCGCCGCTCACCTCGGCACGCAGCCGGCCGAGCTCCGCTTCCCCATGGCGGCCGCGCGCAGCTCCCGGGCCCCGCCGCCTGCCGCGCGCTCCCGCACGGCCCAACGGCCGCTGCCCACAACAGCCGGCAACGGCCCCAGCCTCCGGCTGCGAGGCCGCGGGGCCCCGGCCGCCCCTCGCGCATCGGGCCGCCTCCAGCCGCCGCCTCCTGCGGTCCCGAGCGCCTCTGGCCGCACGGGGATCGCGCAGGGATTGGTCGTGCAGGACTCGCGCCGCCCGCAGCCACCGCCGCCCGCCGCGCGCCTCGCTGCGGCCCCGGGGCCGCCGCCGCCTGCAGCCGCCGCTGCCCAACGGCCGCCTCACGCGCTGGCCCCGCCCACGGCACGCGCCACCACGCCCCCAGCCTCCCGCCGCGCGCTCATTGGCTGCTTCTGCCGCTGCCCCGCCCACCTGCCAGCGGTGCTCAGTACCTGCCCCGCCCCCGGGCCCCACCACCGCCACCTGATTGGCTGCGGATTAATGAATATTCAATAACATCGGTAACATTGGAGCCCAGCGCTGTGGCTGGTGCCAGCAGGGGACGATCATCTGTGTGCTGGAAATGTCCCACTGCAGAAGCCTCTGAGAGGGGCTGGGGACATCTCACTCCCAGCACCAGATGCAGAGCTGGGGAGGAGATGGAGGAGGGCTGCAGGTGGGCAAACACTGCAGTGCTGACAAACAGGGAGACACGGCCAGGTGCAGGATACACATGGAAAAGGGTTTATGTTGGCCCTGCTTGGAGGGGCTCCTCAGCTCGGCTGTGAAGATCTGCACTTAGGACAGGACAATGAAAGCAGATCACACAAAGTCTACAGCAAGAGTAATCACCAGGATCCCAGTTTCCCTAAGGTAGGAAACTGAACCAAAGAGCTTGAGGATCTGGGGGGATTTCACAGAAGAACTGGCCCAGGGCTTTGCTCTTGCAGAGTGCTATTGAAAATGTATTAGCAGTGTGCAGGACAGCACAGAGAAAACCACACACACACACCCCCAATAAATAAATAAATAAGAAACTGAAAGCAGGGGTTCAAGAAAACTCCTTAAGTTAACCCTGTCATGCCTATCCTCTTAAAGAGACCCCTAGCAAATATCCTGGGGATGAGCTGAAGCTGAGAGCAGCCCTAACCTGTGGAACACCCTGATGATGAGGAAATAACCCTGCCCTGATGGGGGTCTCTCCTGCCACCCAGAGCTTCTCCCTGCAGCACCATGGGCATTTCCTCAGGCAGGCTGAGTGCCGACCCTCACAGGTGGCAGAATCACTGCCCTGGCCACACAGCACCCTGGGGCACAGGGACACTGCTCTGAATTGCTGCCCACTCACACCTGGGTGCCCTCTCCAGCTTCACACTGCAGCTCTTTCCCTAGGAGAGGGGAGTTGTCATGCCCTGTCCCTCTAAATGTGTGCCTGGGAATCCCTGCTGAAGCACCACCAGCTCCAAACAGGAAAAGCTGGGAGAGACACGCTGACACATCCTATTAGCCTGAAGGGGCCAGGTTCAGAAGATCCCTCCAGGAACCACAGCACTGTTGCCCTGCACCCAGACACTTACCGTGCCAAGGGCTGGGAAGATTTATCCCTTCAGAGAGCTCTCAGCTGTCCTCCCAGTCCCAATCATCTTTCACTTATGGGCAGCTCATCTCAGGCTGGTGCCCGCAGGCAGTGCCCTGTGTCTTGGTGCTCCTTTAAGAGGAGCTGCTACCATCCCGGGGAGAGCTGCTCCCATCTCATAATAGGACAAGACACCTGCATAGCGAGAAGAAGGAAATTTAATAACTTGTGCTTCAGGGCCTGGTTAGAGGACTTAAGACATCTAGTGAGCACTGAGAAGCACCAAGAATGGAGCAGGATTCCACTGGTTCCCAAGAACTCCACAAACTGACAGGAGGTGGGAATCCCCCTTTTTTAAGTTTTGGGATGCAGCAACTGGATTCCTCCCTGGGAGCTCCTGTGAGAGAATTCCTCGAGAAAGAGGAAGTTAGAGAAAAATTAGGGCCTGACAGAAGTTATGGCATTACAGAGGCTTCCTTGAAGTGAGGTACAGTTACTGCTTCCAGGATGGTTGGTACGTGTGGAATCTACTTCTCCACAATTCCCTTGGCAACACAATCTGCCCTCCTAGCACGTGCCAATATGAGTACATGAAGAGTGGAGCAGAAAGGAGACACTGTGGCGAAACTTTGTTGACGTCCCTGTGAAGGGGATAATGTGATGGTGCCGTGCAGACGATGAGTGAATGGAGGGCAGAGCGGAGTGAAGACACCGCGGCCAAACTCTGTTGTACTCCCTACAGAGGTGGCAACCTGGTCGTACCATGCAGCTGATAAGCCACATAGTGTGATGTCTGGTTCTGGGCCAACAATGGTGTCAGATCAGTCCCTTCCGATAGACTTTGCTCAAACTTCTCCTCCTAATCTCATCATAATACCAATACACAACAACATCTCAGAAATTATCCACTTCCAAGGAACGACCACTCCTCACTGAGCATGCTTTCTAGATTTTCAATTAACTCAGGAGACTTTTTCAAACAAATCAATAACAAAAGTAAGTATGACTAGAGTCACTCAAGCTCCAACTATACGTAAAAGAAAATATATAAAAGGTAAGAAGGAGGTACTAGGGAAGGAGAAAGAAGGAAGAAGGCAAGAAGGAAGAAAGAAGGAAGAAAGAAGAAGGGAGAGGGAAGACTCCATCATAACTTCTGGATCCATCAACAGGCTCAACTCCTTTTCTCCCCTTTGCAGAGGACACTGCCTAAGGAGACTCCTCAAGGTTGAGAGCCCTCTCCCATCTTCTGGAGTTATTGATGATTGCACGTTTGTACACTAGACACTAGCTAAGAACCCCACACTATAGTCGAGAATTTCCTGTCCTGACATCCGAAACCTGTTTTCTAAATGTTGCATTTGAATAAGCTGCTATTTCTGAACTTGACTACTGGTTTTGAAGGCAATGGGACCTACAGTTGACAGACTGTTTGTGAATCCTGCACTGCCAGAGTTGGGCCTATAGTTACCATAGTATTTGGTAACCCTATTAAGAGATGAGTCCAGCTGCCCTCAGTTCCTCTAACCTCTGAGGGTCACCTGGAACGCAGGAGGATTCATCTCTTTACAACATATGCCCCCACCATCAAACCACAACACTGGAGAACAACCTTGCCAATGTTCCTGGGACCAATGGTAGGGTCCTTTCTGTGTGAGAACATGACATGCCAGCAGCAGGGGCATGGCTGCCGTTCATACTCTGAGGTCATTTCTGCCTGAGTAGCTGATGATAGCCCCAAAACTTCTCACTCTGATGACACTTATTGCTCCGGAGATGATGATAGGCCAAAGGGGGCTCTTAGCTCCCATAGGCTGTTGTGACGTCAGCTCAGTGTCTAGTGGTGACAAGCCAGAAAAAAGGCTCATGGTTTGGATGTTGGTTGTGTTGGCATTCCTGCTGCAGGACCTGATAGGCCAGCAGCAGGCATATGGCTCTGATGGCGACTGTGAAGTCACATCCTTCTCTGTAGACCTGAGGCTCTGGGTTGCTGAGGTTTCTTGTGACATCTCCTCTGTCCCTGAAGCTGATAGGCCAGAGCCAGCTGAAGGTTCCAGGGCACATTGTGAGGTCACTTCTGCCTTTGTGCGGGATTGGCCATCAGCAGGACCGGCCCCAGTCAAGGGCCTGTGAGGTCCCCTCAGTGTGAGCAGCAGAGGACAGGGCTGTGACATGGACTGTGAGGACGCGTCTGTCTGTGCAGAGGACAGGCTGGAAACGCGCTGGCCGTGCAGGGCTGTCCCCAGAGTGAGTCCTGGAGATGGAGAAGGGACAGCAGACAAATGACTGCTCCTCGTCCATGGACGGGATCCTTGGAGGGGATCACCTCCCGCACGAGGGAGGTGAGCGGTGAGGCTGGAGGGAGAGGCGGGTGGCAGGGATGGGACCTGCACGGAGAGCACGAGGATGGTGGGGAAGGAGACCTGGGCCAAGACAGCCAGGCAAGAGCTTCTCCAGTGAGGGGACACATATTCCTGGCCATGGGCATTTCCTCTCACACAAAGCAGCCCAACGGGCACTCTCTCCTGTAGCTGATGCTGGTTCAGGAAGAACAAGGTGCCACTGAAGATGTCCATGGGCCTTGACAGCCTTTGATGCAGCCACCCAGAGCCTGTTAGCTGTTCATGTCATGTGGTGGGATGAAGAGGAGTTCAGGGGAGGAGAGCTAGAAGGGTTTGAGAGTGCAGGGCCTGGAGCAGAGACATGGCAGGATGAGGATGCCTCCCACTTATGCAGCACCCTGGATGTAGATGGGATGGGCTTTCCTACAGCCAGTGCTGGAATGTCTGTGTTTGGGTACAGGATGGAAACGCAGGATGTCCTGGGACTCTTGCCCAGCAATCACTCCAAGGGGATATGGTTTTCCTGTAGGTGATCTGCTGTATCTGCTAGAGATATGTGGTTGTGCTGGACACCCCAGGCATCAGACAAGGCCCTGCCAGCACTTTTCTGTGACATCAAATCAGGACTCTGCATTGAATTACAAGAGCTGTTGGTTAATCCTGCAATCTTCCCATACCTCAGCTTCATGGTGAGTGTCGCTGTTGTCGTAGTTGGCATCTGGGGTCATTTCAGATGGCCAAGATGGCCAATTCCCCAACTCGTGCTCTAGGATCATGCAGGTCTCCTAGTAGCTCCATCAGAGCAAGCAGACACTGACACTTGGACCTCCTCAGTCTCTTCTGCTGTCACCAGGTGTTTCTGTGGGAACTGCTGACTCTCACCCTGCATCTCCAGTGACTGTGGTGGAGCTTTGACAAGGAGCTCGTGGGCAGATCTCTGTGCTCTGCTCGCTTCAGTTTTGGCAAGGGAAATCCCACCATTGCTGTATTTGTGGAGTTTAGAGGAGGGATCCGAATACAAGTTCAGATCCAGGCCTAGATGGGTACTGCCCAGATTGATATTTCTGAATCAGCACCTGGACCATGTGTCAATTAACTCCCTATTTGTCCACTCCTCGGTCTCCTGTCTAGTTAAGGGATGTGAAATGAGGCTTCCAGAGTGGGGTATTTCCAACTTTCATAGATAGTCATCCTTTGATGCAATAAATTGCCATGTTGGAATAATGTCTCTCCAATCATTAGCAAAGGACAACAGGTGATTATTTCAGTTTATTGAAGTGAACTTTTCCCAGGAGGAGGGAGCACAAGGGACAGAGAAATTGGTGAGTTCAGCTGTTCCTCTGCTCCTGAGCGGGGCCAGGCTCCTGGGACGGAGGCAGCTCGTGGCAGCCTGGCAGCACTGCCCAGAGACAGCCGAGTGCAGGAGCAGCTCCTGTGCCAAGAGCAGCAGGGCTGCGGGCACTGCCTGCTGCTGCGGACAGCAGAGGAGAGAAGGCAGCGAGGCGGGAACGGCAGTGTGGAGCGGGAGCAGAGCTCATTGCGGGGGAAATCTTCACAGCCCTTGAAACAGTGAGTCTCTGTCTGCAGGGCAATGCTGCTGAGGCTCCTGGAGGGGGTGTCTGCATCCCAACCAAACCATGGCTCATAGGATTTTTAATGGTCTCTCTCCTGGAGTAAGCAGGACATAGCAGGAGGAGGAGATGCTTCAGAGCAGGGATCCCCTGACACATGGTCAGAGGATCAGGGTATGCTTCTCTTGGGTATACCACTTGAACACAGGGCTGTAGGGCTGTGAAGGCAGGGAGTGCACCAAGGTCTGCCTGGGGCTGTGATTCAGAGCAGTGTCCCTGTACCTCATGGTGCTGTTTGCCCAGGGCAGTGACTCTGCACCTGTGAGGGTCAGCACACAGCCTCTCCAGGGAGCTCCCTGTGGTGCTGTGGGGAGAAGCTTTGGGTGGGAAGAGAGATCCCTGGCAGGGCAGGTTCTTTCTGCCTTTGAGAGGTGCTGCAGGGGTCAGGTTCTGCTCACAGATCCAGCAAATGCGCAGGACATGTTGGAGGGGTCCTTTCAAGAGCAAAATCAAGAGAAGAGCTGCTTGAAGGAGAAGGAGCTTTCCTTCAAGTCTCTGTAATTTCACTCTCCTAATTTTGACAAGGAGAATGAAGGAACAAGTTTTCTGTTTTGGCAATGAGCTGGGAGTCGTAAAACTTCCCTCTGGGAGATTAGTAGGTCTGTGAGAAACGTCAGGAGCTGCTTCATCCCCACTTTAGTCTAAAGGCAGCATCAGCATCTTCTTTGCAGCATCCTAGGACTTTGTGTGACCTGCTCATTCCAACCTGCAACCACAGGGCTTCCCTGGACATTGCCAGACGTTTCTGTAGGGCAGAACTGAGCACCCAGAGGGTGACATGGGATCTTTGAGCAGTGACAGGGACAAGACACTGGGACAGAGAAAGAGCTGCCAGCAGGGACAGCTCCAGGCAGCAGAGATGGGCAGGGAAGGAGAAGGAACTGCTGGACATGGGACTCTGGCTGAACTCTGCGGCCAGAGCTGTGGCAGAGGAGAGGGGCATCTCTTTGGTGCCTCCCCACCAAGGGGCTGAGAGGGGCAGTGCTGCAATGTCCCCCCCTGCAAGGTGCCATACCCTGCTGCTAAAGTGAAGGTTTTCCAGTTGCCTCTCTGTCCCTCTCCTTGCCTCCCTTGGCAACAGGGTCATGGTGTTGCTCCTTAATCCTTCTCCTGTCCATGCTGCTCCTGTTCTTGCTCTCTGCTTCCTGTGGTTGGGAGGATTCAGCTGCAGTTCAGGCACCAAAGCTACAAGTAGCGGAAAAGAGGGATTTCCAAGGGAGTGAGGTCTCCACAGCCCCATTCTGTCCTGTGGAGCTCCGGGAAATGCAGTACAGGGAAATGAGTTGACTGTTCCTTAAGGAAAGTCCGTCTAAAATCCTGACAATCATTTGGCTGTTACCCTGTGGTGTCCTGCAGGCTGCCACTTGCCTTCCAGAAAGGCTCTGCTGTCTCATGGCATATCTGTGGTGTCTCAGCGACCCATGGGGAACCTATGGAAATCCTGATAGTATGGAAGTGATGGTGGGAGGCTGTAAATGGGCAGCAGAAAAGGATCTTATGTGTTGTTTGCTAGAAGGGGACTGTGGAGACCACCCTCAGGTGCATGTAGAAAGGGTGAGAAGGTCAGAGATGGGCACTATGAAGCCAGACTCTGCTCTCAGCAGGGGCGACTCTCTTTTTAGAGTGACATCATTTTCTAGCTAGAAGAAGCATGAGCCTCAGAGATCTGGGAATGAGACAAATAGATGAGAAAACTTCATTAATTTGTTTAATTTCCTTTTAAGAGTGTCCTTCTAACTTGTCTCTATCTTTCCCTTGGTGAGTCTCCCATATGTATGGGGAGGAAATGTCCAACAGCAGCTCCCTGAAAGAATTCCTGCTCCTGCCATTCTCAGACAGGCGGGAGCTGCAGCTCTTGCACTTCTCACTCTTCCTGGCCATCTACCTGGCTGCCCTCCTGGCCAACGGCCTCATCATCACAGCCGTAGCCTGTGACCACCACCTCCACACCCCCATGTACTTCTTCCTCCTCAATCTCTCCCTCCTCGACTTTGGCTTCATCTCCACAACTGTCCCCAAATCCATGCACAATTCCTTGATGGACACCAGAGCCATTTCCTACTTGGGATGTTTTGGGCAGGTCTTAAGTTGTACTATTTTTGTATCAGCAGAGTATTTTCTCCTCACTGTCATGGCCTACGACCGCTACGTTGCCATCTGCAGACCCCTGCACTATGGGACCCTGCTGGGCAGCAGAGCTTGTGTCAGAATGGCAGCAGCTGCCTGGGCCAGTAGCTTTCTCAATGCTCTCCTGCACACTGCAAACACATTTTCCCTGCCACTGTGCCAAGGCAATGTGGTGGAGCAGTTCTTCTGTGAGATCCCCCAGATCCTCAAGCTCTCCTGCGCACACTCCTACCCCGGGGAAGCTGGGGTTATTGCAGTTAGTGCCTGTTTAGGCTTTGGGTGTTTCACTTTCATTGTGGTGTCCTACGTGCAGATCTTCAGAGCTGTGCTGAGGATCCCCTCTGAGCAGGGCCGGCACAAAGCCTTTTCCATGTGCCTCCCGCACCTGGCCGTGGTCTCCCTGTTTGTCAGCACATGTGCATTTGCCTACCTGAAGCCCCTCTCCATCTCCTCCCCAGCTCTGGATCTGGTGCTGGCTGTTCTGTACTCGGTGGTGCCTCCAGCAGTGAACCCCCTCATCTACAGCATGAGGAACAAGGAGCTCAAGGAAGCCATTAGGAAAGTGATTTCATGGACCTTTTTAAGCAGTGGTAATTTTTCCACGTCTCTCCACAAATGACTCTTTCTGTATTCCGTAATTGGATTGAGCATTGCTTCTTCATGTTATTTCTATTGTGGCTTTTATTAGTGATAATAATTGTTATCATGTTCCGACACAACTACTTGTATTCATTCCCCTTTTTACGGTGCCTGCTCTGTCTTACTTGACATCCTAAATAGTGTTGAATGCTGGACAAGGACTGGCTCCCTAACAGTATTTCTGTAATAAAGTAATTTCTATCAGTACCGTGTGTGAAAGCTGGGCTTTTCCTCCAAAGCTGGTATCAAGAATAGGCCCAAAGACTTGCATCCCTCAAGGGCCTGCTGCACAGGATTCTCCATGGGTTCAGCAACACAGAGCTCAGAATCCTGTAATGATCTTTCAGAGACCAAGGGCTGGTTTGGGAATTCACCTATCAGAGTCCAAGGATAGTGGAGAGGCTGAATGGTCATGGATTTACACATGCACAGCTCTCCTACATATTAAGGCACAGTGTCAGATGGCTGTTCTCATGGAGGGGAAGCTGGAGGTGTCAGGAGAGCACAGAGATCCTCCTGGGACAGCATATGCCTGGGATGGCCTGTGAGTAGAGCCTCATAAAGGGAGAGCTCCTCAAAGATGGAGTTTCTTAGAGGTAAAGCACTGGGTATTCACAGGCAAAAGAGGACTCTGCAGTCTCAGGAGAGGCAGTGAGGACCCAACTGCCAGGAAGAAGGGAGAATGGAGAGCCCTCTGGGTCACCATCTATCAGATACCAGGGGCAGGATGTATAGGCACAACTGGATACAACGAGCACCCTTGGAAATGCTCTGTAGTCCAGGTGCCCTGGACTGTGCAGTCATCTGCAGTCCCCTGTAGGGTTTAGAGATACCCATTTGGTTGGGTCTGACTCCTACCCCTGGTCACACGGGCAGTGAAATGTCACCCTTAGCCACTTTCTCTCCCCTTTCCCCCCTCCATATCCTTCCCAGCTCTGGATCTCTCTGTGCTAGCCATTCTGTACTCAGTGGTGCTTCCAGCACTGAACCCCCTTGTCTACAGCATGAGGAACAAGGAGCTCAAGGAGGCACTGAGGAAACTTCCTCAATGGGTACAATGTCACCTGTCCTGTGTGCAGTCACTTGCCATTCCCATGTACTTGGCATGAAACATGTACTCTTCATTTATTTCCTTCTGAATTTTTACTCTTACCTTCCTGATAAAATAATAATAAATAATTATTCAAAATAAAATACAACAATACAGCAGGAACAAAAGGCGGACTAGGGAAAATATGGGCCTGCTGCTAAATGGGTCAAGAGCCCTGGTGAGAGAGGACACAGAAAAGGCCACCTTTGCCGCAGGCTTTAGTGCTAAGAGTGACCCTCAGGAATCCTAGGCCATGGAGACCATGTAGAAGTGGAAAAAGGAAGACTTTCCCTTGCTGGAGGAGGATCTGAGTAGGGCTCACTTCAGCAAACTGGACACCCACAAAACCATGGGCTCTGAGAGGACTCTCTTGCACTGTTCAGTGCCCATATCTGACAGAGCTCCACGAACTGGAGAAATCGAGTCCCTCCAGTTACACTGCTTGTACCTCTGGCCCTTGGCAAGCGACCTTCACACATCAGAGACTCTCTGAGCACCGCCTGATAGATGCAAAAAGGGGCTCACATTGGAATGCTGCATTTATGGCACTGCATCTCGCACTGCTTTCATGCCTCCTGATGTTAGCTTGCCTCTCTTTACCCCTTCTCTGTTTGTCACCCTGCAGCATTGCATGTGTCATGATCACATCTCAAAGTGCACAAGTGGCAGTTTCTCCTCTGGTGTTATTCCTGTGTTTCACACCTCAGACAACTTCACCTGCCACCTGCATGGTCAAAGTGACAACTGGGAATAGAAGAAGCTGAGCGCAAGGAAGGACCTTGCTCTACCTTGCTTGGTCTTGTTTCAGGCATTGCCTGGTTCAGGCTGGGCTGCTTTTTCTTGGAGAGCAGCAAGAGAAGAGGCATCTTTCCCTTCTTTTAAAAGTCATCAGGCAACAATTTGCATCCTGCTTGTAACACACACTTGCTACTCAGGGCCATTTGGACCAGGGGCTTGGGGCAGGCAAAGGAGCACGATGAGAAAGAAGAGCACCGGCACAGCTCTGGGGCACATGGGGCAATGGAAAGAACCAGATGCCACTGGAAAGAATGGTCTTATTTCACTATTAAAATTAAGGCAGTTTAGAATTATACATTTAACAAAATAAGTTTATTACACACTGGTTTTAGTATCACACAAAATAAGCAAGGCAGTGCACCTAGCCATGAGGATACGAGAAAGAGAATAGTGATTAAAAGATACATCACCAATTGTCTAAATATGCCTAAATATCTCATCATCATCCGGATCCGCAGTCGCTGGGGAGTCCCTGTTGCGGCGAGGATTTGGAGAACCTTCCCAGCAACTGGGAGGTCTTACATGGTGCTTCCACCCGTGAGGTCTCCAAAATCGCGGCAAGAGTCTCCATCTTTTATAGAGCCAAATCAGCAATTCATGATAACTTGCATTTTGTTTGTGAGCAGTAACATCTGATGTGGCATACTTTCCCTATCATGTGGGATGGAGATCTGGTCAGAGCTCAGGCCTCGGATGGGAGGGTTCCCTTCAAGGTCAAAAACCGCCGCACGAGAGCTTAAAAAAGCTACAGTTTAATAAGCCTCCGTGCAAGCTGGCATGACCAATTCTACAGGCGAGTGTTGTGCACTGCAAAAGCAGTGCCGTATTCATCTCTAAGTCAACCCCACCTCGGGCCTGTCGTTCAGGCCCTGGCACTTCTGTTCCTCACGTTCCACTCTGTAGTGACACACCAGGTTATATTCGACCCCACATTGTGGGACTGCCAAGAGATTTTCTTGGTAGTGGGAAGCAGCATGAAAAGAGGAAACAGGACCAAACTACAGCTTGCGAAGCTCAGATTGGGCAATAGGATGGAGAAATATCACTTGAAGGGTAGAGCAGTGGTGCTACAGGGCACCCAGAGCGAGTCTGTCACCACCCATGGATTTGTGTTTCAAGAAACAGACACTGAGGATGGAAAAGCCATCAATGAAGGGAAGGAGAACCTCTTGTGAGTACCTGCTGGGGAAGCAGTCTGCAGGGATACAGTAGCAGGTCTAGGATGACCTGTGGTAGAGATGGCCAAGGGCACTGCCAAGGCTCCAACAGAATGGAGGTCTTTATCTTCTTGACTATGGCTGTTGTGTTTGTCACCGAGGCCTACCCCGAATCATCAGGACTTCTTTGCCCCCTTTATCCTTCTGGGGACCCTGGGAGGTGTCGTGTGTTTGTCCTGCACTCAGCACTGCACAACCTCACCCAAACACTGATGCCAGGGAGGATGTGGGCAACACATGGAGGAAAGGATCTCCCTTCCCAGGGTTTCTCTGCATGTGCTTGGCCAATGCGTGTTGACAAAACACATCAAGGGTGTATTCGGCATCAGAGCCACCTGAGTATTTTCCCTACCTAACTATTACCGATGATTATATTTTTTAGCTTTAATCAGTCCCTGGTGAGTTGTTGTAGTTAATGGCCTCACTGGGATCCACTAATGCTCTACAAAACTTTAGGGTTTCCTTCTGACTTTGACTTCTTCACAGATTTCTTCAATCTCCTTTCAAAGCTGCAATTCATGGACTCAGCTCCAAGTACTGCATGGAGCTCATTAAAAAGCAAAAAGCCCTGATAAACCAGGACTCTCCCTGCTATTTCCTTCAAGTGTCCATGGCTAATTGAGGAGGATTGGGGAGTGTAGCTGAAAGCTGAAGATAACAATCATATACAAGTATTTCACCTTTTAAAGTTTTCTATTATTATTCTAAAGACTAGGTGACAGCACACCGTCCAATTCATAGCCATCCAGAGTGACTCCTAATGAAGGCAGCACATATATGAAAGCAGTGTCCCAGTCATCAGGCACTGTATGCACAATCTTCCTTCCCATCTCCCCAGCCCTACCATTTCCCTCATCAAGCTCTCGGGAATTTAAATCACTCATGTTGAAAGCCAACCTTAGTCCACCTACGTCTGTACTCAGTGTTATAGCTCACCTGCCCCAAATCCCACCTGCTTTACTTAGACAACTGGCTGCCAACAGGCACAGGGAGATCTTCTTTTAGTTACAAGGAAACAACAACAAAAATAAAGCAGAGTATAGTTTCATGGAAAATAATGACACTCTTTGAATGTATGCTAATTCCATAAAATCCGTACATACAGTAAGGACTTGGCTAATGGGGCAGACTGCAGAAAGACAGAGCAAGCTTTAACCTCCCTAAAGGGCAAACCAGCCGCTGGGTCTGAGTGAACAGAGTATCGGGAGGAGTGACAATGTGTCCAGATAGTGCCCTAAAGGGGATTTTAGAAATTGTCACTTTAAACAGGACATGTGGGAATAGGAGATTTAGGTAGATGCACAGGAGACAGGGGAGAGAAGGGGCCAAGACACCCGGCATGAAGAGCTGGGCTCACAGCATCACTGATGAGCTGCCACAGACTGAATAAGCAACCCAGAGAAGTCCTTCCTTTGGCAGTGACTTGGAAAGCCACATCTCTGACAGGGTTCCAGGGAGATGGGGGTTCTCTTCTTTAAGATGGTCCCGAGGACTACGCAGAGGTGAGGAAGAGCAGGAATGGAGGTGGCAGGGATATTCGCCAGCTTCATCAGCTGCAGAGCAGGGAGCTGGTCATCTCACAAACTGCTGATGGAGTCAAATGAGATGGGGACTGATGAGTGAGGTGGGGACTGCTGGATTAACACCCGCAGCCTGGACCTCAGTTCTTGTTCCCCGTGATCCTGCTGCTCTCCACCAAGGCTCCCAGCTTCGGGAGCTCCTTCCCGAGATGTCACACAGAAACTGTCACTGCAAAGACCCCTGTGGATCCCAGGCTGTGGCAGTAGCTGCTCAGGGCTGGAGGCTGCCGCAGGAGTCCTGCCTGAGGGTCCCACCTTGCTCAGGGGACAATGTGGCAGCCAGGACCCCTGGGGCTGGGGCATCCCTGAGCCCCAAGGCTCCCGTGGGGCAGCTCCAACCCTTGTGTGGGTGCTGGGGGCAGAAGGAGAGAATCCATGGCAGGTTTCCCTGGCACTGGCTGCCCCTCTTCTCCCCCACGCCGGGGTGGGCAGTGCTGGCTGAGCCCAACACAGCAGCTCACACAGCCCCCCAGGCCCCCACACCAGCACCCCCAGCACCAGCAGCCCCGAGCTGGGCTCCCCTCCCTGCCCCGGCCCCGCACAGCCCCCAGCACAGCCAGGAGCCCCGCGGGGCCTCACAGCCAATGGCTGCGCTGGACATGATGAGGTCACTGCTGCCGCAGCCCCTGATAGGCCAGCTGCAGGGAGAGGGCGTGGCTGCTGCTTGGGAGGTCCCCGCTGCGGGCAGAGCTGATTGGGCAGCAGCAGGGCTGGCTCTGCCTGGTGACTGTGAGGTCACCGCTCCCGCAGCGCCTCATTGGGCAGCAGCCGGGCCCTGCGGGGCTCTGCGCTGCTGAGATCATCTCCGCGGAGCAGCTGTTGAGCCCGGGCTGGGCTCCTGGCGGGGAAGGGCTGGGGAGGCCATTGCTGCCCTGGAGGGCAGGGCCAGAGAGCTGGGCGGGACGGCGCTGTGACGTCATGTCTTTGTGAGTGCCTGATTGGCTGGCAGCAGGCAGGCAGGCGTGGGCGGTGGGTGGGGGGTCTCTGTGGTGAGAGGAGCTGAGAGGGCAGCAGTGGTTCCTGTGTGGGGAAGGGGTTTGAGGAAGCTGCTGTCTCTGAAGGCCACAGGCAGCAGCAGGGATGTGGTGGGTTTGCACCTGTGAGGTCACCTCCATGGGGGCAGCTGGGTTTGGGGTTTAGGCTTTAGGGTTGTGATCAGTGGTGCAGAGCCTAGTTGGAGACCTGCAACTATTGGTATCAGGAGTCAGTCAAAACCTGTTCAGTTTATTAATGAGTGACCTGAAGGGACAGAGTGCACCCTCAGCAAGTTTTCTGAGGATAGAAAAGTGGGAGGAATGGCTGATAGCCCAGAGGTCTGTGCAGGCTTTAAGAGGGACCTGGACAGCCTGGAGAATTTGGGGTAGAGGAACCTCATGAAGTTCAACACGGGCAAGTGCAGAGTCTTGCAGCTAGGGAGGAATAACCCCATGCACCAGGATAGGTTGGGGATTGACCTGTAAGAGAGCAGCTCCGCAAAAAAGGAACCTGGGAATTGTGGTTGGCAACAAATTGACCATGAGCCATCAGTGTGCCCTTGTGGCCACTGATACTGGTGGCTGAGGTCTGACGGTAGTCAGAGTGCCCCCACAATAATGCAATGGCAGGAGATGTCTTTGGGTGGCCACTAGCTCCAGGCTGTGGTGTTTCACTGCGGGTGCAGGAATCGCCCTCCACTGCCCCTTCCCTGGGCCTCCTGGGTCCCCACTGCCTCTCTGGGGATTACAGAGCCCTCCTTTCCCCATGTGCACCTGGATTTACTGCTCTACCTTCTGGTCCCTGCACTGTGAGTCATCCCTGTTTTGTTAAAGCTGCACTCAATACCCACTCCCAGGCAAACCCTGTGCCTGGAGATCCCCTGGGGGTTCTCTCATCAGCACAGTCACGTGTGGGGCAGCCTGGCACAGGCAATGCAGAGACCATTGCCTCTCTGCAGTGGTCACTGAGAGATGAACCCTAGATTGAGGCTAACAGATCACCCTGGAATGCTGAGGTCATCCCCTGGATCCCATGGAGTTCACAAGCAGAAGAGCAGGCCCCTTTGTGGTTGCACACCCTTGGGCATATTTTTTGATTCCTGTTTCTAAAGAGAGGCCAGATTCAGCACCATCATAAGGAAGATCCCGTTTTATTTTGGCAATTATTCTGGAATCCAGCTGTGGCTTAAGGGAACCTAAGGACTGGTCCTGCCTGTTCTTCCAGGTTGCAAGGAAAAACAAGCCTATCTCTACCAGGTTATGACAGTTCCTGGGCAATATGTGCAGAATAAAGCATGGAAGGACCGCTCAGAAATGAGGAGGCCAACTGTAAATAGAGAAAGTCCTGTTGCCCTCCTGGAATGTGTCTTCAGGAAAGATGAACAGCCATGGAAAGGCTGCCTCTAGAACTTAATTCAATTCACTCATGTTTAGTTTTGTATGTTGGAGCTTTGCATGGAATCATGGAAACCTGTGGTGACGTTTGGTTGCCATTTCTGTCATATTAGAGAGATTTGAGATCACACTCTAACCATAGGCACGAGAGCTGAGATCTCCTAAACAACACTGGACCCCTGGTCTTGCCCCACCTGCCCTTGTCCCACCGTGACTCTGTACCCCAGAGGTCCCTTGGTGTCAGTGCTGGAAAAGACGCTACAGAGGGAAACTCTCCTCCCTGCACTGGGCACATCCAAGGGAGCTCAAAGAAGTGGCTCAGAGAATCCCCCCTCTCTGCTAGTGAAGTGGGAAGCCTGGCTTCCTGCTTTATCATGGTCTATGTTTAATTGCTAAATGAGAGATTCCTGTGCAGACATGACAAAAACTAGGCATCTTTATTTTAGTATTTATTACTTTAAGATGGATGTAAAAGAGAGAAGTAAAAAAGGAAATGGATAAAATACAGCCTTGATGCCAGATATCCTGGTGAGTGAATGAAACAGTTGTTATCATTGACCTTGTACCCACTGGATGAGTTTCTTCAGTGCCTCCTTGAGCTCCTTGTTCCTCATGCTGTAGATGAGGGGGTTCATGGCCGGAGGCACCACAGAGTACAGAATGGACACAACCATATCTAAAAGTGGGGAAGAGATGGAGGGGGGCTTCAGGTAGGCAAACAATACAGGAATGACAAACAAGGAGACCACGGCCAGGTGCGGGAGGCACATGGAAAAGGCTTTGTGCCGGCCCTGCTCAGAGGGGATCCTCAGCACAGCTCTGAAGATCTGCATGTAGGACACCACAATGAAAATGAAACACCCGAAGATTAAACAGGCACTAAGCACAATAATCCCAGCTTCCCTGAGGTAGGAATCTGAGCAGGAGAGCCTGAGCATCTGGGGGATCTCACAGAAGAACTGCTCCACCACATTGCCTTGGCAGAGGGGTAGGGAAAATGTGTTCCCAGTGTGCAGGAGAGCATTGAGGAAACCACTGGCCCAGGCCACTGCTGCCATTTTGACACAAGCCCTGATGCCCAGAAGGGTCCCATAGTGCAGCGGTCTGCAGATGGCAACATAGCGGTCGTAGGCCATGACTGTGAGGAGAGAACACTCTCCTCCAAACAAGAAGACCATGAAAAATATCTGGGCAGCACATTCCAAATAGGAAATGGCCCTGGTGTTCCACAGGGAATTGGCCATGGCTTTGGGAACAGTTGTGGAGATGGAGCCAACGTCGAGGAGGGAGAGGTTGAGGAGGAAGAAGTACATGGGGGTGTGGAGGCGGTGGTCGCAGGCTACGGCTGTGATGATGAGGCCGTTGGCCAGGAGGGCAGCCAGGTAGATGGCCAGGAAGAGCGAGAAGTGCAAGAGCTGCAGCTCCCGCGTGTCTGCGAATGCCAGGAGGAGGAACTCGTTGAGGGAGCTGCTGTTGGACATTTAATCTCGGTTCAGTGCACTCTCCAATGAGGAAAAAGCATCAACAAGTTAAAGTTAGAACAAGCTTCTCTGAATAAAATCCATTCCACTCCTCATGGTACCCCCACATGGGTTCTTTCCTTTACCTTGTTCTGCTCCCTTTTTTGACCTCTGGTTTGTGCTGGGTGAGTGTGCTCTGCCTCTCTGCCTGCTTCCAGGGCAGTCAGTCCTGCTCTACTGGGGGGTATAAATGGAGGTGTCAAATTGACTCATGCATTTGCAGGGGACACCTGGGGATGGGTACTGTGACCTGAGTGAAGGGGATTTGGTGGAGTGAAGGGAAGTGGGAATATTCTCCACTTATTATTGAGACAGAGAGAGAGAAAGAGAGGGAGAGGGAGAGAGACCACACTCATGACAGCTCTGTTTGAGATGGAAGATCACTAGGAGGGATTAATCTAACCCCCCTTCCAGTTTGCTCTCTTCAACAGAGGTGTCTGGACCTGAATCAGTCACCGCAGTTCCCACTCCAGCAAGGAAGAGGAACAGTGCAGTGAAGGCAGGGGCTGAACTGACTCCTTCTGGGCATCTCATTTCCACTAAGACGGACCCCATCCTCACATCACCTAAATGTCTTCACTGTTGTTTGAGGGAATGCAGTGGGAGAGGGAAGTTACTGCCTGAACTGCAGCTGAATTCCCCTCCTTAGCTCCAGAGAGCAAAACCAGATCAGCACAGACAGGTGAAGGACGGAAGAGCAACAGTATGAACCTTCTGGCAAGGGAAAGTAAGGAGCAGCAGACAGAGGAGCACTGAGGAAAGCCTTCACCTCCCCCAGCTGTGCACGCCACCCCCCAGACAGTGACATCTGAGGACAGTCCCTCTCAGTCCCCTTGTCCTGCACTGGGAAAGGACCAGGCTGCAGGAGAGACGCAGCCCCTCTTCTACCAAGGAGGGGGCTCGTGGCCAGCACCCCATGGCCTTGAGGGGTGGGAGAGGAGACACGGGGCTTTGCTTAGAGGAAGACGTCTCCGTTGCAGGGACTGACTGGGATGATCCAAATCCCACCTCTCATAGCAATTATGTTTATAGCTCCCTCCCATTTGCTGATTGTATCTCCACTGCTGGAGCTTTTCCTGCTGGCAGCTCTTCCTCTGCCCCATGTCTTCTCCCTGTCAGTGTCACAGACACTGTCCCATCTTCTGGACACTCACCCTGCTCTGCAGCAGCCCAGGGACATCTCTGTGTTTGCAGGCAGGGAGGAGAAGGTCAGCCAGACCCTGGTGAGGCCAGAGAAGGTGATGCTGGTGCTGTCTGCAGTCAGGGAGGGGTAAGGGACTTGCTGAGGTTCCCCACAGATCTCTCCATTTAAGGAACTGGGAGTCTCAGTCTCCCGCCCCAACCTGGCATCTCCTTTCCATACACCCCTGGCCCTTAACAAAAAGGATGAAACTGAAAACAGACTCCTGAAAGCTCCTTGTCTTTAACATTAACACTGCCTTGACTGTTCTCTTGGAAAGGCTCCTTCAGAAAATGAGCCTGCCCTGATGGGGGGTCTCTCCTCCCACCCAGAGCATCTCCCTGCAGCACCATGGGGATTTCCCCAGGCAGACTGAGTGCTGACCCTTGCAGGGGGCAGAGTCACTGCCCCGGCACACAGCACCCTGGGACACAGGGACATGGCTCTGAATTACAGCCCATACAGACCTGGGTGCATCCCAGCACCGTCCCTGGGAGAGGGCAGTTGTGATGCCCTGTCCCTCTGAACGTGTGGCTGGGAATCCCTGCTCTAACGCAACCCCCTAATTCAAACAGGAGAGGCTGGGAGAGACACCCTGACACATCCTATTGATCTGAAGGTGCCAGGTTCAGAAGCTCCCTCCAGGACTCACAGCACTGTTGCCCCACAGACACAGACTTACCGTGTCAAGGGCTGGGAAGATTTCTCCCTGCACTGAGACTCTCAGCTGTCCTCCCATTCCCAACTGCCTTTCACTTATGAGTGACTCATCCCAGCCTGGTGCCTGCGGGCAGTGCCCTGAGTCTTGGTGCTCCTTTATGAGGAGCTGCTCCTGGGCAGAGCTGTCTCTCTGCAGCACCTGCCAGGTTGCCATGGGCTCCCGCAGTCCCAGGAGCCAGGCCCAGCTCAGGAGCAGGGACCCAACTGAAGACGGGTTGTTTTCTGTCCCTTGTGCATTCCCGAGATGGTCACAGGGCTCCAGGGCTGATGGTTCCTGAAAGGTACTGAAAAGTCACCCCTGCCACCTATGGCAAACGTCCACTCACGTCCACAAAATGGTCACTGTTGGTCTCTCTGTTAGCTGTGGAGAGAGACTGAGACATTGCAGTTGGTCTCATCAGAGGATGGTTATCTAAGAGAGGTGGACGTGTCCTGCTCTACAAGACCCTGCTCCCATCTCATAAGCAGATGGAACACATGCACAGGGGCAAGAACAGCACAAGTCCATTTCCTCATGCTTCAGGACCTAATCTAGAGGAGTACAGCAGGACATCTAATGCCAGCACATCTAACACTCCACAGTCTCAGAAGAGAGAGACAACTTGTTCGCCCAACTTTTGGGGTCCAGAAAAACAGCTATGTGCATGGGAGTTCCAAGGTCCCATTGCAGTCAGTGGAGATGGTGGCAGAGAGTCAGCTGTACACACACACTCACCCCTTTGGACTTCAGAAGGGACAAAGGTTGGTCCAAGACTTGTGCAAGTGTCTACTTGCTCTGAGAGGGCAATGAGGTGACCCTTGTCCATCTCCTGTATCAGCTGGGTGGAGAATCTTCTTGGCCATCTGACATCTCAGTGCCTACGACCCTCTAGAGCTCCACTCGCTCAGACCTCTGCAGAACCAGACATGGCAAAGACCTTGCATAATTCACTGCAGACCACTGGTTTCATGAAATGACAACAGGTCTACTAGGCCATGTCAAGTGCATGGGGTGTCCAGCACAGCCACCATGTTCCTAGCACATTCAAAAGGGAAACAAGAGAAAAATCAGGCCTTTCAGAAATGGTTGGTGGGCAAACACTCTAGGACACCTTGGTTTTCACACCTGTTCCCCAAAACTGATTCCCACCACTGCCTTCACACAAAGACCCCCTTGGAGAGGGATAACAGCTCCCCTCCTCTGGGTAGCCATGCTACCACTAATGCAGGCCCATAAGTGTCTGGCCTTATTCACGTGAACATGCACCACTGGCTCATATGGCCTCCCTTGCAACATGCAGGCCCTTCTCTTCAGGCCAGTCCCCAGTTCCTCATGTTCTGCTCTGTCTTCATAGAAAAGGTTATATTCTTCCCCACATTGTGGGGCTGCCAGGAGATTTCCTTGGTAGTGGGAAGCCGCATGAAAAAATGAAATATCCTGGAAAATCCCCATCTTGGGAATGTCAGACTGTGCATTAGAATGAGGAAATGTCACTTGAAGGCTGGTGCTGTGGTGCAACAGGCCACCCACCAGGATGCAAGGATCATCCCTTGGCTTTGTGTTACAAGGAACAGCCAGTGGGGATGGAGAGACATTAGTGAAGGGAAGGAGATCCCGTGTGAGAGCAAAGTGAGGAAGCAGGCTGGGCGTTTACAAGCTGCATGGGCACAGCCGCAGGTTTGAACCAGCATAGGACAGGCACTGCCAAAGCTCAAACACCCCAAATAAGGTTGGCATCCTCTTGACAATGGCTGTTTTCTCTGCCACCAAGACCTACCAGGAGGCACTAGGGCCTCATTGTCCCCCTTGCCAACACCTTGAAAGGTGTCGTATCATTGCCCTGCACTGAGCACTGCACACCCCCACCCACATAACGTCCCCAGGAGGACCTGGAAAACATGTGGGGGAAAGGATCTCCCTTTGAGGAAGCTCAGTGACCCAGCTTGGACATTCTGCCTGATCAAACACATCAAGGGTTAACATGGGATTAGAACCACCTGCACATTTCCTCTGCCTACCTGTTACCAGTGATCAGTTTTCTCCTCTAATCAGCCCCTAGGGAATCTTTGTAGCTAACAACTCTCAGTGGGACCCATTAATGCTCTACAGAACTTTGGAGGTTGCTTCTGACTTTGAATTCTTGAACATTTTGTTCAGTCTGCTCTCAGTAACTGAGGTTCATGGGCTCAGCACCAAATACACTATGGGGCTCATTAAAAAGCAAAAAGCTTTGACCAACTATGTCTGCCCTGGTGATTTTCATCAGGTCTTGCAAGGCTAATTGGAGAGGTTTCAGGAGTGTAGCTGAAAGCTGGAGACATCAACAACATACAAGTATTTCTGCCTTTAAAGGTTTTTATTGCTATTATTAATATTCAGCTTTCACAGTTAAGTGACAGCAACATCCTCCAAACTGTATCAATCCAGAGTGACTCCCAATGAAGTCTGTGCATGTAGGGAAAAGAGTGTCCCAGAGCTCAGGCACTGTATGGACACTCTTCCCTCTGCCTCCCCAGTCCTGACATTGCTCTCATCAGCCACCTGGGACTTCCATCACTCCTGTTAGAAGCTTCCCTATTCCTCTGATGTCTGAAACTGAAGGTTACAGCTCATCTGCCCCAACTCTCAACTGCTTTCCTTAGAGAAGTAGCTCCAAATAGGCCCAGGATTTTTCTCAATTACAAAGAAACAGAAATAAAGCATGAAATAATTCCATAAATAAGATTTATGCTCTTTGACTGTAGGCTAAGTCCACGATGTCAACAATGAGGTCCCCTGGCCACAAGGGAAAGCCTTACTGAAAAGACTGAGCAAGCTTTAAACTCTCTGAAGTGCAAACCAATGGCTGGGGCTCTGAGTGAACAGAGTAAAAGGAGTCCCAATACTGTGGCTTTACAACGGCCAGCTCGTGTCCTGTAAAGATGGTGTTAGAAACTGTCAGTTTAAGCAGGACACACGGGAATGAGAGAGCCACACATCTCCTGAGTCATGATGTGGGCCATGATCCTTTTGGAGATCCCAGACCTGCCTCAGCTTTTCCACAAAAGTAGGAAAAATCCTCTGATGCTATTTCCTAGAGAGGAGAGATTTTTCTGGCTGCTCAGAGCAACCCAAGCAGGAGTTGAGGATGTCATAGGAAACCCAACCCACCAACACCAAAAGCACTGGGCCTTCATGAACCCTCAGGCCAGGAGCAGGAGGGGACGGGGAAATAGCTACGTCCCAGACTTCCTCCATCAGCCCTTCAGCTCCACAACTTGTCGTGGCTTCAAGGGAGCTCCCTAACCAATACTTCTTATGATCCTGGTGCACAGAGCAGACTGAGCAGACACAGAGAAGACAGGGGAGAGAAGGGCAGAGAACTCAGGGTGTAGAGTGGGACTCACTGTGCCATAGAATAGATGCTCGAAGCTGAATAAGCAACCCAAAGAAATGAGTAAAGGTCATGTTTTCCTTGGTAGTGGCTTGGAATGCCACATCTCTGACAGGATTCAAGGCAGATGAGTTGTCTCTTCTGCAAGATTTGCCCCAGGACTACATAAAACATCTAGCAGGGATTTTGGTTGTGGGGGTGCTCACAAGCTTTGGCAGTCGGGGAGAGGTGAGATGGTCACCCCACGAGTTTCTGAACAAGACAAAATGCAGCTCCTGAGGCCGGCAGTGCCTTACAGGCTCCATACGGGAGTCCGCAGAGCAGCATCGCAGTGTGGGGGCCTGTCCTGAGGTGCCCAGGGTCAAAGTGGGAGAGATTCAGAGTGCCAGGGCTCTAGAGATCCCAAAGAGAGGCAGGGTGCCAGGAACTGAACCCAGGGGAAAAACACTACCTGGAGGTGTCATGGAATATGTCGAGAACTAACTACGGTACAAGATGAGAAAACGCTTTCCTCGGGGTCAGAGGAAGGAAAGCTGGGCAAAATTAATGGGGATCTGGAGGAACTTGCCCAGATTTTCTACCCGGCCAGACCCATGGTTTTGGAGTCTGCCAGAAATTACAGGCCCGTCTCATGCCCTCTGCAAGGAAGGAAGGAAGACGTGTTAAGGGCATGTTTGCTCTTCATTGACACATCATCTCCATCTCAAACACCACAGACCAAGAAACCTTGCTGAGGACTTTTAAAGCAAAGACCCTGTAGAGCCTGTCTCAGGAGAGCAGATTCCCTGAGCCTGTATTAGGGGATCTCTGAGGATGAAGATCTGAGAATCTCTCTGCATTCCTATCCCACACTTTGTGAAGAAAAAGATTTGTTCTTAACATCTGAGAAGAATTTCCCGTTGTCCATATTTTCCCTGCTGCCTTCCATGCAATTAGTGTGCCCCTCCAAGAAAATCCTGCTGCTCTGTGCCCTCCACAAGGTACTAGTGCACAGCATGAAGATCCAGCCTCTCCTTATCTGTCCCACACTCCAGCATGTACCCTGACCAACTTGGTGTCCCTGTGCTGAACCCCCTCCCATTTGTTCATTTCTTTGCAGAACTGCAGAGCCCAAATGGGATCTGGTATACAGGCATGGTCTCCGCTGTTTCAAAAAGAGGAGCAGCACATGTCTGTGGCCCCACTGTCTGTGCTCTCCCAAATACAAACCCAGGAGGGAGGCCAAACTATGGCACAGGGACTCAAAGAGGTTCTCAAATCTTTTGTCCTCAGAGATAATCAAAACTTCACTGGAAAAGGCCCAATGACAACACCTGTCCTGGGACCCGCCTTCAGCAGGGTATTGGATTCCTACCTCCAGCTGTCTCCCCCACTGCAGGCTCAAAGAATCTGCTATTCTGACACTCTTTCTAAAGAAGGGACCTGTGGATTTGCAGCTGTCAGCCCCACGGCTGGCCAAGGTCAGGGGTCTCAGAGACACCCATATCTCTGAGGGATTGGAATGGGTTAGGGCCTGGGATGGAAAGATGAAATGAGGGCTCTGGGACTCCCCTCGGTGACCACTAAGGCACTGAGATGAGTTGTGGGTGCCCTTGGCCACCACCAGGATATACCTCTGGGAGTCCCCATGGCAACCGCCAGGGCTTTGTGATGGGGGTGGCATCATGTCCCCAGGGCCATTGTGATGGGGCAGTGCCCATGGCGACCAAGTCTGTGCTGGGCTAAAGCACCACCTTCAGGGTCACACTCTGAGGAGAGAAGCTCCAGCAAAAGGAGCAGCTCCCATTTGTTCCCAGAGCAGCAATCCCCAGCAGTAGCAAGTGCCCTGGAGATGGAGAAGGAGAGGCAGGCGAATGCCTGCTCCCAGCCCAGCAATGGGCATCCGGTGAGGTGCAAGCGCACAAGGAAGGTGAGTGCTGGGGCAGCAGGGATGGGAGCACAAGGATGGAGAGCACAAGGATGGTGGGGCAAGCCATCCAGGCATGACCTTCTCTGGCCAGAGGCTACTTATTGCTGGCTGTGGCGATGTTCTCCAACACCAAGCACCACGCCTGGGATGCTGCAAGGCCTGTATGGATCCTGGGAGCCCTGTGTGGAGGATCAGAGAGCCTCTATGGGCCAGGTGCAGCTGGGTCCTCCTCCACCATGAGCTTCCTTTTGACGTGGGGCTGGAGTTTCCTGCACCTCTGGGGCTGTTTGTACCTTAGCTAATGGGGAAAAGGAGAGGGCGTCCCTCGGGTGGGGAATTAGGATAAAGGGAGGCTGCAGCCTCCAGCAATTGGAGAGACCCCACAGTGTCACAGACTCGCCCTTCATTCGAATAAAGTTTTAGGACTCTTCTGTCTCTTTTGTGGACATTCAGTTCTTGACAGCAAGATTTTCCGCACCGGCCAAACCTTCTGTCACTGATCTCCACATTTGCCTCACTCTTTCTCCTTTCCATCCTCTAAGAGGATTTGATACAGCTCCTTTGGAGTCTAGTCCATTGAAAGGAACTTCCATTATCTGGAAATGGCATGCAGCCCCACAACACAGCTGCTCATACACCCTTTCCTGTCACTACAATGAGGGATAAAAGCAAATTAAATGAAGTTCTGATATTTAGGTTTTTTTTTAAAACTGCCTTTAAAACATTTTCTCCAGCAAGAAAAGGAAAGCACAAAACATTCCCTCCTCACCAAAACTCATTGCTGGGCACTGACAACTCACCAATATACCAGAGTCGCCAGAAGGGGATGTTGTCGTACAAGCTTGGACATTTTCCAGTCCTGATAATGAAAAATAAAAGACAAAAAAAAAGTTACCAATTGTCAGTAATTGGGTTCTGGGGAACATCGAGACCTATACATAGCAGGATGTTTTATGTAATTGAGTCAGATTAATGATCAACGTACATGTCTGTAGAGATCATGCCTGCAATGGAGATATTCAGGAGTTGCCAGGTCCAGAGCACTTTCTGCTCTCCAGACTCTCTCCTCATCTTCATGCTCTTGTCAAGGAGGGCATCTGTCGAAAGCCCTTTGGCTGCCATGGTCTGCAACAAGAGGGAGACAAACATCCAAGAGTTTTAGACAGCAAGATCCTCACTCAGCACGAGACTCAAGCAAACAGCAAGAATCAAAAACAATCTGGAAAAAAGGACTTCAACTTGAGGACCTCCAGGTCCTGATTCACGAGTGGCAAGCAGTACTTTTTGCCAGCAATACTCTCTTGCAAACCCTGTGAGCGCCGTCACATGGCCGTTTTCCCCAATGGGCTGCAAGGTACGGGGCCCCATTTCTATTCCAAGGGCGCTTGTGAAAACCAACCTTTCGCAGGGGGCCCAGGCAGCACTGCCTCCCCCTTTCCTGCTGAAAATCCCCCCATTCTGGGAGGCCCCGCGGGCGACATGTCCCACCTGCACAGCTGCCTCCTGCCCCATCTGCACCTCCACGTCCCGCCTTGGCGTCCCCACAAATTACACATGACAGACCCAACACTTGGGGCTTTTCCTGAGCCTCGGTCCCCCCAGTCGTACCCCCCCAAGCCTCCTTCCATCACCAATGGCTTAAAAACACTGTGGGTACCGCTTTTCTGAATAGGAACATAAACCTGTAAAAGTAACTTCGCTGAAATAATAGTACTATGAGGGAAAAAAGGGGGAAAAATGAAAGAAAAAACTAAAAAGGAGGGGGAAATGGAATAAAAAGGCTGAAAAATAGAGGGAGAAGGAAAGAGAAAAGCTGAAAGAGGGGGAGAATGAATGAAAAAGTGAAAAAGAGGAAAAATGAAGGAAAAAACAAAAAGAGGGAAAAAAATGAAAAATGATTAAAGGGGGAACAAAAGAAAAAACTTAAAGAGAGGGGGAAATAAAAAGGTAAAAGGGGGCAAAGAATGAAGGAAAAAATAAGAGAGGCAGAAAAAAGGATATAGCTAAAAAGGAAAAAAAACAAAGAAAAAATCCAAAAAAGGGAGAAATAGGGAAACAAAGGATAAAAGGAGTGATAACAAAAGAAAAAAGGATAAAAGAGGGAGCTGGAAATGAAAGGAAAAAGAAAGCCTTGAAAAGGTGAAAACAAAAAAGAAAACAATGCAAAAAAATGAAAAACAATGGAAATAAAAATGAAAATAAGCAAAAAGGGAGGAAAAATATGAAAAAACAGAAGCTAAACTGTGATACACGGGATGGGGCTCTGCAGCACAAGGAGGACCCAGCCACCAAGGTGCCCATCCGTGCCGCCTCCCCCATCTCCTCAGGCACTCGCTGCCCTCGCGGGCGCCCTGCAGCAGCACCAGCAGGGAGGAGGGGAGCTCCGTGATGGAACCAAGGGGGCAGCCTCAGCGCCCCCCGTGCCAGGGCGCTCTGGCCCAGACGCTGCCGACGGGCACGGCCAGAGGGGTGTCAAGGAGCGCTGCCCGCGGGGACGGTGCCCATGTGCCAGTCCCATGTGCCCGCGGCCCTGGCCATGGCTGTGCCAGGGAGGCAGAAGGACGGAGAGCGGCTCCAGGTCCAGCCGGGGGCTTCACAGCCCTGCTTGGGACACTCCCCCCATGACACGGGCTGAGCTCATAGCAGGCCTTGTCTCATCACAAGGACATATTCCTATAAGATGTCCCCACCGGTGCCGCAGCAGCTGCACTTCTCTGCAAGGCCTGGTTGTTGCTGGCCATTGCTCGTGGCGCTCTCCACTGCCCCCCTGTGCAGCCGCTGTGCGGCTGCGTGGCGAGAAGCGCGAACGGGAGGCGAGGCGAGCGCGGTGCAGAGAGGTCTGGGGCCAGGAGGCTGCAAGAGACCTGTGCGCCTTGCTGGAGAGGAGAGGCGAGGGCGAGGGGCCGAGCAAGATGCAGGGCTCCTGGACTGAGACCCTCCGTCCGGAGATGAGGCTCCTCTACCCCACGCTCCTGAAAGTCTCCATGGAGGGTGAGGCCTTGGGGAGCTGCTTCCCCAGGGGTCAGGTGCCCACAGTCCTTGGTCCTACCCCCCTGTCCCTCTCCCTGCTCCACACCGGCACTGGGCTCTGCGGAAGCCTGGCAGTCTAAAAATGGGGGCTGAGGACCCCTCGAGGGCTGGGACTGGGGCATCTTGGAGGGTTTGCGTACACCTGCATGTGTCACCCTGGGCTGGGCAGCTTGCAGATCAGCCATCAGCAGGTTGACAGGGGCTGACGTCTCTTTCCCTTGCTCTGCAGAGATTGTGGCGATTTGGGACGCAGTGTCCAATTACATCCTGCAGCAGATGATGCTGAACAAGGTGGGCTGCTCTCCTGCTCCCCTCCCCTTGTCGGGAAGCTCGCTTGGCCAGGGAGTCTGGGCACCCAGGGAGCAATCCTGCCCCCTGAGCCACAGCAGCACCCTGCCACCAGAGCAGCTCCTCAGCAAGCCGGCAGAGAGACCGTGTGCAGTTCTGTAGGGGAAACTATGGGGCACCTCGGCGGCCTGCTCTTTGCCCCATGGTGACAAAAGGGAGGAGACCAAGATGAGAGATGGAGATATTTTCCTGCTTTTATGTCCTCAGTGAACTCTGGCATCTTCTCAAGTTCTGGGATGTTGGGAAATTCTTGGATCAGGCCAAGGACAAAATCCTGGAAAAGTGACTCTCCTCCAAAGCTCTCCCAAGGACTCCCTCTTGCCCCACAGTTCCTCAGCAGCAGCAACATCAGCCCCACATGCTGACACCCGTCACTTGGGCCATCTCCAGAAGGCTGATGCCTTCACCTTGTCTTTTGCCTCTGCAGGGTGTGCTGATTACGGGGCTTGGCACCTTCTGTGTGGTGCAAGAGCCACTGTGGCTGGGGCCAGAAAAAGTGCTGATGGTCCGAAGACCCATCTTCAAGCTGGCCACGAACCCAGCCTGGCAACAGTGGCTGAAACGCCCCAAAGTGACTGTCCCCGGTGAGTTGGCAGCACTGGGCCACCCTCCATTTCCCTTGTCCCTTCTGGTGGGCAGTGGGTGGGTGCTCCTCTACAGGATGGGATTGCAAAGACGGCACCGTAAAGATGGGCGCTCTTCCCTCAGCTGCCCTAACACCTGGCTCCAGCCACCCACTTTGCTGCAGCGCTGACCCTGCTCCTCTTCCTTTCAGAGAACATCAAGATCGAGCCCTTGGACTTCAGGCATCTGAGTCAGGCCACCTCCCTGCCACGGCCTGTGGTGGAAGACTGTGTGGATGAGACCATCATCCTGTTCTCATCCCACTTGAAGTATCAGGAGAATGTCTCCTTTATCTTCAAGGACATCGGGGTCCTGGGCCGCGAGGGAGATGTAATAAGAATGAAGTTTTTTGGCAGCTGCATCCAGCAGCTGGAGACCACCGCAAGCCTCATTGCAGCCCTGCGCAGTGTAAGTCCCTCAGCTTGCTGGGCCCACAGCCATTTCGGTGGGCATCCTGCAAAAGGAGGTGGCACCTGGCCTCTCTTGGCCTGCTGGGGGCTGGTGGGATAATCCAACCCCTGCCACGGTGCTTGGCCCTACCAAATTCTCCTCTCACAGAGAGAGCAGCCCCCAAACTCCTTGAGTCTTCTCCTTACAGCCTGGCATGGCTATTAGCCCCTCTCCCCTTGCCCTTGCCAGGCAGGCTGTGCACACCAGAACAAGGGGCTAAGGTGCACAGCAGAGGGCTGGCAAGAAGGCTTGGAGCGGCAGGCTCCCCTTGGAGTAGGACCAAGGGCTGCTGCCTTGGGCAGCAGGCACCAAGCTGCCCTGCCAACCTCCCACTGTGTGTGTCCACATTGCAGAGACCGTGGCTCAAGGAACTGGTGGTCCCCACTCCGCCGGCCAACATCCCAGTAATCCCGTCTCGGCGTATCTACGTCTTCCCAAGGTGAGTGTGCGCCCGGAGCACAGCTTCCCTGTTCCTGCTCGGGAGTACTCGCTACTGGAGCTCAGTGCTCAGCATGGAGCTCAGAAGATGTCACCACCACTTAGGCCAGGTTTGCTGCCCTTGGAGGAAACTGCCAAATCTCCCCAGAGAAGCAGCAGGGACACAAGTAGATGGCTGGCAAGGAGACCTCCGTGGGCAGCCAGGAACATTAGTGGCCACAAGGTGCCAAGGGGAGAAAGAGACTTATCCTCCAACCTGCCTTCCCTCTGCTTTCCAGGTTTCAGGTCAGGGTGGAATGCAGCCCAAAAGCAAAGGCTGCCCCCGCTAGCTCCCCAGGCGGGAAGAAAAAGGGGAAAGAGCTCAGGAGCACCAGGCCCAGCAAGGGTAAGACCAAAGCTGCCTCCTCACCAGCTTGGGGTCCTCTGCCACCGCCCTGGCTGGCAGCAGCCAGGTCCAAGCCTGCTGCACAGCAGCGGTGCTGAAGAGCTCCCGTGTTTCTTGCTTACAGAGCAGCATCCTGGTGCACTCCTGCAGCATGGCAGGCAGGTTTGCCTCCCCTTGCTGCCCAGCTGGGGCGCACGCAGCAGGCAGCCAGGCTTGGAGAAGCCACCTTCTGCCAGGTGAGACAGAGCCTGGGCAGGAGGGATGAGGGCCACCCTTGGAGCTGTGCCACAGAGAGGGCCCCTTGGGACGTGCTGGCCCGAAGGTCTCCCAGTGCCTCCTGACACACGGCTCCCAACCACGGCTGCTGTCTCACTGGGCAGCAAAATTGAGTCACTCTGCCAAGGAGCCTCCCATCCCCTTCCTTTTCCTCCAGGGTCATGAGCTTTAGGGGAGCAGAATGCAAATGCCCGGTGCGGAGTTACTGCTCCAGCAACAAGTCCCGGGAGGTTTCAGGAATCCCATTGTGAGGCTCGCGGGAGCAAACACCTCCTGACCTCCTCCTAATTCAGCCCACACTCTCTTCTCAGGACCTTCACAGACCTATCGGGGCAGTTCTTGGTGCCCTCATGGGAAAAGGAGGCCCAGGTGCAGCACGTGCCTCATCCCCCAGCTGCACCTCGCACTGGCCCTGCCAGTGCCGCTCCAGGCACTGCAGCGCAGGTGCGTGATGGGGCCCTGGGTAACACTCGCATCTCTCCCGCTAGCAGCAAAGCTCGCTCTGGCGAGACTCCCCGTGCCATGGGCCCACAGGGTGGGATCACTAGGACATTCAGTGTCCCCGGCAGGATCCGGCCCCACAGCCTGCATGCTTGGCTCTGCTTTTGCATCAGCCTTTTCAGTCGGCTCTCACCACACGCCTGTAGAAACTCTCCTGGGGTTTTGCCCTTCCCGAGATGATGCTGGTTGGCTTGGATGGGGTTGGACACCTGGGGCTGCTTTGCTGAGTCTGCTCACTTAAGGCATAAGAGAGCAGCTTTGCATCATGCTGGCAGCAGCCCAGCTGTCTGGGAGGCTCAGGAGCAGGCGCTGGAGAGAGGGTGAAGAGCACAAGCCAACAAGGCTCCCAAGTGCCACGAGATCCCTCACCAAATGAAGTCTATCCTGTTCCTTCCTGTGCTCCTCCAGGAAACAGCCCTCCCTGCCCCGCAGCACCCTGCGAGAGCTGCCCGCCTCTCCCTTTTCCAAGAGAAGGCGAAGGCGGACCGTGAAATCCTGGAGGAGCTGCAGGCAATGAAGGACAAGTGCAGCCGGCAGTGCAAAAAGGTAGGGGGTGCCTAGGACAGCCCTGGGGAAAAGGGCCATATCCCACCTGCAGGGTGGCGGGGCCTCGCAGGCAGCCAGGGCGCAGGTGGTGCTGCCTGCAAGGACCTGGCGCCTCCCCTGCCAGGGAGCCAGCACTGCCTCCCCCATTCCCCCTGCCGCCCTCAAACCGTTTGCTCTTCTTGCCCTTGCCAAACAGATAGAAATTCTGAACAAGCAGCTCCGTGTGGAGCAGCGCTGCTTCCCAGCCACAGGCCAGCCAGCCAAAACGTGAGTGTCCATGGGGTTGCTGCGTCAAGCCAGGTCCTTGGACCGTGCTGGACCAGGATGGTGTGTGGATACTGGCCTGCAAATCCCTCTGCTCTGGGCACGGCCTGCAAGAGCCCCTGGTTTCCTCTGCTGTGAGGGGATGGGGCCAGGGAGGGAAGGAGCCATCAGAGTGGCAAAGGGACTTGGTCGCTCCGCCTGCAGGGATCTGTCGCCGCGAGCCAAGCTGAATGTGCAGCTCACGGCATCCTACAAGGTGATTCGGGACGCCTGGAAGGACAAGGTCCAGCTGAACCGGCAGAGGCTGAAGGAGCAGGAAGAGGCTCAACGGTAAATAGAGCCCAGTCCCAGGGCACACAAGTGGCTTTGGAGCTTGCCCTGGCCTCAAACAGCCTTCCATGGAGATGGGCTGGGGGGCTAGGATGCACCATCAAATTCTCAGCGGGTGCCTAGATATCCAGAGTGGCTCAACCTCTTTCTCCTGATTCGCACAGGATGTTGGTGCTGGGCAAGCTCCGCAGCCAAGAACTGCAGAATCGCCAGCTGCGCAGAGCACTCCGCAAAAACACAAATGGCCTTTTCCTGCGCAAATAAACAGTCTTTCTGAGTTGCTGTGAGCCTGTCATTGGTGGGGGTGAGACCGCAAGGGGCATAGGGCAGCAGTGGAGGGGCTGGAAAGGGGCACGCGGGAGAGTGCGGGAGATTGGGTGGGCAGCAGGCAGAGTGCGGGAGATTGTCTCAAGGACGTGTGCTGGGGGCAGGTCCTCAGAGACAGCAGCAAAGTGATGCAGCTCCTGGGTCCTGCTTCCTTCAGTGCAGGTCTCTGAAAGGGGTCTCAGCCTTATATTTGGTGCCACCCTTCAGGAGGGTTGATGTGCCTATGAGCTGGGAGGATGGGCAGCATTGATCCTTCCCAGGCCATGGGGTGGGCCACCACAGCAGGGTTGTCTGGCTCTGCACCAGGCGCTCGCTGTAGTGCACCCACACCCTGAGTATTGTCTTGGAGCTTGCTGTAGTGCACCAGTATTGTCTTGGAGTCCATGTCAGCATTTTTCTTTCCAAGACCCCTTCATGTTCAGTTCCCCTTCCTTGTCATTTCAGACAATCCCTCCTCTGATTCTGTTGCCTGTTCCCACCATTCCCTTCCCTGTTCTTCCCACAAGATCCTGAGCTCACAGTGCTGCTTCACAGAGCAAATGGGCAGTTGAGCACACAGGGATCAGGAGGTGCCTCCACTGTTGCTGTTCTGCTCAGGGAGGGAAGCAGACTCAACCAAATGGGGTTTGTGGCCTCGATTCCCCCCAGGAGTCTACGGATGTGTCAGGTGCTGGGAGGAGCTACGGACATTTCTGAGGGTACTGGCTGTGTCCAGGTGCACCTCTAGATCCTGAGGTCTGCCTTGCCCCCCAAATACCTGGGTTTAGTGTGTTACCTTAGGTGCCTCCACCTTAGAGCACCTCTCCCCTTGTGAGGCTCCACTTCCTGCTCTCCTGGCATCTTCAGCTTCCCCTCCAGAAAGACAGGAATCTCACACTGTGCTTTAACATGTGTCACAGCTCTGGCCATGTAAATGCAGCACCATTCAACCTCTACACTATTCCTGGACACTGATAATTGCTTCCCATATCCACCCCTTGATCTCTGTAGAGATTGTTACAAGATGATGAGTTTTTGATGCTGAACCCATGGAGCAAGCTGCTCAGCAGGCCCTTCTGGTATGCAGTTTCTTGGGCATATTATTGACACCAGCTTTAAAGGAAGTCCAGCCTTCAGGCAGTGCACTGGACAGAACCTTTTCTATTATATAGGAGTCACTGAGGGAGCCTGTCCTGATACAGCATTCGACACAATTCAATGGACTAGGTGAGCAGTCTCAGACTAAATACCACGAATCCAAGAACTTGTGTAGCAACATGATAACCATTATTACTACTAATGAAAGACACAATAAAAATAACATGATGAAACAGTATTCAATCTGGTTGGGATACAGAAAGAGTCATTTGTGGAGAGATGTGGCAATTTTACCACTGCTGAAAAATGTCCATGAAATCACTTTCCTTAAGGCATCCTTGAGCTCCTTGTTCCTCATGCTGTAGATGAGGGGGTTCAGGGCTGGAGGCACCATCGAGTACAGAACAGCCAGCACCAGGTCTAGAGTTGGAGAGGAGATGGAGGGGGGCTTCAGGTAGGCAAAAAATGCAGTGCTAACAAACAAGGAGACCACGGCCAGGTGCGGGAGGCACATGGAAAAGGCTTTGTGCCGGCCCTGCTCAGAGGGGATCCTCAGCACAGCTCTGAAGATCTGCACGTAGGACACCACAATGAAAGTGAAACACCCGAAGCCTAAACAAACACTAACCACCAGAAGCCCAGCCTCTCTGAGTTAGGAGTGTGAGCAGGAGAGCTTGAGGATCTGGGGGATCTCACAGAAGAACTGCTCCACCACATTGCTTTTGCAGCAGGGTAGGGAAAATGTGTTCCCAGTTTGCAGGAGAGCATTGAGAAAGCCACTGGTCCAGGCAGCTGCTGTCATTCTGACACAAGCTCTGCTGTCCAGGAGGGTCCCGTAGTGCAAGGGTCTGCAGATGGCAACGTAGCGGTCATAGGCCATGACTGTGAGGAGACAATACTCCGCTGACATGAAAATAGTAAAACTTAAGACCTGGCCAACACATCCCCAGTAGGAAATGGCTACGGTGTCCATCAGGGAATTGTGCATGGATTTGGGGAGAGTGGTGGAGATGGATCCAAGGTCGAGGAGGGAGAGGTTGAGGAGGAAGAAGTACATGGGGGTGTGGAGGCGGTGGTCGCAGGCTACGGCTGTGATGATGAGGCCGTTGGCCAGGAGGGCAGCCAGGTAGATGGCCAGGAAGAGCGAGAAGTGCAAGAGCTGCAGCTCCTGCATGTCTGCGAATGGCAGGAGGAGGAACTCGTTGAGGGAGCTGCTGTTGGACATTTGTTCCTTTGCAGCATAGGGGCAATATCTGAGGAAGAAAAGACATGGACAATCAGGAGGACACTCTTAAAAGGAAAATAAACAAATTAATGAAGTTTTTTTATCTATCTATTTGTCTCATTCCCAGATCTCTGAAGCTCATGCCTCTTCTAGCTAGAGGATGATATTACTCTAAAAAGAGAGCAGCCCCTGCTGAGAGCAGAGTCTGGTTTCAGAGTGCCCATCTCTGACCTTCTCACCCTTTCTACATGCCCCTGAGGGAGGTCTCCACACTCCCCTTCTAGCAAACAACACACAAGAGCCTTTTCTGCTGCCCATTTACAGCCTCCCACCATCACTTCCATACTATTAGTATTTCCATAGGTTCCCCATGGGTCGCTGGGATACCACAGATATGCCATGAGACAGCAGAGGCTTTCTGGAGGGCAGGTGGCAGCCTGCAGGACACCACAGGGTAACAGCCAAACGATTGTCAGGATTTAAGATGGACTTTCCTTAAGGGACAGTCAACTCATTACCCTGTACTGCATTTCCTGGAGCTCCACAGGACAGAATGGGGCTGTGGAGACCTCACTCCTTTGGAAATCCTTCTTTTCCACTACTTGTAGCTTTGGTGCCTGAACTGCAGCTGAATACTCCCAACCACAGAAAGCAGAGAGCAAGAACAGGAGCAGCATGGACAGGAAAAGAATTAAGGAACAACACCATGACCCTGCTGCCAAGGGAGGCTAGGAGAGGGACAGAGAAGCATTCTGGAAAACCTTCACTTTACCTGCAGGGTATGGCACCTTGCAGAGGGGGACATTGCAGCACTGCCCCTCTCAGCCCCTTGGTGGGGAGGCACCAAAGAGATGCCCCTCTCCTCTGCCACAGCTCTGGCTGCAGAGTTCAGCCAGAGTCCCATGCCCTGCAGTTCCTTCTCCTTCCCTGCCCATCTCTGCTGCCTGGAGCTGTCCCTGCTGGCAGCTCTTTCTCTGTCCCAGTGTCTTGTCCCTGTCACTGCTCAAAGATCCCATGTCACCCTCTGGGTGCTCAGTTCTGCCCTACAGAAACCTCTGGCAATGTCCAGGGCCAGCTCTGTGTTTACAGGTTGGAATGGAGCAGGTCACACAAAGTCCTGGGATGCTGCAAAGAAGATGCTGATGCTGCCTTTAGGCTAAAGTGGGGATGAAGCAGCTCACTGATGTTTATCACAGACCTATTGATCTCTCAGAGTGAAGGTTTACAACTCCCAGCTCATTGCCAAAACAGAAAACTTGTTCCTTCATTCTCCCTGTCAAAATTAGGAAAGTGAAAATGCAGAGACCTGAAGGAAAGCTCCTTCTCCTTCAAGCAGCTCTTCTCTTGCTTTTCCTCTTGAAAGGACCCCTCAGACATGTCCTGCGCATGTGCTGGAGCTGTGAACAGAACCTGACCCCTGCAGCACCTCTCAAAGGCAGAAAGAACCTGCCCTGCCAGGGATCTCTTCCCACCCAAAGCTTCTCCCCACAGCACCACAGGGAGCTCCCTGGAGAGGCTGTGTGCTGACCCTCACAGGTGGCAGAGTCACTGCCCTGGGCAAACAGCACCATGAGGTACAGGGACACTGCTCTGAATCACAGCCCCAGGCAGACCTTGGTGCACTCCCTGCCTTCACAGCCCTACAGCCCTGTGTTCAAGTGGCAGACCCAAGAGAAGCATACCCTGATCCTCTGACCATGTGTCAGGGAATCCCTGCCCTGAAGCATCTCCTCCTCCTGCAATGTCCTGCTTACTCCAGGAAAGAAACATCAAAAATCCTATGAGCCATGGTTTGGCTGGGATGCAGACACCCCCTCCAGGAACCTCAGCAGCATTGCCCTGCAGACAGAGACTCACTGTTTCAAGGGCTGTGAAGATTCCCCCACAATGAGCTCTGCTCCCGTTCCACACTGCCGTTCCCCTCTCACTGCCTTCTCTCCTCTGCTGTCCGCAGCAGCAGGCAGTGCCCGCAGCCCTGCTGCTCTTGGCACAGGAGCTGCTCCTGCACTCGGCTGTCTCTGGGCAGTGCTGCCAGGCTGCCACGAGCTGCCTCCGTCCCAGGAGCCTGGCCCCGCTCAGGAGCAGAGGACCAGCTGAACTCACCGATTTCTCTGTCCCTTGTGTCCCCTCCTCCTGGGAAAAGTGCACTTCAATAAACTAAAATAATCACCTTGTCCTTTGCTAACAAGTGGAGAGAGAGAGATTCTAATATTGCAATTTATTTCCTCAGAGAATGAAGATCTATCAAAATTGGAAATGTCTCACTCTGCAAGGCTCATTTCACATCCCTTAACTAGACAGGAGACTGAGGAGTGAACAAGTGGGGAGGTCATTGACACAGGGTTTAGGTGCTGATTCAGAAATATCAGTCTGGGCTGTACCTGCTTAGATGTGAGTCGGAAGTCGTATTCAGATCTCTCCTGTAAACTGCACAAATACAGCAATGGTGGGATTGCCCTTGCCAAAACTGAAGTGAGCAGAGCACAGAGATCTGCCCACGAGGTCCTTGTCAAAGCTCCACCACAATCACTGGAGATGCAGGGTGAGTCAGCAGTTCCCACAGAAACACCTGGTGACAGCAGAAGAGACTGAGGAGGTGCAAGGCATGTGTCAGTGCCTGCTTGCTCTGATGGAGCTACTAGGAGACCTGCATGATCCTAGAGCACGAGTTGGGGAATTGGCCATCTTGGCCATCTGAAATGACCCCAGATGCCAACTTCGACAAAAGCGACACTCCCCATGAAGCTGAGGTATGGGAAGATTGCAGGATTAACCAACAGCTCTTGTAATTCAATGCAGAGTCCTGATTTGATGTCACAGAAAAGTGCTGGCAGGGCCTTGTCTGATGCCTGGGGTGTCCAGCACAACCTCATGTCTCTAGCAGATACAGCAGGTCACCTACAGGAAAACCATGTCCCTTGGAGTGATTGCTGGGCAAGTGCCCCAGAGCATCCTGCATTTCTGTCCTGTACCCAAACACAGACATTCCAGCACTGGCTGTAGGGAAAGCCCATCCCGTCTACATCCAGGGTGATGCATAAATGGGAGGCACTCCTGCCCTGCCACGTCTCTGCTCCAGGCCCTGCAGTCTCAAACCCTTCTAGCTCTCCTCCCCTGAACTCCTCTTCATCCCACCACATGACATGAACAGGCAATGGGCTAATGAGGACCTCTGGGTGGCTGCATCAAAGGCTGTCAAGGCCCATAGACATCTTCAGTGGCACCTTGTTCTTCCTGAACCAGTGTCAGGCACAGGAGAGAGTGCCCGTTGGGCTGCTTTGTGTGAGAGGAAGTGCCCATGGCCAGGAATACATGTCCCCTCACTGGAGAAGCTCCTGCCAGGCTGTCTTGGCCCAGCTCTCCTTTCCTACCATCCTCATGCTCTCCGTGCAGGTCCCATCCCTGCCGCCCGCCTCTCCCTCCAAACCCACTGCTCACCTCCCTCGTGCGCTCCTGCACTCCATGGATCCCATCAATGGATGAGGAGCAGCCATTCACCTGCTGCTCCTTCTCCATCTCCAGGACTTGCTCTGGGGACAGCCCTGCACAGCCAGCGCGTTTCCGGCCTGTCCTCTACACAGACAGACACGTCCGCACAGTCCATGTCAAAGCCCCGTCCTCTGATCAGCTGCTCAAACTGATGGGACCTCATAGGCCCTTGGCTGGGGCTGGTCCTGCTGCTGACCAATCCGGCACGGCGGCAGCAGTGACCTCACAATGTGCCCTGGAACCTTCAGCTGGCTCTGGCCTATCAGCAGCAGGGACAGAGGTGACGTCACAAGAAACCTCAGCAACCCAGAGCCTCTTGATGACGTCAAGTCTACAGAGAAGGATGTGACCTCACAGTCACCCTCAGAGCCATATCCATGCTTTTGGGCTATCAAGGACTGGCCCAGCAGTGACCTCACTACCAATATCCAGGCCATGTCCCTGCTGCTAACCTATCAGGGACTGGCACAGCAGTGACCTCACTAACAAACATCCAGGCCATTTCCCTGCTGCTGGCCTACCAGGTCCTGAGGCAGAAAGGCCAACACAACCAACATCCAAACCATGGGCCTTTTCTGCCTTGTCACCACCGGACACTGAGGTAACATCACAACAGCCTGTGGGAGCTAAGAGCCCCCTCTGGACTATCCAGAGCAATAAGTGTCCTCAGAGTCACAAGTTTGGGTCTATCAGATACTCAGGCAGAAAGGACCTCAGAGTACGAACAGCAGCCATGGCCCTGCTGCTGGCATGTCACGTTCTCACACAGAAGGGACCCTGTCATTGGTCCCAGGGACATCGGCAAGGTTGTTCTCCAGGGTGTGCTTGCTCCTGCAGTGCTTTCCCAGGAGAGGGTCTAGGGAAGAGCAGTGCCCTGGCCCCAGACACAAGTCACCACCTGTGGAGGTCAACCTAAGGTCAGTAGCAAAGAATGTCCCCTCGGCAGATGAGGGGCTGAGCAGGAGAGGCGGGAGCTGCAGCCACCTGGCCAGCTCATGATCAAGGAACTCACTGGACAGCCTCACATGTGATCAGCGCGTGATCATCTGGTTGATGGGTTGGTTGGGTTTGGGGCTTAACGTGCTGCCAGGCAGGGCGGGGGCTGTCTCCGGGGTCAGAAGCTCTATAAATTGTGTTTAAATAAAGGTCTTTGGTTTCACAACACCGAAGACCATGATTGCTTCGGACTCTGCAAATGGCACCCAAAGCTGGGGCAAGAACACAGGGGAAGCTCACAAAGCCCGAACCCGGCAGCGTACCCCAGCTGAACCAGGAACGGAGCAGGAAGAACTCCAGTGTGCACCCATCGCCTAATTAGAGGACAGCAGCCTGGGAACCACGGGAGGCGGAATGTCTCAAGGGCAGAAACGCAGCCTGGACGCACTGCAGCACATGGTGCACGAAGAGAACCGACAGGTTTCTGGGAAGGATTTAGTCACTCTACTAGAGTGGATTCGGGAGAAGGTACCTACTTTCCCGAAGGAAGGCACATTCCAGCGAGAGGTGTAGGAAGAACTCGGAAAGGGCCTTAAGGAGGCGATGGCGGATGGTGATACAGCCGTAGTAAAACATGTGAGCATCTGGTGGCAGATCATGGTCGCCTTAAAAACGGCCTGGGATCTTCAGGGGGACAAAAGCAATCAGCCACGTGCAGCAGCACCATCAGCACCACCGTATAGGGGGGCGGCTGATCCTCCCTGCGACCATCCATTCGACCCAGGCCCCATGGACCCGGAGAAGGAACCTGATTTACATCCTTAGACCCACATAACGAGGTTACAAAAGGGGACCGAGGGTTGATTCGCTGGGAAATGTTTAGCAGAGAGGCAATTCAGCGGAGGAACTTAGAAATATTAACAGCTATGCCGGTCATGTATGTGTCAGCAGTGCATTTCACTGGGAAAAACCAAATCCCACCTTAAAAGGAAGAGGCAGGGAAGTGTTTTCAATGTGGAGAGAATGGCCATCTCAAGAAAAACTGCCCCAAAGGCCGGGAGGCGGAGGCAGGCCAGCTCCACCTCGCTTATTCACCTGCTGTATGGGTCATTGACAGATCCACTTCGAGTGGTGGAGTGGATCTTTTTACCTCATGGACAGTCAAAAAGAAATTATCACTGCGACAGAAGAATATGCACAGTTAATTCAGAAAGCAAGAATGCACTTAATATTAAACAGCAGCGATCCACGATTCATTTATCTTCCTGCAACAAAGGAAAATTTGCAATGGTTATTAGCAGAACATTTACCCATGCAGGTGGCTTTAGCAGACTTTGCAGGACAGATGAACATTCACTATCCCCTGCATATGTTGTGGTCAGAACTTCCTAACATTCCCTTATTAGCAAGGTCTCTTTGGCAGCAAACTCCCCTTTCAGGTATTACTGTCTTCACAGATGGATCAGGGCGAACTAAAAAGGCTGCCATTGCCTGGAAAACGTCAGCGGACGCAGAGCGGCAAACTGAGGTTCAAGCACCAGGCTCCACACAGCTGGTGGACTGGTAGCTGCAACCATGGCTTTTTAAAAATTCACAACTCTAAATCTTAATGTTGGAACAGATTCCTTAAATGTCGAAGGCCTGGTGAAGCGCTTGGAGGGAGCTACGCTTTGAGAGGTTGCCAATCCTTTGCTGATGGCCCAATTGCAAATTTATGGACTTTGTTAAATCGCTGAGCCAAGCCCTACTTTATTACTCACGCATGGTCACATACTGGGGAGAAGAGTCGAGATGTGTATAAGCACTGGTTAAGATGTTTTGCGGTCATGGATGTTCCAAAAATGATAAAAACAGACAACGGGCCTGTGTATGGTGCTATGTAAACCCAGGACTTCCTTAAACAATGGGGCGTTCAACATATCTTCGATGTTCCTCATTCTCCTACTGGGCAGGCAGTTATTGAACACTCGCACCAGACCCTAAAAAATATGTTCATTAAACAGAGAGGGGGAGCTCAGAGAGATGGCCCCCAAAAAGATTGGATAAAGCTTTATATGTATTTAATTTTTTTAAATCGTAACATAGCAGGTGAGCAGATGAGCAGGTGAGTTACTCAACACTTTGGCCAACCATCAGAAAATTTACAGCCGAGATCACAAGTTACCATAAAAGATCTAGTTACAGGGAAGTGGGAAGGTCCAAAAGACTTAGTAACTTGGGGAAGGAGTTATGCTTTTGTTTTGACAGACAGGAAACCAAGATGGGTCCCTTCACGATGTGTACGGCCCTGGCTTTCCTCAGCAGCTGTGCAGCCTTTGTCCCAGACTGGATCAAACAGCCAAGAAACGTATGGGTAACGTTAGCCATGTCAACACCAGACAATCCCTTTCAAACATGTTTAATAGGAATATTTTCTTGGTTAAGACAGTTTGGGCTTTGGAAGACGCAAATTGTAAAGTTTTTGATTATTGAGTTAATTGTATTTTGCTTGTTGTTAATTGTCTACCTTGTCTGTTATCATGTGTACAATGGTTAATTGTATGATCAATCAATCAAGTGATGACCGCTCAAATAAAAACTAAATAAGGAAGGGGGAGATGTGGAGGTCAGCCTAAGGTCAGTAGCAAAGAATGTCTTGTGGGCAGGTGGGGGGCTGAGCAGGAAAGGCGGGAGCTGCAGCCCCATGGCCAGCGCATGATCAAGAAGCTCCTTGGACGGCCTCGTGCATGACCAGTGCGTGATCATCTGGTTGATTGGTTTGTCGGGTTTCCGGGCTCCACGTGCTGCCAGGCAGGATGGGGGCTGTCTCTGGAGTCAGGAGCTCTACAAGTTGCGTTTAACTTAAAGGTCTTTGGTTTCACAACACCGAAGTCTGTGAATCCTTTATACGCTGCAGATTTTCCATTGTCCATCTTTTCCCTGCTGTCTCCCATGCAATTAATGTTGCCTTCCAAGAAAATCCCACTGCTCTGTGCCCTCCACAAAGTATTTGTGCACAGCATGAAGATCTCTCCTGGCCTTCTCTGGTCTAGGCTGAACAAACATCCCTCTTCCAGCCTCTCCTTACCTGCCCTGTGCTCCAGCCCCTGACCAAGTTTTTGTCCCTGTGCTGAACTCCCTCCCGTTTGTTCATTTCCTTCCAGAATTGGAGAGTCCAAGTGGGATCCGGTATAGAGGCATGGTGTCCACTGTGCCAAAAAGAGCAGTAGAACACGCATGTGGCCCCGCTGGCCGTGCTCTCCCAAATAAAAATCCGTGAGGATGGCCAAACTATGGCACAGGGACCCAAAAGGCCTCCCCTTGCTGACCACTAAGGCACTGAGATGAGATGTGGGTGCCCTTGGCCACCACCAGGACATACTCCTGGGAGTCTCTATGGCAACGGCCAGGGCTTTGTGATGGGGGTGGCATCATGTCCCCAAGGCCATTGTGATGGGGCAGTGCCCATGGCAACCAAGGCTGTGTTGGGCCAGAGCATCACCCTCGGGGTCGCACTCTGAGGACAGCAGCTCCAGCAGAAGGAGCAGCTCGTGTTGGTCCCAGAGCAGTAAGTCCCCAGGTGCAGCGAGTGCCCTGGAGATGGAGAAGGAGAGGCAGGCGAACGCCTGCTCCCAGCCCAGCAATGGGCGTCCTGCCAGGAGCAAGTGCACAAGGAAGGTGAGTGCTGGGGCTAGAGGGGGAGGCCGGCAGCAGGGATGGGAGCTGCATGGAGAGCACAAGGATGGTGGGCCAAGCCAGCCAGACCTCACCTCCTTTGGCCAGGGGCTGCTTCTTGCTGGCTGTGGGGATTTTCTCGAACACAAAGCATGACTGGGATGCTCCAAAGCCCATATGGATTCTGGGAGCCCTGTGCGAAGGATCAGAGAGCCTCTTTAAATCACGTGTAGCTGGGCTGTGCTCGACCATGAGCTTCCCTTCGACATGGGGCTGGGGCTTCCTGTGTCTCAGGGGCTGCTTGTAGCAACACAACCCTCTCCATCATATGCCTCCTTCTTCCTGCATGTGGGCAAGCAGGAGCCGCACGCAGCGAGGCGACGCAGGCGGATGCCAACTTCATCCCCACAAAAGGACAGGCGGCCTTTGCTGTCTGACCCCCAGGGCTTTGAAGATGCTGATCAGGCCATCGCAAAGGTACAGAGCTGAGCAGTGAGGCCGGCAAAGGCCCTGCCTGACCGCTGCCATTCTCAAGACGACTCCTGTGAGGCTCAGGGAGACCCTGCGCAGCAGAGCTGGGCTAAGAGCGGAGGTGCCACATCTGCCTCCCAAACCACCACGCGCTGCCAGGGCAGCCAGCCAGGCACATGGAGGCCTGGAGGCTCCTGCATGTAAAACACCAGGGTCTACAGGGAAAAAGAAGCTGCCTGCTCCAGAAAAGCCTTGCAGAGCTTCTGCCAGGTGCAGGACCAAGGCCATTGATACGGAAGATGTGGCCAGGAGACTGGTGGACATAGTGATGGAGGGATAAGAGACAGTGGCAATAACTTGCAGGGAAGCTGCTGCCAGGGAACCCTCGGGGGCTGCTGGGGGTGCTGTGATGTGTCTGGAGTGCAGGAAGAGACTGGAAGAGTCCATGTCTCTTGATTTGCCTGCCCTTCAAAAAGCCAAGCGAGATGCTGGTGTTCCCCACCAGGCAGTTCCAGAGCATGACCACTGCTTGCCTGAGGCCAGATCTGGGCCTTGTGCGCTGGGAAAAACAAGGATGGCGCCAGAAGTGAGGTGCTTATCCCAGAGTGTCCTTGATGCAGAGGCAGGGGTAGGCTGAGGACCCTCTGTTTGGGTGTGCAGGTAGTGGCGTGCTGCAGTCCTCTGCTCCAGAGCCCAGCCTGCCACCCCAGGGTCCTGCTGGGAGAGCAGAGGGAGGACTGTTGGTTTCCCTGTTCTCTCCTTGGAGCATCCTGGTGCGACCCAGGGGTTCTCACAGTTTGATGGTTTCTGTCAGCTGATGTTCAGGCTTGCAGTTTCTGATCGTCTTGATGATTATCTGAGTCTTTGAGATTTGAGTCACTCTGATGGAATAAGTTATCTTCTCACTCTTTTTAAGGCTTTCTGTTGAAGCTGGACCCTCATTACATCTTCCCATCGCAGACCCTAATCCATTGTGATCCCTCATACAAACTGGTAGTTAAACAAAGCAGTCAGAGCCATTTCTGCACTTTGTGGATATGCAGACACTTGCAGACAGAGAGATGCCCCCTCACAAGGATCAGGCTTCTCAGGGTGATGGATGGCTCTGCGATACCTGTTCTTGGTCAGTGATGGAGGCAGCAGCTTGAAATCCACAGGTCCCTTTGGAAAGGGTCTCCAAATAGCAGATTCCTTGAGCCTACTTTTAGGGAGCCATCTGGAGGTAGGGATCCAACACCCTGCTGAAGACAGTTCCCAGTAGAGGTGTTGTCTTTAGGCCTTTTCCAGTGAAATTTACATTATCTCTGAGGATAGGAGGACTTCTGAGAACCTCTCCGGGTCCTTGTGCCATATTTTGCCCACGATCCTGGATTTGTATTTGGGAGAACACAACCAGGAGGGCCACTGACACATTCTACCTCTGTTTTTGGCACAGTGGGGACCATGCCTGTACACCAGATCCCATTTTCTCTATGAGCATGGCCAAACTCTGGCACAGGATCCAGAGAGATTCTCAGATCTCCATCCTCGGAGATAACCCAAAGTTCACTGGAAAAGGCCCTAAGGACCTGCCTGCTGGGACCTGCCTTCAGCAGGATCCCCTGCTGCAACTTCAAGGAATCTACTCTTCTGAAAAAGGGTCTACAGGCTCTTCGCTTTTAAAAGCCCTCAGGAAGGTTTCTTGATCTGTGATAAGATAGAGATGATATGTCAGAAAAGAGCAAACATATTCTTAATACATGTCTTCCCTCCAGAGGGCTTGAAATGGCACATTGGTTCCTGACAGGCTCCAAAACCATGGGTCAGGCCAGGTAGAAAATCTGAAGAAATTTCTCCAAATCCTGTGAATTTTGCCCAGCTTTCTTTCATCTGACCCTGAGGAAAGCCATTTCTCTTTTGCACCTTACTTATGCTTTGGGGTTTTCTGTTACACCTCCAAGCAGTGTTTCTCCCCTGGGTATAGTTCTTGGCACCTGCCTCTCTTCGGGATCTGTAGAGCCCTGGCACCCTGCATCTCCCACACTTTGACCCTGGGTGTCTCAGGACAGGCTCACCCAGTGCATCCCTCTGTCCAGGCTCCCGTATGGAGCCTGTAAGGCACTGCCATGCCTCAGGAGCTGAATTTTGACTTGTTCACAAGTTGGAAATGACCATCTCCCCACTCCCCTACTGCTGAAGCTTCCAACAACCAACATTCCTCTTTCCGTAGTGTTTGCACAGTCCTGGAGTAAATCTTGCAGAAGGGAGACTGCATCCCTCTTGAAGCTTTCAGATATGTGGCATTCCAGACACTGAAAGCAAAGCACACCTTTCCTCCTTTCTTTGGGTTGCCTATTCAACCTCTAGCATCCTGTCTTTGGCACAGGAAGGCGCACTCTGCACCCTGGGGTCTTTCCCCATTCTCTCTCCTGTCTCCTCTGTGTCTGCTCAGTCTGCTCGATGCACTAGGGTCATGGGAAGTATTGGTTTAGGGAGCTCCACTGAAGCCGTGAGAAGCTGCAGAGCTGAAGGCCTGATGGAGGAAGTCTGGGATGTGGCTGTTTCCCCTGCCCTCTCCTGCTCCCATCTTAAGGGTCCAGGAGGGTCCAGTGCTTTTGATGTTAGGGGATTGGGTTTCCTTTGACATCCCCAAGTCCTTCTTTGGGTTGCTCTGAGCAGCCAGGAAAATCCCTCTTCTCTAGGGTCTTTTCCCTACTTTTGTAGAGAAGCGCAGGCAGGTCTGGGATCTGCAAAAGCAACATGGCCCACATCATGACCCAGGACACCCAGGAGCTGTATGGCTCTGCCATTCCCACATGTCCTGGTTAAACTGACAATTTCTGACACCATCTTTACAGGCCACGAGTTGGCCATTGTAGAACAGCAGTATTGTGACTCCCCCTGTTACTCTCTGTTCACTCCGGGACTCAGCTGCTGGTTTGCACTTCAGGAGTTTAAAGGTTGCTCTGTCTTTCAGGAAGACTGTTCCTTGTAGCAAGGGAACCTCATTGTTGACATGCTGGGCTTAGCCTACACTCAAAGAGCACAGTTATTATTTGTGAAATTATTTCAAGCTTTATTTCTGTTTCTTTGCGATTAAGAAAAACCCTGTGTTTGTTTGCAGCTAGTTCTCTAAGGAACTCTCTAAGGAAAGCAGTCGGGAGTTGCAGCAGATGAGCTCGAACTTTCAGTTGATGATTCAGTAGAACAGAGAAGCTCCTAACAAGAGTGATGGAAGTCCCAGGTGGCTGATGTGAGAAATGGCAGGTTGGGGAGGGAAGGAAGAGTGTCCATACAGTGCTTGAGCTCTGGGACACTGGTTCTCCTAGATGTCCAGACTTCATTGGGAGTCATTCTGGATTGATTCCAATTCCAGAATATTGCTGTCGATTACCCTGAAAGCTGGATGTTAATAGTAACAATAAAAACCTGTAAAATCAGATATACTTGTATATTATTGATGTCTCCACCTTTCAGCTACAGTCCCTAAACCTCTCCAATTAGTCATGAAAGCCTAGACAAAAATTGCAGAGAGAGACATGGTCTGTGAGAGCTTTTTGCATTTTAATGAGCCCCATGGTATATTTCATGCTGAATCCATGAACCTCAGTTACTGAGAGAATTCAAAGTCAAGATCAACCCTCAACATTTTGTTGAGTTTTAATGGGTCCCACTGATAGTTGTTAGCAGTAAAGTGTCTCCAGGGGCTGATTAGAGCAGAAAATTGTCATCACTGATAACAGGTAGGCAGAGGAAACGTAGGGGTGGCTCTGATGCCACATTAACCCTTGAGGTGTTTTATCAGGCAAAATGTCCAAGCTCGGCCACTGAGCTTCTGGGAAAGGAGATCCTTTCTCCCACATGTTTTCCAGGTCCTCCTGGGGACAGTGTGTGGCTGGGGGTGTACAGTGCTCAGTGCAGGACAATGATATGACACCTTTCGGGGTGTCAGCAAGAGGGACACTGAGGCCCAGTGTCTCCTGACAGGCCCTGGTGGCAGAGACAACAGCCATAGCCAGGAAGATGCTGACCTGCTCTGGTGTCTGTGAGCCTTGACAGTGCCTTTGTCTGTCTCCAGCAGAGCCTGTCCTATGCTGTCTCATGCCTGCAGCCGTGTCCATGCAGCCTGTAGACACCCACCCTGCTTCCCCACTTTGCTCTCACACGGGATCTCCTTCCCTTCGCTGTTGTCTCTGCATCCCCACTGGCTATTCCTTCCCAAAGCCATGGGATGATCCTTGGCTCCTCCTGGGTGTCCTGTTCCATCACAGCACCAGCCTTCAGGTGTCATTTCTTCATCCTTATGTCCAGTCTGAAATTCTCTAAACTGGGGATTTTTTGGGTTGTTTTGGCTATTCATACTGCCTCCCACTACCAAGTAAAGCTCCTGGCAGTACCACAGTGTGGGGAAGAATATAACCTTGTCTGTCAGGACAGAGAGAAACTTGAGGAACTGAGGACAGGGCTGAGGGGAAGGGCCTTGGTGCTACGAGGGATGCCATATGAGGCAGTGGTGCATGGTCATGTGAATAGTGCCAGATGCCTGTGGGGCTGCATTAGTAGTAGCATGGCTAACGAGAGGAGGGGAGCTGTTATCTGTCTCCAAGGGGGACTTTTCCTGAAGGCAGTGGTGGCACTCAACTTTGGGGGAGCATGTATGAAACCCAGGTGTCCTAGGCGGTTGCCAACTAATACGAAGGGCCCAATTTTCCTATTTGTTCCCTCTTAAATATGTTACGAATGTGGTGGTTTTGCTGGGCACCTCAGGCATCGGACATGGCCGAGGAGACCTGTTTTCCTTGCATGAAATCAAGTGTCTGCACAGAATCATGCAAGTTCTTTGCAATGGACATGGATCTCCTCATTGCTCTGTCAGAACAAGTGGACATTTGAACCTGTCTTGGACCAGCTCTGTCCAATGTGGACTGCCTCCCCCTTGGAAAAAGTCCAAAGGGGCGAGTGGGTGTGCACAGCTGATTCACTTCTCCCAGTGACTGCAGTGGGAGCTCAGAAAACCAGCTCCCATACAGGCAGCCGTTTTGTGCACCCCAGCAGCTGGACAAAGGGAATCCTCCTCTGAGTTTGTGGAGTGCACAAGAGCAAACTGAATCCTCCTGCGCTCCTGGAGCTTCTCAATGGCCATTAGCTGTACTGCTGAACTGCTCTAAACCACCTCCTGAAGCATGAGGGTGTTAACTCCCTTCTTGCCCCTGTGCAAGTGTTCTGAGTTCTTATGGGATGGAAGCAGAGGCTTCAACAGCAGGACATGTCCACTCTCCTAGACAACCATCCTCTGATGAGGCCAGCTGCATGCTGGATTTGTTCCACGGACTCTCTCTCTTTACATCAGTGGACCTTTGCCAGGGATTACCTTGCTGTCTTGCAGGAACTGTCAGCCCTGGAGCCCCAGAAATGCCTGGAGGCTGCACAGGGGACAGAAAATGTCCCCTCTGCAGCTGGGTCCCTGCTCCTGAGCTGGGCCTGGCTCCTGGGACTGCGGGAGCCCATGGCAACCTGGCAGGCGCTGCAGAGAGACAGCTCTGCCCAGGAGCAGCTCCTCATAAAGGAGCACTAAGACTCAGGGCACTGCCCGCAGGCACCAGGCTGGGATGAGTCGCTCCTAAGTGAAAGACAGTTGGGAATGGGAGGACGGCTGAGCTCACTGCAGGCAGAAACCTCCCCAGCCCTTGACACGGTAAGTCTCTGGCTGCAGGGCTACACTGCTGCGGTTCCTGGAGGGATCTTCTGAACCTGGCGCCTTCAGCAGCTGATTGGATTTGTCAGGGTGGCTCTCCCAGCTTCTCCTGCTTGGAACTGGTCGTGCTTTAGAGCAGGGACTCCCAGCCACACACTCAGAGGGATCACGGCTGCCTTCGCCCACCCCTCTGCTTGCAGACACAGCCAACATCCCCTCCCCAGCCTCAGAAAGGTTTGTCTCACCTGCTCTTTTGCACCTGCAAACACGGAGGTGCCCTGGGCAGGGTCCTGCCCCTGGCAGGTGTCTACAGGGCAGAGCTGAGCACCCAGCGGGTGCAATGGGGTCTGGAACATGGACAGGGCAGAGATGTGGGGACAGAGAAGCAGCTCCTGCAGGAACGGCTCCAGGCTATGGAATCATGGTGAGAGGAAACTGCCTCCTGCAGCGCCCCTTCCCACCAGCACAGACCTCCACACTCCAGGCCATGGGGGCCAGGGCAGGAGTTGTCCCAGAGCAGCCAGATGTCCAGGAGGGGAGACATATCTGAGTGCCCCTCTGTCCCTGCCAGGCCCTGCCTCCCTTGGCACAGCTATCATGGTGTTACTCCATGATCCCACCTGCCCACGCTGCCCTTCTCCTTCCCTTGGACTCTCTGGACAGGGGGTTTCTGATGCAGGTCAGACACTGGCCCTGTGGGTCCTGCCATTCAGATGGGTCCTGGACTGTGAGGTGCCTAAGTGCCCTCTAAGCTGTGGGGCTCAGGGCAGTGCGGTTGGAGGAGCTTGGAATGAGCCACCTCTCTCATCAGGACACCCCATCCTTAGGACATCCTGCCATTGCCCTGGGTGCCTTTCTGGGCTGCAAGCTGCCCTCCGGAAGAGCTCAGCTCCCCCGTTACAGCAGGTGCTGTCTGGGTGCCCCAGGGAGAAGCCTCCTGGAATCTGAGGTCACAGAATCGCTGCAGGGAGGTGGATGTGGGCAGCTGGCAGGAGCCCAAGGTGTTGCTGGCTCCAAGGGGAGGGCGGAAACCTGACTGACATCCCCTCCAAAAGAGTGCAGGTGGACGTCATGTAAAGGAATCCTCTGCTCTCCATGGGGTCATTTAATTGAGGGGTAACATGAGTGCAAGTGTCCTACAGCTCCAAGGTGAGAGCACAGGGTAATTGGGACCAATGCAGATGGAGAGGCCAGCTCTGCTCCCCCAGTATCAAGGCCAAGAGCTGAAGCCATAGAGCTCAAGGATGGTCCTGCTAAAATGCGGGGGAGGCAATGAGTGTGTGTTTGGGCACGGATATGGGAAAGTTTTGCTCAGAGAAGTTTTCTCTAACTCGTCCATGTCTTTTCTTCCTCAGATATTGCCCCTATGCTGCAAAGGAACAAATGTCCAACAGCAGCTCCCTCAACGAGTTCCTCCTCCTGCCATTCGCAGACACGCAGGAGCTGCAGCTCTTGCACTTCTCGCTCTTCCTGGCCATCTACCTGGCTGCCCTCCTGGCCAATGGCCTCATCATCACAGCCATAGCCTGTGACCACCGCCTCCACACCCCCATGTACTTCTTCCTCCTCAACCTCTCCCTCCTCGACATTGGCTCCATCTCCACAACTATCCCCAAATCCATGCACAATTCCCTCATGGAGACCAGAGCCATTTCCTACTTGGGATGTGTTGGGCAGCTCTTAAGTTTTACTATTTTCATGTCAGCAGAGTGTTATCTCCTCACAGTCATGGCTTATGACCGCTATGTTGCCATCTGCAGACCCCTGCACTATGGGACCCTCCTGGACAGCAGAGCTTGTGTCAAAATGGCAGCAGCTGCCTGGGCCAGTGGCTTTCTCAATGCTCTCCTGCACACCGGGAACACATTTTCCCCACCCCTCTGCAAAGGCAACGTGGTGGAGCAGTTCTTCTGTGAGATCCCCCAGATCCTCAAGCTCTCCTGCTCAGACTCCTACCTCAGGGAAGTTGGGCTTCTGGTGGTTAGTGCCTGTTTATTCTTTGGGTGTTTCACTTTCATTGTGGTGTCCTACGTGCAGATCTTCAGAGCTGTGCTGAGGATCCCCTCAGAGCAGGGCCAGCACAAAGCCTTTTCGATGTGCCTCCCACACCTGGCCGTGGTCTCCCTGTTTCTCAGCACTGGCCTATTTGCCTACCTGAAGCCTCCCTCCATCTCTTCCCCAGCTCTGGATCTGGTGCTGGCTGTTCTGTACTCGGTGGTGCCTCCAGCACTGAACCCCCTCATCTACAGCATGAGGAACAAGGAGCTCAAGGATGCCATTAGAAAAGTGATTTCATGGACAGTTTTAAGCAGTGGTAATTTTTCCATATCTCTCCACAAATGACTCTTTCTGTATCCTGTAACTGGATTGAACATTGTTTTTTCATGTTATTTTTATTATGACTTTTACTAGTGATAATATTTTTTATTGTGTTGCTACACAACTACTTGTATTCATTCCCATTTTTACGGTGTCAGCTCTGTCTCACCTGATACCCTCAGTTATTTCAAATGCTGGACAAGGACTGGCTCCCTAACAGTATCTCTGTAATAAAGTAATTTCCATCAGTACAGTGCATGCAAGCTGGGCTTTTCCTCCAAAGCTGTTGTCAAGAATAGGCCCAAGGACTTGCACCCCTCAAGGGCCTGCTGCACAGGATTCTCCATGGATTCAGCAACACAGAGCTCAGAATCATGTAATGATCTTTCAGAGACCAAGGGCTGGTTTGGGAATTCACCTATCAGAGTCCAAGGATAGTGGAGACGCTGAATGGTCATGGATTTACACATGCACAGCTCTCCTACGTATTAAGGCACAGTGTCAGATGGCTGTTCTCATGGAGGGGAAGCTGGAGGTGTCAGGAGAGAACAGAGATCCTCCTGGGACAGCATATGCCTGGGATGGACTGTGAGTAGAGCCTCATAAAGGGAGAGGTCCTCAAAGATGGAGTTTCTTAGAGGTAAAGCACTGGGTATTTGCAGGCAAAAGAGGACTCTGCAGTCTCAGGAGAGGCAGTGAGGACTCAACTGTCAGGAAGAAGGCAGAACGGAGAGCCCTCTGGGTCACCATCTATCAAATACCAGGGGCAGGATGTATAGGCACAACTGGACACAACGAGCACCCTTGGCAATGCTCTGCAGTCCAGGTGCCCTGGACTGTGCAGTCATCTGCAGTCCCCCGGAGGGATTAGAGGTTGTGATACCCATTTGGTTGGGTCTGACTCCTACCCCTGGTCACAGGGGCAGTGAAGTGTCACCCTTAGCCACTTTATTCCCCCCTCTCCCCCCTCCATACCCTTCCCAGCTCTGGATCTCTCTGTACTGGCCATTCGGTACTCAGTGGTGCCTCCAGCACTGAACCACCTTGTCTACAGCATGAGGAACAAGGAGCTCAAGGAGGCACTGAGGAAACTTCCTCAATGGGTACAATGTCAGTGCCAAAACCTGTCCTGTGTGCAGTCACTTGTCATTCCCAGTTACCTGACATGAAACTTGCTCTTCATTTATTTCTTTCTGAAGTGTTCCATGAACTGGAAGAAATCAAGTCCCTCCAGTTACACTGCTTGTACCTCTGGCCCTTGGCAAGCGACCTTCACACATCAGAGACTCTCTGAGCACCACCTGATAGATGCAAAAAGGGGCTCACATTGGAATGCTGCATTTATGACACTGCATCTTGCACTGCTTTCATGCCTCCTGATGGTTAGCTTGCTTCCCTTTACCCCTTCTCTGTTTGTCACACTGCACCATTGCATGTGTCACGATCACTTCTCAAAGTGCACAAGTGGCAGTTTCTCCTCTGGTGTTATTCCTGTGTTTCACACCTCAGACAACTTCACCTGCCACCTGCATGGTCAAAGTGACAACTGGGAATGGAAGAAGCTGAGCGCAAGGAAGGACCTTGCTCTACCTTGCTTGGTCTTGTTACAGGCATTGCCTGGTTCAGGCTGGGCTGCTTTTTCTTGGAGAGCAGCAAGAGAATAGGCATCTTTTCCTTCTTTTAAAAGTCATCAGGCAGTAATTCGCATACTGCTTGTAACACACACTTGCTACTCAGGGCCATAAGGGCAGGGGGCTTGGGGCATGCAAAGGAGCACGATGAGAAAGAAGAGCACCGGCACAGCTCAGCACTGGAACTGAGCTCTTTTTCCCCTTGGAAGGTGGTTGGGAGGGGGGACGAGCGGGTGGTGTCACAGTCACGCACGGGATGGAAAGCCATGCTGTCACACACAGCATGTGGCCCTTCCTCTACAGTCCTGCACTGCTGCCTTTCACAGGATGGGGAGGTGTGTGCTGAGAGGGATTTCTGGCTGAAAATCAGCCCCGGCAGGATGAAGAGGGTCACAGGGGAAGAGGACTGCTGCTTCCAGGGCTTGTCTGAACCTATAGCAGCTCGTGGATGTTACTAAAGCACAGCTGAGCCACGAGACACTGAACAATCTTTCCCTGCAATCAGAACAAAACCACAAGGACTGCCCCTGCTCTTTATCCTCCTTGAGCCTGGCAAAAGGAAAGACAGTTTTACTTGCCACCAATGCGCACTGCATTGTAAGTGAACGGGCTCTAAGGCAGGACTCGAGGTGAGAAGATCCACACCTCCAGACCATCTGCTGACTGCGATGTAGAGTCCAGAAATCACATTTGGACAAAAGAAAGGACAGAAAGCATGGAGCTCTGGAGAGTTTTCCTTCTTTCTTTACACCACAGGATGTAGGAAGGAGGAATTTGTAACTTGACCAAGAAACATCACATGAAAACCAGGACACCCGTTTACCAAACGAAGAGTACACTAACACTTGCCTGCTCACTACCCTGGAGCAGGCAACTGCTGCCTGAGAGAACTCCAGGTGCAACTTGTGTCCTTGGTACCTCTTCAGAGCTGGCTGGAAACACTTGTGGCCCCCTCCAACTGGTCTTGATTTGAGGGTGACCACCTGCAGGAAGCAGCACCAGACCAGAAGTACAGCTGCCTTCAGAAATACTGTGGCCTGCAAGGCTGAAAATCAGAGGTGAACCTTGCATCCTGAGAGTTGCAATGAGCATCTGCAAAGAGCATGGTGTTTTGCCAATTGACTGGGGCAGACAGGGCGATGGAAAGAACCAGCCACCACTGGAAAGAATGGTCTTATTTCACTATTAATATTAAGGTAGTACAGAATGATACAGTTAACAAAATAAACTTACTACGTGCTTGGTTTTAGCAACAGACAAAATAAGCAAGGTAATTCACTTAACCATTACTATATGAAACAGGGAATAGTGATTAAAAGATACATCACCAATTGTCTAAATATGTTACTGTCATACAGATCCGCAGTCACTGGGGAGTCCCTGTTGCAGTGAGGATTTGGAGAACGCTCCCGGCAACTGAGAGGTCTTACGTGGTGCATCCACCCGTGAGGTCTCCAAAATCGCAGCAAGACTGTCCATCTTTTATAGAGCCAAATCAGCAAATCATGACAACTTGCATTTTGTTTGTGAGCGGTAACATCTGATGTGGCATCCTTTCCCTATCATGTGGGATGGGGACCTGGTCAGAGCCCAGGCCTCAGATGGGAGGGTTCCCTTCAAGGTCAAAAACAGCCTCACGAGAGCTTAAAAAAGCTACAGTTTAATAAGCCTCCGTGCAAGCTGGCATGACCAATTCTACAGGCGAGTGTTGTGCACTGCAAAGGCAGTGCCATATTCATCTCTAAGTCAACCCCAACTCAGGCCTGTTGTTCAGGGCCTGCCACTTCATTTCCTCATGTTCCACTCTGTCGTGACGCACAAGGTTATATTCCTCCCCACATTGTGGGGCTGCCAAGAGATTTTCTTGGTAGTGGGAAGCAGCATGAAAAGTGGAAACAGGAGCAAAATACAGCTTGGGAAGCTCTGATTGGGCAAGAGGATGAAGAAATATCACTTGAAGGGTAGAGCAGTGGTGCTACAGGGCACCCAGAGCGAGTCTGTCACCACCAACGGCTTTGTGTTTCAAGAAACAGCCACTGAGGATGGAAAAGCTCTCAATGAATGGAAGGAGAACCTCTTGTGAGAACTTGCTGGGGAAGCAGATTGGGTGTCTACAGTCTGCAGGGACACAGGAGCAGGTCTAGGATGACCTGTGGTAGAGATGGTCAAGGGCATTGCCAAGGCCCCAGCAGAATGGAGGTCTTTATCCTCTTGACTATGGCTGTTGTGTCTGTCAGCGAGGCCTACCAGGAATCATCAGGACTTCTTTGCCCCCTTTATCCTTCTGGGGACCCTGGGAGTTGTCATGTGTTTGTCCTGCACTCAGCATTGCACACCCTCACCCAAACACAGATGCCAGGAAGAGACATGGGGAACACATGGAGGAAAGGATCTCCCTCCCCAGGGTTTCTCTGCCCATGCGTGGCCATTTTCCTTGACAAAACACATCGAGGGTGTATTCAGCATCAGAGCCACCTGAGTACTTTTTCTACCTAACTATTACCAATGATTATATTTTTTAGCTTTAACCAGCCCCTGGTGAGTTGTTGTAGTTAATGGCCTCAGTGGGATCCATTAATGCTCTACAAAACTTTAGGGTTTCCTTCTGACTTTGACTTCTTCACAGATTTCTTCAATCTCCTTTCAATAGCTGCAATTCATGGACTCAGCTCCAAGTACTGCATGGAGCTCATTAAAAAGCAAAAAGCCCTGATAAACCAGAACTCTCCATGCAATTTCCCTCAAGTGTCCATGGCTAATCGGAGAGGTTTGGAGAGTGTAGCTGAAAGATGAAGACAACAATCATATACAAGTATTTCATCTTTTTGAAGTTTTCTAGTATTATTCTAAAGAATAGGTGACAGCACATCATCCAATTCATAGCCATCCAGAGTGACTCCTAATGAAGTCAGCACATGTAGGAAAAGCAGTGTCCCAGAGATCAGGCACTGTATGCACAATCTTCCTCTCCATCTCCCCAGTCCTACCATTTCCCTCATCAGCCTCTTGGGAATTTAAATCACTCTTGCTGAAAGCCAGCCTTAGTCCACCTAACTCTGCACTCAGTGTTATAGCTCACCTGCCCCAATTCCCACCTGCTTTACTTAGACAACTGGCTGCCAACAGGCACAGGGGGATCTTCTTCTAGTTACAAGGAAACAAACAAACAAAAAAATAAAGCAGAGCACAGTTTCATGGAAAATAATGACACTCCATACAATCCATACGACACAGTCCATACAATCTGTACATATATTAAGGACTTGGCTAACAGGGCAGACTACAGGGAGACAGAGCAAGCTTTAACCTCCGTAAAGGGCAAACCAGCCACTGGGTCTCTGAGTGAAAAGAGTATCGGGCGGAGTCACAATGTGACAGCCCAGGGAGCTGCCCTGTGAGCTGGGTCTGGGGGGAGCAGAGGGGGTGCCCAGAGCTGCCCAATCCCTTGGGACCCCTCTGCCTATGGCATCCCACTGTCACCCCAGGCATTTGCCCTCTGCCATGTCTCCATGGGGAGATGCTGGCTCCTCTCTGTTTCCAAGTGCCAAATGCACAAGGATGAAGTCTGCTCCAGCGCACGTTGCATTCAGCCCTGGGATCTGGATGCCGAGCAAGGAGGGAAGAGGCAGCCCCAGCAGCAGCCCCCTCCACACCAGGGCACGAGCCCCCTTGTGCCACACACGCCCCTGGCTGCCTCCATTCCCCCTGCCCAGCCCTGCTGCTACAGCCCCACAACCAGCCTTGTCCCATTGCCGTGCCAGCCGCAGGTCCCTTCCCTTGGGATGTGCATCCATGGACAGCCTTCCCCATCCCCAAACCCTTTGACCCTGTGTAACCAGGGGTACTGGTACCCTGAGCAGCAGCAGATGATAGCCAACGCATGCGTGTTCTTGTTCTGCCCATGTAGGAGGCCTCAGAGTCCCAAGAGCAGGAGAAGTCGTTGTCCTCCTGCAGCCCCAGGCCAGACATTGAGCCAGGTACGTACCCACATGCAGAGCCCTTCTGGGGACAGTGGGATTGTCTGGGACAGCAAGTGGCACTGAGGTTGGCAGCAGGAAGCACTCAGGGCTCCCGTGCAAAGGCCACAGCCCCTTGGGAAGCCCTTGGTGGCAGGGACAGGCACGTGCAGCCCTGCACCCATGCAGCCCATTGCCCACAGCTCTGCTTCCCACCGCAGGCATCGCTGCCCTCCCGGACGTCGCGGCTCCCCGGCGATGGCGCTCGCGGCTCAGGACGGCGCTTCGGGCTCTGCGCAGAGCGTTCTGCTGCTGCTGCATCGCGGGGCAGCGAGAGCAGTGGTGCAGGTGAAAGAGCCCGACAGGGCCCGAGAGCAGGGCTGGTGCAGAGCGACAGACACTGTGTCCTGGGGGCTACAGAGAGGCTGCTGCATCGTGCCCCATAGCAGCCATGTGCCCACATGCGCCCTAGGTGGCAACAGCCATTGTCAGCTCCAAATAAACCCCTCAGAAGGTTTTTCTCCCCTTGTCAGTTGTTGTCAGAATATCTCCATGAAAAGACTAGTGGGGCTGTGGGGCCCTAAGGCCATGGGCTCTGACTCCACACTGGCCTTGGCGGCTGGGGTGGGAAGCAGATCTAGCCAAACAGGGCTGCTCACGACTGGCATGGCTGGCACGTGTCCAGGCTTTTGAATGGTTCTCAGAGTGACCCCTGGGCTCTTGCAAGAGCAGGAGATGTTTTCAGGTGTGCGTTAGCGCCGGCCTGTGTTGTTTCACTGCGAGTGCATGAATCACTCTCCAGTCCTCCTTCCCTGCGCCTCCTGGTTCCCCCCTGCTTCTCCAGGGACTGCCGAGCCCTCCTTTCCCCAGGCATGCCTGCATTTGCTGCGTGGTCTTTGGGGGACTCTATCATGGGCTGCCTCATGTTTGGTGAGACTGCACTCACTGCCACCCCTAGGCATCCCCGGGGTTCCCCTGAGCTCTCCTGGAGCCTCAGGTTCCCTTCCACAAGGATGGGCATCTGTCATCAGCGCTGTCCCCTGTGCGACAGCCCCAGGCATTCAATTCAGAGACCATTCTGCACCTCCAGTGGCAGTGCTCCCAGGGACATGAACCCCGAATGCAGCCCTTGGTCCCTGAAACACCACGCTGGGACTCTGACCTCCTCCCCTGGAGCCCACAGAGCGCACAGGCAGAGCAGAGGCCCTTTCATGCTGCAATCCCTTGGGTGCATTGGTGTAATGTTGACCCCAGCTTCAGAAGAAAGACACAAACTTAATGTTTTTCTGGAGGCTAAGTCTGGCGTAAGGCTGCCCATTGCCTTGTCCTGCTTTACTTAGGAAACACATGGAAACACAACCCCACCACCACTCTGTCCCTTCAAAAGTCCAAAGGTGTCTGTGTGTGTCCAGCTGCCACCCTCTCTCCATCCCTGTGGATTACGAGCTTAGACAGGAAGCTCCTATGCAGAGAGACATAAAATTTAGTCAAGGGGAAACCTCCTGTGAACTTGCAGAGCACAGAGGAGGGAAGTGAACCCCGCTGCATCCCAGGAGCTTCTCCATGGGCATTTGGTGCATGGATTAACTCCCCACGAAGAGCCCGTGGAGCAGGAGGAAACGAACCAACTTCCTGCTCCTGGGCAGGTGTCCTGTCCTCTTACGTGGCGGGAGCAGAGGCTTCTGCAGGGGGACATTTCCAGCCCACAGATGATCGTCCCCTGCTGGCACCAGCCACAGCGCTGGGCTCCAATGTTACCGATGTTATTGAATATTCATTAATCCGCAGCCAATCAGGTGGCGGCGGTGGGGCCCGGGGGCGGGGCAGGTAGTGAGTGCTGCTGGCAGGTGGGCGGGGCAGCGGCAGAAGCAGCCAATGAGCGCGCGGCGGGAGGCTGGGGGCGTGGCGGCGCGTGCCGTGGGCGGGGCCAGCGCGTGACGCGGCCGTTGGGCAGCAGCGGCTGCAGGCGGCGGCGGCCCCGGGGCCGCAGCGAGGCGCGCGGCGGGCGGCGGCGGCTGCGGGCGGCGCGAGTCCCGCACGACCGATCCCTGCGCGATCCCCGTGCGGCCAGAGGCGCTCGGGACCGCGGGAGGCGGCGGCTGGAGGCGGCCCGAGGCGCGAGGGGCGGCCGGGGCCCCGCGGCCTCGCAGCCGGAGGCTGGGACCGTTGCTGGCTGTTGTGGGCAGCGGCCGTTGGGCTGTGCGGGAGCGCGCGGCAGGCGGCGGGGCCCGGGAGCTGCGCGCGGCCGCCATGGGGAAGCAGAGCTCGGCCGGCTGCGTGCCGAGGTGAGCGGCGGCGGGAGCCGCCCCGTGGGTGCCGGCCCCGCTGGGCCCCCCTGGGTGCTGCCATCCCCCGTGGCACCCCCAGAGCCGCCCCCTTGGGACTGGGTGCCCCCCTGCGTTGGGTGACAGACACCCCGGGTGCCCCTTCCCCCCAGTGCCTCCTGTGACACGTGTGTGCTCGTCAGCACACTCGCATCCTGCGTGTGCAGGACACGTGTTCTCATGCATATGGTCACGTCACCCGTGTGTGAGACACGTGGGTGCCTGTGATCACCGTCACGTCACCCGTGTGTGAGACACGCTGGTGCTCGTGCACATGCCCATGACACCTGCTTGCAGCACACACGTGTGCTCGTGCGCACCCTGCCCGGGGTCCCCATGTCTCCTGCTGGGATTATGGGAATGGGCCCAGGCTTCAGGGCCCCCACTCTGTCCGTTGACTGCCCCCCCATCCTCCCCAGGTTCTTCAGAACCTTCCTGAAGAGGCTGCGCATTGTGTGCAGAGTGGCCAAGAACCCCGACGCCACCACTGCCGAGCCCCAGGTGAGACCCAAGGGGGTCCCATGGGTGGGAGAGCCGGGACCGAAGGGTTCCTTCCCCCGGGGGGGACACCAGGGGATCTGGGGGGCTCCAAGAGGTCTGTGGGGAAGGTGCCGAAGGGGCCCCTGGCACTTGAGGTCTGGGGGGTCCCATCGCTGTCGCAGGGCAGAGCTGGTGGGAGGGGGTACCAATGGGATGGATCATCGGGGCTTTTGGTGAGGGTCCCAGAGCACTGCGGGGTCCAAAGTGCACAAGGGTCCTGTCCCGGGGTGCAGGCAGGGGTTGGGAAATGGTTCCAGGGGCTTCCCAAGATGCCCGATGGTGCAAGAGGGGGATTCCGAGGGGCCTGGAGGGGCCCAGGGGTGCCCCAGGCTGCAGGCAGGAGGGTCCCAAGGGGATTCCAAGGGTGCAATGTGGGTGTCACAAGGAGTTGGGGAGATGGTGTCCCGTGGGTGCCCCAGGGTACCACATGGGGGTTTAAATGGGTCTGGGGAGATCCCAGGGTGCAACAGGGGTGTCCCAAGTGGTCTGGAGTGGGAGTGGGGTTTCAGTGGTTCCCTATGGTGCAACGGGGGTGTCCCAAAGGGTCCAAAGGGACCACAGGTCCTCCAGGGTGCACACAGGGGCTCCCAACAGGTCTTGAGGGGCACAGTGGTACCCTAGAGCATGGGCAGGGTGGACCCAAGGGGTCTGGGAGCCCCAAGGATGCCCCAGGGTGCAACAGGGGAGCCGCAAAGGGTCTGGTGGGACCCATGGGTGCGGTGTCCCAAGGGGTCAGCAGTGCCCGTGGATACCCCAGTTTACGATACAGGGATTCCAAGGGATCTGGGGATCCCATGAGTGTCCCAGGGTCCAACATGGGGGTTCCAAGGGGCCTGGGGTTGCCATGGTGCAACATGGGGATCCCAATGGATAATGGTGGCCCGGGATGCAGGCAGGGGGATGTCAGTGTGTCTGGGAGGTTCCAAGGGTGCCCAGGGTGCTAGAGTGGGTCCCAGTGGGTGTGTGTGGGGCAGGGAGGGCAGGTCAAGGGTGCCCAGGATGCAGCCAGGGGGTTACGAGGCATCTGTAGCAGTGGGAGGGTTAGAAATGTGCCCTGTGGTGCAAGAGGGGAATCCCAAGGGGTTTGGTGGGGTCCCATGGGTGCCCCAAGGTGCAGCAGAGGAGTCCCAAAGGGTCTGGGTGAGCAAGGGAGTCCCAGGGTACCTGGTGGGGGGTCCCAGTGGGTCTGGAGGGCAATAAGGGTGTCTCAGGGTGCAGGCCTGGGGGTGACAAGAGGGCTGCAGGGGGGCAAAGGTGCCTTGTGCTGCACAGGGGGTCCCGAAGGATCTGGTGGAGTCCCCTGGGTGCCCCAGGGTGCAGGCAGCGGGTTACAAGGGCCCCGGGATCCCCAGAGTGTCCTGTGGTGCCACAGGGGATCTGAAGGGGCCTGGGGGTCCCATGGAGCCCCAGGGGCAGGTGGGGGTACCAAGAAGTCTGGGCAAGACCAAGGGTTCCCCAAGGTGCAACGGGGGGATCCCAGTGGGTCTGTGGGGTTCCCAGGCTGCTCCAGGGTGCAGGCGGGTCCCAAGCCACCTGGGGCTCCAGTGGTTGCCCTGGGGTGCAGACATGGGTCTGGAGGGGATCCCATAAGTGCCCTGTGGTGCAGCTGGGGGTTCCAGTGGGTCTGGAGAGCTGCCAAGGGCACGTGGGGCAGGAGGGAAACTCCATGGAGTGGCTGGGGCTCCAGGGGGAAGGGGGCCCTGCCCCCCTGCACTGCTGGGTGCCTCCTGGTGACACCGAGCCCGGCACAGGGCTCCCCGCGGGTGCTGCGCTCCAAGGAGCTGGAGGGGGCCGTGGGGCCCAGCGCCCGTCCCGTGCCGGAGCTGCAGCTGCAGACGGGGCCCGCGGCCCCGCGAGCCCCCGCACAGGTGCCCCCGCGCGCGGCGCCCCTCGCCCTGCGGCCCCCGGCACCCAGTGCCCCTGGGGCGCTGCCACCGGGACCTGCCACCCTGGGGGTCCCAGCACGAGGAGCCCTCGCTGTGGGGCCACCTGCACCAGGAGCCCTCCCTGCTGGGTCCCAACCAGCAGGACCCGTCACCTTCGGGCCCTCAACACCAGGGCCCCCCACTCAGGGACACGTCCCACCTGGGCACCTCAACCTCGGGCTCCCAACCCCAGGCCCCTTCATCCGCAAAACTCCCGACCATGTTTGCATCGTTATAGAACCCCCACCCACAAGACCCCCCACCCCAGGCCAAGGTCCCAGTGACCATTCACCCGTGGGAACAAGTCCCCAGGATCCCTCAGCCGCCCGCTCTAAACATCAGGCTGCTTCAGGCCCACGGCTAGGCCCAGGGGACCCTTCATCCATGGGACGTCCCCCTCAGTACCATTTCACACATGGACCCCCATTCCCAGGAGCCCATCGACCTATGCAACCCATCACCCGTGGGCCCTGGTACCCGGCACCCTTCATTTCTGGACCCCCGCCTCCCGGCCCCTTCCCCCATGGGCTCCCAACTGTCAAACCCTTCTCCCGTGGGTCCTGCTTCCCTGGGCCCTCCTTCCGTAGTGCCCCCGGCCCTGGACCCTTCACCCGTGGGCCCCCGCCCCCAGTAACCATCCCCCGTGGACCCCAGATCCCAGACCCCACAACCAGTGTTCCTCAGCCTGCAGGACCCAATTCTCACGGGTGCAGAACTACAGCACCCATCACCAAGGGTCCCCCCCCATCAGCACCCTTACCCCGTGGGCCCCCGCCTCCCAAATACTTCCCCTGTGGGCCCCGTTTCCCTCAACCCATGACCCGTGGTCCCTGGTTCCCTGACCCCTTCATTCGTAGACCCCCAACTCTCGAACCCGTCGTCCCTGGACCCTTCCTCCCTGCACCCGTCCTCGGAAGGGTCCCCTCCCCTGAACCCTTCACCCGAAGGCCCCAACCTGCAGGATGCTTTACCCGAAGACCCTGTTCCCCTCGACCCTTCGTTTCTGGACCCCCGCCTCCCGGCCCCTTCCCCCATGGGCTCCCAACTGTCAAACCCTTCTCCCGTGGGTCCTGCTTCCCTGGGTCCTCCTTCCGTAGTGCCCGCTGCCCTGGACCCTTCACCCGTGGGCCCCCGCCCCCAGTAACCATCCCCCGTGGACCCCAGACCCCAGGGCCCACAACTTGTATTCCCCAACCTACAGGACCCAATTCTCACGGGCGCAAAACTCCCGTACCCATCACTAAGGGTCCCCCCCCATCAGCACCCTTACCCCGTGGGCCTCCACCTCCCAAATACTTCCCCCTCCCTGAACCCATGACCCGTGGTCCCTGGTTCCCTGACCCCTTCATTCGTAGACCCCCAACTCTCGAACCCGTCGTCCCTGGACCCTTCTTCCCTGCACCCGTCCTCGGAAGGGTCCCCTCCCCTGAACCCTTCACCCGTGGGCCTCCACCTCCCGGACCCTTCCCCCATCACCCCCCACCTCCTGAGCCCTTTCCCCATGGGCCCCGATCCCCTGCACGCTTCTCCCATAGGGCCCCATCACCTGGACCCTTCCCCCATGGGCTCCCACCTCCACGTCCCTTTATCCATCGACCCCCACCTATGGAGCCCGTCACCCCTGGGCCCCGGTTCCCTGAACCCTTTATTCGTAGACCCCCGCCTCCTGAAGCCTTCACCCCTGGGCCCCGGTTCCCAGAACCCTTCATTCGTAGACCCCCGCCTCCTGAAGCCTTCACCCCTGGGCCCCGGTTCCCTGAACCCTTCATTCATAGACCCCCGCCTCCTGAAGCCTTCACCCCTGGGCCCCGGTTCCCTGAACCCTTCATTCGTAGACCCCCGCCTCCTGAAGCCTTCACCCCTGGGCCCCGGTTCCCTGAACCCTTCCAAAGGGCCCAAACCTCTGGACCCTTCCCCCATTGGCCCCCACCTTGTGGATACAGGACACAAAGACCCCAAGCCCCTCCACCTTTTATTCACAGGGCCCCAGGCCCTGAACACTTCATCCATGGGCCCCCATCCCCTGAGTCCTTCATCCATAGGTCCCCCTACCCTGGGCCCTTCACTCACAGACCTCCACATCCCGAACACTTTGCCCGTGGACCCCCCTTCCCTGGACCCTTTATCCATGGACCCCGCTTCCCTAGACCCTTTATCCGTGGACCCCACTTCCCTGGACCTTTTATCCATGGGCCCCGCTTCCCTAGACCCTTTACCCATGGAGCCCAACCTTGCGGCCCCTTCCCCCATGGGCCCCCACCTCCTAAGCACTTTCCCCGTGGGTCCCGGCTCCCCGGACCCTTCTTCCATAGGGCCCCGACCCCCTGAACACTTCAGCCAGGGGGTCCCCATCTGCTCAGTTGATCCATAGGCCCTATGAGCCATCCCCCTTGTGCCCCCACCCCCAGGACCGTTGACCCTTGGGTTCCCTTTCCCCAGCGTGATCCTCCCCCCAGCAGCCGCAGGGCCCTGTTGCCAGGACCCCCCACCCCCAGGACACTTCCCTCCCAGCCCCCGTCCAGGACCCCTCCCCCTTGAGCTGCCCCCAGCCCCCTTCACCCACACACTCCGGTGCCCAGGACCCTTCCCCGCGTGGCCCTCACCCCAGCACCCTTCACCCGCACAGCTCCTGCCCCCAGCGCCCCTCGCTCCCCGCAACAGCCCCCGATCCCTCCTGCCACAGGCGCCCGGGACCCTCCAGCCGCCCTTCCCCTGGCCCCTTCACCCACAGCAGCCTCCCCCGTGCAGCCTGGATGCCCAGAGCTGGTGCCCGAGCCCCTGCAGCCTTCAGGGCAGGGGTGCCCACATTGTCCCTGCGGGGCCGTGTGTCCCGAGTGCCCTGCACCCCTGGGTGCCCACGTGCCGGCGGGTGCCTGCCGGCTGCCCCAGCGCGTGCGCCCCTCGGGTGCCCTCAGGCAGGTGCCCCGGTGCCTGGGTGCTGGGGTGCGTGTAGGTGCCGGGACACATGGGTGCGTGGGGGTGCCTGTCCCTAATGTGCCTGCAGGCCGGTACCTGCAAGCCTGGGCCCTTGGGTTCATGCGAGCGCCCGGACGCCTGGGCCCTCGGGTGCGTGTGGGCACCTGCTGGGGGGCACCCCGATGCCAAGGTCCTCGGGTGCCTGCGGGTGTCCAGAGCAAGCAGCGAGCTCGCAGACACCCAGGTCTGTGGTGCATGCGGGAGGCCGGAGGCGAGCGTGGAGCTCCTGGGTGCCCAGCGCCCAAGGTTTGCAGGTGCTCGCGCAGAACGTGGCAGTGCCCCTCACCGAGCTTCGGATGAAGTGTCAAGCGGCACATGGACAACAAGGACAAGAGCAGGATGCCAGGTGAGGCCCCCGAGGCACCCACGGGTGCCCCGAGTCCCTGCTGACACCACTGGAGTCAGAGGGGAAGAGCAAGGAATGGGGACGGCCAAGGGCACAGGGCAGCTCCCCCAGCAGGGGCAGCACCTGCCGAAAAGGGGCACGGGAGCATCCCCAGGGTGGGCAGCCCAGCCAGGTGCTCACCCATGGGTGCCCCCAGATGACTCTGCTGACATGGACAACTGTTCAGAGGAGGAGAGCATCTACTTGGAGCAGGAGGGCAGCGACGATGCTCTGCACGGCAGGTGGGTGCTTGACGGGTGTCCCACTGCCTGCACGGCACCCACAGGTGCCCCCGATGGTGCCACCCTGTCACACTGTTCCCCAGGACCTTTTCTACAAGAAAGAGGAGCTGCAGGAAGTGAAGAAGAGGAGGAGGACGCTCCCAGGCTCTGCTTGGACCCAGGTGAGCAGGTGCCTCTCCAGGGTGGAGGGGACAGGGTGCCCGGGGGGTCCTGCTGCAGCCTTGGGTGTTGTGGGTGCCGCAGGAGGAGCTGGGGGCAGTACCCAGGATGCTCCCCCACGTGCCAGGGTGCCAGGTCCTAGAGTTGTCCCCAGGATGTCCCCAGTAGCCCCCAACCTTTCCCAGACCCTGCCCAGGATTGGGGTGCCCCAAGCTACATTTTCAGCCAATATTGGGGTGTCCCAGTTCCTCCCCAGGATTGCAGTGCCCCCAAATCCCTTCACCCCCAATACTGAGGTGCCCCAATCCCTTCACATCTAATATTGGGTGCCCTAGGACCCCCAGCACCTTTTAATATGGATATTGGGATGCTCATCTCCCCCCCAATATGAGGTTCCCCTTTATCCAACATTCTGGGGTACCCCAGACTCCCCTCACTATTGAGATGCTTCCCATCTGCCTCCCCCCAGTACTGGGGTGCCCCAGGATCTCTAAGTGCTGGGCTGCCCTCTAATGCCTTCCTCCCATATTGGGGTAGCTCAGACTCCCCCAGTATCGGGGTTCCCCCAGCTCCCTTTAACCCAATAGAAGGGTGAGACCCTCCCATAATGGAGTTCCCCAGGTTCCATCTCCTGATATGGGAGGGAATTGCCCCACTTCCCACTCAGGTTTGGGTTGCTCCCAAATCCCTTCATCCACAATTTTGGGCCACCTCTGTAATGGGATGCCACCAGAAACCTTCATCCCTAATATTAGGAGTCCCCAGAGACCCCAATATTGTTGCCAGACCCCCCCAGTCCTGGTGGTTCCCTCAACTCTTTTCACCCCTGTCCTGGGTTACCGCAGAGCCCTCAGTTTGGAGGGTGCCCCCCAGGTCCCTTTCCCCTCAGTTGTGGGGTGCCACAGACCCCCCCAGCATTGGTGATCCCCCCCCACTCTGTACACCCCTAGTGTTAGGGTGTCCCCAACTTCTACCAGGCTCCTCCTAATATGGATCTGCCCCTTGCTCCATTTACACTGGATATTGGGGTGTCCCAGAGCCCTCCCCAGTATTGGGGGTGCCCCAGACTCCCTTCAGCCCAGGTATTGTTGGGCCCCAGCTACTTGCACGGCCAATACTGAGGTGCCCCCGACATCTCTCAGACCCCTCCCTGTAGTGCAGGTGCCCACAGCTCCCTTCACCCAAAATACTGGGGTGCCCCAGATCCCCCCAACATTGGGGTGCCCAAAGCACCCCTGGCTGCCAGTATTGGGGGTCCCCTGGAATCCCCCAGTATTGGGGATGCTCCCAGCTGCCTTCACTCAAAGGTTGGGGTGCCCTGACCCTTTTGCCAAGTATGTGGGTGCCCCAAATTCCCCCCCCCGCCACATATTGGAGTCGCTCCTAGTTTTTTGAGACCCTACCCAATATTTCTCCCTCAAAACAAACAAACAAACAAACAATATTGGGGTGCCCTGGAGAATTTCACCCATAATACTGGGGTATTCTGGACTCACCACCCCAGGTTTGGGTGCCCCCAGCTCCCTTTTCTCCCCAAATGGGGATGCGTAATTTTCCCCCCATATTGGGGTGCCCCAACTGACTGCCCTAACCCCCCCAATGACCTTTCCCTGCACAGGCTGCAGGAGGAGGACCATAAAAAGCTCATGGATTCTGGAGGAATCCCCGAAAAGTTGAAGACCCAGGTGAAAAGCAGCCAAGAGGAGCTGACATCAGCCAGGTAAGGGGCAAGCTGGGGTGGAGGGTGCCAGGCAACCGAGGCTGGGGTTTGGGGTAGAGGGGGGGATATGGGTTGAGTTGGGGTCCTTGGCTCCTGAGGTGTGGGGACATTGGGGTTGCAGGAGGAATTTGGGGCCCCTAAAGTGAGATTTGGGGTCCCCGAGTGGATGAGTGATTTTGGAGTGCAGGAGAAAGGGAGGAAACTGGGTTCCCAAGAGGGTTTGGGGGTCCCTGTCGAGGAAGCAAGAAGGGATCTGTGGGGTTGGGGGGATTCTGCATCTCAGGACAATGGGTCATCTCAGGCCCCTGCATGTCCTGAGTGGTGCCCTCGTTGCCCCAGAGCTGCCAGCGCAGGACAGAGGTGCTCCAGGCGGTGGAGGTGGTGGTGGTGGGTGCACAGGGGGGCACAGCCCCCTGTTGCCTTGTTTCCTGCGGCGGCTGCTGCTGGGCACCCGCCGTGCCGAGTGGCCGGGCTGTCTGCGCTGCCTCCTCGTGCTGCAGGTGCGTCACCTTGGTCGGGGACAGTGCAGGGATGCGGGGGGACACAAGGCATTGGGGGCCACGGGATATTGGGTGGACACCTGGGGGATGAGGGACACATGGGAGACTGGGCACAGATGGGATCAGGGACACATGGGGCATGTGGGATTAGGGATACAGAGGGCAGGGGAGGGAAACATAGAGAAGCGAGGACATGTGTGGCATGAAGAACGCAGAACATTAGGAAAAAAGCAGGACCTCGAGGGGACAGGGGCATAGAAGGCACACAAGACTTTGGGGACACATGGGGCATTGGAGAAACATGGGGAATCAGAGGGGTTACAGGAGATCTGGGAACACGCAGGGCATTGGCAGATGCAGAAGGAAATGGAGATTACAGGACATTGGGGGACACAGGACATGCAGGGACACATTGTCAGGACCAGGACATTAGGGACACAGAGAATTAAGGACATATGGACATGAGGCACAGAGCACATTAGGGACACATAGGAAAGAGGGGGAATTTGAGCCATAGAGGACACACAGGACACTGAAGAAACATGCGGAGTGGGAGGAGATGGAGGAGATCAGGGAACACGCAGGGCATTGAGTGCAAAGAAGTCTTTGGGGAGACATGGGGCACTGGAGACACATGGAGTATCAGAGCACACCACTGAAGGGTCACAGAGGACATCAGGGGGCATATGGAGCACTGGGTGGACATATGGTGCATAAAGGACACAGGATATTAAGGACACACAGGACATTGAGGGGCCTGCCAGAGGAAGGGGACACCCCAGGGATGCAGGACGTCACAGCAGGGATGGGGGCATTGGGGCAGTGATAAGACAGGGACAGGCAGAGCTTCCCCCATCCCTGCCGTGGGCACTGTGGTGGTCCGTGGGGTGGTGACACCAGTGTGGGCACAGTGTGGGGACACCCTGGGAGCCACCAGCACTGGCTTCCCGGATGTCCTCACGTCCCTGGATGCCCCCACGGTTGCTGAGCATGTTGGGGCCCCCACAGGGCTCCCGCCAGGTGCTCCCTGAGCAGCTCAAGACGGTCTGGGTGTGAGACAGCCCTTCCTGAGAGCATCGTTGTGGTAGAGACGGCCGAGCGGCAGGGCCAGGTGAGCGTCGGGGCACCCCCGGGTCCTGCTGGGAGCGGGGGGACATGGGGACCCTGCCGGGCACGTGCTGACCCCTCTGCACAACCACCCTGTCTGTCCCCAGCTTGTTGGGGACCTGCTGCAGGAGCAGAAGAAGCCACTGGTGGCTGCTGTCAAGCTGCGGGCCGAGCTCTCGGACGTCCTCACCCGCATCCAGCACCAGTGAGTGTCACCGCTGGGTCCCCAGGATTACTCCAGTCACCCTCAGTAGTTTCCATGTCTCCTCTGTGCCAGGCCTGGGGTGCCCATATTGCCCATGTCCCCTCCATGTCATCGTTGGGGTGCTCGTGGTCCCCAGGTCCCCCCTGGGCCATGTTTTGGGTGCCCATGGTCCCCATGACCCCATTGGGTGACTCCACCCACCCCAACATGCCCCAACGCTCCATGAGATCCCCAGTGGGTCCCCCCCAACCTGGTACCCACCCCCGCACACAGTGAGAGCCACTTTGGGTGCCCACTCCCAACCCAACATGAGAACCGCTGGGTTCCCCCGTGACCCTGCTCTGGGCCCAAAGGGGACCCCGAGCGTCCCCTGCGTGTCCTGAGTGGTGCCCTCGTTGCCCCAGAGCTGCCAGCGCAGGACAGAGGTGCTCCAGGTGGTGGAGGTGGTGGGTGCACAGGGGGGCACAGCCCCCTGTTGCCTTGTTTCCTGCGGCGGCTGCTGCTGGGCACCCGCCGTGCCGAGTGGCCGGGCTGTCTGCGCTGCCTCCTCGTGCTGCAGGTGCGTCACCTTGGTCGGGGACAGTGCAGGGACGCGGGGGGACACAAGGCATTGGGGGCCACGGGATATTGGGTGGACACCTGGGGCATGAGGGACATATGGGAGATTGGGAGCACATGGTCAGGGACACAGAGGGGACTGGGGACATGTGGGATCAGGGAGACAAAGGGCAGGGAGGGAAACCTAGAAAACTGGGGACATGCGTGGCATGAAGAGTACAGGACATTAGGAACACATCAGGACCTCGAGGGGACAAGGGCATAGAAGGCACACAAGCCTTTGGGGACACATAGGGCATTGGAGAAACCTGGGGAACAGGAGGAGACATAGGAGATCTGGGAACATGCAGGGCATTGAGAGACACAAGAGCTAATGGAGAGTACGGGACATAAGAGGACACAAGACACGTGTGGACACATGGAGCATTGTCAGGACAGAGGCCATGATGGGATGTACAGAGCACTGGGGATATGGAGGACATGAGGCACAAAGCATATTAGGGATACGTAGGAAATGGGGAGAATTTGGGTCATAAGGAACACATGAGACACTGGGTGCACAAGGATGATGTGGGGCACATGGGCCATCAGGGGGACAGAACATCAGGGGTTCACAGGATATTTGGGGCCACACAGAGCTTGGGAACATGTTTGCCACCAGGTACATAGCACATTAGGGACACCCAGGGCATGGGCAGACACATGGGGAATCAGGGGGACACAGGACACCAGGGGACAGCCAGAGCATGAGGGACATGTGGAGCATTAGGGACACAGGACATTAGGGACACATGGGAGATAGGGGGGACATGGGGCACAGGCTGCAGGAGGAGGACCATAAAAAGCTCATGGATTCTGGAGGAATCCCCAAAAAGTTGAAGACTCAAGTAAAAAGCAGCCAAGAGGAGCTGACATCAGCCAGGTAAGGGGCAAGCTGGGGTGGAGGGTGCCAGGCAACCGAGGCTGGGGTTTGGGGTAGAGGGGGGGATATGGGTTGAGTTGGGGTCCTTGGCTCCTGAGGTGTGGGGACATTGGGGTTGCAGGAGAAATTTGGGGCCCCTAAAGTGGGATTTGGGGTCCCCGAGTGGATGAGGGATTTTGGAGTGCGGTAGAAAGGGAGGAAACTGGGTTCCCAAGAGGGCTTGGGGGTCCCTGTCGAGGAAGCAAGAAGGGATCTGTGGGGTTGGGGGGATTTTGCATCTCAGACAGGGGTCATCTCAGGCCCCTGCATGTCCTGAGTGGTGCCCTCGTTGCCCCAGAGCTGCCAGCGCAGGACAGAGGTGCTCCAGGCGGTGGAGGTGGTGGTGGTGGGTGCACAGGGGGGCACAGCCCCCTGTTGCCTTGTTTCCTGCGGCGGCTGCTGCTGGGCACCCGCCGTGCCGAGTGGCCGGGCTGTCTGCGCTGCCTCCTCGTGCTGCAGGTGCGTCACCTTGGTCGGGGACAGTGCAGGGACGCGGGGGGACACAAGGCATTGGGGGCCACGGGATATTGGGTGGACACATGGGGCATGAGGGACACATGGGAGATTGGGCACAGATGGGATCAGGGACACAGGGGGCATGTGGGATTAGGGATACAGAGGACAGGGGAGGGAAACATAGAGAACCGAGGACACGCGTGGCATGAAGAACGCAGGACATTAGGAACACAGCAGGACCTTGAGGGGACACGGGCATAGAATTCACATAAGACTTTGGGTGTGGGAATATATAGGATAAAAGGTTCATGAAGGGAACCTGTTGAAGATTGCAAAACTAGGACTGAGGAACTGCTGGTGAAGCAGAGGAGATCCAGGATTGGTCACTGGGATGCTGACGCTCTAGGATTGGTGGGTTAAGATGTGTGAAGGTTATATAAATACTCAACCCTGGTTGGGTATTTATACCAACCCTTCAGCCTTTGGCTGAAGACCATTGGCCCATCAATTACTCTACAGTGCTTATAACCTACTTTCCAAAGGAACTTCGTAGCATACGACAGTCTTCCTCTGCCTGAATTCGTGACACTTCCAAGGATCCTCACCTCCCTCAGCCTCACAAACCTCAGCTTCTTCTGACGATGATGATTCTATAAAATGAAATAAAATTGCAGAAAGTGATTTCACCTGTGTATAACTCCAGAAAGCAGTTTCAAGTGTCTTTTCTCAATGCATAGTACAAGGGAAACACACACAGTAGCTTTTTCAGCACGCAAAGTGACAAGAGGGTAAGAGTACCATGTTGGGTTTATGACTTTTCTTTGAAGGATATGTACATATATCTTTTTATACTTCTCAGTGGAGATCTTTAAATTAAAATCACTAAGTTTGGATATGGAAATAACAAAACTTAAAGGTTAAGTTTTTGATAAAACAGTGCAATGAAAGAAAAAAGTCATTATAAACTAAACTACAAGTAGAAACAGATTTATAAAAAGTAGACCTTCTGAAGTGACCTTTTAGCAGCCCATTTGTAATGGGACATTGACAGAAATGGCAATGAGCAACTGAAGTGGCAAAGAAATGCAATGTACACAGGTTCCATGCATGCAATAAATGCAGCAAAATGCACTTGCAGAAGAAATTTAAATCAAAGCTGAGTGTGTGTGTGTATATAAATATATTCAAGAAATTGTATCTCATTTATATGCAATCATTTAGCCCTGGAGAGTACCTGTGCACATAACCTACTTTCCAAAGGAGCTTGGTAGCATATGACAGTTTTCCTCTGCCTGAGGCCGTAACGCTTCCCAGGCTCCTCACCTTCCTCAGCATCACGAACATCAGCTGCTTCTGACGATGATGATGATTCTGTAACTACAGCAGGAGGATACACTTCAGAGGAGCTCTCATGCACATCTCCCTTCCTGAAAATTCTTGCTGTGCTGCACAAAACCAGGAAAACTGCCCCACTATTGCTGTAGCAAGAGCACTGTTTCCCATGCTGAATAATACTGCCCATTTACTTGACTTCCCACCTGTCTGTGGCATCTGTTGCCTTTTATTTGTGTTTGGTCGTGAACATGTTGTGAATGTGTTCCTTTATTTTTCTGAGCATCTGTCCTGAGCTCAGCCCAGCCCAGCCCTGACATCCACCCCTCTGGCTTGTAACCCCGATGGCAATAGAGAATTATGCACACATGGAAATTATCCAGTAGTTAGCTCACTTCTGTGAGCAGTAAAGATAATTTAAAGCCGGAATTAACCTATCACCTGAGTTGCATAAGCTTTTTCAGCAGCTTCATTCTTCTTGGAAGCATACATCAAGTTTCCCTGCTTAAAAGAACCAAGAAAATCAGTCACAAATATGCAGAGCACCAGACATGCATGTACTTTGTGCCTGTATAGAAACTTTATCAAGGCACTGCATATACACAAAAGATCCAATTTTTCTGCTCTACTTGAAAAAAAAAGGAATTTGGACCTAAGCAGGAAGCTACGAAGGCAACTTTCTAGCCTGCTCACAAAATGAAGTGTTCAGCATCCCAAACGAAGAATCCCAGTTACCAGCAAAAGGAGGCAATAAGGATTGCTGTGTGCTTCAACAGCACCTCCTCCAGGGGCACAAGACTACTTAAGATGACGTGCAATGCAGGCACAGCAACAAATACACAGAAAGCAGCCACCAGGAAATGTGGTTTAGAAATTAGAAGGCTTCAAAACCCTAAAAAGGTAACTCTGGAAGTGCCTTTTAATCTGTGAATATTCTAAAATGGGCTTTAATTTGACTTAAGAAAATGCTTACATGCTACATTTGCCTTTCACAGCTGATTAAACTACACGATACAGGACATTCTTTGTAAAGTGAGGAGATTTTAAGAAAAAAACACAGGTCATGAGGAATCAAAGTTTGAGTCACGTCACACTGACCAACACACGGAGGCATTCTACAGTGCATGTTATAGGCTGTAACATAACTGAGCTTTCCAAACCCCCCCCCCTCCATGATCAGAAACTTAACTTGGGAACGAAGGCTGAAAGGACAGACAACTTGGTTGTGCCTATGTGATGAGAGGCATTGGGCAGTCTGTTTGCCTCTTTAATCCCCAGTCACAATTTTCAGTAAGTTTTGAAGTGAATACCCAAGTCCTAGTAAGTCTGTAAACAGTTTGTCCATTCAAAAAATTGCTAAAAAGCCATTCAGGAAGCATGGTGTAAGATGTATATGGTGGCATTTCAGTGCAGCTTCACATTTTCTAAAGATGAAATTTCCACCACCCTTGGAGAATATTGTGGGAATACTTGTGTTATGAATGAAGTTCTTATTCCACTGCTATAAAATTGATCTTACTAGTGTTTATTTACATAAGAAGGTTCTTATAATGCATTCACTTTTAATATCCTTCCCTTTCAGTTTTTGCATTGTAACAAAAATTTACGCAGCTCTGTAATTTCGTTCCAAGTTAAACCACTGAAAATCAGTGAAACCTGCCAAACTCCCACGTTTCATTTAACAATCTATTCTCACAACAGCTTCAGCTGACTTTGGCCAGTGAATTCCAAACTTTGGGGGCTAAGTGCAATAGAAGGGCAAGGGTTGACCAAGTGCGACCCTCATCTAGAAGGCAGCCTCAGCCGAGATCCTGGAGATCCTTCGGGGTTGCTGTTACTCACCTTCTTCCGCTTCCTCATTGCTTTTGTCCTCATCTGCTGTCAGGTCTGGGGATTGCGTCCATAAAGAAAGAGGATGGGGAGAGAAGGGAGAAAAGAATCTCTGCATTAGTTTATCAAGAGTAGTTTATCACTGCAAATGCGCAAGCGTGCAGATAAGATCTCAGCAATCAACAGAAAGAGAGATCCCAAGACAGGTCGGGAAAGAGGTAGGATTTTTATAAGAGCAGAAGATCTTCTCTGGAAAAGTCAAGGTCATTGCACTTCTGGGGTGCTAACATGAAAGTTAATGTAATCATGGTTCCTTTGTAGAGTTTTAGCTGCAGATTTAGCACAGCACCATTCACTGTATATGCTATTACACTTCCTTTTTAAAGGTATTAATTGACCAGACATAGGAAACATAGGAACATATTTCCTGGAAAAGTTAAATTTCCTGTCTAATGAAAAGGATGGAAGCACATCTGAGGACGATGACACATCTGAAGGTGGTGGAATCATTTCTCCAGCTGACATTGAATTGTCTTCATTGAACTAGTGTCTTGAAGAAGGTTCCTAAGAAAAGAAGGAAATTCAAATTCTACCCGGAACTGCGGAGACCCAGGGTCTGAGCCGTCCAAAGCTGAGTGTCCAAGGCCAGAGCACAGGGACCCAGAGTGCACGTCTGTTTGATCTAGAGGTATATACACATATACACACATAGACACATTGTCTGGATGCATGAAAACCTGCTTGGCTTCAAAACAGAGCCAGGGAAAAAACTTCAGCACCTCCATAGGGCCACCAGGTTCCACCACTCCTGACAAACTTCCAAACAAGGAGCAACATTTAAAGGAGGGGTTTATTTATCAACACACAGCCAATCTAAGCAACTAAAAACCCTCTAGTTCTGCTGTATGAACCACGCAAGCTGGTGATTACCAAGGTTTTGCCCTTAGGTTGTTAAAGGAGAAGAAAAAAAAAAAACTTTAACCATTTTGGGCTATGTAAATGGGTGACATAATTAAGTACAAAGTAAACGATTTCTAAGCGCTGCTAGAACTAACTAACAATTTATGTTTGATAGGTCTAGTACCCATGGGTAGTCTTCATATACTCCTGGACTCCCACAGACCCAGCAAGCCAGCATTTATTCTCCGGACCCAGTCCCAGCCAGCGGCGGTACAGATCTATGGAGAGTTAGCCGGGGCTTTCCATCCTCTTCCTTCAACCAAGAAGTCCAGATTTCTGGCCTCCTGGAAATCTTAACTCTGGTATGATGAGTCCATCCATGCTCAGCTGTCTTGATTGATGTTTCTGTGGTTAGTAATACCTGATAAGGTCCACGCCACTTTGCCAGCAGCAGTGCTTCTTTCCATGCTTTGACCAAGACTCAATCCCCTGGTTGGGTATCATGGACTGCAACATCCAAGGGGAAGGTCTGTGTGAGCTGGCCTTCTGTCAGAGAGACTTCACAAGAGAAAGTATTCTGGCCACATATTGTTTTAAATATATATCACTTATCTCTACCTCCCTGCCAGGTTGGGTGTTAGCAGTGTAGGAAATCCCAAACATGATTTCAAAGGGGGACAGTTGAATGTCTCCCCTAGGTTTTGCTCTTCTTTTTGCTAAAGCTAATGGTAGAAGTCGTGTCCACGGCATCTTAGTTTCTAACACCAATTTCAAAAGATGCTTTTTAATGTTCCCGTTCATCCTTTCCACTCTGCCCGAGCTCTGGGGATGCCAAGGGGTGTGCAAGTCCCACTGAATCCCCAGGGCAGTCATGACACCTTGAAGGACCTTTCCTGTAAAATGAGTGCCTCTGAATCTACAGCCTCTACCAACCCATATCTTGGCCTCTGTGGGCATTCCCTCCTCCAATGACCTTCCTCTCTGCTGAGGGCAGGCTAAACTGCATTTTGGCCTCCCTGTGTGTGCTCATCCTCCCATAATTGACAAGATTTTTGCAAGATTATCCTCTTTCCCTGGGATCCAAAAAGGATTCCTAAAAGAAAACCCAAACCTGCCAAGTATAATCTGCATTTCTAAGATATTCAGTTATCATTTCTCCAATTCCTATAGGATCCTCTAAATAAGGGGGTAGTTCTTTCTTTAATCCCCTTCTATCTTGGGTGGTCAGTGGCACGATTACAAATCCAAATCCAAACCATGCCCCGCCGATCCTGGCCTCGCAGTGGAACCTGCTATTTGGCTTTGGGGCTTTTGGCGCCTTGTACTACTGGCTTCCTTTTCGTGTTTTGAAAGGGACAAAATGTCCCATTCCTCCTCCTCTTCACTGTCACTAGAAGCAGGAGGTGCAGAGGGGACAGGAGCTGTTTGTTGCAGTTCAAACGGCGCGGCGACCTGGTTCAGGAACGGCACGGCGACCACCCCCAGGCCACTCGGGCCATCAGCTCGCTGACACCAATGTGGTGGACGGCAAATGGCGTTTATTGATGGGTAACAAGGTGTTATATAGCTTGGTTTACAACGTCACATCCATCTGCTTACATCATAAACTAAACACTATTGGCTATTAGGGGTCCTATCTTTCCATACAGCGCGATATCTTCCGGCCGCCGGACCCTAACTATCTGCAACAACTTCCCCCCTCCCTATGCATAACAAAACTAGCTAAAATACAACTATCTTATCCTTACTTATTCTTATTACTATCTTATTCTCTTCTTATAGTTATACCAATCTTAAAATTATATATCATAAACTTGACATAAAACATAAGGCACAAGGAAGAAGGCGCATAGAAGGTAGTGGATGACAGGTAATACCCAGGTGTAGGAATAGGGTGTACCTTGGGATAACTTGGGGGTAATACTGAGTGGATATATTCTTAAAGCAGTTGTCGGTGTTCTACTAACATGATGTTAACCTTCTCTAGCCGATTCTTGACAAACGGCATGAGCTTATTCAATATACAGGGTCCAAAGATTACTGTCATCATGATCATTGTGATCGGCCCTATCAAGGTGGATATCAGGGTGGTTAACCACGGCGAACCGGTGAACAAATTTTTGTACCAGCTGCGTTTGGAACAGGGTTCAATGGGTGCTGGTTGGCAAGGCAGGGCACTGAAAACTGGTGGCCCTGTAGTTATTTTTGTACTAATTGCTCGAGATTGTTCGATCTGTTCAAGTACCCATTTAAAGGGCTGGTGTGACTCTACCTGTCCTATAGTGACAAGCTGCAAAATTAAGATAACACAAAGGCATCGCGGCCCCCTCTTGCGGAGGCTGTTTTGTTGTTTTCTGGATTCGGTCAGCGTGGAACTCACAGGCTCGGGCAGAACGCTTGTCACCGGGGTGTACGGGTTACGGGGGCGTCCGATGATCCGGTCCTGTGAACAGAAACTCACAATTTTCATTAGTTTTGTCTTGAAGGTCTGGTTTAATAGACTTAAGCGGGCACCACTTGACTCTGCCATCTTTCCTGACAGCGACCTTTGGGTCGATCTTGGCGTGGGGGGAGCGCTGCCAGCGAGTCCCCCAGCCAAGGGCAGTTTACTGCAACATGGCCTGCCTGGTCACATTTAGAACATGCCATTACGTTGGCTATTGCGGTGTGAACAGCCACCTGAATTGGGGTCAGATGCTCTTCCTTTGCAACATGCTTAATCATGTCTGCGATACTTGCCCCCGCCGGCAATGATCGCAGGATTTCTTTGGTTGCGGAATTGCATTGTTGGTGTAAACATTGCGCTACGACCGGGCCTTTTGCCTCTGAGGGCAGGGACAAAGAGTCGACCGCTGCTTGGAGACGATCTACAAATTGTGTAAAGCTCTCACTTTCACTTTGATTTATTGAGGACCATGGCGGTGGTTTGGCAAGAACTCTAGAGGCTGCGCGAATGGCTTCCCTGGCCGCACGAGTTGTTGTCATAACTTATCTTCATGGGCCTGTGCCTGGGGGGTGATCATTGTTGGATCTGCACCCATTAACCGCTGCAGGCTGGAGCCGTGTAATGGATGATCTGCCCCAGTTACTTGGGCTAAACACTTCGTACAGTTGTCTTCCCATTCTTGTTTGAAAACGATCATCCCTGCTCCATCAAAGATCAGCCTACAAGTTTATTTTATATCAAACGGGAGCAGATCGTCCCCCCCGAAGATACCATCTATGAGGGTTGAGACCATGGCAGAATTAGTCCCTTTATCTACAATTGCTTTAACAATCGTTTGCACATCCTTAGGGTTTATCGGCGAGTAGACCCTCTGTCCCGCCTCCGTCACCCGGACCGGGAACGCTAGCGCGGCCCAGGGGGCCCAGTCGGCGCATGTGATCTTTATTTCCCTCCAGTCCGTGAGAGGGGTTCCTCCCTTCGCGGTTTTTCTTTAATTCGGATGGGAATATTTTGGCTCTTAGTTCTGTTTACCTTCTTTTTCTCCTTCCTTAAGTTTGAATCAGTTGTGAGCCACTCGTCCTGACTAGTGTCTGATCCGGAGCAGGAACTCGACTGACTGGTCACTTCCGGGCTCCGGTACGTTTTCGTTGGGCTCCGGCTCCGCCTACTTCCGTCCCGCCTACTTCCGTCCCGCCTACTTCCGTTCCGGGCGGGCTGTTCCCCCCTCTTGTCTCGCCCCGCCTTCCACCCGCGGAGGCGCCTTTTGTGAAATGGCCGCTCTGATCGGTCCTCAGCGCCTCGCTCGGGCCTCCCTCACCTGTCCGGTCACCCCATTGGTCCTCAGCGCCTCGCTCGGGCCTCCCTCACCTGGCCGGTCACCCGAACCATCTTTCTCCTCCTTGTTGTCCTCCTCTCTTGTTTATCTAACGGTTCCCGTCTGTTCCCGCCAGGAGCATCCTCACCCCGCCCTTCTCCTTGTGGCTCAGCGCCATTTTGGGGGGCATAGGGCGGTGGCCTGACCCAGGTGTCTCCATGGTCTGACTTCCTTTCGGTATTTCTGGTTTCCTCGGCTAGCTCGCTCCAAACAGATTTCGGCTGTTTCTGCTCCTCTGTAAGCGGGACGGGGTTCGGGGATTGAGGGGATGTATCACCCTCTTGCAGATCTTTAGGCTCAGCAGAATCGCCATCATCTGGGGGGTGCAAAGTCTGTGCGGCTGCCCCGACTCCCATTTTCGGGGTGACCAACAGTCCCCTGCTCTTTTCTAGCTTTTCTGCAACGCCTGTACAACTTTTCGCCAAGCCTTAAGGTTTTTCCCACAACCCGAAGACATCGTCTCCTCGACTAACACCTTGGTACATTTGTCCCACACTTCTGGGTGGAGAATATCCACCGGTTGGTCTATAACCTTAATTTTTAAAAGCCTCGCAACAGCGAGAGTAAAATCTTTGGGTTTACAATCAATACCCCCTGAATACCTGCCTGAAGTCCAAGGGCTCGATCTTGATGTTCTCTGCAGGGAAGAGGAGCAGGGTCAGCGCTGCAGCAAAGTGGGTGGCTGGAGCCAGGTGTTAGGGCAGCTGAGGGAAGAGCGCCCTTTACGGTGCCGTCTTTGCAACCCCATCCTGTAGAGGAGCACCCACCCACTGCCCACCAGAGGGGACAAGGGACATGGAGGGTGGCCCAGTGCTGCCAACTCACCGGGGACAGTCACTTTGGGGCGTTTCAGCCACTGTTGCCAGGCTGGGTTCGTGGCCAGCTTGAAGATGGGTCTTCGGACCATCAGCACTTTTTCTGGCCCCAGCCACAGTGGCTCTTGCACCACACAGAAGGTGCCAAGCCCCGTAATCAGCACACCCTGCAGAGGCAAAAGACAAGGTGAAGGCATCAGCCTTCTGGAGATGGCCCAAGTGACAGGTGTCAGCGTGTGGGGCTGCTGTCCCTCCTCCTGATGTTGCTGCTGCTGAGGAACTGTGGGGCAAGAGGGAGTCCTTGGGAGAGCTTTGGAGGAGAGTCACTTTTCCAGGATTTTGTCCTTGGCCTGATCCAAGAATTTCCCAACATCCCAGAACTTGAGAAGATGCCAGAGTTCACTGAGGACATAAAAGCAGGAAAATATCTCCATCTCTCATCTTGGTCTCCTCCCTTTTGTCACCATGGGGCAAAGAGCAGGCCGCCGAGGTGCCCCATAGTTTCCCCTACAGAACTGCACATGGTCTCTCTGCGGACTTGCGGAGGAGCTGCTCTGGTGGCAGGGTGCTGCTGTGACTCAGGGGGCAGGATTGCTCCCTGGGTGCCCAGACTCCCTGGCCAAGTGAGCTTCCCGACAAGGGGAGGGGAGCAGGAGAGCAGCCCACCTTGTTCAGCATCATCTGCTGCAGGATGTAATTGGACACTGCGTCCCAAATCGCCACAATCTCTGCAGAGCAAGGGAAAGAGACGTCAGCCCCTGTCAACCTGCTGATGGCCGATCTGCAAGCTGCCCAGCCCAGGGTGACACATGCAGGTGTACGCAAACCCTCCAAGATGCCCCAGTCCCAGCCCTCAGCCCCCATTTTTAGACTGCCAGGCTTCCGCAGAGCCCAGGGCCGGTGTGGAGCAGGGAGAGGGACGGGGGGTAGGACCAAGGACTGTGGGCACCTGACCCCTGGGGAAGCAGCTCCCCAAGGCCTCACCCTCCATGGAGACTTTCAGGAGCGTGGGGTAGAGGAGCCTCATCTCCGGACGGAGGGTCTCAGTCCAGGAGCCCTGCATCTTGCTCGGCCCCTCGCCCTCGCCTCTCCTCTCCAGCAAGGCGCACAGGTCTCTTGCAGCCTCCTGGCCCCAAACCTCTCTGCACCGCGCTCGCCTCGCCTCCCGTTCGCGCTTCTCGCCACGCAGCCACGCAGCGGCTGCACAGGGGGGCAGTGGGGAGCGCCACGAGCAATGGCCAGCAACAACCAGGCCTTGCAGAGAAGTGCAGCTGCTGCGGCACCGGTGGGGACATCTTATAGGAATATGTCCTTGTGATGAGACAAGGCCTGCTATGAGCTCAGCCCGTGTCATTGGGGGAGTGTCCCAAGCAGGGCTGTGAAGCCCCCGGCTGGACCTGGAGGGTCAGCCGCTCTCCATCCTTCTGCCTCCCTGGCACGGCCATGGCCAGGGCCGCGGGCACATGGGGCCGACATGGGCACCGTCCCCGCGGGCAGCACTCCCTGACACCCCTCTGGCCGTGCCCGTCGGCAGCGTCTGGGCCAGAGCGCCCTGGCACTGGGAGCGCTGGGGCTGCCCCCTTGGTTCCATCACGGAGCTCCCCTCCTCCCTGCGGGTGCTGCTGCAGGGCACCCGCGAGGGCAGCGAGTGCCCGAGGAGATGGGGGAGGCGGCACGGATGGGCACCTTGGTGGCTGGGTCCTCCTTGTGCCGCAGAGCCCCGTCCCGTGTATCACAGTTTAGCTTCTGTTTTTTCATATTTTTCCTCCCTTTTTGCTTATTTTCATTTTTATTTCCATTTTTTCATTTTTTTTGCGTTGTTATCTTTTTTGTTTTCACCCTTTCAAGGCTTTCTTTTTCCTTTCATTTCCAGCTCCCTCTTTTATCTTTTTTTCTTTTGTTATCACTCCTTTTATCCTTTGTTTCCCTATTTCTCCCTTTTTGGGATTTTTTCTTTGTTTTTTTCCTTTTTAGCTATATCCTTTTTTCCGTCTCTCTTATTTTTTCCTTCATTCTTTGCCCCCTTTTACCTTTTTCTTTCCCCCTCTCTTTTAGTTTTTTCTTTTGTTCCCTCTTTAATCATTTTTCATTTTTTTCCCTCTTTTTGTTTTTTCCTTCATTTTTCCTCTTTTTCACTTTTTCATTCATTCTCCCCCTCTTTGAGCTTTTCTCTTTCCTTCTCCCTCTATTTTTCAGCCTTTTAATTCCATTTCCCCCTCCTTTTTAGCTTTTTCTTTCGTTTTTCCCCCTTTTTTCCCTCATAGTACTATTATTTCGGTGAAGATACTTTTGCAGGTTTATGCTCCTATTCAGAAAAGAGGTACTCACAGTGTTTTTAAGCCATTGGTGATGGAAGGAGGCTTGGGGGGGTACGACTGGGGGGACCGAGGCTCAGGAAAAGCCCCAAGTGTTGGGTCTGTCGTGTGTAATTTGTGGGGACGTGGAGGTGCAGATGGGGCAGGAGGCAGCTGTGCAGTTGGGACATGTCGCTTGCGGGCGTCCCAGAATGGGGGGATTTTCAGCAGGAAAGGGGGAGGCAGTGCTGCCTGGGCCCCCTGCGAAAGGTTGGTTTTCACAAGCGCCCTTGGAATAGAAATGGGGCCTGTACCTTGCAGCCCATTGGGGAAAACGGCCATGTGACGGCGCTCACAGGGTTGGCAAGAGAGTATTGCTAGCAAAAAGTACTGCTTGCCACTCGTGAATCAGGACCTGGAGGTCCTCAAGTTGAAGTCCTTTTTTCCAGATTGTTTTTGATTCTTGCTGTTTGCCTGAGTCTGGTGCTGAGTGAGGATCTTGCTGTCTAAAACTCTTGGATGTTTGTCTCCCTCTTGTTGCAGACCATGGCAGCCAATGGGCTTTCGACAGATGCCCTCCTTGACAAGAGCATGAAGATGAGGAGAGAGTCTGGAGAGCAGAAAGTGCTCTGGGCCTGGCGACTCCTGAATGTCTCCATTGCGGGCATGATCTCTACAGACATGTACGTTGATCATTAATCTGACGCAATTACATAAAGCATCCTGCTATGTGTAGGTCTCGATGTTTCCCAGAACCCAATTACTGACAATTGGTAACTTTTTTTTTGTATTTTATTTTTCCTTATCAGGACTGGAAAATGTCCAAGCTCGTACTACAACATCCCCTTCTGGCGACTCTGGTATATTGGTGAGTTGTCAGTGCCCAACAACGAGTTTTGGTGAGGAGGGAATGTTTTGTGCTTTCCTTTTCTTGATGGAGAAAATGTTTTAAAGGCAGTTTTTTTAAAAAAAACCTAAATAGCAGAACTTCATTTAATTTGCTTTTATCCCTCATTGTAGTGACAGGAAAGGGTGTATGGGCAGCTGTGTTGTGGGGCTGCATGCCATTTCCAGATAATGGAAGTTCCTTTCAATGGACTAGACTCCAAAGGAGCTGTATCAAATCCTCTTAGAGGATGGAAAGGAGAAAGAGTGAGGCAAATGTGGAGATGAGTGACAGGTTTGGCCTGTGTGGAAAATCTTGCTGTCAAGAACTGAATGTCCACAAAGGAGACAGAGGAGTCCTAAAACTTTATTCGAATGAAGGGCGAGTCTGTGACACTGTGGGGTCTCTCCAATTGCTGGAGGGTGCAGCCTCCCTTTATCCTAATTCCCCACCCGAGGGACGCCCTCTCCTTTTCCCCATTAGCTAAGGTACAAACAGCCCCAGAGGTGCAGGAAACTCCAGCCCCACGTCGAAAGGAAGCTCATGGTGGAGGAGGACCCAGCTGCACCTGGCCCATAGAGGCTCTCTGATCCTCCACACAGGGCTCCCAGGATCCATACAGGCCTTGCAGCATCCCAGGCGTGGTGCTTGGTGTTGGAGAACATCGCCACAGCCAGCAATAAGTAGCCTCTGGCCAGAGAAGGTCACGCCTGGCTGGCTTGCCCCACCATCCTTGTGCTCTCCATCCTTGTGCTCCCATCCCTGCTGCCAGCCTCTGCCTCCTGCCCCAGCACTCACCTTCCTTGTGCACTTGCACCTCACAAGATGCCCGTTGCTGGGCTGGGAGCAGGCGTTCGCCTGCCTCTCCTTCTCCATCTCCAGGGCACTTGCTACAGCTGGGGATTGCTGCTGTGGGAACAAATGGGAGCTGCTCCTTTTGCTGGAGCTTCTCTCCTCAGCGTGTGACCCTGAAGGTGGTGCTCTAGCCCAGCACAGACTTGGTCGCCATGGGCACTGCCCCATCACAATGGCCCTGGGGACTTGATGCCACTGCCATCACAAAGCCCTGGCGGTTGCCATGGGGACTCCCAGGGGTATGTCCTGGTGGTGGCCAAGGGCACCCACAACTCATCTCAGTGCCTTAGTAGTCACCGAGGGGAGTCCCAGAGCCCTCATTTCATCTTTCCATCCCAGGCCCTAATCCATTCCAATCCCTCAGAGATATGGGTGTCTCTGAGACCCCTGACCTTGGCCAGCCATTGAGCTGACAGCTCCAAATCCACAGGTCCCTTCTTTAGAAAGAGTGTCAGAATAGCAGATTCTTTGAGCCTGCAATGGGGAAGACAGCTGGAGGTAGGAATCCAATACCCTGCTGAAGGCAGGTCCCAGGACAGGTGTTGTCATTGGGCCTTTTCCAGTGAAGTTTTGATTATCTCTGAGGACAGAAGATTTGAGAACCTCTTGGAGTCCCTGTGCATAGTTTGGCCTCCCTCATGGGTTTGTATTTGGGAGAGCACAGCCAGTGGGGCCACAGACATGTGCTGCTCCTCTTTTTGAAACAGTGGAGACCATGCCGGTATACCAGATCCCATTTGGGCTCTCCAGTTCTGCAAAGAAATGAACAAATGGGAGGGGGTTCAGCACAGGGACACCAAGTTGGTCAGGGTACATGCTGGAGTGTGGGACAGATAAGGAGAGGCTGGATCTTCATGCTGTGCACTAGTACCTTGTGGAGGGCACAGAGGGCACAAAGCACCAGGATTTTCTTGGAGGGGCACACTAATTGCATGGAAGGCAGCAGGGAAAATATGGACAATGGGAAATTCTTCTCAGATGTTAAGAACAAATCTTTTTCTTCACAAAGTGTGGGATAGGAATGCAGAGAGATTCTCAGATCTTCATCCTCAGAGATCCCCTAATACAGGCTCAGGGAATCTGCTCTCCTGAGACAGGCTCTACAGGGTCTTTGCTTTAAAAGTCCTCAGCAAGGTTTCTTGGTCTGTGGTGTTTGAGATGGAGATGATGTGTCAATAAAGAGCAAACATGCCCTTAACACGTCTTCCTTCCTTCCTTGCAGAGGGCATGAGACAGGCCCATAATTTCTGGCAGACTCCAAAACCATGGGTCTGGCCAGGTAGAAAATCTGGGCAAGTTCCTCCAGATCCCCATTAATTTTGCCCAGCTTTCCTTCCTCTGACCCCGAGGAAAGCGTTTTCTCATCTTGTACCTTAGTTAGTTCTCGACATATTCCATGACACCTCCAGGTAGTGTTTTTCCCGTGGGTTCAGTTCCTGGCACCCTGCCTCTCTTTGGGATCTCTAGAGCCCTGGCACTCTGAATCTCTCCCACTTTGACCCTGGGCACCTCAGGACAGGCCCCCACACTGCGGTGCTGCTGTGCGGACTCCTGTATGGAGCCTGTAAGGCACTGCCGGCCTCAGGAGCTGCATTTTGTCTTGTTCAGAAACTCGTGGGGTGACCACCTCACCTCTCCCCAACTGCCAAAGCTTGTGAGCACCCCTACAACCAACATCCCTGCTAGACGTTTTATGTAGTCCTTGGGCAAATCTTGCAGAAGAGACAACTCATCTGCCTTGAATCCTGTCAGAGATGTGGCATTCCAAGCCACTACCAAGGAAAACATGACCTTTACTCATTTCTTTGGGTTGCTTATTCTAGCATCTATTCTATGGCACAGTGAGCCCCACTCTACACCCTGAGTTCTCTCACCCTTCTCTCCCCTGTCTTCTCTGTGTCTGCTCAGTCTGCTCTGTGCACCAGGATCATAAGAAGTATTGGTTAGGGAGCTCCCTTGAAGCCACGACAAGTTGTGGAGCTGAAGGCCTGATGGAGGAAGTCTGGGACGTAGCTATTTCCCCTGTCCCCTCCTGCTCCTGGCCTGAGGGTTCAGGAAGCCCCAGTGCTTTTGGTGTTGGTGGGTTGGGTTTCCTATGACATCCTCAACTCCTGCTTGGGTTGCTCTGAGAAGCCAGAAAAATCTCTCCTTTCTAGGAAATCATCAGAGATCTCTAGAATATCATCAGAGGATTTTTCCTACTTTTGTGGAAAAGCTGAGGCAGGTCTGGGATCTCCAAAAGGAGCATGGCCCACATCATCACCCAGGAGATGTGTGGCTCTCTCATTCCCGTGTGTCCTGCTTAAACTCACAGTTTCTAACACCATCTTTACAGGACACGAGCTGGCCATTGTAAAGCCACGGTATTGGGACTCCTTTTACTCTGTTCACTCAGAGCCCCAGCCATTGGTTTGCACTTCAGAGAGTTTAAAGCTTGCTCAGTCTTTTCAGTAAGGCTTTCCCTTGTGGCCAGGGGACCTCATTGTTGACATCGTGGACTTAGCCTACAGTCAAAGAGCATAAATCTTATTTATGGAATTATTTCATTCTTTATTTCTGTTTCTTTGTAATTGAGAAAAATCCTGGGCCTATTTGGAGCTACTTCTCTAAGGAAAGCAGTTGAGAGTTGGGGCAGATGAGCTGTAACCTTCAGTTTCAGACATCAGAGGAATAGGGAAGCTTCTAACAGGAGTGATGGAAGTCCCAGGTGGCTGACGAGAGCAATGTCAGGGCTGGGGAGGCAGAGGGAAGAGTGTCCATACAGTGCCTGAGCTCTGGGACACTCTTTTCCCTACATGTACAGACTTCATTGGGAGTCACTCTGGATTGATACAGTTTGGAGGATGTTGCTGTCACTTTGAAAGCTGCATATTGATAATAGCAATAAAAACCTTTAAAGGCAGAAATACTTGTATTTTGTTGATGTCTCCAACTTTCAGCTACACTCCTGAAACCTCTCCAATTAGCCTTGCAAGATCTGATGAAAATCACCAGGGCAGACATAGTTGGTCAAAGCTTTTTGCTTTTTAATGAGCCCCATAGTGTATTTGGTGCTGAGCCCATGAACCTCAGTTACTGAGAGGAGACTGAACAAAATGTTCAAGAATTCAAAGTCAGCAGCAACCTCCAAAGTTCTGTAAAGCATTAATGGGTCCCACTGAGAGTTGTTAGCTGCAAAGATTCCCCAGGGGCTGATTAGAGGAGATCACTGGAATCACTGATAACAGGTAGGCAGAGGAAATGTGCAGGTGGTTCTAATCCCATGTTAACCCTTGATGTGTTTGATCAGGCAGAATGTCCAAGCTGGGTCACTGAGCTTCCTCAAAGGGAGATCCTTTCCCCCACATGTTTTCCAGGTCCTCCTGGGGACGTTATGTGGGTGGGCATGTGCAGTGCTCAGTGCAGGACAATGATACGACACTTTCAGGGTGTTGGCAAGGGGGACAATGAGGCCCCAGTGCCTCCTGGTAGGTCTTGGTGGCAGAGACAACAGCCATAGCCAATAGGATGCCAACCTTATTTGGGGTGTTTGAGCTTTGGCAGTGCCTTTCGCTGTCTCCACCAGAGTCTGTCCTATGTTGGTTCAAAACTGTGGCTGTGCCCATGCAGCCTATAAACGCCCAGCCTGCTTCCTCACTTTGCTCTCACACGGGATCTCCTTCCCTTCACTAATGTCTCTCCATCCCCATTGGCTGTTCCTTGTAACACAAAGCCAAGGGATGATCCTTGCGTCCTGGTGGGTGGCCTGTTGCACCACAGCACCAGCCTTCAAGTGACATTTCCTCATTCTAATGCACAGTCTGACATTCCCAAGATGGGGATTTTCCAGGATATTTCATTTTTTCATGCGGCTTCCCACTACCAAGGAAATCTCCTGGCAGCCCCACAATGTGGGGAAGAATATAACCTTGTCTATGAAGACAGAGCGGAACATGAGGAACTGGGGACTGGCCTGAAGAGAAGGGCCTGCATGTTACAAGGGAGGCCATATGAGCCAGTGGTGCATGTTCACGTGAATAAGGCCAGACACTTATGGGGCTGCATTAGTGGTAGCATGGCTACCCAGAGGAGGGGAGCTGTTATCCCTCTCCAAGGGGGTCTTTGCGTGAAGGCAGCGGTGGGAATCAGTTTTGGGGAACAGGTGTGAAAACCAAGGTGTCCTAGGGTGCTTGCCCACCAACCATTTCTGAAAGGCCTGATTTTTCTCTTGTTTCCCTTTTGAATGTGCTAGGAACATGGTGGCTGTGCTGGACACCCCATGCATCTGACATAGCCTAGTAGGCCTGTTGTCATTTCATGAAACCAATGGTCTGCAGTGAATTATGCAAGGTCTTTGCCATGTCTGGTTCTGCAGAAGTCTGAGCGAGTAGAGCTCTAGAGGGTCGTAGGCACTGAGATGTCAGATGGCCAAGAAGATTCTCCACCTGGCTGATGCAGGAGATGGCCATGGGTCTCCTCACTGGTCTCTCAGAGCAAGTAGACACTTGCACAAATCTTGGACCAACCTTTGTCCCTTCTGAAGTCCAAAGGGGTGAGCGTGTGTGTACAGCTGACTCCCTGCCACCATCTCCACTGACTACAATGGGAGCTTGGACAAGGAACTCTCATGCACATAGCTGTTTTCTGGACCCCAGAAGTTGGGCAAACAGAATCCTCTTCTGAGACTGTGGAGTGTTAGATGTGCTGGCATTAGATGTCCTGCTGTACTCCTCCAGATTAGGTCCTGAAGCATGAGGAAATGGACTTGTGCTGTTCTTGCCCCTATGCATATGTTCCGTCTGCTTATGAGATGGGAGCAGGATCTTGTAGAGCAGGACACGTCCACCTCTCTTAGATAACCATCCTCTGATGAGACCAACTGCAATGTCTCAGTCTCTCTCCACAGCTAACAGAGAGATCATTGGCGACCATTTTGTGGATGTGAGTGGACGTTTGCCATAGGTAGCAGGGGGACCTTTCAGTACCTTTCAGGAACCATCAGCCCTGGAGGCCCGTGATCATTTTGGAAATGCACAGGGGACAGAAAATGTCCCATCTGCAGCTGGGTCCCTGCTCCTGAGCTGGGCCTGGCTCCTGGGACTGTGGGAGCCCATGGCAACCTGGCAGGCGCTGCAGAGAGACAGCTCTGCCCAGGAGCAGCTCCTCATAAAGGAGCACCAAGACTCAGGGCACTGCCCGCAGGCACCAGGCTGGGAGGAGTCGCTCCTAAGTGAAAGGCATTAGGGAATGGGAGGAGACCCGAGAATCTCAGTGCAGGGAGAAATCTTCCGAGCCCTTGACACGGTAAGTCTGTGTCTGCAGGGCAACAGTGCTGTGGGTCCTGGAAGGAGCTTCTGAACCTGGCACCTTCAGATCAATAGGATGTGTCAGGGTGTCTCTCCCAGCCTCTCCTGTTTGAATTAGGGGGTTGCTTTAGAGCAGGGATTCCCAGCCACATGTTCAGAGGGACAGAGCATCACAACTGCCTTCTCCCAGGGACGGTGCTGGGATGCACCCAGGTCTGTATGGGCTGTAATTCAGAGCCATGTCCCTGTGTCCCAGGGTGCTGTGTGCCGGGGCAGTGACTCTGCCCCCTGCAAGGGTCGGCACTCAGCCTGCCCGGGGAAAGCCCCACGGTGCTGCAGGGAGATGCTCTGGGTGGGAGGAGAGACCCCCATCAGGGCAAGCTCATTTTCTGAAGGAGCCTCTCCAAGAGAACAGTCAAGGCAGTATTAATGTTAAAGACAAGGAGCTTTCACGAGTCTGTTTTCAGTTTTGTCCTGTTTGTTAAGGGTCAGGGGTGTGTGGAAAGGAGATGCCAAGTTGGGGCAGGAGACTGAGACTCCCAGTTCCTTAAATGGAGAGATCTGTGAGGAACTTCAGCAAGTCCCTTACCCCTCCCTGACTGCAGACAGCACCAGCATCACCTTCTCTGGCCTCACCAGGATCTGGCTGACCTTCTCCTCCCTGCCTGCAAACACAGAGATGTCCCTGGGCTGCTGCAGAGCAGAGTGAGTGTCCAGAGGTTGGGACAGTGTCTGTGACACTGACAGGGAGAAGACATGGGGCAGAGGTAGAGCTGCCAGCAAGAAAAGCTCCAGCAGTGGAGATACAATCAGCAAATGGGAGGGAACTAGAAACATAATTGCTATGAGGGGTGGGATTTGGATCAATGCAGTCAGTCCCTGCAATGGAGATGTTTTCCTCTAAGCAAAGCCCCGTGTCTCCTCTCCCACCCCTCAAGGCCATGGGGTGCTGGCCACGAGCCCCCTCCTTGGTAGAAGAGGGGCTGCGTCTCTCCTGCAGCCTGGTCCTTTCCCAGTGCAGGACAAGGGGACTGAGAGGGACTGTCCTCAGATGTCACTGTCTAGGAGGTGGTGTGCGCAGCTGGGGGAGCTGAAGGCTTTCCTCAGTGCTCCTCTGTCTGTTGCTCCTTACTTTCCCTTGCCAGAAGGTTCATACTGTTGCTCTTCCGTCCTTCACCTGTCTGTGCTGATCTGGTTTTGCTCTCTAGAGCTAAGGAGGGGAATTCAGCTGCAGTTCAGGCAGTAACTTCCCTCTCCCACTGCATTCCCACAAGCAACAGTGAAGACATTTAGGTGATGTGAGGATGGGGTCCGGCTTAGTGGAAATGAGATGCCCAGAAGGGGTCAGTTCAGCCCCTGCCTTCACTGCACTGTTCCTCTCCCTTGCTGGAGTGGGAACAGCGGTGACTGATTCAGGTCCAGACACCTCTGTTGAAGAGAGCAAACTGGAAGGGGGGTTAGATTAATCCCTCCCAGTGATCTTCCCTCTCAAACAGAGCTGTCATGAGTGTGGCCTCTCTCCCTCTCTCTCTCTGTTCCAATAGTAAGTGGAGAATATTCCCACTTCCCTTCACTCCACCAAATCCCCTTCACTCAGGTCACAGTACCCATCCCCAGGTGTCCCCTGCAAATGGATGAGTCAATTTGACACCTCCATTTACACCCCCCAGTAGAGCAGGACTGACTGCCCTGGAGGCAGGCAGAGAGGCAGAGTGCACTCACCCAGCACAAACCAGAGGTCAAGAAAGGGAGCGGGACAAGGTAAAGGAAAGGACCTATGTGGGGGTACCATGAGGAGTGGAATGGATTTTACTCAGAGAAGCTTGTTCTAACTTTAACTTGTTGATGCTTTTTCCTCATTGGAGAGTGCGCTGAATCAAGATTAAATGTCCAACAGAAGCTCCCTCAATGAATTCTTCCTCCTGGGATTCGCAGACACGCGGGAGCTGCAGCTCTTGCACTTCTCGCTCTTCCTGGGCATCTACCTGGCTGCCCTCCTGGCCAACGGCCTCATCATCACAGCCGTAGCCTGCGACCACCGCCTCCACACCCCCATGTACTTCTTCCTCCTCAACCTCTCCCTCCTTGACCTGGGCTCCATCTCCACCACTCTCCCCAAATCCATGCACAATTCCCTGTGGGACATCAGGGTCATCTCATACTTGAGATGAACTGCCCAGATCTTTCTGTTTGTCTTTTTTATGTCAGCAGAGTATTCTCTCCTCACAGTCATGGCCTACGACCGCTACGTTGCCATCTGCAGACCCCTGCACTATGGAACCCTCTTGGGCAGCAGAGCTTGTGTCAGAATGGCAGCAGCTGCCTGGGGCTGTGGGTTTCTCCATGCTCTCCTGCACACTGGGAACACATTTTCCCTACCCCTCTGCCAAGGCAATGTGGTGGAGCAGTTCTTCTGTGAGATCCCCCCAGATCCTCAAGCTCTCCTGCTCACACTCCTACCTCAGGGAAGTTGGGCTTCTGGTGGTTAGTGTCTGTTTAGTGTTTGGGTGTTTCATTTTCATTGTGGTGTCCTACGTGCAGATCTTCAGAGCTGTGCTGAGGATCCCGTCAGAGCAGGGCCGGCACAAAGCCTTTTCCATGTGCCTCCCGCACCTGGCCGTGGTCTCTCTCTTTGTCAGCACTGACATACTTGTCTACCTGAAGCCCTCGTCTGTCTCCTCCCCAGCTCTGGATCTCGCGCTGTCCATTCTGTACTCGGTGGTGCCTCCAGCAGTGAACCCCCTCATCTACAGCATGAGGAACAAGGAGCTCAGGGACACACTGGAAAAGATGGTTCAGTGGATATGAGGTCATTGCCAATGTCTGCCCCATGTTCATTCACTCATCAGAATATCCCTCATCAAGGATGTGTGTTATGCATTTATTTTCTTCTTAGTTTTCTCTTGTACATCCATCTCAGACAAATATAATAAGTAAATAAATAAGTATATCCACTTCATTGCATGTCTCCTTGGGAACCTCTCTTTTGAATTGGACCCACATCCTGTGTTGAAGCAGGAAGCCAGGCTTCTTCCCCATTCTCCAGCAGAGAGGGGGGGACTTCAGAGCCCACTACTCGAGCTCCCTCGCATGCCCCTAGTGAAATTAAGAGAGTTTCCTTGTGCAGTGTCTCTTCCAGAAGTGGCACCAAGGGAGCTCAGGGGAACAGGGTTAGGCTCAGACGAGTACAGACGGGGTGAGACCATGGGCCCCATGTCCATTAGGAGAGCTCAGCTGCCCCAGGCACCATCAGGGTCTCATCTCAAACCCCTCTCCTGTCATGGTGGCAGCCAGATGTCACTGTGGGCTCTTCCCTTCTGTCTCCAGTGCTGTAACATTACAAGTGGAGGGACAGTGGAGGGGAGGAGACTCAGGCAGCAGCCTGTGGGGACAGACCCTCTGCTTGACAATGTCACCCCCACACTCCACAGCAGGCATTTCCTCACTGCAGCCTTCTCATGGGGACTGCAGCTTTCTGGAGACACATACTGGTAGAGCAGGACTTTCTTTTTTTAGAGTTGTTCTCCTCATTTCCATGCTGTTCTTCTATGCTCTGTTGTGTGGATATTGCCCAGGAGTTCTCATAACTTGGTGATGACAGGGTTGTGTTTCCACGTGAACGTATCCTGCAAGCACAGGCAGGACCAAGCACTGGCACCCTTCTGTCAGCCCTGGCCTCCAGACTAACATTTCCTGTAATTAAAGGGCATCTCCTCTGTGATATGTCTGAAACCAGGCATTTATTCACAGGATGGCTGCAATATGTCCAAGGTGGGGTGCAACTGGAAAAGGGCCTATCTTCTGGTTGTAAGATTCATGGCTTCCAACGATGAGCTCAGAGTCCCCAGATGACTAGGGATTACACTAGATTCATGGTTCATCTCTCAGTGACCGGTGGAGATAGGGAACGGTCTCTGAAGTGTCTACCTGGGGCTTTCCCAGAGGAGACCATGCGGATGATAGATGCTTCTGGAGGGGCTCCCAGGAGAGGTCAGGGGATTTCAAGGGAGAGCATGTGCCTGGCGACAGGAAATGAGTGAAGCTTCACAAAATGCGGGACGATCGACAGTGGGGCAAGAAGAAGGTAGAGCACCAAATCCAGGTGTACGTATCACAGAATCACAGAATGGTTGAGGTTGGAAGAGACTTAGGGAGATCATCTACTTCAACACTCCTGCACAAGGAGGGACACCTAGAACACATTGCACAGGGTCGTATCCAGGTGGGTTTTGAGTTATCTCCAGAGGAGGACACTCCACAACCTCTCTGGGCACCCTGTTCCAGGGCTCTGTCACCCTCACAGTAAAGAAGTTCTTCCTCACATGGCAGTGGAACTTCCTGTGTTTTAGTTTATATCCATTACCGCTTCTCCTGTCATTGGCCACTACCGAAAAGAGTTTGGCCCCAACCTCTTTACATTCTCCCCTCAGGTATTTGTACATATTGATAAGATCCCTTCTCAATTTTCTCTTCTCCAGACTAAACAGGTCCAGCTCACTTAGTGTTTTCTCATACAAGACATGCTCCAGGCTGTTAGTCCTCTTTGTTGCTCTACACTTGACCCTTTCTAGAAGTTCCACATCCCTCTTGAACCGGGGAGGCCAGAACTGCACACAGTACTCCAGGTGCGGCCTCACCAGAGGTGAGGAGAGGGGCAGGATCCCCTTTCTCGACCTGCTCGCAACACTCCTCCTAATGCAGGCCAGGATCCCATTGGCCTTCCTGGCACATTTTTGGCAACTGGCTAACTTGTTGTCAACCTGGACTCCCAAATCCCTCTCTGTGGAGCTGCTTTCCAGCAGGTCAGTCCCTTATCTGTACAGAGTTATTCCTGTTCAGGTGCAGGACCCTTAACTTGTCCTGGTTGAACCCTATGAGGTTCCTCTCTGCCCAACTCTCCATCCTGTCCAGGTTCCTCTGAATGGCAGCACAGCCCTCTGGAGTGTTGGCCTCTCCACCCAGTTTGGTATTGTCCACAAACTTGCTGAGAGTGCACTCTGTCCCCTCATCCAAATCATTGATAAATAAAGTTGAACAGCACTGGAAGCAGTACTGAGCCCTGGGGGACACCACTAGCCACAGGCCTCCACTTAGACTCAGCTCCATTTATCACAACCTTCAGAGCTCTGCCATCCAGCCAGTTCCAGGAATAATCATGGACTGCTTGCACAGAGGGTGGACGGGGCCTCAGGAGATCTGTAGCCCAATCTCCTTGCTCACAGCCTGGTCAGCCCTGGTGTCACACCAGCTTGCTCTGTTTTCATGCACTCTGGTCTTGGAAACCTCTAAGGGAGGAGACTACACAATCTCTCTGAACAACCAATTCCAGTGTTTCATCACAGGGCAAGAGCTCCAGCTCCCCAGCTCTAGTGAGGGTCCTTGGCCTAATTGCTCCCAGTTATCAACATCTTTCTTGTTCCAGGAAACCACACCTGGATGCAGTGTTCTCCATGTGGTCTAATGAACAGTGATTAAAGGCATTCACCATTTCCCTTGACCTCCTGGCTGTGCTGCTGCTCATAGCACCATGATTCTTATGGTCTCCTTTGCTGCCAGGGAATGCTGCTGTCTCATGTTTTCCCTCTGTCCCCCAGGATGCTCAGGTCTCTTCCAGAGAGCTGCTGCCCCGAGCTCTCTCAGCGTCTCCTCACAGGAGAGATCCTCCAGTCCCTTGATCATTTTTGTAGTCCCACATTGGACTCTCTCCAGTAGTTCCATGTCCCTTTTGTAGTGGAGAGCCCAGAACTGGAAACAAGACTCCTCATGTGGCCTCAGCAGGGCTAAGTAGAGGGCCAGAGTCGCCTCCCTCCATCTGCTGCCAACACTTCCTAACACACCCCGAGCACCTCTCCGTGAGCATTCCGAGATGAGGCAGAGTGACTTAGCAATAACATCCACCAGCTACTGCAGCACTCTTGAGGACATCCCAATCTCCAGAAAGTTGAACAAGTTTTCCTGAGTATTGGTGCAGACCATCTTTGTGCTTGGCTGGTGTTGTTCTTAAAGACCTGTTGGCCTTCCTGAACTCTTGGGCCCTTCAGAGCGGCCTTCTATGGAATCTCCCACCTGTCCCCTGAGGAGTCCGCTGAACAGGTCAGACCTCTTCCTCTGAAGTCCAGGGTCTCTGCTCCACTCCTGTCCTTCCTCTACTGGACCTGGAAATCTGCTCTTCTTACAGTCACTGATGACACTGACTATTCCATCCCTGATGCTTTCCCTGATCTTTTTCCCTCCCCACTCCCCCACTCCCAAATAAGAGCCAGGGCCTTTGATCAACAGACTTTCTCACGTTGATTAAAAGGAGCTGTCATCCACCTGCTCACCCTGACTGCATGGCCTGTAGCTCCCATCATGATGTCACCCTTAATCTGATGCTCACCCACAAGCACCTGCCCAAAGCATTGCCCATCTCATGGAAGCTCTGCATACATCTGAGCTGCCCCTCCACACAAAACAGCCTCCTCCTCCTTCCTGGCAGTCTCCCCTGAAGAGCTTTTACCCCAGCAGCACAGACCTCCAGTTGTGTGAGTGGTCCTAATGCATCTCAGTTATTCCAGAGCCATGCTGACATGGAGAGCAGGTGGCAATGTAAGTGGTGAGAGGAGGTTCCCACTAAGAGAGCAAAGCCTGCAATGCCCAAGACCAGGGAGAAACAGAGTATGGCTGTGCAGGAATGGCAGGAGAGGGCTTTGTTGTCTGAGCAGATTTGTAGCACTTTGAAGCCTGTGATAGAGGTGAGCCAATCTCCAGACAGCACAAGGCATCACTGAAGGTGTTCTTGGGCTTGAGCCAGCTGTGATCCAGCCATCCTGGGGTCATCATTAGCCCCATCATATCATTCAGGGTGAAAAGAGGTTCTGTAGTAGCAAAGCGAGAAGCTTTTAAGAGAGCAGAGACCAGAGCAGACACCTTGGTGTGACGTGCCTCTCCCATTTATGGAGCATGCTCGGCTGCAGGAGGGACAGACTTGGCCCAAAGGCAGTGGTGGGATCCAGTTGTTTGGGCACTGCTAGGGAACCTGAGATGCCCTGGGGCACTTTTCCAGCTCCAGCTCCAAAGGGACATGGCTTCCCATAGATCCCGTGCTGTGTCTGCTGGAGGAGACGTTTGGTTATGCTGGACAACACAGGCATCTGTCTTGGCCCAGCCTGCCTGTTCCTGTGTCACTGAATGATATGTCTGCACTGAATTATACTAACTTTTTGCACTGTGATGATCTGCCTGGATCTCTGCTTTATATTGCATGGTCCTCACATAGTAGTGGAAGGCATCTGGAGTCATTTGGGATGGCAAAAGATATTTCCAACCTAGTCTTGTCCCGAAGTTCCATGAGAATGTGGATCTCAGATTTGCTCCAGCAGAGCAAACAGACATGGGCACATTTTTGGTACCTCCTCTGCCTCTTCAACTGTCCCCAGCTGTTTGTATGTCATCATCTGACTCCCACCCTCCATCACCAGTGATTTCAAGGGGAACTTAGTGAAGGAGGTCCCATGCAGATGTCAGTGCTGTGCACACTTCAGCGTGGGGAAGCAGAATCCCACTTTCTGCGTGTTTGTGGAGTTCAGGGGAGGAATGTTAATCCCATCCCAGACCAAGGGCTTCAGAACCAGCATGGGATGCCCTGATTGACTCATCTGAATCAATGAGCCTCCTTCTTGCCCCTGTCTCAGTGTCCTGCCTAGAGGGTCTTCCTAACTAGGCACTTCCAGAGTGGGACCTTTCTAACTTGCATAGATAGTCATCCTCTTGATGAAACAGACGGCAAGTTGGGAATCCTTCTTTCTCTACTCATTAGGAAAAGACAACAAGTGATTATTTTAGTTTATTTAACAAACATTGCCCAGGAGGAGGGAACACAAGGGACAGAGAAATTGATGAGTTCAGCTGGGCCTCTGCTCCTGAGCGGGGCCAGGCTCCTGGGACGGAGGCAGCTCGTGGCAGCCTGGCAGCACTGCCCAGAGACAGCCGAGTGCAGGAGCAGCTCCTGTGCCAAGAGCAGCAGGGCTGCGGGCACTGCCTGCTGCTGCGGACAGCAGAGGAGAGAAGGCAGCGAGAGGGGAACGGCAGTGTGGAGCGGGAGGACAGAGCAGAGCTCACTGAAGGAAGAAATCTTCATAAACCCTTGTGTGGTAAGTCTCTGGCTGCAGGGCAATGCTGCTGAGGTTCCTGGAGGGATCTTCTGAACCCATCCCACCCCATGACTGATAGGACTTGTCTCTCCTGGAGTATCCAGGGCATGGCAGGAGAAGGAGCTGATCCAGCTCAGGGATTCCCTGATGCACCTTCACAGGGCAGGGCAGGCTGCTCCTTTCTTCCAGGTATTGCTGCAGGGGTGTCAAGTGCTGGGTGTGCACATAGGTCTCTCCAGGTTTCTGAATCAGAGCAGCATCCCTGCACCCGAGGGAGCACCCTGGGCAGTGACTCTGCTGCCTGCAAGGGTCAGTGCTGCACAGAGAAGCTCTGGCAGGGCTGGTCCCAGTCAGCCAGGATCATCTTCCTGTTGAGACTGTGCTGCCTCGGTCAAGTCTGCTCACCTTGTTCATGTACAGGACATGTCCCAAGAGTCTTTTCAAGAGGAAGATCAAGAGAAGGGCTACTTCCAAGGGCAGGAACTTTCCTCTTCCTGTCTGCACTTTCCGTTATCTCCCTAATTGCTGCAGGGAGAAAAGAGGAGTGTATTCTGTTTTACCAAGGAAGTGGGACTCAAGCCTTCCCTCTCAGATATCAGTAGGTCTGTGAGAAACTTTAAATAGCCTCTTCAACCCACCTTAGTCTGCAGACAGCATCAGCATTGCCTTTGTGCAATTTATTTTACTTGCTCTGTAAAGTGCCTGCACAGCGATGCCCCTGGACAGTGCCCTGTCCCCAGAGGCTTGTGTAGGGCAGAACTGAGCACACAAAAGTGATGTGCTCTGTGAGCACAGACTGACAAAAATTGTTGGGACAGAGTAAGGTGCCATTAGGGACTGCTGTGGGCAGCAGAGGTGGTCAGGGAAGGAGAGGGAATTGCCCACCATGATGGGAGGATGGATTTGCGAAAGTCATGCTCAGTCCTTCCAATGCAGACACCTTCCTCTGAGCAAGCCCTGCCACGTCTCCTCTGCCACCCAGCAGCCTCTCTGCCCTGACAGCCTTGGGGTCCAGGGTATCAGCCCACTCCACTGCAGCCAGATCCCTGGCAAAGGACATGGGCATCCCTGCTGCTATGGGTACATTTCCTGCTGCCCAATATAGGGGCTTCAGATGCATGGCCTGCAATGCCACCATCTGTGAGGTAGCATGCCCACATAGGTGAGGTAAGGGTGTTCCTGAGTGCCCCTCTGCCTGTCTTTCCTTTCTCCCCTTGGCAGAAGGATCACAGGATTGCTCCTTGTTTCCCCTCCTATTCTTCTCTTGGGCTCCCTGGGGTTGCAGCGTTTTCAGATACAGTTCAGACACCTACCCTGCAAGCTGTGGAAGAGAGGAATACGCATGGGAGTGAGGCATCTCCAGTGCCCTCTAACCTGTGCAACTCCAGGAAATGCAGCCCAGGGGTTTAGGAACTGACCTAACACTCCGTTAAGCACAGTCCATCTTCAATGCAACTTCATTTGACCCTTTTGCCTGTAATGTCTTAACAGATTGGAGATGCCCTCAGGAGGGATATTGCTGCCTCCTGCCATCTCTGTGATGTCCAGGAGACCTCTGAAGAATCTGTTACAGAGACTGAGAGTATGAAAAAACAGTTTGGAAACTGCATCTTAGCAGCTGAAAAGAGCCCTGCATATTCTTGGCCAGAGGTGAAGCTTGGAGACCTCCCTCAGGTGCCCTGAGAAAGGGAGAGAAGTTGGAGATCGGAGGTTTTGAAACTAGACTTGTCTGCTCTTAGGAGGGGCTGGGTTCTTTCTAGTACAACTGATTAGGGTGATCATCATGCTCCTCGATAAGGTTTGGGCACACAACAACTGCAATCAAGGCTAATGGGCAGAGGAGCTCTCCTCACTCTGCATAACGTGACTACAAGTCCATTTTCTCACGATTCCCAGTAGAAACGCTGAAAAATTCTGCCTCTGAGGAACACTCTGCAGAGGTGAGAGGGGCATCCGAAAGAAAACACACATCAAAATAACTGTTAAAAATCCCCAAATTGTGCTCTCAATACACATTCACTAGAAGTGGCGCTGTAGATACTGAAAAGCCCTTCTACAAACCAGGGGGATTTCACATGAAAAATTGTGAATCTCAGAGCTCCTCACCACTCTTGTCTCCTTCCCACTACTGTAGGACTGGACAGACTTCTCTGGAGCCCATGGGAGATGCCCCTGCTCCTCACAGCACATTCAGCCACCCCATACTAAGCCTCAAGGAAGGGAGCTGCACAAAGATCTCCATGAAGAGAGGCAATATGGGGACTGTGTTAGAACTGGAACAAGTTGGGAGATATTTAACTTTAAAAATCTGGGATAACTGCTGAAGATCTTTTCTTTTCTGAACAATCCACAAAGCTTGGAGAGTGTGAAATGTCCAACATCTCCCTCAACAAGTTCCTCCTCCTGCCATTCTCAGACACACGGGAGCTGCAGCTCTTGCACTTCTCGCTCTTCCTGGCCATCTACCTGGCTGCCCTCCTGGCCAACGGCCTCATCATCACAGCCGTAGCCTGTGACCACCGCCTCCACACCCCTATGTACTTCTTCCTCCTCAACCTCTCCCTCCTCGACCTTGGCTTCATCTCCACGACTGTTCCCAAAGCCATGGCCAATTCCCTGTGGAACACCAGGGCCATTTCCTATTTGGAATGTGCTGCCCAGATATTTTTCTTCATCTTCTTGATTGGAGGAGAGTTTTCTCTTCTCACAGTCATGGCCTATGACCGATACGTTGTCATCTGCAGACCCCTGCACTATGGGACCATCATGGACAGCAGAGCTTGTGTCAGAATGGCAGCAGCTGCCTGGGCCAGTGGTTTCCTCAATGCTCTCCTGCAAACTGGGAACACATTTTCCCTGCCACTCTGCCAAGGCAATGTGGTGGAGCAGTTCTTCTGTGAGATCCCCCAGATCCTCAAGCTCTCCTGCTCACACTCCTACCTCAGGGAAGTTGGGCTTGGGGTTAGTGCCTGTTTAGTCTTTGGGTGTTTCATTTTCATTGTGGTGTCCTACGTGCAGATCTTCAGAACTGTGCTGAGGATCCCCTCTGAGCAGGGCCGGCACAAAGCCTTTTCCATGTGCCTCCCACACCTGACTGTGGTCTCCTTGTTTGTCATTCCTGTATTGTTTGCCTACCTGAAACGCCCCTCCATCTCCTCCCCACTTCTAGATATGGTTGTGTCCATTCTGTACTCGATGGTGCCTCCAGCCCTGAACCCCCTCATCTACAGCATGAGGAACAAGGAGCTCAAGGAGGCACTGAAGAAACTCATCCAGTGGGTCCAAGGTCAGTGGTAACAACTGTTTCATTCACTCACTAGGATATCTGGCATCAAGGCTGTATTTTATGCATTTCTTTCTTTTTTACTTCTCTCTTTTACATCCATCTTAAAATAATAAATAATAAAGATACCTGCTTTGTTTCACGTCTGCACAGGAATCTCTCATTTAGCACTTAAACACACACCATGATAAAGCAGGAAGCCAGGCTTCCCCCTTCACTAGCAGAGAGGGGGGATTCTCTGAGCCGCTTCTTTGAGCTCCCTTGGATGTGCCCAGTGCAGGGAGGAGAGTTTCCCTCTGCAGCGTCTTTTCCAGCACTGACACCAAGGGACCTCTGGGGTACAGAGTCACGGCGGGACAAGGGCAGGTGGGCTGAGACCAGGGGTCCAGTATTGTTTAGGAGATCTCAGCTCTCGTGCCTATGGTTAGAGTGTGATCTCAAATCTCCCTAATATGAGAGAAATGGCAACCAAGGGTCACCACAGGTTTCCATGATTCCATGCAAAGCTCCAACACACAAAACTAAACATGTGTGAATTGACGGAAAGTCTAGAGGCAGCCTTCCCGTGGCAGTTCGGGTGGGAGGCAATTGCCTGGTGACACCAGGTGACATCTGAAGAGACAGGATTGTCCCAGGCACGAGCTAGTGTCTATTGCTCTGATAGAGCAAATGCGATACTCACATCTTTCTAGAATGCCTGGTCAGGGCCCGGTGGGCATCTTCCTTGGCCATCTGAAATAGCACTAGATGCTCACTAGCGTTAGAGCCACACTCACTAGGAAGCTGAGACACATGAAGATGTTAACAATGTAAACTGTGACTGTAATTTATTTCGGACACTAGATTCAGTGACACTGAAGTAGGCCTGCAAGGCCATGATACATGCCTGGGATTTCTAGCACATCTGCATGGCCAGGAGCTATGAGGAAACTCTGCCTTTCTTTAATAGTTGCTAGGAAAAGACCCCAGGTTCTCTCAGGTTTTCCTACTTGTGCCCAGACATTTGTACAGAGTCTACTGGGGGCCTGGAGCCAGCTGTGTCCCCCAGGGAGTAGTATTGGGTCCAATCCTATTCAACTTCTCCATCAGTAACCTGGAAGAAGGAACAGAGTGCACTCTCAGCAAATTTTGTGATGATGCAAATGCGGGAGGCTTGGCTGATACACCAGATAGGCTGTGCAGCCATGTTCCTGAGTTAGGGAAAGAGGACTGGATTCAACTGCCGCTTGTTGGTGCCCAGTGCCCTGGAGAGGGTGAGTGCTCAGGAGGGATCTGCTGAGGACAGTCCCACTCATTACAGAGCTGGGACAGATGCCCATCCTTGTGGAAGGGGCTATGGAGCCACCATGGAGCAGGGGAGACCTCCAGGGGCAGAACATGCCTGGAGTGGGGGTGAGTGCTGTGCTGGGAGAGGGGCTGCCCAGAGGGGCTGCACAAATGATTAGTGTATTCAAGACATAGAAAATACAGGGGCAATCACAGAGATTTCCTCTAGAGTCCAATGGAGAGAGAAGTGGACACTAAAAGGCAAGGGCAGATAAATAGTTCTTCACAGCAGATTCAGCAAGTTCCTGAAGATTTCCACTCTTTCATCGCTGGAAAACATTCAAAACAGCCCTTCATCTCTGCAAGCAGAGCTCAAGTGTCTGAGCAGCAGCACCCAGCGGAACTTGGAGATGTCCCAGTGTCTCTGAGTGACCTGCGTGGGCCTGAGAGCTCTCGCAGGGACCTGCGGGAGAGCAGAGCCCCTTGGAGCTGCAGAGGGAGGCTGGGGACAGGGGACCACGGCACCTGGAATGGCACCAGCTGTGCAGGACTCTGCGACTGCATCCCACCCACTTCTGAAAATCACTTCCCTTTTCAAGAACAAATGATCATGCTGAAGTCTAGTCTAAAACACAACAACACATAAAGGCGGAAAGTATAACAAATGATTTTTTTGCTTTAATTCTTTCTTTAATTTCTTTATAGATTTGTTTTTAAACAAATTTTCTAAACGTTTTTGTTACCATCAGGCCTATACCTGTAAGGTTTCTTTGTCCCACTCAGAGCCCTGCACTCAGAAAAGCCCCCTGCCCACAGCTGTCCCTGCCACCCCTCACTGCACAGAGCACGTCGCACTCGGAGGTGTCGTCCTCTCTCGACTGGTGCAGAAAGTTGGGGAGCAGCTTCAAGGGAATGCTCTGTTTTGGCAGGGCCAACTTTGCACAAACAAAATCTACCCCAGTTATATCAACGCCCAGGGCCAGGAATAAACGAACCTTCCCCAGAAGAGCTCTCAACTCTCCCCTCATCCCGGCTCCCCTTTGACACCATCCTTGTGCTCTCCATGTTGGTGCCATCCCCTCTGCCTGCCTCTCCCTTCAGCCCCACTGCTCACCTCGCTCCCACTCTCCTGCAAGCCGGAGAGCCCGTCTGTGGGCTGGGAACGGGCGTTCGCCTGCCGCTCCTTGTCCATGTTCAGGATCCTCTCGTGGGGACCTGACAGTGACACCAAGGGGAGATGCTCCCTCCTGATGGAGCTGCTATCCTCAGAGTGGGGAGCCTGGCATCTTTTTCCCCAGCAAGGGCATGGTCACCATGGGGCCCGTCCCCTCGCAACAGCCTTATGGACATGATGCCACTGACATCACAAAGCCCTGGTGGTTTCCATAGGGACCTTATTCCGATGCCCTGGTGGAGACCACTGAGACCCTATCATGATACCTTTGTGGAGACTATGGAGACCCCATCATGATGCCTTGGTGGAGACCATGGAGAAAGACGTCATCACAATGTCTTGGTGAAGACCATGGGGACCTCATCATTATTGCTTTTTTGGAGATCTATAGCAGCCCAATAATCCTCATACGAACAATCCTGACTGGCTCTCTTTCCATCCCTAAGCCTTGCTCCCTGCATCCCACTGCTCTCTCGCCTGCACATTTCCCTATCATTTCAGGCCATCACCTTCTTTCTCTTGCTGGAGTCTTCTTCTCCCCTGAATCACTCCCAATTTAAGGCTCTCCTCACCAGCTTGGCCAGCTATTTGATAAACTTCATGTGGGCAGATGGGAGGAGTCTCCTTCCAAATGAAATGTGGCACCTGGTAGCTTTGCTGCCTTGCTGTGGGCTCAGCTCCAGGTCCTCCACCAAATCCTGCTAAAAAAGAAAAAGTAAAGTAAAAAAAAAATCTTTCCTCATTGTCCTCTCCATTTTCAGCTTGTAATAAGCTGGTATGAAGGTACAATAAAGCAATATGAATTACGATATCTGAAATGCAGAATTAAACCATGAATCCTTAGGACATTGCCCATTGTTGCATGAGTGCATGCCCAGATGTGCAGGGATGCTGCTGCTGGAGGCAGGTTCTGTGCATCACTGTGCCAGAGCAAAGGCCACGCCAAGGACACTGACTGAAGACTCCAAAGCCCATGGAAAGATCAGCAGGTTATGAGGAAGCTCCAGAAGTGCCTTTGCCCACTCTGCCTGTTGACAGCACCAGCAGCCCCTTTGCTGGGCCTATCTGGCCAATAAGCACAAGAAAGGAGATACTCAAGGGGAGCCAGGCACCCAAAGACCATGCGAGTGCCATAGGGACCATGGGTGTATGTGTGCAGGTGCTGTAGGTGGGCACATAGAGCACTTGTGACTGTCACAGCTGCTTAGCCTGAGGGACAGGGCAGGATGGCAGATTTCTTGAAGCAATCTCTAGAAAAGTGAAGGTGCTACTGAAGAAGTCCCTGTTCATATAATCTAGTGGGGTGAACAGGCATTAAGGGGAGGGGAGCTAGAAGGGTTTCAGAGTTAAGAGACCAGACCACAGAGCTTGGAGTGATGTGCCTCCTCTTTTTGCAGCATTCTGCATGTAGGTGGGACAGTTCTGCATGTAGGCGGGACAATTTCCCTGCAGTCAGTGCTGGAATTCATTGGTTAGGGTAGAGGTAGGAAACTCAGCATAGGCTGGGGCACTTGCCCAGCAAGCACTGCAACAGGGCATGGTTTTCCTGCAGGTGCCCTACTGTATCTGCTAGAGACATGTGGTTGTGCTGGACACCCCAGGCATCTGACAAGGCCCTGCTAGGATTTTTCTATGCCATCAAATCAAGGATCTGCATTGAATTACCAGAGACATTGTTTAATACAAGCATCTTTCTATGCCTCATCTTCATAGTGAATGGGGCTCCTGTTGTATTTAGCATCTGGGGTCATTTCAGATGGGCAATGCAATTCTCCTGAGGCCCCAACCATGATGCTCTGGGATGATGCAGGTCTCCGAGGAGCTACATCAGAGCAAGTGGGTACTGGCACGTGCCTTGGACCGCCTCAGTCTATTCAACTGTCCCCAGGTGATTATGCAGGAGCCACTGACTCCCATCCTCCACCTCCAGTGATTGCAATTGCAGCCTAGACAAGGAGCTCTCTTGCAGATCTCTGTGTCGTGCTCACTTCAGTTTTGAAAGGGGAATCACTTGACCTTCCTGTGGAGTTTGCAGGATTTTTCTGAATCCCACTTCATGCCAGGAGCTTCTAGACCAGAATGAGATGCCCAGACTGACACATCTGAGTAGATCCCTGAACCATGTGTCAAGGAGCTCCCTCTTGTTCTAACTAGGTCAGAGATGAGAATAGGGTGTTCCACAGGAACACATTTTCATCTATCATAGGTAGTGATCCTCTGATGAAAGAACTTGCTATGTTGGAAATAGTTCCTCTCCACTCAATGGGGTGAGACTACAGGTGATTACTTCACTCTATTCCGGTGAGCATTTCCCAGGAGGAGGGAGCACAAGGGGCAGAGAAATTGGTGAGTTCAGCTGTTCCTCTGCTCCTGAGCGGGGCCAGGCTCCTGGGACGGAGGCAGTTCGTGGCAGCCTGGCAGCACTGCCCAGAGACAGCCGAGTGCAGGAGCAGCTCCTGTGCCAAGAGCAGCAGGGCTGCGGGCACTGCCTACTGCTGCGGACAGCAGAGGAGAGAAGGCAGCGAGAGGGGAACGGCAGTGTGGAGCGGGAGCACAGAGGAGACCTCCACAGCTCTTGACATGGTGAGTTTTTGCTTACAGGACAATGCTACGGAGCTTGTTGAAGGGGACATAAGAACCCATCACACCCCATGGCTGGCAGCATTTTTCTCTTCTTTCTTCTGGCTTTTGCAGTGCAGAGGAAGAGGAGCTGCTTGAGAGCAGGGATTCTCTAACATACCACCTAAGGGCAGGGCATCCTGCTGCCTTCCCCAACAGAAACAGCACTGATGTGAAGCTCGGGTGTGCAGACAGGGTGAGAGGTCTGCACTTCAGAGCAGGGTCCCTGTACCCAAAGGTGCTGTGTGCCCGCAGCAGTGACTGTGTCGCCTGTGAAGGTCAGCGCTCAGCCTGCCCAGGGAGTTCCCCGCAGGACTGAGGGGGGAAGTTCTGGGTGGGAGGATTATCCTCTACCAGGACAGGCTCCTTCTCCTGCTGGGAGGGTGCTGTGGGGGTCAGGTCTGCTCACAGGTCTAGCTGTGAGCACAGTTCAGGGGGCACTTTGCAAAAGGAAAGGCAAGGCAGGCATTGAGATGGTGCTTAGAATTTTCTTCCACTTGGTAAGAGGAAAATGGAAACAAAACTGGCAGATTTGAACAAGAGACTGATACTCATTAAGAGATTCAAGGAGCAGCCAAAGAGTCTGCCAGGGGTGTCTGAATGTCCCCTCAGCCATCCCTTAGTGCATAGACAGCACCAGCTTCTCCTGGGTTGCTGCATCAGAGTCTATCTAAGCTGGTCCTTAGCACCCGCAGACATGGGGGTGCCCCTGGACAGTCTCCTTCTCCTGGGAGGTTTCTGCAGGGAGGACTGGGCTCACTTGTGAGTGTTGTTGTCCTTCATGTGAGTGAGGTGCAAGTACACGACAGTGAGGGGCAAGGTTCAGTGATGAAGCAGGTCCCATGACAAAGTCCTTTTTCTGCTGTTGGAATGCACAAGGGTTCATGCTGAGAGTGATTGAAATGCCAAAGATTTCTGTTCTATCTAAGAATGCTCCCACATTGAGGAGGCACCTTTGTGTGTTTGTGTGTGCACCATTATATATATTATATATACGCACATTTCTATACCAGCAGACTCCTGCAGTGACCCTTTTGCAGAGAACACTGGATTTCTGCATATTGAAGAGCCCTGCCATGGAAGGGGAGGCCATCGACTCCTGCAGATTTTGTGCAGCAAAGCTACTCCTTCTCTCTGAAGTTTCTGAAATACAGGTGCAGATGGTGAAGTGGCATGAGGACAAGATCTGTCTCTAGACATCTCGACATCTAAAAAGAGGTAAGGTCTTTCCTTGCTTCCATTTCACTGTTCTCCTCCTTGGCTGGAGTCAGATCTGGTGTGACAGATTCAGATACAAATATCTCTGTTGAGGAGGGCAAGATAGATGGGGACAAATCCTTCACAAAGCTCTTCTCCTTCAGACACAACCGGTGTGAGCGCTGTATTCAGCTCTCATGCTGGTGAATGGAGAATATTCCCAGCAGGGTTTCAGGGCCAAGTCCCATCCAAGCAATGCAAGACGCCATTCCCAGGAATCTCCAGAAATACTAATCAAAGAGCAGTTTGACACATCCAGTTACACCTGCAGCACAGCAGAAACAACTCTTTGGAGCCATGGGAAGCGGGTCCCTGCTGCAGGAATACAGCCATTTCAATGTGGATCACCTGAAATGGGGCTGAATTAAGGGAGAGAGGAAATATGGGGGATTTTTGAGAAACTGAAATGGTTTAGCTCAGACAAGTCTGCTCTAAATTTCTGCTTTCTTTCCTTCCTTGGACAGGACTCCCAAAGGAGCTAATGTCCAACAGCAGCTCATTCAATGAGTTCCTCCTCCTGCCATTTGCAGAAAGGCGGGAGCTGCAGCTCTTGCACTTCTCGCTCTTCCTGGCCATCTACCTGGCTGCCCTCCTGGCCAACGGCCTCATCATCACAGCCGTAGCCTGCGACCACCGCCTCCACACCCCCATGTACTTCTTCCTCCTCAACCTCTCCCTCCTTGACCTTGGCTGCATCTCCACCACTGTCCCCAAATCCATGCACAATTCCCTGTGGAACAACAGGATTATTTCCTACTCAGGATGTGTTATTCAGGTCTTCCTGGCAGCATTCTTGTTTTCAGCAGAGTTTTCTCTCCTCACAGTCATGGCCTATGACCGCTACATTGCCATCTGCAGACCCCTGCACTACGGGACCCTCCTGGGCAGCAGAGCTTGTGTCAGAATGGCAGCAGCTGCCTGGGCCACTGGTTTCCTCAATGCTCTCCTGCACACTGGGAACACATTTTCCCTGCCACTCTGCCAAGGCAATGTGGTGGAGCAGTTCTTCTGTGAGATCCCTGAGATCCTCAAGCTCTCCTGCTCAAATTCCTACCTCAGGGAAGCTGGCATTATTGTGGTTAGTGGCTGTTTGTTCTTCGGGTGTTTCACTTTCATTGTGGTGTCCTACGTGCAGATCTTCAGAGCTGTGCTGAGGATCCCCTCTGAGCAGGGCCAGCACAAAGCCTTTTCCATGTGCCTCCCGCACCTGGCCGTGGTCTCCCTGTTTCTCAGCACAGGGGCATTTGCCTACCTGAAGCCCCCCTCCATCTCCACCCCATCTCTGGATCTGGTGCTGGCTGTTCTGTACTCGGTGGTGCCTCCAGCCCTGAATCCCCTCATCTACAGCATGAGGAACAAGGAGCTCAAGGATGCCATTAGGAAAGTGATTTCATGGACCTTTTTAAGCAGTGGTAATTTTTCCATATCTCTCCATAAATGGCTCTTTCTGTATCTCGTAATTGGATTGAGCATTGTTTCTTCATGTTATTTTTATTACGGCTTTTATTAGGGGTAATACTTGTTATGGTGTTGTTACACAACTCCTTGTATTCATTCTCCTTTTTACGGTGTCTCCTCTGTCTCACCTGATACCCTCAATTGTGTCAAATGCTGGACAAGGTCTGACTCCCTAACAGTATCTCTGTAATAAAGTAATTTCTATCAGTACAGTGCGTGAAAGCTGGGCTTTTCCTCCAAAGCTGGTGTCAAGAATAAACCGAAGGACTTGCATCCCTCAAGGGCCTGCTGCACAGGATTCTCCATGGGTTCAGCAACACAGAGCTCAGAATCATGTAATGATCTTTCAGAGACCAAGGGCTGGTTTGGGAATTCACCGATCAGAGTCCAAGGATAGTGGAGACGCTGAATGGTCATGGATTTACACATGCACAGCTCTCCTACGTATTAAGGTCCAGTGTCCGATGGCTGTTCTCATGGAGGGGAAGCTGGCGGTGTCAGGAGAGCACAGAGATCCTCCTGGGACAGCATATGCCTGGGATGGACTGTGAGTAGAGCCTCATAAAGGGAGAGCTCCTCAAACATGGAGTTTCTTAGAGGTAAAGCACTGGGTATTCGCAGGCAAAAGAGGACTCTGCAGTCTCAGGAGAGGCAGTGAGGACTCAACTGTCAGGAAGAAGGGAGAACGGAGAGCCCTCTGGGTCACCATCTATCAAATACCAGGGGCAGGATGTACAGGCACAGCTGGACACAACGAGCACCCTTGGAAATGCTCTGCAGTCCTGGTGCCCTGGACTGTGCAGTCATCTGCAGTCCCCCGGAGGGATTAGAGGTCGTGATACCCATTTGGTTGGGTCTGACTCCTACCCCTGGTCACAGGGGCAGTGAAATGTCACCCTTAGCCACTTTACTCCCCCCTCTCCTCCCTCCATATCCTTCCCAGCTCTGGATCTCTCTGTACTGGCCATTCTGTACTCAGTGGTGCCTCCAGCACTGAACCCCCTTGTCTACAGCATGAGGAACAAGGAGCTCAAGGAGGCACCGAGGAAACTTCCTCAATGGGTACAATGTCAGTGCCAAAAACTGTCCTGTGTGCAGTCACGTGTCATTCCCATGTACCTGGCATGAAACATGTGCTCTTCATTTATTTCTTTCTGAATGTTTATTCTTACCTTCCTGATAAAATAATAATGAATAAATATTTAAAATACAATACAGCAATACGGCAGGAACCAAAGGTGGACTAAGGAGAATACGGGCCTGCTGCTAAATGGGCCAAGATTCCTGGTGATAGCGGACACAGAAAAGGCCACCTTTGCCGCAGGCTTTAGTGCTAAGAGTGACCCTCAGGAATCCTAGGCCCTGGAGACCATGGAGAAATGGAGAAAGGAAGACTTTCCCTTGCTGGAGGAGGATCTGAGTAGGGCTCCCTTCAGCAAACTGGACACCCACAAAACCATGGGCTCTGAGGGGACTCTCGTGCACTGTTCAATGTCCATGTCTGACAGAGCTCCATGAACTGGAAGAAATCGAGTCCCTCCAGTTACACTGCTTGTACCTCTGGCCCTTGGCAAGTGACCTTCACACATCAGAGACTCTCTGAGCACCGCCTGATAGATGCAAAAAGGGGCTCACATGGGAATGCTGCATTTATGGCACTGCATCTCGCACTGCTTTCATGCCTCCTGATGGTTAGCTTGCTTCCCTTTACCCCTTCTCTGTTTGTCACACTGCACCATTGCATGTGTCACGATCACATCTCAAAGTGCACAAGTGGCAGTTTGTCCTCTGGTGTTATTCCTGTGTTTCACACCTCACACAACTTCACCTGCCACCTGCATGGTCAAAAGTGACAACTGGGAACAGAAGAAGCTGAGCACAAGGAAGGACCTTGCTCTACCTTGCTTGGTCTTGTTACAGGCATTGCCTGGTTCAGGCTGGGCTGCTTTTTCTTGGAGAGCAGCAAGAGAAGAGGCATCTTTCCCTTCTTTTAAAAGTCATTAGGCAATAATTTGCATCCTGCTTGTAATACACACTTACTACTCAGGGCCATAAGTGCAGGGGGCTTGGGACATGCAAAGGAACACAATGAGAAAGAAGAGCACCTGCACAGGTCAGCACTGAAACTGAACTCTTTTTCCTCTTTAGCCTCTAGCATCCTGTCTTTGGCACAGGAAGGCCCATTCTGGACCCGAGGGTCTCTACACATTCCCTCTCCTGTCTCCTCTGTGTTTGCTCAGTCTGCTCACTGCACTAGGGTCATGGGAAGTATTGGTTTAGGGAGCTCCCCTTGAAGCCATGAGAAGCTGCAGAGCTGAAGGCCTGATGGAGGAAGTCTGGGACGTGGCTGTTTCCCCTGCCCTCTCCTGCTCCCATCTTAAGGGTCCAGGAGGGTCCAGTGCTTTTGGTGTTGGTGGGTTGGGTTTCCTTTGACATTCCCAAGTCCTTCTTTGGGTTGCTCTGAGCAGCCAGGAAAATCCCTCTTCTCTAGGGTCTTGCATCAGGGCCTTTTCCCTACTTTTTCAGAGAAGTGCAGGCAGGTCTGGGATCTCCAAAAGCAGCATGGCCCACATCATGACCCAGGACCCCCAGGAGCTGTGTGGCTCTCCCATTCCCACATGTCCTGCTTAAATTGACAATTTCTAACACCATCTTTACAGGCCACGAGTTGACCATTGTAGAACCGCAGTATTGTGACTCCCCGTGTTACTCTTTGCTCACTCCAGGATCCAGCTGCTGGTTTGCACTTCAGGAGTTTAAAGGTTGCTCTGTCTTTCAGGAAGGCTGTTCCTTGTAGCAAGGGAACCTCATTGTTGACATGTTGGACTTAGCCTACACTCAAAGAGCACAATTATTATGTATGAAATTATTTCATGCTTTATTTCTGTTTCTTTGCAGTTAAGAAAAACCCTGTGTTTATTTGCAACTAGTTCTCTAAGGAACTCTCTAAGGAAAGCAGTTGGGTTTTGCAGCAGATGAGCTCTAACTTTCAGTTGCTGATTTCAGTAGAACAGAGAAGCTTCTAACAAAAGTGATGGAAGTCCCAGGTGACTGATGTGAGAAATGGCAGGTTGGGGAGGGAAGGAAGAATGTCCATACAATGCTTGAGCTCTGGGACACTGGTTCTCCTAGATGTCCAGACTTCATTGGGAGTCATTCTGGATTGATTCCAATTCCAGAATATTGTTGTTGATTACTCTGAAAGCTAAATATTAATAGTAACAATAAAAACCTGTAAAATGAGAAATACTTGTATATTATTGATGTCTCCACCTTTCAGCTACAGTCCCCAAACCTCTCCAATTAGTCATGCAAGCCTAGACAAAAATTGCAGGGAGAGACATGGTTTGTGAGAGCTTTTTGCATTTTAATGAGCTCTATGGTGTATTTCATGCTGAATCCATGAACCTCAGTTACTGAGAGGAGAATTCAGAGTCAAGATCAACCCACAACATTTTGTTGAGTTTTAATGGGTCCCACTGATAGTTGTTAGCAGTAAAGTGTCTTCAGGGGCTGATTAGAGCAGAAAATTGTCATCACTGATAACAGGTAGGCAGAGGAAACGTGCAGGTGGCTCTGATGCCACATTAACCCTTGAGGTGTTTTATCAGGCAAAATGTCCAAGCTCGGCCACTGAGCTTCTGGGAAAGGAGATCCTTTCCCCAACATGTTTTCCAGGTCCTCTTGGGGACAGTGTGTGGGTGGGGGTGTGCAGTGCTCAGTGCAGGACAATGATATGACACCTTTCGGGGTGTCAGCAAGAGGGACCCTGAGGCCCAGTGTCTCCTGACAGGCCTTGGTGGCAGGGACAACAGCCATAGCCAAGAAGATGCTGGCCTGCTCTGGTGTCTGTGAGCCTTGACAGTGCCTTTGTCTGTCTCCACCAGAGCCTGTCCTGTGCTGTCTCATGCCTGCAGCTGTGTCCATGCAGCCTGTAGACACCCACCCTGCTTCCCCACTTTGCTCTCACATGGGATCTCCTTCCCTTCACTGTTGTCTCTGCATCCCCACTGGCTGTTCCTTCCCAAAGCCATGGGATGATCCTTGGTTCCTCCTGGGTGTCCTGTTGCACCACAGCACCAGCCTTCAGGTGTCATTTCTTCATCCTTATGTCCAGTCTGAAATTCTCTAAACTGGGGATTTTTTTGGTTGTTTTGGCTATTCATACTGCCTCCCACTACCAAGTAAAACTCCTGGCAGTACCATAGTGTGGGGAAGAATATAACCTTGTCTGTCAGGACAGATAGAACCTTGAGGAACTGAGGACAGGCCTGAGGGGAAGGGCCCTGGTGCTACGAGGGATGCCATATGAGGCAGTGGTGCAGGGTCATGTGAATAATGCCAGATGTCTGTGGGGCTGCATTAGTAGTAGCATGGCTAACCAGAGGAGAGGAGCTGTTATCTGTTTCCAAGGGGGACTTTTCCTGAAGGCAGTGGTGGCACTCAACTTTGGGGGAGCATGTATGAAACCCAGGTGTCCTAGGTGGTTGCCAACTAATTCGAAGGGCCCGATTTTCCTGTTGGTTCCCTCTTAAATATGCTAGGAATGTGGTGGTTTTGCTGGATACCTCAGGCATCGGACACGGCCGAGTAGACCTGTTTTCCTTGCATGAAATCAAGTGTCTGCACAGAATCATGCAAGCTCTTTGCAATGGACATGGATCTCCTCATTGCTCTGTCAGAACAAGTGGACATTGGCACCTGTCTTGGACCAGCTCTGTCCAACGTGGACTGCCTCCCCCTTGGAAAAAGTCCAAAGGGGCGAGTGTGTGTGCACAGCTGATTCACTTCTCCCAGTGACTGCAGTGGGAGCTCAGAAAACCAGCTCCCATACAGGCAGCCGTTTTGTGCACCCCAGCAGCTGGAGAAAGGGAATCCTCTGAGTTTGTGGAGTGCACAAGAGCAAACTGAATCCTCCCGCACTCCTGGAGCTTCTCAATGGCCATTAGCTGTACTGCTGAACTGCTCTAAATCACCTCCTGAAGCATGAGGGTATTAACTCCCTTCTTGTCCCTGTGCAAGTGTTCTGAGTTCTTATGGGATGGAAGCAGAGGCTTCAACAGCAGGACATGTCCACTCTCCTAGACAACCATCCTCTGATGAGGCCAGCTGCATGCTGGATTCGTTCCATGGACTCTCTCTCTTTACATCAGTGGACCTTTGCCAGGGATGACCTTGCTGCCTTGCAGGAACTGTCAGCGCTGGAGCCCCAGAAATGTCTGGAGGCTGCACAGGGGACAGAAAATGTCCCATCTGCAGCTGGGTCCCTGCTCCTGAGCTGGGCCTGGCTCCTGGGACTGCGGGAGCCCATGGCAACCTGGCAGGCGCTGCAGAGAGACAGCTCTGCCCAGGAGCAGCTCCTCATAAAGGAGCACCAAGACTCAGGGCACTGCCCGCAGGCACCAGGCTGGGATGAGTCGCTCCTAAGTGAAAGACAGTTGGGAATGGGAGGGTGGCTGAGCTCACTGCAGGCAGAAACCTCCCCAGCCCTTGACACGGTAAGTCTCTGGCTGCAGGGCTACACTGCTGTGGTTCCTGGAGGGGTCTTCTGAACCTGGCGCCTTCAGCAGCTGATTGGATTTGTCAGGGTGTCTCTCCCAGCTTCTCCTGTTTGGAGCTGGTCGTGCTTTAGAGCAGGGACTCCCAGCTACACACTCAGAGGGATCACGGCTGCCTTCGCCCACCCCTCTGCCTGCAGACACAGCCAACATCCCTTCCCCGGCCTCAGAAAGGTTTGTCTCACCTGCTCTTTTGCACCTGCAAACACGGAGGTGCCCTGGGCAGGGTCCTGCCCCTGGCAGGTGTCTACAGGGCAGAGCTGAGCACCCAGTGGGTGCCATGGGGTCTGTGAACATGGACAGGGCAGAGACGTGGGGACAGAGAAGCAGCTCCTGCAGGGATGGCTCCAGGCAATGGAATCATGGTGAGAGGGTGAGAGGAAAGTGCCTCCTGCAGCGCCCCTTCCCACCAGCACAGCCCTCTGCACTCCAGGCCATGGGGGCCAGGGCAGGAGTTGTCCCAGAGCAGCCAGATGTCCAGGAGAGGAGACACATGTGAGTGCCCCTCTGTCCCTGCCAGGCCCTGCCTCCCTTGGCACAGCTATCATGGTGTTACTCCATGATCCCACCTGCCCACGCTGCCCTCCTCCTTCCCTTGGACTCTGTGGACAGGGGGTTTCTGATGCAGGTCAGACACTGGCCCTGTGGGTCCTGCAATGCAGATGGGTCCTGGACTGTGAGGTGCCCAAGTGCCCTATAAGCTGTGGGGCTCAGGGCAGTGCGGTTGCAGGAGCTTGGAATGAGCCACCTCTCTCATCAGGACACCCCATCCTTAGGACATCCTGCCGTCTCCCTGGGTGCCTGTCTGGGCTGCAAGCTGCGCTCCGGAAGAGCTCAGCTCCCCCGTTACAGCAGGTGCTGTCTGGGTGCCCCAGGGAGAAGCCTCCTGGAATCTGAGCTCACAGAATCGCTACAGGGAGGTGGATGTGGGCAGCTGGCAGGAGCCCAAGGTGTTGCTGGCTCCAAGGGGAGGGCGGAAACCTGCCTGACACCCCCTCCAAAAGAGTGCAGGTGGACGTGATGTAAAGGAATCCTCTGCTCTCCATGGGGTCATTTAATTTAAGGGGTAACATGAGTGCAAGCGTCCTACAGCTCCAAGGTGAGAGCGCAGGGCAATTGAGACCAAGGCAGATGGAGAGGCCAGCTCTGCTCCCCCAGCATTGAGTCCAACAGCTGAAGCCATAGAGCTCAAGGATGGTGCTGCTAAAATGGGGGGGAGGCAATGAGCGTGTGTTTGGGTAAGGATACGAAAAAGTTTTGCCCAGAGAAGTTTTCTCTAACTTGTCCATGTCTTTTCTTCCTCAGATATTTCCCCTATGCTGCAAAGGAACAGATGTCCAACAGCAGCTCCCTCAACGAGTTCTTCCTCCTGCCATTCTCAGACAGGCGGGAGCTGCAGCTCTTGCACTTCTCGCTCTTCCTGGCCATCTACCTGGCTGCCCTCCTGGTCAACGGCCTCATCATCACAGCCGTAGCCTGCGACCACCAACTCCACACCCCCATGTACTTCTTCCTCCTCAACCTCTCCCTCCTCGACCTTGGATCCATCTCCACGACTGTCCCCAAATCCATGCACAATTCTCTGTGGAACATCAGGGTCATTTCATACTTGGAATGTGCTGGGCAGGTCTTTTTCTTCCTTTTTTTCGTATCAGCAGAGTATTATCTCCTCACTGTCATGGCCTACGACCGCTACGTTGCCATCTGCAGACCCCTGCACTACAGGACCCTCCTGGGCAGCAGAGCTTGTGTCAAAATGACAGCAGCTGTGTGGGCGAGTAGCTTTCTCTATGCTCTCCTGCACACTGGGAACACATTTTCCCTACCCCTCTGCCAAGGCAATGTGGTGGAGCAGTTCTTCTGTGAGATCCCCCAGATCCTCAAGCTCTCCTGCTCACACTCCTACCTCAGGGAAGCTGGGATAATTGTGGTTAGCGCCTGTTTATTCTTTGGGTGTTTCACTTTCATTGTGGTGTCCTATGTGCAGATCTTGAGAGCTGTGCTGAGGATCCCCTCTGAGCAGGGCCGGCACAAAGCCTTTTCCATGTGCCTCCCACACCTGGCTGTGGTCTCCTTGTTTTTCATTACTGTATTGTTTGCCTACCTGAAGCCCCCCTCCATCTCCTCCCCACTTCTAGATACGGTTGTGTCCATTCTGTACTCGGTGGTGCCTCCAGCCCTGAACCCCCTCATCTACAGCATGAGGAACAAGGAGCTCAAGGAGGCACTGAAGAAACTCATCCAGTGGGTACAAGATAAATGATAACAACTGTTTCATTCACTCACCAGGATATCTGGCATCAAGGCTGTATTTTATCCATTTCCTTTCATTTCCTTTTTTAATTCTCTCTTTTACATCCATCTTAAACTAATAAATACTAAAATAAAGATGCCTAGTTTTTGTCACGTCTGCACAGGAATCTCTCATTTTGCACTTAAACATAGACCATGATAAAGCAGGAAGCCAGGCTTCCCCCTTCACTAGCAGGGAGGGGGGATTCTCTGAGCTGCTTCTTTGAGCTCCCTTGGATGTGCCCAGAGCAGGGAGGAGAGTTTACCTCTGCAGCGTCTTTTCCAGCACTGGCACGAAGGGACCTCTGGGGTACAGAGTCACGGCGGGACAAGGGCAGGTGGGCTGAGACCAGGGGTCCAGTGTTGTTTAGGAGATCTCAGCTCTCATGGCTATGGTTAGAGAGTGATCTCAAATCTCTCTAATATGACAGAAATGGCAAACAAGGGTCACCACAGCTTTCCATGGTTCCATGCAAAGCTCCAACACACAAAACTAAACATGAGTGCATTGAAGAAAAGTCTAGAGGCAGCCTTCCCATGGCAGTTCATCTTTCCTGAAGACACATTCCAGGAGGGCAGCAGGACTTTCTCTATTTAGAGTTGGTCTCCTCATTTCCGTGCTTTCCTTCCATGCTTTATTCTGCAGATATGGCCCAGGAACTCTCATAACCTGGTAGAGATAGGCTTGTTTTCCCTTGTACTCTGGAAGAACAGGCAGGACCAGTCCTTGGGCTCCCTTAAGAAAGAGCTGGACTCCAAAATAACATTTCCATAATAAAAAGGGATCTGCCCCATGATGGTCCTGAATCTGGCCTCTCTTTAGAAACTGGAATCAAAAAATATGCCTAAGGCTGTGCAACCACAATTGGACCTGCTCTTCTCCTTGTGAACTCCATGAGATCCAGGGGATGACCTCAGCATTCCAGGGTGATCTGTTAGCCTCAATCTAGGGTCCATCTCTCAGTGACCACTGCAGACAGGCAATGGTCTCTGCATTGCCTGTGCCAGGCTGCCCCACACGTGACTGTGCTGATGAGAGAACCCCCAGGGAATCTCCAGGCACAGGGTTTGCCTGCGAGTGGGCACTGAGTGCAGCTTTAACGAAACAGGGATGACTCACAGTGCAGGGACCAGAAGGTAGAGCACTAAACCCAGGTGCACATGGGGAAAGGAGGGCTCTGCAATCCCCAGGGAGGCAGTGGGGACCCAAAGGCCCAGAGAAGGGGCAGTGGAGGGCAATTCCTGCACCCGCAGTGAAACACCACAGCGGGGTCTGGTGCAGACCCGCGGGGAGGTCCCTTGTGTGCGCGGAGCTGCCGGGGCAGCAGCAGGCGCTGCCTGTGAGGCCAGGGGTGTCTCAGCAGCGGGCAGGGACACGGAGGCCATTGCGGGGACGCTGCCGGGAGGCCCCTGCTCTCTGCAGGGCTGGCTCTGTGCTGACGCGTGGGCGTTGGCTGGTGACGTCACTGCTGCCGCAGCCCCTGATAGGCCAGGCCGCACAGCTGGTTGTGATGTCATTGCCTTGGCAGAGAGGTAGGGAAAATGTGTTCCCGGTGTGCAGGAGGGAATTGAGAAAGCCACTGCTCCAGGCAGCTGCTGCCATTTTGACACAAGCTCTGCTGCCCATGAGGGTCCCATAGTGCAGGGGTCTGCAGATGGCATTGTAGCGGTCATAGGCCACAACTGTGAGGAGAGAAAACTCTGCTGAAAACAAAAATGCTACCAGGAAAACCTGGGCAGCACATCCTGAGTAGGAAATAGCTCTGCTGTTCCACACACAATTGGCCATGGATTTGGGGAGAGAAATCCTTTCAGTTTCTCAAGGAAACACCCATATTTTCTCTCCCTCCCTTATTTCACCTGCCTTTTCTGCAACTCTGCTCTGCCCTGGTTGAACGTGCCATGTGCAGCAGGGACCCCTGCCCATGGCTCCAAAGCAGTTTTTTTCTGCTGTGCTGCAGGTGTAAATGAATGTGTCAATCTGCTCTTTCAGGAAATGCCTGCCCTGCCTTTCCTTTTGAAAACTGCCCTCTGAAATGCGCTCACAGTCAGACCCGTGAGCAGATCTGAGACCCTCCCAGCAGGAGAAGGAGCCTGTCCTGGTAGAGGATCATCTTCCCATACAGAACTTCCTGCCTCGATCCTGTGGGGAGCTTCGTGTCCTGCTGGGCAGGGTGGGGGCTGTCTCTGGGGTCAGGAGCTCTATAAGTTGCATTTAAATAAAGGTCTTTGCTTTCACATCACTGAAGTCTGTGAATCCTTCATACGCTGCAAATTTCCCATTGTCCATCTTTTCCTTGCTGCCTCCCATGCAATTAGCGTGTCTTTCCAAGAAAAACCTGCTGCTCTGTGCTCTCCACAAGGTATTTGTGCACAGCATGAAGATCTCTCCTGGCCTTCTCTGGTCTAGGCTGAACAAAACCCCCTCTTCCAGTCTCTCCTTACCTGCCCCATGCTCCAGCCCCTGACCAACTTGTTGTCCTTGTGCTGAACTCCCTCCCACTTGTTCACTTCCTTGCAGAACTGGAGAGCCCAAGTGGGATCTGGTATAGAGACATGGTGTCCACTGTGCCAAAAAGAGCGGTAGAACACGCATGTGGCCCTGCTGGCTGTGCTCTCCAAAATACAGATCCATGAGGGTGGCCAAACTATGGCACAGGGACCCAAAAGGCCTCCCCTTGCTGACCACTAAGGCACTGAGATGAGATGTGGGTGCCCTTGGCCACCACCAGGACATACCCCTGGGAGTCTCTATGGCAACGACCAGGGCTTTGTGATGCGGTTGGCATCATGTCCCCAAGGCCATTGTGATGGGGCAATGCCCATGGCAACCAAGGCTGTGTTGGGCCAGAACACCACCCTCAGGGTCGCACTCTGAGGAGAGCAGCTCCAGCAGAAGGATGAAGGTTGGGTTGGGGATAGTTTTAGTTTAGTTTTATTTTATTAACCCTCTTGTTGGCGTCTTCCTTGCCTGCTCCACCTCTCCCTTTTCCTCTCCCCTTTACCCTTCTCTGTGCTTTTTCCTCGCCTGCTCCACCTCTTCCTTTAGCTATCCCCCATTGCCTCCTCCTTGCTTCTTCCTCTCCTGCTCCACCTCTTCCTTTAACTCTCACCCTAGCCCCTTTCTGTGCTTCTTCCCCATCTCCTCCACCTCTCCCCTTTCCTCTCCACCTTTCCCACCTCTGTGCATATACCTCACCCACCTCCCATCTCCTTTTGCCTTGACCCCTTTCTCCCTTTTGTGCTTCTTCCTCTCCCCATCCACCTCTTCCTTTAGCTCTTCCCCTTTCCCTCCTCTGTGCTTCTTCCTCACCCACTTCACCTCTTTCTTTCATGAAGGAAGCTCCTTTCCTCACATAGATTGACACCATCTCCTGTTACAACCTCATAGGGCAGCTCAGGAAGTGCAGGCTGGATGAGTGGACAATGGGGTGAATTGAGGGCTGGCTGAATGGCAGAGCTCAGAGGGTTGTGATAAATGGGACCAAGTCTAGTTGGAGGCCTGAGGCCAGTGGTGTCCCCCAGGGGTCCCTACTGTGCCCAGTACTGTTCAACTTGTTCATCAATGACTTGGACGAGGAGACTGCAAGTTTGCAGATGATACCAAACTGAGAGGAGAGTGGCCGACACTCCAGAGGTCTGTGCTGCCATTCAGAGGGACCTGGAGAGGTTGGCGTATTGGGCAGAGAAGAACCTCATGAAATTCAACAAGGACAAGTGCCAGGTCCTGCACCTGAGGAGGAATAACCCCAGGCACCAGGACAGATTAGGGGCTGACCTGCTGGAAAGCGGCTCCGCGGAGAGGGATTTGGGAGTCCTGGTTGACAATAGATTAACCATGAGGCAGCAACGTGCCCTTGGGGCCAAGAAGGCCAATGGGCTCCTGGCTGCATCAGGAGGAGTGTTGCCAGCAGGTTGAGGGAGGTGATCCTGCCACTCTCCTCAGCTCTGGTGAGGCCGCACCGGGAGTACTGGGTGCATTTCTGGGATCCCCAGTACAAGAGGGATGTGGAAATCCTAGAGACGGTCCAGTGTACAGAGATGAAGATGATTAAGGGACTGGAGTGTCCGACTGCCCGCAGCCTCCCATGCCAGCCCCTGTCTCCAGCACAGCACAAGAGTCCCTGCTGCGGGGCTCCTCTGGCAGGGACACAGCAGCCTGCCCTTAGGTGATCTACCTAGAAGCAGATTTCTCATTCTTGTTTATTCCTCCTTGACAGCACAACTGCTGCTTTCCTCTTCTCCAGGTGTATCCTTGCTCTGCCAAGAGTCTTTCTGCAGGTGGGGACATTGGTGCTGGTCCGCCCAGCAGCAGGGCCCCAGGTGGCTGCTGCTGCTCTGCAGAGCACTTGGCTGTTGGCCTACAGGGTCCAAAAGTGACCGCACACTTCCCATGGTGCTTGCAGTGAGTAGCAGACCCAGTTGGACAGGCACCACTGCACCTGATAACCCTTCCAAGGGGGTCTGTGGCCTTGGACGAATAGCTGAGCAATCACTGGGCTTTTCAAATGGCTCAGGATGTGTTTCAATTTGTCCCAAGACCCACCCCATGACACTGAAAGTGACAGGAATGGCTCTGCAGGCACCCTTCAATGTGCCTGCAGGGCCCTCTCTTCCACTTGTGGGACTGCAGAGCTATCACTAGCCACATGTCTGTTCAGAAACACCAGGTTTGGAGAAGGATTCAGCTAACTCATGAACTCCACAAATACATGGCAGGTGGGATTCCCCTTAGCAGGCCAAGCATGCACACTGTCTGCTTGCAAGCTCCTGGCCTAAAGGTCCTAATGGAATCACTGGAGATAGAGCTTCAGTGGGAGGCCAGGTCAGGAATTTCCTTGGTCATCTCTAATGACCCTGGATGCCTTCTATCCTACTAGAGCAGCACTCACAATAAAGCTGAGGGACAGGCAGATCCCTACAGCTCAAAAAGCTGATCTATTCCAGTGGAGACCATTTATAGAATCACAGAATGGTTGAGGTTGGAAGGAGCTTTGCAGATGATCTAGTCCAAACCCCTTGATCAAGCAGTTTCACCTACAGCAATGTTTGCAAGCACCTGGGAGGCCAGCAGCAGGCACATGGCACTGCTCCTGCTTGGGAGGGGGGTCACATTGTCTGTGCTCCTGACTGGACAGCACCAGGCATTAGCAGGTCCGTACATGGCTGTGAGGGTGACCGTGAGCTCTGCTCTTTGCTGAGTCCCGGGCAGGCCAGCAAGAGGCACCTGGCTGGGCAGTTCCTTGGGAGGTCCCTGCTGGCAGAGCAGCTGCGAGGCCAGCACTGGCCCATGGCTGGGAACGGGCTCTGAGGCCGCTCCTGTCCCAGCAGCAGCGGCGGGGACGAGAGGGTTTGCTGAGGGTGCCCCGTGGAGGGGCTGACACCTGCAGAGCTCTGCAGCCCTGGAGAAAGGCAGCTCCTTAATCAAGAGGAGGGAGATGGAGCACTTAGCACCAGGAATTTGTGCCACTGTAAGCATGATCTTCTTCTTTAAAAGTGGACAAGGAGCAGAGACTTGCGGCCAGCTACCATTGGAACAGGGAATCCAGCAAGATCTTTCAGGCTGCTAAATGAACCAAGTGCCCAAGTAAGCATGGTGTAACAAGAGCAGTGGCATTAGTAATTTATGATTCCCAGGCTGTTTGTGCTGCAGTAATTCCCCTCCCTGTCTGATGGGTGAGTTAAGGTAAACTCGGCTGAATTGCACTCTGAAGATGTGGTAAGGGAAACGATGGGCACTGTCCCCAGCAGCAAGTTCACAGAATCACAGAGTGGTTAACATTGGAAGGGAGCTCTAGAGATCATCTAGCCCAACTCCCCTGCTCAAGCAGGGACACCTAGAGCATGTGGCACAGGGCGGCATCCAGGTGGGTTTTGAAGATCCTCAGAGAGGGAGACTCCACAACCCCTCCTGGGCAGCCTGTTCCAGGGCTCTGTCACCCTCACAGTGAAGTTCTTCCTCACATGGAGATGGAACTTCCTGTGTTTCAACTTGCACCCATTACCCCTTGTCCTGTCACTGGCCACCACCAAGAAGAGTTTGGCCCCATCCTCCCTATATTCACCCCTAAGGTAATTACTTCTACATGTTGATCAGATCTCCGCTCAGTCTTCTCTTCTCCAGACTAAACAGGCCCAGCTCGCTTAGTCTTTCCTCATACAATAGATGCTCCAGTCCCTTAATCATCTTGGTTACTTTATGCTGCACCCTCTCTAGAACCTCAATGTCCCTCCTGTACTGCAGAGCCCAGAACTGGACACAATACTGCAGGTGAAGCCTCACCAGAGCTGAGGAGAGGGGGCAACATCTGCTGGCAACACTCCTCCTGATGCAGGCCAGGATCCCATTGGCCTTCTTGGCCACGAGGGCACACTGCTGACTGAAGGTTAACTCCTTGTCAACCAGGATTCCCAAATCCCTCTCTGCGGAGCTGCTTTCCAGCAGGTCAACCTCTAATCTATACTGGTGTCTGGGGTTATTCCTCCCCGGGTGCAGGACCCTGCACTTGTCCTTGTAACGTCATGCTGGGCAATATTTCTAAATGTCTCTGCCTTTGCCTCTGCCTTTCTTCTCCTCTACTACTCTTCTCTCATCAGCACAGTCACGTATGGGGCAGCCTGGCACAGGCAGTGCAGAGACCATTGCCTGTCTGCAGTGGTCACTGAGAGATGAACCCTAGACTGAGGCTAACAGATCACCGTGGAATGCTGAGGTCATCCCCTGGATCTCATGGAGTTCACAAGGAGAAGAGCAGGTCCAATTGTGGTTGCACACCCTTGGGCATATTTTTTGATTCCAGTTTCTAAAGAGAGGCCGCATTCAGGACCATCATAGGGAAGATCCCTTTTTATTATGGAAATGTTATTCTGGAGTCCAGCTCATTCTTAAGGGAGCCCAAGGACTAGTCCTGCCTCTTCTACCAGAGTACAAGGGAAAACAAGCCTACCAGGTTTTGAGAGTTCCTGGGCCATATCTGCAGAATAAAGCATGGAAGGAAAGCACGGAAATGAGGAGGACAGCTCTAAATAGAGAAAATCCTGCTGCCCTCCTGGAATATGTTTTCAGGAAAGATGAACTGCCATGGGAAGGCTGCCTCTAGACTTTCCTTCAATTCACTCATGTTTAGTTTTGTGTGTTGGAGCTTTGCATACAACCATGGAAACCTGTGGTGACCCTTGGTTGCCATTTCTGTCATATTAGAGAGATTGGAGATCACACTGTAGCCATAGCCACGAGAGCGGAGATCTCCTAAACAACACTGGACCCCTGGTCTCAGCCCACCTGCCCTTGTCCCGCCGTGACTCTGTACCCCAGAGGTCCCTTGGTGTCAGTGCTGGAAAAGACACTGCAGAGGGAAACTCTCCTCCCTGCACTGGGCACATCCAAGGGAGCTCAAAGAAGCAGCTCAGGGAATCCCCCCTCTCTACTAGTGAAGGGGGAAGCCTGGCTTCCTGCTTTATCATGCTCTGTGTTTATGTGCTAAATGAGAGATTCCTGTGCAGACGTGACAAAAATTAGGTGTCTTTATCGTTTATTATTTTAAGATGGATGTAAAAGAGAGAAGTAAAAAAGAAAGAAAAGGATAAAATACAGCCTCGATGGCAGATATCCTGGTGAGTGAATGAAACAGCTGTTACCGCTGACCTTGTACCCACTGGTTGAGTTTCTTGAGTGCCTCCTTGAGCTCCTTGTTCCTCATGCTGTAGATGAGGGGATTCAGGGCTGGAGGCACCACCGAGTACAGAATGGACACAACCATATCTAGAAGTGGGGAGGAGATGGAGGGGGGCTTCAGGTAGGCAAACATACAGTAATGACAAACAAGGACACCACAGCCAGGTGCGGGAGGCACATGGAAAAGGCTTTGTGCCGGCCCTGCTCAGAGGGGATCCTCAGCACAGCTCTGAAGATCTGCACGTAGGACAGCACAATGAAAATGAAACAACCAAAGGCTATGCAGGCAGTAACCACGCTAACCCGGACTTCCCTGAGATAGGAGTCTGAGCAGGAGAGCTTGAGGATCTGGGGGATCTCACAGAACTGCTCCACCACGTTGCCTTGGCACAGTGGTATGGAAAATGTGTTCCCAGTGTGCAGGAGAGCATTGAGAAAGCCACTGGCCCAGGCAGCTGCTGCCATTCTGACACAAGCTCTGCTGTTCATGATGGTCCCGTAGTGCAGGGGTCTGCAGATGGCCACATAGCGATCATAGGCCATGACTGTGAGGATAGAAAACTCTCCTCCAAAGAAGAAGACCAACAGGAAGACCTGGGCAGCACATGCCAAAAAGGAAATGTCCCTGGTGTCCCACAGAGAATTGGCCATGGATTTGGGGATAGTTGTTGAGATGGAGCCCAGGTCGAGGAGGGAGAGGTTGAGGAGGAAGAAGTACATGGGGGTGTGGAGGCGGTGGTCGCAGGCTACGGCTGTGATGATGAGGCCGTTGGCCAGGAGGGCAGCCAGGTAGATGCACAGGAAGAGCGAGAAGTGCAAGAGCTGCAGCTCCCACGTGTCTGCGAATGGCAGGAGGAGGAACTCATTGAGGGAGCTGCTGTTGGACATTCGCTCCCTCCAGTCATGTGGGCCTATCTAAGGAACAGAAGACATTTAGAAGTTAGGAGAGACTTTTCATGAAAAAAAAAACCTCCCAAGTCATTCAGTTTTATAACACCGACTGCCATTGCCTCTCTTTAGCAAGAGTATCTTAGTACAGTTGCTTTGCTTGAGCTCCATTTTGCACTGGCTGAGAGTGCTGTGGGAAGCACTCAGGCTTCATCATACATCAACCCATGTATTACAAGGATCTGTTGTGTTGTACAATAGTGGGACCTGGGCAGTGAAGGTCACACACTTGCACATTCACCTTTTCTGGCAGGTGAAATCCACTCAACATGTACGTTAGCTTTTCAGCATCTTTACTGAGAAGAGTAAGCAAAGAGGTTTGAGGAACTGTAGTTTTATTTTTGGTAAACAGTTCTGAGGTGTCTTTGTCACTCCTGGCGAGGCTTCCCCAAAAGGACAAATCCTTCACATTTCAGCTCTCAGTCCTTAAGGGAATGCATCCACGGTCACTATGTGCAGAGTGGGGACATCTTGTTTGTCTGTTAGTCTCCTTCCCACAGCTCCTGTCTCCTTGAGGTAGAGGGTGGTTGCTCCCATATGCTGCCCTAAAAGGAGACAGGCCCTGCTGAGGGCAGAGCAGTGCAGTGTCTTAGTGCCCATATCCAAATTTCTCACCCTGTCTCCATATACCCAAGGGTATGTTCCCTCCTAGCCAAAACACCCTCAATGTGCTGCCCAGAGAGGCAAGGAGAAGTACAGAGAAGCATTCTGGAAAACCTTGACCTTACCAGATGGGTATGTCACCTCACAGAGGGGGACACCTTAGTCCCTTGGTGGGAAGGCTGGAAATGGTCCCGTGGCAGGAGAGATCACCCAGCTCTGGCTGCAGAGGAGGCGGCTCCTGCCCTGCACTTCCTGCCCCTTCCCTGCCCATCTCTGCTGCCTGCAGCTGTCCCTGCTGGCAGCCCTTCCTCTGTCCCTGGGTCTTGTCCCTGCCACTGCTCACAGATCCCATATGACCCTATCTGTGCTCAGCTCCGCCCTGCATAAACCTCTGGGCAATGTCCAAGGGAAGCTCTGAAGTTGCAGGTCCTAAGAAGTAGGTTATAGAAAGTCCTATGAGGCCACAAAGATGATATTGATGCAGCCTCCAGGCTAAGATGGGGATTAAGCAGCTTGCTGAGGTTTCTCACAGAAGTATTAATTCTCTCTTAATCTTTCAGAGTGAAGGTTTAGGACTCTCAGATCCTTATCAAAGTAGAAAACTTGTTCTACCTTCTCCCAGGCATAATAAGGTGGTTGAAAGAGCAGAGACCTGAAGGAAAGCTCATTCCCTTTCAAATAGCCCTTCTCTTGCTCTTCTCCAGTAAAGGACCCCTCGTGCATGTGGCAGGGAATCTCCTCCTCCTGCTAAACCCTGGATACTCCAGGAGAGAGACCTTTTAAAATCCCAATCCTTAATTATATGCACTGAGTTCAGAAGAGCCCTCCAGGAACCTCAGCAGCTTTGCCCTGCTCACCGTGTCAAGGGCTGGAAAGGTTTCTCCCACAACAAGTTCTCCTCTCTGCTTCACGCTGCCGTTCCCCTCTCGCTGCCTTCTCTCCTCTGCTGTCCGCAGCAGCAGGCAGTGCCCGCAGCCCTGCTGCTCTTGGCACAGGAGCTGCTCCTGCACTCGGCTGTCTCTGGGCAGTGCTGCCAGGCTGCCACGAGCTGCCTCCGTCCCAGGAGCCTGGCCCCGCTCCGGAGCAGAGGAACAGCTGAACTCACCAATTTCTCTGTCCCTTGTGCTCCCTCCTCCCGGGAAATGTGCATGAAGTAAGCTAAAAGAATCACACTTGTTGTCCTTTCCTAATTAATGGGGGAAAAAAGGATTCCAAAATTGCCGTCTGTTTCATCAGAGGATGACTATGAAAGTTGGAAGTGTCCCACTCTGGAAGGCTCTAGTTATGAAGCCCCTAATAGGCAGGACACCCAGAAAGAGGCAAGAGGGGGGCACTACGCGAGCACCATGTAGTATAATGTAGAGACCCTGGCGGATCATTACAGTGCAAAAAGTTCATATAATTCAGTGCAGACATTTAATTCAGTGACATAGAAATAGGCTGCAGGGCCAAGATAGATGTCTGGCTTGTCCAGCATAACAAGATGTCTCCTCTAGGAGGCACAGCCTGGGATCTATGCTAAACCATGTCCAATCCCTCCTACGGCTGAGCGTGCTTCATAAGTGGGAGAGGCACCTCACACCAAGGGGTCTGCACTGGTCTCTGCTCTCCTAAAAGCTTCTCGCTTTGTTCCCACACAACCTCTTTGCACCCTGGAAAACATGATGGGGCTAATGCTGACCCCAGGATTGGTGGATCACAGTTGGCTCAAGCCCAAGGACATCTTCAGGGGCACCTTCTCCTGCCTGGACATGGGCTCACCTCTGTCCCAGACCCCAAGGTGCTACAAATCATCTCTGGCAACAAAACCCTCTCCTGTCGCTCCCTCACAGCCCAGCTCTGTTTCTCCCTGGTCTTGGGCACTGCAGCTTTGACTCTCTTAGTGGGAACCTCCTCTCATCATTGCATTGAGCCCTGCTCTCCATGCCAGCATGGCTCTGCTCTCAAGTGGGGCCATTGCACAAAGCATCTTTGGTTCTTGGTAACACGTTTCATGTTTCACCAGGACCAGTCTGTCCTCTGTGCCACATCCTGCTATTTTGCAGCCCAAATATTTGCAAATGCCTGTAGCCTGGCATGGAGACAGAAGCACAAGCTGTCACAGGCCCTCAACACCATTGCAATAACTGAGACACATTATTACCACTCACACAACTGGAGGCCTGCGCTGCTGGGGTAAAAGCTCTTCAGGGGAGGCTGTGAGGGAAGAGGAGGAGGGGGCAGGTCCTTTGTGTGGAGGGGCAACTCGGATGGACAAAGAGCTTCCATGGCATGGACAAGGTTTGGGTATGTACTTGTAGGTGAGCATCAGATGAAGAGTGACATCATGCTGGGAGCTACAGACCATGCAGTCAGGCTGATGGCGTGGATGGCATCTTTAAGCAACATGACAAAGTCCGTGGATCATAGACCCTGGTTCTTACTGGCAGAACAGGTTGGAAGGCTCTTGAATCCCCCTAACATTCCCTGGAAAGGCAAAGACCAGAGTGTAAACAGGCTGTGAGGTTTCTGGAGTGTGGACACCAGATGCAACAGAGAAGTCTCAGTGAAGGTGGAATATATGCAATAGTTTAGGTAGCAACAGGATATAAAATACTACTACTGTTAATAAAAAATGAAGTGAAAATATATTAAAAATGTAATATAAATATTAGGAAAAATAGTGAAGAAACAATGTTCAGCATTGGTATGGGATGCTGAGGGAGTCATTTTTTAGAGAGCAATGACAGTTTCCCCAGGCTGAAAAATATCCGTGAAATTATTTTCCTCATCCTCCTTGAGCGCCTAGTTCCTCGTGCCGTAGATGAGAGGGGTTCAGTGCTGCAGGCACCACCATGTACAGAACAGCCCCTGGCAGATCCAGAGCAGGAGAGGAGACATAGGGGACCTCAGGTAGGCAAACATGCCAGTGCTAAGAGAAAAACAGACAATGGGCAGGTGCGGGAGACACATGGAAAAGGCTTTGTGCTGGCCCTGCTCTCACACAACCGCAAAGATCTGCTCGTAGGATAAGACTGTGACAATGAAACAATCAAACATTAAACTGGCACTAATAATAAGATGCCTAACTTGGCTGAGGTAGGAGTGTGAGCAGGAGAGCTTGAGGGTCTGAAGGATTTCACACAAGAACTGTCCACAGAGTTCTCTCTACAGAAAGAAAACAGGAAAGTGTTAGCAGTGGGGACAGGAACAGGTACAGTAGGGCACCTGTAGGAAAAGCATGTCCCACTGCAGTGCTTGCTGGGCAAGTGCCCCAGGTTGTGCTGGGTTTCCTACCTCTACACTAATAAATGAATTCTGACTGTAGGGAAAATCCATCCCGCCTGCACGCAGCGTGCTGCAAAAATAGGAGACACATCACACTGAGCTCTGTGCTCTGGTCTCTGAACTCTCACACCCTTCTAGCTCTCCTCCCTTGAATTTCTGCTCACTCCGCCAGATGATATGAACAAGGCCTGGGCTAATGAGGGCCTCAGTGTGGATGGACCGCTGGCTACCCAGGCCTAGGGACTTCTGCAGTAGCACCTTTGCTTTCCCAGAGATTGCTTCAAGAAATCTGCCATCCTGCCCTGTCCCGCAGGCTAGGCAGCTGTGATAGTCACAAGTGGCTCCTGTGCCCACCTACAACCTCTGCACACGCACACCCATGGTCCGTACGGCACTGGCATGGCCCTTGGGTGCCTTGTATCCCTTCGTTATCTCCTTAACCCTGCTTCGTGGACTCAGGGGGCCAGCAAAGGGGCTGCTGGTGCTGTCCATGGGCCAGAGTGGGCAAAGGCACTTCTGGAGCTTCCTCACAACCTGCTGGTCTCTCCATAGGCTTTGGAGATGTCAGTCAGTTCCCTTGGGGTGGCCTTTTCTCTGGCACAGTGATGCACAGAACATGCGTACAGCAGCAGCATCCCTGCACATCTGGGCATGCACTCATGCAAGAAGGAGAAACTAGGACTGACTCAGGGGAGAAGACTCCAGCAAGAGTGAGGAATTGATGGCCTGGGATGGCATAGAAAGGTGCAAGTGATGAGGACAAATGAACCCCTGGAGAGAGCAGTGGGATGCAGGGAGCTCTGCTTAGGGACAGACAGAGAGCCAGTCAGGATTGTAGGGATGAGGATTAGTGGGCAGAGCAACAGAGCTGGCCTTGTGTAGATCTCTACTATGGATCTCTAGAAAGACATCATGATGGGATCCCCATGGTTTTCACCAAGATATTGTGATGGTGTCTTTCTCCATGGTCTCCAGCAAGGAATCATGATGGGACCTCCATAGTCCCCACAAAGGCATCATGATGGGGTCTGCCATGGTGTCCAGCAGGGCATGATGATAGGGTCCCCACGGAAACCACCAGGGTTTTGTGATGGCAGTGGTATCCTGTCCATAAGGCCATTGTGAGTGGATGGTCCCCATGGTGACCATGTCCTTGTTGGGAGCCAAGGCCCCAAGCTCCCCATTCTGAGGAGAGCAGCTCCAAGCAGCTCTGAAGGGTGGAGGACCTCAGGAAAGGCAGCCATTAAGTAAGCATCTGTCAAGAAGAAGAATGCTCCATACAAACAGTTGGTAAAATTAGGAAACATCTCTGGAGCCCAGCTTGACTAAACAGGGAACTGGAATGTGGCCTTCAAGTCAATAAGGCAGCATATGGAAAGGGGAAGAAGGGAGAGGCTGCAAAGGAGGAAGTCACAAATATTGTCCAGTAAAGTAAGGATGGTTTGGGGAAAGCCAAATCTCCCTGCTCCTGCTTCAGTGAGAGTAAATGAATGAAGAAGGAAAATGTGAGCTCATGGCTGAATGGGACTGGCATTCTAGCAAGTGCAGTCCTGCTTGGCTTCAGTCAACCTTCACCAACAAGGTGAAGTCTGATAAATGTCTGAAAGGGGCAACTGGAGAGGTCACTTCTCTCTCCCTGCCCTCGCGAGTGTGTGCCCTGGGCAGACCTATGGGATTGCCTGGGGTTGGGGCTTGGTTTGCGGGTTTGGCGTTTGGCAAGACAGGGTCAAAGTCCTGTGGGATGAAAGAGCACGAAGTCTGAGCACAGGCTGAGATGCGGGTGAGCCTCAGCTCCATGATGACTGCTGTGAGCTGCTCTTTGTGTAGAAGTGGGATGGAGGACAGTCTGTGGCAGAAGACAGTCCTCCTCCTGGAGGCACCAAAGCCGGCTCGCTGTTCTTCACTTCCTCAGCAGGGTTTCATGCACTGTGCTGCTTAAGATAGAAGTGATAGGCCAGAAAAGAGCAAAGGTGCCCTTAACACAAATCCTCCTGAGAACTTTATCTAGGAATCTGCTTCCAGCCTTACTTCATTGCCATGGTCAATGTTGTGCACCAACATAGTGCTGCCAAATAAGAAGAATTAAAATGTATTTCATAATGTCAAAAATGGCCAGAAGTTTTAGAAGGGATAATTTTTGTTATTCTATGAGAATGTTCTGACTTACGACTAAAATCTGCTTTAGGGGTTGGATTCAATTTGATCACACAGAGAGGCTGGTGCTGCTGGAGATTCCCTGGGGCAGTTGTGTTCCCCTGTGGTGCCAAAATCAAATGTCTGTTAAGACCACTTATTCCCCTGCATTGACTAGAAAGGGAATTCCAGACAACTGCATTTGACAGAGGCAACTACATGGGTGGGATCTGACACTTATCACTTTGAAAGTCAGCTTTGATTCAGATGATCTGCACATCTGCACTTTTCATGGTTTGAGTATTCCTTCTCCCCTTGCTCTTTATCGTTCAGACACCTCTCAACTCTTCCCTTGCTGCTTTGAGCTTCAGGGAGTCTTTCAGGAAACTCTTGTTGTCTCTTAACCAGCTCCTTCACTGTGTGTCTATCCAGCCTTTACTATCTGGTTGTGAAAAGTGGTTCAAGGAAGGTTATTCCTTGTAGGCTGTAACATTCAGCTACTGGAGTGAGAAAAACAGTTTGATTTTAGCCAGAGTGATCCAAGTCCCCAGTGGCTGATGACAGAAGTGGCAGGGCTGGGGATCTGAACAAGAAGGTTCTGCATACACATCTCCCCTCCAAAACATTACTTTTCACACATGTCCAGACTTCATTAGGAGAGACTCTAGGAAGTGGAGAACGTGCATATGGCTGATTCAGAAAATGGAAGAATAAAGAAAGCTCAAAAAAAAAAAAAACCCATCTTTCTTTTCCAGGTGCTCATTGTAATCAGTCTAATGTTAATACACTCCTTTCCAATTAGCTAGAGAAGATTTGAAAATGGAAGAAAATTATGGCAAGAATCATGGCTCCTGAGGGGTTTTGCATTTGACTGACCCCTTGGGAGTACTTGGTGCTGAGCCCATGAACCTCTGATGCTGAGAGGAGACTGAAGAAACTTCTCCAGAAGTTCAAGTCAGAGGCACATCCCCAAGTTTCTTGGAGGGTTAATGGGTCCCTCTGTGGTTCATTACCAAGCAAAGCCTCCCCAGGGGCTGATTAGAGCAGAGAGCTGGAAGTTGTGATTGCAGATAGGAAAAGGCAACGTGCAGGTTCCTCTGATGCCAGGTCAACCCTTCATGTGTGTTAACAAGCTGTAACACTTGAGCAGGCCAAAGAAGGTCATGGTCCTCAGCTTCTCCATGCAGCTCATGTGCTGACCAGGCCTGAAAAAGCAACCTCACCCCAGTAGAAGGGCCTGACTCTGGGGCAGCCAGTTCAGGTACAGACCCAGAGGCAAAAAAAAAAAAAAAAAAAAAAAAGGGTCAGGAGAAGCCTTAACTTCTCTGAACTGAACAAACCCAAACCCTCTCCCCACAAGGGGGTAAGTGGTAGTCCAGCCCCCAGCCACTTTGGAGACCTGACATTGAACTCACTTCATGTGATGAGCAGAGTTCTTCTACTGAAGGCCCCAACCGGATGCAGTATCTAGAGGTACTCTAATGAGTACAGAGTAGGGGGACTCCAGTTCATGCAGTCCAGGGCACAGTGGCCTCCAGAGCATGTTGCTGGCTCACATGCAGCTTGCTGCCCACAAAGGTCCTTCTCCAAAGAGCTGCTGCCCAGCCGGACATTGCCAAGTCCATATCACTGCAAGGCTTGATCTATCCCAAGGGCAGGACCTGGTTTTTGTCCTTTTTGGAACACCATCCCTACAAAGTAGACAATACTATCCTGTGTAGCCAAGCTGATCTCCCAAGACGTATTCTAGTTTTAATGAGCATCGGGATAGACCATCCTTGTGCTGGGTGGCTGTGCTCCTTAAACACCTGCTGGCTTTCCTAAGCTCCACCACCCTTCAGATTGCCGGATACCCCCAAGGGGAGGGAGCCTACACAAGCTCTCACCCAGACCTTGATCCATCCCATGCAAGAGCATGGATTTCAGCATGGATTCACCAAGGGAAAATCTTGCCTGACTAACCTGATAGCCTTCTATGATGAAATGACCGGCTGGGTAGACGAGGGCAGAGCGGTGGATGTCGTCTATCTCGACTTCACCAAGGCTTTTGACACCGTCCCTCACAACATCCTCCTGGGCAAGCTCCGGAAGTGTGGGATAGATGAGTGGACAGTGAGATGGATTAGGAACTGGCTGGATGGCAGGGCCCAGAGAGTGGTGATCAGCGGTGCAGAGTCTAGTTGGAGGCCTGTGGCTAGTGGGGTCCCCCAGGGGTCAGTCCTTGGTCCAGTCCTGTTCAATTTATTCATCAATGACCTGGATGAAGGCACAGAGTGCTCCCTCAGCAAGTTTGCTGATGATACCAAACTGGGAGGAGTAGCCGATACCCCAGAGGGCTGTGCTGCCATCCAGAGGGACCTGGACAGACTGGACAACTGGGCGGTGAAAAACCTCATGCAATTCAACAAGGCCAAGTGCAAGGTCCTGCACCTGGGGAGGAATAACCCCAGACACCAGTACAGGCTGGGGACCGAGCTTGTGGAGAGCAGCTCTGCGGAGAAAGACCTGGGTGTCATGGTGGACGACAAGTTGACCATGAGGCAGCAGTGTACCCTCGTGGCCAAGAAGGCCAATGGGATCCTGGGCTGCATTAAGAAGAGCATCTCTAGCAGGTCGAGGGAGGTGATCCTGCCCCTCTACTCAGCCCTGGTGAGGCCGCATCTGGAGTATTGTGTCCAGTTCTGGGCTCCACAGTACAAGAGGGATGTGGAGCTGCTGGAGAGAGTCCAGCGCAGGGCTACAAGGATGATCAGGGGCCTGGAACATCTGCCCTATGAGGAGAGGCTGAGTGAGCTGGGCCTGTTCAGCCTGGAGAAGAGAAGGCTGAGAGGGGATCTAATCAGTGTATATAAATACCTCAAGGGAGGGAGTGCAGAGGACGGGGATGGTCTCTTTTCAGTGGTGGCCACTGATAGGACTAGAGGAAATGGCCGGAAACTGAAACATCAAAAATTCCATAGGAACTTAAGGAAAAATTTCTTAACAGTGAGGGTGACAGAGCACTGGAACAGGCTGCCCAGAGAGGTTGTGGAGTCTCCTTCTCTGGAGATCTTCAAAACCCGCTTGGATGCAGTCCTGTGCCACGTGCTTTAGGTGTCCCTGCGTATGCAGGGGGGTTGGACTAGATGATCTCTAGAGGTCCCTTCCAACCCTAAGCATTCTATGATTCTATGATTCTATGAAGAGCACCTCCCATCTGAGTTATCCCTTCACATCAAGGACATCCACCCCATCCTGCTCTTCCCCCCTAACCTTTCTTCCTGCGAAGCTTGTCCTCTGCCATCACAGCCCTCTAGTCATGTGAGTGGTCTCAAAGCCTCTCCATTATTCCAACCATGGTTCAGTGCAGTGACAGCTCGTGCCTCTCCATCTGCTCTCCTCTGTGCCCCAGGCTGCATGCACTTGTGTGCGATATTGGGGTGGAGAGCCTCAGCTGTGGCACAAAGAAGAGGTCTGCAATGGAGAAACCTGTTACCAAGAGCCAAGGACACCGTGTGTGCAATGGCCCCACTTGACAGCCGGGACATGCTCATGTAGAGAGCACTTGTCAGGGCTATGCTGAAAGGAGGTTCCCACAAAGAGAGCAAAGTCTGGAATGCCCAAGGCCAGGGGGAAGCAGGAGAGGGATTTGGCTCCTAGGGGTAATTCCTGGGCAAGCTCCGGAAGTGTGGGATAGATGAGTGGACAGTGAGGTGGATTAGGAACTGGCTGGATGGCAGGGCCCAGAGAGTGGTGATCAGCGGTGCAGAGTCTAGTTGGAGGCCTGTAGCTAGCAGGGTCCCCCAGGGGTCAGTCCTTGGTCTAGTCCTGTTCAATTTATTCATCAATGACCTGGATGAAGGCACAGAGTGCTCCCTCAGCAAGTTCGCTGATGACACGAAATTGGGAGGAGTAGCCGATACCCCAGAGGGCTGCGCTGCCATCCAGAGGGACCTGGACAGACTGGACAACTGGGCGGTGAAAAACCTCATGCAATTCAACAAGGCCAAGTGCAAGGTCCTGCACCTGGGGAGGAATAACCCCAGACACCAGTACAGGCTGGGGACCGACCTTCTGGAGAGCAGCTCTGCAGAGAAAGACCTGGGTGTCATGGTGGACGAGAAGTTGACCATGAGGCAGCAGTGTGCCCTCGTGGCCAAGAAGGCCAATGGAATCCTGGGGTGCATTGAGAAGAGCGTCTCCAGCAGGTCGAGGGAGGGGATCCTGCCCCTCTACTCAGCCCTGGTGAGGCCGCATCTGGAGTATTGTGTCCACATCTGGAGTATTGTGTCCACATCTGCAGTATTGTGTCCAGTTCTGGGCTCCACAGTACAAGAGGGATGTGGAGCTGCTGGAGAGAGTCCAGTGCAGGGCTACAAGGATGATCAGGGGCCTGGAACATCTGCCCTATGAGGAGAGGCTGAGGGAGCTGGGCCTGTTCAGCCTGGAGAAGAGAAGGCTGAGAGGGGACCTGAGCAGTGTCTAGAAGTACCTCAAGGGAGGGAGTGCAGAGGACGGTGCTGGACTCTTTTCAGTGGTGGCCACTGATAGGACTAGAGGAAATGGCCGGAAACTGAAGCACGAAAAATTCCATAGGATCTTAAGGAAAAAATTCTTAACAGTGAGGGTGCCAGAGCACTGGAACAGGCTGCCCAGAGAGGTTGTGGAGTCTCCTTCTCTGGAGATCTTCAAAACCCACTTGGATGCAGTCCTGTGCCACATGCTTTAGGTGACCCTGCGTATGCAGGGGGGTTGGACTAGATGATCTCTAGAGGTCCCTTCCAACCCTAAGGATTCTATGATTCTATGATTCTATGATTCTAAGGTCTGGGTGAGAGCTTGTGTAGGCTCCCTCTGGATGAGGGAATTGACAATCTGAAGGGCAATGGAGCTCAGGAAGACTAGAAGGTATTTAAGGACCACAGCCACCCAGCACAAGGATGGTCCATTCTGATGGTCATTAAAACTACAAGACACCTTGGGAAATCAGCTTGGGTATACAGGATAGTATTGTCTACTTTGAAGGGATGGTGTTACAATGAGGACAAAAACCAGGTCCTGTCCTAGGACAGATGAACCCTCCCAGTGATATGGGCTGGGGAATGTCTAGCTGGGCAGCAGCTCTTTGGAGGACCTTTGTGGGCAGTGAGCCAGCAACATGCTTTGGAGGCCACAGTGTCCTGGACTGTATGAACACGAGTCCCCCTACTCTGTACTCTTTAGAGTACCTCTAGATACTGCATCCAACTGGGGCTCTCTGCTCATTACGTGAAGTGAGTTCAGTCTCAGGCCTCCAAGAAGGTTAGGGGCTGGAGCATCACTTGCCCAACCTGTGAGGAGAGGATTTGGGTTTATTCAGTGCAAAGAAGTTAAGGGTTCTGCAGAAAAAATCTTTTTTTTTTTTTTATTTTTTCTTTTAGCCTGTGGGTCAGTACCTGACATGGCCTCCCCAGAGTCAGGCCCTTCTATTGTTGTGAGGTTGCTTTTCAGGCCTGGTAAGCACATGGCCTGCATAGAGAAGCTGAGGACCATGAGCTGCTTTAGCCTGCTGAAGTGCTACAGCTAATTGGAACAGAGCAGGAGCCTGTGGCTGGCTGCAGGATGGTTTCGGGGATGATGGAAGTTGTTCTGGTAGTGGGAAAGGGTTTTAAAAGGGGAAAGAACCACCAACTGCAGCTTGAGGTACCGACTTGGCTTGAATAAAAGAGAAATGTCACTTAAGAGCAGTACTGTGGTGCAAGAGGTCACCTGGTTTGGACCTGAGATCAAGCCATGCCTTCAAAGAACAGTCACCAAGGACAGAGGGACATGGGAAAAGATAAAGAGCTGCTGGGGTGAGAATAAGGTGGGGAAGCAGCCTTGGTGTCTACAGGCTGCAGGGAAACAGGCACAGGCATGGGAAAGTGTAGGAGAGCCCAAGGGAGAGACAGCTGAGGGTGGTCCCAAAACCTCCTCAAGAACTAGGTCTACACAAAGCCAGCTCTGTTGCTCTGCCCACTAATCCTCATCCCTACAATCCTGACAGGCTCTCTGTCCATCCCTAAGCAGAGCTCCCTGCATCCCACTGCTCTCTCCAGGGGTTCCTTTGTCCACATCACTTGCACCTTTCCCTGCCATCCCAGGCCATCAATTCCTCACTCTTGCTGGAGTCTTCTCCCCTGAGTCACTCCCAGTTTAAGGCTCTCATCACCGTCTTGGCCACCTGGTTGGTGACCATCAGGCCAGCAGATGAGAAGAGCCTCCATCCAAAGGAAATGTGACAACCTGCAGCCTTGGTGCCCTGCTGTGGGCTCAGCTACAGGTCCTCCTCCAACTCCAACTGAAAAAAAAAAAAAAAAAAAAAGAAAAAGAAGAGAAAAAACGCGAGGGAGAGCAGGAAAGACCCTTGCTATTTGTCCTCTCCAAATTCATCTTGTAATAAGCTGGTATGAGGGTACATGAAAGCAATATGAATTATAGTATATGAAATGCAGAATTAAATCATGAATATTTAGGACACATTCTCCTTCTTGCATCAGTGCATGCCCAGATGTGCAGGGATGCTGCTGCTGGAGGCATGTTCTGTGCATTACTGGTTTGTTCCAGAGCAAAGGCCACCACAATGGCACTGGCTGAAGACTCCAAAGCCCATGGAGAGATCAGCAGGTTGTGAGGAAGCTCCAAAAGTGCCTTTGCCCACTCTGCCTGTTGACGGCACCAGTAGCACCTTTACTGGCTCCATCAGGCCACCAGGCAGGGGAAGGGGGATACCCAGGGAGTGCCAGGCACCCAAAGACCATGCCAGTGCCGTAGGGACCATGGGTGTGTGTGTGTGCAGGTGCTGTAGGTGGGCACATGGGCCACTTGTGACTGTCACACCTGTCTAGCCTGAGGGATGGGGCAGGATGGCAGATTTCTTGAAGCAATCTCTAGGAAAGCAAAGGTGCTGCTGAAGAAGTCCCTAGGCCTTGGTAGCCAGTGCTCAATCCACTCTGAGGCCCTCATTAGCCCAGTCCTTGTTCATATCATCTGGCAGGGGGAGCAGAAATTCAGGAGAGGAGAGCTAGAAGGGTTTGAGAGGGCAGAGATTGGAGCAGAGACATGGTGAGGTGAGGATGCCTCCCATTTATGCAGCACCCTGGATGTAGACAGGATGGGCTTTCCTTACAGCCAGTGCTGGAATATCTTTGTTTGGCTACAGCATGGAAACGCAGGATGCCCTGGAGCCCTTGCCAAGGGACATGATTTTCCTGCAGGTGCCCTGCTGCATTTGCCAGAGACATGTGATTGTGCTGGACACCCCAAGCATCTGACAAGGCCCTGCAAGCACTTTTCTATGCCATCAAATCAAGTATCCACACTGAATTACCAGAGCTGCTGCTTCATGCCAGAACCTTTCTACGCCTCATCTTCATAGTTCCTGGGGCTGCCATTGTATTTGGCATCTGGGGTCATTTCAGATGGGCAATGCAATTCTCCTGAGGCCCCCACCCTGATGCTCTAGGATGATGCAGGTCTCCAAGGAGCTGCATCAGAGCAAGTGGGCCCTGGCACATGCCTTGGACCTCCTCAGTTTTCTCAGCTGTCCCCAGGTGTTTGTGTGGGAGCAACTGGTTCCCATCCTCCATCTCCAGTGACTGCAATTGCAGCTTAGACAAGGAACTCTCTTGCAGACCTCTATGTTGAGCTCACTTCAGTTTTGAAAGGGAAATCACTTGAGCTGCCTGTGGAGCTTGTAGGATTTTTCTGAATCCCACTTCATGTCAGGGTTTTCTAGACCAGCAAGAGATGCCCAGACTGACACATTTGAGTCAATCCCTGAACCATGTGTCAAGGAGCTCCCTTCATGTCCTAACTAGGTGTCCTGCCTAGGTCAGAGATGAGAATTGGGTGTTCCACAGGAGCACATTTCCATCTGTCATAGGTAGTGATCCTCTGATGAAAGAATTTGCAAGGTTTGAAAGAGTTGCTCTCCACTCGATGGGAAGAGACAACAGGTGATTACTTCACTCTATTCCAGTGAACATTTCCCAGGAGGAGGGAGCACAAGGGACAGAGAAATTGGTGAGTTCAGCTGGGCCTCTGCTCCTGAGCGGGGCCAGGCTCCTGGGACGGAGGCAGCTCGTGGCAGCCTGGCAGCACTGCCCAGAGACAGCCGAGTGCAGGAGCAGCTCCTGTGCCAAGAGCAGCAGGGCTGCGGGCACTGCCTGCTGCTCCGGACAGCAGAGGAGAGAAGGCAGCAAGAGGGGAACGGCAGAGTGGAGCGGGAGGACAGAGGAGACCTCCACAGCTCTTGACATGGTGAGTTTGTGCTTACAGGACAATGCTACGAAGCTTCTTGGAGGGGACATAAGAACCCATCACACTCCATGGCTGGCAGCATTTTTCTCTTCTTTATCCTGGCTTTTGCAGTGCAGAGGAAGAGGAGCTGCTTCAGAGCAGGGATTCTCTAACATACCACCTACGGGCAGGGCATCCTGCTGCCTTCCCCAACAGAAACAGCAGTGATGTGAAGCCGGGTTGTGCAGACAGGGTGAGAGGTCTGCACTTCAGAGCAGGGTCCCTGCACCCAAAGGTGCTGTGTGCCCACAGCAGTGACTGTGTCGCCTGTGAAGGTCAGTGCTCAGCCTGCCCAGGGAGCTCCCCACAGCACTGAGGGGAGAAGTTCTGGGTGGGAGGATTATCCTCTACCAGGACAGGCTCCTTCTCCTGCTGGGAGGTGCTGCGGGGGTCAGGTCTGCTCACAGGTCTAGCTGTGAGCACATTTCAGGGGGCACTTTGCAAAAGGAAAGGCAAAGCAGGCATTGAGATGGTGCTTAGAATTTCCTTCCACTTGGTAAGAGGAAAATGGAAACAAAACCGTCATATTTGGACAAGAGACTGAGACTCATTAAGAGATTCAAGGAGCTGCCAAAGAGTCTGCCAGGGACATCTGAATGTCCCCTCAGCCAACCCTTAGTCCATAGACAGCGCCAGCTTCTCCTGGGCTGCTGCATCAGGGTCTATCTAAGCTGCTCCTTAGCACCTGCAGACATGGGGTTGCCTCTGGACAGTCCCCTGCTCCTGGGAGGTTTCTGCAGGGAGAACTGGGCTCACTTGTGAGTGTCGTTGTCCTTCATGTGAGTGAGGTACAAGTACATGACAGTGAGGGGCAAGGCTCAGCGATGAAGCAGGTCCCATGACAAAGTCTTTTTCCCCTGAGAGTGATTGAAATGCCAAAGATTTCTGTTCTATCTAAGAATGCTCCCACATTGAGGAAGCACCTTTGTGTGTTTGTGTGTGCACCATCATATATATTATATATACGCACATTTTTATATCAACAGACTCCTGCAGTGACTCTTTTGCAGAGAACACTTGATTTCTGCATATTGAAGAGCCCTGCCATGGAAGGAGAGACCATCGACTCCTGCAGATTTTGTGCAGCAAAGCTACTCCTTCTCTCTGAAGTTTCTGGAATACAGGTGCAGATGGTGAAGTGGCATGAGGACAAGGTCTGTCTCTAGACATCTCGACATCTAAAAAGAGGTAAGGTCTTTCCTTGCTTCCATTTGATTGTTCTCCTCCCTGGCTGGAGTCAGATCTGATGTGACAGATTCAGACACAAATATCTCTGTTGAGAAGGGCAAGGTTGACGGGGACAAATCCTTCACAAAGCTCTTCTCCTTCAGACACAACTGGTGTGAGCGCTGTATTCATCTCTCATGCTGGCGAATGGAAAATATTCCCAGTGGGTTTTCCAGGCCAAGTCCCTTCCAAGCAATGCAAGACACCATTCCTAGGCATCTCCAGAAATACTAATCAAAGAGTAGTTTGACAAATCAAATTGCACCTTCAGCACAGCAGACACAACTCTGGAGCCATGGGAAGTGGGTCCCTGCTGCAGAGAATACAGCCATTTCAATGTGGATCAGCTGAAATGGGGCTGAATTAAGGGAGAGAGGAAATATGGGGGATTTTTGAGAAACTGAAGACAAGTCCGCTCTAAATTTTTGCTTTCTTTCCTTCCTTGGACAGGACTCCCAAAGGAGCTAATGCCCAACAGCAGCTCATTCAATGAGTTCCTCCTCCTGCCATTCGCAGACACACGGGAGCTGCAGCTCTTGCACTTCTCGCTCTTCCTGGCCATCTACCTGGCTGCCCTCCTGGCCAACGGCCTCATCATCACAGCTGTAGCCTGCGACCACCGCCTCCACACCCCCATGTACTTCTTCCTCCTCAACCTCTCCCTCCTTGACCTTGGAGCCATCTCCACAACTGTTCCCAAAGCCATGGCCAATTCCCTGAGGAACAACAGGATCATTTCCTACTCAGGATGTGCTACCCAGGTCTTCCTGGCAGCATTCTTGTTTGCAGGAGAGTTTTATCTCCTCACAGTCATGGCCTATGACCGCTACATTGCCATCTGCAGACCCCTGCACTATGGGACCCTCATGGACCGCAGAGCTTGTGTCAAAATGGCAGCAGCTGCCTGGGCCAGTGGTTTCCTCAATGCTCTCCTGCACACTGGGACCACATTTTCCCTACCCCTCTGCCAAGGCAATGTGGTGGAGCAGTTCTTCTGTGAGATCCCCCAGATCCTCAAGCTCTCCTGCTCAGATTCCTACCTCAGGCAAGTTGGGCTTTTTGTGTTTAGTATTTGTTTATTCTTTGCATGTTTCATTTTCATTGTGGTGTCCTACGTGCAGATCTTCAGAGCTGTGCTGAGGATCCCCTCTGAGCAGCGCCAGCACAAAGTCTTTTCCATGTGCATCCCGCACATGGTCGTGGTCTCCCTGTTTCTCAGCAGTTGCACGTTTGCCTACGGGAAGCCCCCAACCATCTCCTTCCCATCTGTGGATCTGGTGGTGGCTGTTCTGTACTCAGTGGTGCCTCCAACAGTCAACCCCCTCATCTACAGCATGAGGAACAAGGATCTGAAGAATGGCGTAATGAAACTGGCTCAGTCGGTCCTAGAAAAAAGCTCCCTGTCCTTTCTAACAAGTGGTTCCTAATGCGTCTCAGATAGTTCTGTGCTTTGAGCATTCTCTCTCTGTTTATAATGATTTTTTTACATAAGTTTTTGAATGCATCCTCCTTTGCCAGAAGCATGACCCCACTCTGTGTAATTGCCATACCTGCTGTAAATATGTCTGTCCTTGTGTTTCTGTGTCAGTCCTGGCTTCACTCAAATAAAAGTGGATTTTCTCACTGCAGTACTTGAAGGTTTGCCTCTCCTTCCAAAGTCAGATTCTAAAATGTGCTCAGGGACTTTCACCATCAAAGTATCTGTTTCTTTCTCAGGGCTTTCCAGGACCTCCAGCAATGATCTCATAGATGATGTGTTAGGGATGGAGGGTTGGATTCAGTTCTCTCTGTGAGTGCTCAGAGCTCCTGCAGGTGGTGAATGGTCAAGCCATATCTTCCATATGACAGGGCTGAAGATGGATATGGTGCTTCCAGGAGAGCACAGGGCATCTCCAAGGGCACCATGTTCCTAGCAGTGAATGGAGCTTCAGAAACTCAAGGGGAGCCACCCAAATGGAAAGGGCAAAAACAACGAATGTCTACGCTAGGGAGAGCTCTGCAGTGCTGCAAGAGGCAGTGTGGACCCAGGAGGCCCAGGGAAGGGAGCCTGGAGAGTCACTGAGGTCACCTTCAGTGTCAGTGTTTGGCTGCCTGGGCAGCTCCTTCCTGCCGGCCTCGGTGCCTGTAGCCAGAGGACCAGCCGACCCTGCCCAGCCTCCCTCCCAGCTCAGAGGCCAAGGACGGCTCTGCACCAACCCCAACGTGGTACAAGGCTGGTCCCAGCAGGGTTTGTGGGGGGACAGGGCAGTGCGGGCTGTCATGGGGACCATGTCAGAGGGACATTTCCCCAGGGCTGAGCACCCTGTCCTGGGTGCTGTCTGTACAGTGGAGCCAGGGAGCCGTGTGCGGGTGCAGGGATGGGCACACATGGAAGCCCACGTGTTCCACTTGGGAGAAGGGAACCTGCCAGGAGCTCTCCCACCCCTGCCCCACCAGCACCAGTGATGACCAGCCCTGCTGCTGCACCCACACTTTCTTGGTGCTGAACTCAACCACGTCCCCAGGCAGCTCCCTACAGCTGGTGCAGGGACAGCCATGGGGTCTGGCCATTCCTGCTCCTCACAAGACGCTTGTTCAAGGCAATGCTGGAAGAACAGGCCTGGCACCATCCTCTTGGCCCTGCACTGCCTGTGACTGTGACAAGTGAACAGTCCCCTCCAGAGAACGATTCTTGGGACAGGCACTTGGGAACAAGCAGCGGGCAGTGTTGATGGGAGTCCATTCGGGACACGTCCTCTGGGTGGACAAGGAGGCCTCAGGCTCCCTCAGCCTGTTGGGGAGGAGTTGTCCGCTGGGAGGAGTGCGGGGAGGAAGGACGTGAGTCCTCCTGTGGTTTGCGAGGTGAAGATGCTGACATGTGGCAGAGACCAGGGCACTGCTCCCTCCTCGGCCCTCTCCCAGCACCTGGGAGCTCATTGCAGGAGCCAGCCAGTCCCCAAGAACAGCTATTCCCACAGCTTTGCAGCCAGTGGTGGCAGGCTGTGTGCACATGGGGTGCCCTTTGAGCAGCACTCTTGTTCATATTGCTTAAAGGAGACTGTACCCACCTCCTCACCCTGCCTGGCTGCTTGGTCACTCCCACTGTGATCTCACCCTTGTCACCTACAAGCTTGAACTCAGGCCCTAGCCCTCATGTTCAAAGAGCTCCACACAGCTGAGCTGCCCCTTCACACTAAGGGCAGCCCTCTTGCTCATCTTCCTCTGCTCACTCCTGAAGATCTCCTACCCTGCTACTGTATGAGATGTAGAATCCTGTGTGAGATTCCAGCACACCTCAGCAATATTTCTCAGTCGGATGGGCACCTCCATCTGCTCCTTTCTCTGCCCCAAGCTTTATGCACTTGTGCATGTTTTCATTGCAGAGCCTCAGCTGTGGCGCCGAGAACAGGTTGGTGACGTTAAGACTTGTTCTACACCAAGGGCCAGGACACAGCATTTCTGGTGCCTGTCCTTCAGAGCATGGGCATGCTGTCATGGAGAGCAGGTGGCAGTGTGATGGTGAGAGAGGGGTCCCACTAAGAGAGCAAAGCCTGCAGAGCCCAGGGCCGGGGGAAACAGAGCTGGGTTCCCCAGCCTTGGCAGGAGGAGGTTTTGCTGCCTGAGCTCCCTCTGCAGCACCTTGGGGCCTGCGACAGAGCTGAACTGATCTCCCTGAAGGACAACACACCAGTGAAGAAGGTCCTGGTTTGGACTGCCATCCAGTCACCCAGTGAACATCACTAACACTGTCCTTGCTCCTGTCATCCAATGGTGGAAAGAGGTCTCTGCTCTAGTAGCCTCACTCTTAAAATCTTGTAGCTCTCCTTCTCCGGAAACTCTTCACACCCTTACATGAGGGAAATGGGCTAACGATGACCTCCGTGTGGTAAATCACAGCCAGCCCAGGTCCAGGGGCTTCTTCAGTGGCACCTTGTCCTTCCTGGAGAGAGGTTCCCCTCTGTCACAGGCCCAAGTTGCCGTTAATTGCCCCTAGGAGGCAAATCCCTCTCCTGTTTCTCCCTGGCCTTGGTCATTCCAGAGTTTGCTCTCTTTCTGGGAACCTCCTTTCAGCATAACCCTGACAACTGCTCTCTACACGAGCGAGTCGCTGTTGTCAAGTGGGGCCATTGCACACACGGTGTCCTTGGCTCTTGGTAACAGGTTTCTCCATTGCAGATCTCTTCTTTGTGCCACAGTTGAGGCTCTCCAAAGCCAGCGTCGCACACAAGTGCATGCAGGCTGGGGCACAGAGGAGGGCAGATGGAGAGGCACAAGCTGTCACTGCACTGAAACACGGTTGGAATAATTGAGATGCTTTGAGACCACTCACATGACTAGAGGGCTGTGATGGCAGAGGACAAGCTCTGCAGGAAGAAAGGTTAGGGGGGAAGAGCAGGATGGGGTGGATGTCCTTGATGTGAAGGGACAGCTCAGATGGAAGGAGCTCTTGCATGGGATGGATCAAGGTCTGGGTGAGAGCTTGCGTAGGCTCCCTCCCCATGGGAGAAACTGACAATCTGAAGAGTGGTGGAGCTTAGGAAAGCCAGCAGGTCTTTAAGTAGCACAGCCAGCCAGCACAAGGATGGTCTATCCCGATGCTCCTTAAAACTAGAACACGCCTTGGGAGATCAGCTTGGCTACACAGGATAGCATTGTCTACTTTGTAGGGATGGTGTTCCAATAAGGACAAAAACCAGGTCCTGCCCTTAGGACAGACCAATCCTTGCAGTGATATGGGCTGGGGAACGTCGGGCTGGGCAGCAGCTCTTTGGAGAAGGACCTTTGTGGGCAGAGAGTTGCATGTGAGCCAGCAACATGCTCTGGAGGACACAGTGTCCTCGACTGCATGAACTGGAGTCCCTACTCTGTACTTGTTAGAGTACCTCTAGAAACTGCATTTAGGACCCTCTGTAGAAGAACTCTGCTCATCACATGAAGTGAGTTCAGTGTCAGGTCTCCAAGGTGGCTGCGGGCTGGAGTACCACTTACCCCCTGTGGGGAGAGGATTTGGGTTTGTTCAGTGCAAAGTTAAGGCTTCTCCTGAGTTTTTTTTTTTTTTTTTGGCCTATGAGTCAATACCTGAACTGGCTGCCCCAGAGTCAGGCCCTTCTGCTGGGGTGAGGTTGCTTTTACAGGCCTGGTCAGCACATGAGCTGCATGGAGAAGCTGAGGACCATGACCTTCTTTAGCCTGCTGAAGTGCTACAGCTAATGGAAAGAGAGCAGGAGCCTGGGACTGCCTGCAGGGTGGTTTCAGAAATGATGGAATTTGTTCATATAATGGGAAAGAAACAGAGAAGGGGAAGAGTCACAAACTGAAGCTTGAGGTACAGACTTGACTTGAAGAAAAGAGAAATGTCACTTAAGAGCAGTGTTGTGGTTCAAGAGGTCACCTGGAGCGGACCTGAGATCAACTCATGCCTTATTGTTTCAAAGAAGAGTCACCAAGGACAGAGAAATATGGGAAAAGCTGGAGAGATGCTGGGGCAAGAACAAGGTGAGGAAGTAGCCTGGGTGTCTACAAGCTGCAGGGAAACAGGCACAGGCAAGGGAAAATGTGGGACAGCCCAAAGGGGAGACAGCTGAGAGCAGTGCCACAACCAAAAACCTCCTCGAGAACTAGGTCTATGTCCTCTTGGCCATGGCTGGTGTCTCTGCCATTGAGGTCTAGAAGAAGAAACTTCTTCCTTCTGGCAATAGGGCCTCGTTGCCTGCTTTTCCCCAGGCACACAAGGTGTCCTGGATCAGTGTCCTGCCCTAGGCCTTGAACACCCCCACCTATACACTGCTCCAAACAAAAGCCTTGGGCAAAGCATGATGGAAAGGATGTCCCTACTCAGGGACTGGGCACCTCTGGTCAATCTGCTTGATAACACACATGAAGGGTTGAGATGGCATCAGAAGGCACCTGCACTTTGTCTACCTGCAATCATGGATTCCAACTCTCTTCTCTAATTAACCCCTGAGGAGTCTTTGCTTGGTAATGAACCACAGTGGGATCCATTAACCCTCCAAGAAACTTGGGAATGTGCTTCTGACTTGAACTTCTGGAGAAGTTTCTTCAGTCTCCTGTCAGCATTGGTGCTTCGTGGGCTCAGCACCAAATACTCCCAAGGGGTCAGTCAAATGCAAACCCTCTCAGAAGCCTTGATTCTTGCCATAATTTTCTTCAATCTTCAAGTCTGCTGTGGCTAATTGGAATGGAGTATATTGAAATTAGGTAGATTTCAATGAGCACCTGAAAAATAAAGATGACTTTTTTCAGGTGTCTTTATTCTTTCATTTTCTGAATCAACCATACATACTTTCTCCACTTCCTAGGGTGTCTCCCAATGAAGTCTGGAGATGTGTGAAAAGCAGTATTTCTGAGGGGAGACCTGTATGCAGAAGCTTCCTGCTCAGCTTCCCAGCCCTGCCAGTTCCCTCATCAGCCAGTGGGCCTCGGATCACTCTGCTTAAAATCAAACTGTTTTTCCACTCCAGTAGCTGAATGTTACAGCTCATGTGCACCAATTCCAACCTGAGCTAGTGGCAAACAGGCGGAAGTATTAAGTGTAGTGAAACAAAATAACCTTGATCCTCTGTCACAGAAAACAAAATACACTCTCATAGAAAACAAAATACTCCTAAACTGCAGGTTGAGTCCTGAGTTACCTCCAAGGAGCTTCACAGCCTACAAGGAATAACCTTCCTTGAACTGTTTTTCATGAATAGATAGAAAACACCCTGCATAGACACAGGGTGAATGAGCTGGTTAAGAGACTCCGGAAAGACTCCCTGAAACTGAAAGCAGCAAGGGAAGAGTTGAGAGGCGTCTGAACAATAAAGAGCAAGGGGAGAAGGAATACTCAAACCACGAAAAGTGCAGATGTGCAGATCACCTGAATCAAAGCTGACTTTCAAAGTGATAAGATTTATCAAGCATTTAGAGTTAGGTGAGAAATTGGTGACATTATGTCTGTGAGGAGGCAGATTCTACCCTACGTCAGACCCCATGCATGTAGTTGTGTCTGTCAAATGCGGTTGTCTGGAATTCCCTTTCTAGTCAATGGAGGGGAATAAGTGGTCTTAACAGACATTTGATTTCGGCACCACAGGGGAACAGAACTGCCCCACGGAATCTCCAGAAGCACCAGCCTCTCTATGTGATCAAATTGAATCCAATCCCTACAGCAGATTTTAGACATAAGTCAGAACATTCTCATAGAATAACAAAAATTAACCCTTCCAAAACTTCTGGCCATTTTTAACATTATGAAATACATTTTCATTCTTCTTTTTTGGCAGCACCATGTTGGTGCACAATGTTGACCATGGCAATGAAGTAAGGCAGGAAGCAGATTCCTAGATAAAGTTCTCAGGAGGATCTGTGTTAAGGGCACCTTTGCTCTTTTCTGAACTATCACCTCTATCTTAAGTAGCACAGTGCATGAAAACCTGCTGAGGAAGTGAAGAACAGCGAGCCTGCTTCGGTGCCTCCAGGAGGAAGACTGTCTTCTGCCACAGACTGTCCTCCATCCCACTTCTACCCAAAGAGCAGCCCACAGCAGTCATCATGGAGCTGAGGCTCACCCTCATCTCAGCCTGTGCTCAGACTTTGTGCTCTTTCACCCCACAGGACTTTGATCCTGTCTTGCCAAATGCCAAACCCCCAAACCAAGCCCCAACCTCAGGGAACACGAAAGCTCTGCCCAGGGCCCACGCTTGCCAGGGCAAGGACGGAAAATTGACCTCTTCAGTTGCATCGTTTAGACATTTCTCAGGCTTCACCTTGTTGGTGAAGGTTGACTGAAGCCAAGCAGGGCTGCACTTGCTAGAATCCCAGTCCCATTCAGCCATGAGCCCACATTTTCCTTCTTCATTATTTACTCTCACCGAAGCAGGAGCAGGGAGATTTGGCTTTCCCCAAACCATCCTTACTTTACCGGACAATATTTCTGACTTCCTCCTTTGCAACCCCTCCCTTCTTCCCCTTTCCACATGCTGCCTTATTGACTTGAAGGCCACATGCCAGTTCCCTGTTTAGTCAAGCTCGGCTCCAGAGATGTTTCCTAATTTTAACAACTGTTTGTATGGAGCATTCTTCTTCTTAACGGATGCTTACTAAATGGCTGCCTTTCCTGATGTCCTCCACCCTTCAGAGCTGCTTGGAGCTGCTCTCCTCAGAGTGGGGAACCTGGGGCCTTGGCCCCCAACAAGAACATGGTCACCATGGGGACCACCCGCTCACAATGGCCTTATGGGCATGCTACCACTGCCATCACAAAGCCCTGGTGGTTTCCATGGGGACCCTATCATCATGCCCTGCTGGACACCATGGCAGACCCCATCATGATGCCTTTGTGGGGACTATGGAGGTCCCATCATGATTCCTTGGTGGAGACCATGGAGAAAGACGCCATCACAATGTCTTGGTGAAAACCATGGGGATCCCATCACGATGCCTTTCTAGAGATCCATAGCAGAGATCTACACAAAGCCACCTCTGTTTCTCTGCCCACTAATCCTCATCCCTACAATCCTGACAGGCTCTCTGTCCGTCCCTAAGCAGAGCTCCCTGCATCCCACTGCTCTCTCCAGGGGTTCCTTTGTCCACATCACTTGCACCTTTCCCTGCCATCCCAGGCCATCAATTCCTCACTCTTGCTGGAGTCTTCTCCCCTGAGTCACTCCCAGTTTAAGGCTCTTATCACCAGCTTGGCCACCTGGTTGATGACCATCAGGCCAGCAGATGGGAAGAGCTTCCATCCAAAGGATATGTGACAACCTGCAGTCTTGGTGCCCTGCTGTGGGCTCAGCTCCAGGTCCTCCTCCAAATCCTACTGAAAAAATAAAATGAAAAAGAAGTGAAAAAAAGAGAGGGAGAGCAGGAAGGACCCTTGCTATTTGTCCTCTCCAATTTCATCTTGTAATAAGCTGGTGGAGGCATCATCTGTGCATCACTGCTCTGTTCCAGAGCAAAGGCCACCACAATGGCACTGGCTGAAGGCTCCAAAGCCCATGGAGAGATCAGCAGGTTGTGAGGAAGCTCCAAAAGTGCCTTTGCCCACTCTGCCTGTTGACAGCACCAGCAGCACCTTTGCTGGCCCCATCAAGCCAATAAGCAGGGGAAAGGGGATACCCAGGGAGTGCCAGGCACCCAAAGGTCGTGCCAGTGCTGTAGGGACCATGGGTGTATGTGTGCAGGTGCTGTAGGTGGGCACATGGACCATTTGTGACTGTCACACCCGCCTAGCCTGAGAGACAGGGCAGGATGGCAGATTTCTTGAAGCAATCTCTAGAAAAGTGAAGGTGCTATTGAAGATCTCCCTGTTCATATAATCTAGCGGGGTGAGCAGGAATTCAGGGGAGGAGAGCTAGAAGGATTTGAGAATTCAGATATGAGACCCCAGAGCTTGGAGTGATGTGCCTCCTCTATTTGCAGCATTCTGCATGTAGGTGGGACAGTTCTGCATGTAGGTGGGACAATTTTCCCTGCAGTCAGTGCTGGAATGTCTTTGTTTGTGTACGGGATGGAAACGTAGGATGCCCTGGGACAGTTGCCCAGCAGTCACTCCAAGGGGCATGATTTTCCTGCAGGTGCCCTGCTGCATTTGCTAGAGACACGTGATTGTGCTGGACACCCTAGGCATGTGACAAGGCCCAGCCAGCACTTTTCTATGCCATCAAATCAAGTATCCACGCTGAAGTACCAGAGCTGCTGCTTTATGCCAGAATCTTTCTATGCCTCATCTTCATAGTTCCTGGGGCTGCCATTGTATTTGGCATCTGGGGTCATTTCAGATGGGCAAGGCAATTCCCCATTGGCCCCCAACCTGATCCTCTAGGATGATGCAGGTCTCCCAGGAGCCGCATCAGAGCAAGTGGGCACTGGCACATGCCTTGGACCTCCTCAGTCTTTTGGACTGTCCCCAGGTGTTTGTGCAGGAGCCACTGACTCCCATCCTTCATCTCCAGTGACTGCAATTGCAGCCTAGACAAGGAGCTCTCTTGCAGACCTGTGTGTCGTGCTCACTTCAGTTGTGGTAAGGGGAATCATACAACCTGCCTGTGGAGTTCACAGGAGTTTTATGAATCCCACTACACGTCAGGGGCTTCTAGACCAGAATGAGATCCCCAGACTGACACATCTGAGTCGATCCCTGAACCATGTGTCGAGGAGCTCCCTTCTTGTTCTAACTAGGTGTCCTGCCTAGGTCAGAGAGGAGAATTGGGGGTTCCACAGGAGCATATTTCTCTCTCTCCTAGGTAGTGATCCTCTGATGATAGAACTTGCAATGCCGGAAATAGTTGCTCTCCATTCAATGGGAAGAGACAACAGGTGATTACTTCAGTCTATTCCAGTGAACATTTCCCAGGAGGAGGGGACACAAGGGACAGAGAAATTGGTGAGTTCAGCTGGGCCTCTGCTCCTGAGCGGGGCCAGGCTCCTGGGACGGAGGCAGCTCGTGGCAGCCTGGCAGCACTGCCCAGAGTCAGCCGAGTGCAGGAGCAGCTCCTGTGCCAAGAGCAGCAGGGCTGCGGGCACTGCCTGCTGCTGCGGACAGGAGAGGAGAGAAGGCAGCGAGAGGGGAACGGCAGTGTGGAGTGGCAGGACAGAGGAGACCTCCACAGCTCTTGACATGGTGAGTTTGTGCTTACAGCACAATGCTACGGAGCTTCTTGAAGGGGACATAAGAACCCATCACACCCCATGGCTGGCAGCATTTTTCTCTTCTTTCTTCTGGCTTTTGCAGTGCAGAGGAAGAGGAGCTGCTTGAGAGCAGGGATTCTCTAACATACCACCTAAGCGCAGGGCATCCTGCTGCCTTCCCCAACAGAAACAGCAGTGCTGCGGGGGTCAGGTCTGCTCACAGGTCTAGCTGTGAGCACATTTCAGGGGGCACTTTGCAAAAGGAAAGGCAAGGCAGGCATTTCCTGAAAGAGAAGCCAGTGAGGTAGTGCTTACATTTTTCTTCTACTTGGTCAGAGGAAAATGGAAAAAAAACTATCAGATTTGGACAACAGTTTGAGACTCATTAAGAGATTCAAGGAGCAGCCAAAGAATCTGCCAGGGACTTCTGAATGTCCCCTCACCCATCCCTCAGTTCACAGACAGCACCAGCTTCTCCTGGGCTGCTGCATCAGGGTCTATCTGAGCTGCTCCTTAGCACCTCCAAACATGGGGGTGCCCCTAGACAGTCCCCTGCTCCTGGGAGGTTTCTGCAGGGAGAACTGGGCTCACTTGTGAGTGTCGTTGTCCTTCATGTGAGTGAGGTGCAAGTACACGACAGTGATGAAGCGGGTCCCATGAGAAAGTCCAAACAAGGGTTTTTTTTTTTTTTTTTTCCTGTTGGAATGCACAAGGGTTTATGCTGAGAACGACTGAAGCGCCAAAGTTTTCTGCTCTATCAAATAATGTTCCCACAGTGAGTAGGCACCTTTGTGTGTTTGTGTGTGCACCATCATATATATTATTTATACGCATGCTTATATATCAACAGACTCCTCCACTTATCCTTTTGCAGAGTAGATTTGAATTCTAAATATTGAAGAGCCCTGCCATAGAAGGGGTGGACATCGCCTCCTGCAGGTTGTGTGCATCAAAGCTACTCCTTCTCTCTGCAGTGCCTGGAATAAGGGTGCAGGGTGCAGGGTTAAAAGAGGCATGAGGACAAGGTCTATCTCTAGACCTCTCGACATGTAGAAAGGGTAAGGTCTATCCTTGTTTCCTTTTGACTGTTTTTCCCCATTGCTGGAGTGAGACCTGGTGTGGCAGACTCAGATACAAATATCTCTGTTGAGGAGGGCAAGAGTGATGGAGGTGAATCACTCACAGAGCTCTTCTCCTTCACATACAACTAGTGTGAGGGCTGTATTCAGCTCTGATGCTGGTGAATGGAGAATATTCCCACTTGGTCTCTGGACTAAGTCCATTCCAAGCAATGCAATATGCCATTCCAAGGCATCTCCACAAATACCAGTCAAAGACTAGTGCATCTATTTCCACCTGCAGCAAAGCAGAAACAACTCCTCCGGAGCTATGGGCAGGAGTCCCTGCTGAACTTGGCACACTCAGCCAGTTCAAAGTGGAGCACCAGAAAGGGAGCTGAAATAAGGGAGAGAGGAAATGTGGGGAGTTCCTTGAGAAACTGAAACGGTTTGGCTCAGAAAAGCCTTCCTTAACTTTTGGCTTTCTTTCCTTTCTTGGACAGGACTCCTGTGCCCCTAAGGAACTAATGTACAACAGCAGCTCCTTCAACGAGTTCCTCCTCCTGCCATTCTCAGACAGGCGGGAGCTGCAGCTCTTGCACTTCTCGCTCTTCCTGGCCATCTACCTGGCTGCCCTCCTGGCCAACGGCCTCATCATCACAGCCGTAGCCTGCGATCACCACCTCCACACCCCCATGTACTTCTTCCTCCTCAACCTCTCCCTCCTCGACCTGGGCTCCATCTCCACGACTGTTCCCAAAGCCATGGACAATTCCCTGAGGAACACCAAGGCCATTTCCTACTCGGAATGTGCTGCCCAGTTATTTTTCATGGTCTTCTTGTTAGGAGGAGAGTTTTTTCTCCTGACATTTATGGCCTACGACCGCTACGTTGCCATCTGCAGACCCCTGCACTATGGGACCCTGCTGGGCAGCAGAGCTTGTGTCAAAATGGCAGCAGCTGCCTGGGTCAGTGGTTTTCTCTATGCTCTCCTGCACACGGGGAACACATTTTCCCTACCCCTCTGCCAAGGCAATGTGTTGGAGCAGTTCTTCTGTGAGATCCCCCAGATCCTCAAGCTCTCCTGCTCACACTCCTACCTCAGGAAAGTTGGGATTCTTGGGGTTAGTGCCTGTTTAATCTTCGGGTGTTTCATTTTCATTGTGATGTCCTATGTGCAGATCTTTGCTGCTGTGCTGAGGATCCCCTCTGAGCAGGGCCGGCACAAAGCCTTTTCCATGTGCCTCCCACACCTGGCTGTAGTCTCCTTGTTTGTGATTCCTGTATTGTTTGCCCACCTGAAGCCCCCCTCCATCTCCTCCCCACTTCTAGATATGGTTGTGTCCATTCTGTACTCCGTGGTGCCTCCAGCCCTGAACCCCCTCATCTGCAGCATGAGAAACAAGGAGCTCAAGGAGGCACTGAAGAAACTCATCCAGCGGGTACAAGGTCAGTGGTAACAACTGTTTCATTCACTCACCAGGATATCTAGCACCGAGGCTGTATTTTATCCATTTCTTTCTTTTTTACTTCTCTCTTTTACATCCATCTTAAAATAATAAATAATAAAATAAAGATACCCAGTTTTTGTCACATCTGCACAGGAATCTCTCATTAGCACTGAAACATAGACCATGATAAAGCAGGAAGGCAGGCTTCCGCCTTCACTAGCAGAGAGGGGGGATTCTCTGAGCCGCTTCTTTGAGCTCCCTTGGATGTGCCCAGTGCAGGGAGGTGAGTTTCCCTCTGCAGCGTCTTTTCCAGCACTGACACCAAGGAACCTCTGGGGTACAGAGTCACGGCGGGACAAGGGCAGGTGGGCTGAGACCAGGGGTCCAGTCTTGTTTAGGAGATCTCAGCTCTCGTGCCTATGGTTAGAGTGCGATCTCAAATCTCTCTAATATGACAGAAATGGCAAGCAAGCGTCACCACAGGTTTCCATGGTTCCATGCAAAGCTCTAACACACAAAACTAAACATGAGTGCATTGAAGAAAAGTCTAGAGGCAGCCTTCCCATGGCAGTTCATCTTTCCTGAAGACACATTCCAGGAGGGCAGCAGGACTTTCTCTATTTAGAGTTGGCCTCCTCATTTCCGTGCTGTCCTTCCATGCTTTATTCTGCAGATATGGCCCAAGAACTCTCATAACCTGGTAGAGAGAGGCTTGTTTTCCCTCGTACCCTGGAAGAACAGGCAGGACCAGTCCTTCAGATCCCTTAAGCAACAGCTGGATTCCAGAATAACATTTCCATAATAAAAGGGGATCTTCCTTATGATGGTCCTGAATCTGGCCTCTCTTTAGAAACAGGAATCAAAAAATACGCCCAAGGCTGTGCAACCACAAATGGGCCTGCTCTTCTGCTTGTGAACTCCATGAGATCCAGGGGATGACCTCAGCATTCCAGGGTGATCTGTTAGCCTGAATCCAGGGTTCATCTCTCAGTGACCACTGCAGATAGATAGGCAATGGTCTCTGCATTGCCTGTGTCAGGCTGCCCCACACGTGACTGTGCTGATGAGAGAACCCCCAGGGGATCTCCAGGCACAGGGTTTGCCTGGGAGTGGGCACTGAGTGCAGCTTTAACAAAACAGGGATGACCCACAGTGCAGGGACCAGAAGGTAGAGCACTAAACCCAGGTGCACATGGGGAAAGGAGGGCTCTGCAATCCCCAGAGAGGCAGTGGGGACCCAGGAGGCCCAGGGAAGGGGCAGTGGAGGGTGATTCCTGCACCTGCAGTGAAACACCACAGCCTGGAGCTAGTGGCCACCCAAAGACATCTCCTGCCATTGCAATATTGTGGGGGCACTCTGAGTACCGTCAGACCTCAGCCACCAGTATCAGTGGTCACAAGGGCACACTGATGGCTCATGCTCAATTTGTTGCCAGCCATGATTCCCAGTTCACTATTTGTGGAGCTGCTCTCCAACAGCCTGTCCAGGTGCATGGGGTTATTCCTCCCTAGCTGCAAGACCCTGCACTTGCCCGTGTTGAAATTCATGAGGCTCCTCTACCCCCAACTCTCCAGGCTGTCCAGGTCCCTCTTAAAGCCTGCAGAGACCTCTGGGCTGTCAGCCATTCCTCCCACTTTTCTATCCTCGGCAAACTTGCTGAGGGTGCACTTTGTCCCTTCAGGTCACTGATTAATAAACTGAACAGGTTTTGACTGACTCCTGATACCAAGAGTTGCAGGTCTCCAACTGGGCTCTGCGCCACTGATCACAACCCTAAAGTCTAAACCCCAAACCCAGCTGCTCATATGGAGGTGACCTCACAGGTGCAAACCCACCACATCCCTGCTGCTGCCTGTGGCCTTCAGAGACAGCAGCTTCCTCTGGGACATGGTTTTTCCTGCCTTTCCTGACTTTATTAGGAGTCGCTCTGGATGGCTGTGAATTGGCAGTGTGCTATCACCTCTTCTTTGGAATAATAATGCAAAGCCTTAAAAAGATGAAAAACTGATTGTTGTCTTCATCTTTAAGCTACACTCCCCCAACCTCTCCAATTAGCCACGGTCACTTGAAGGAAATTGCCAAGAGAGCCCTAGTTTATCGCAGCTTTTTGCTTTTTAATGAGCTCCATGCAGTACTTGGAGCTGAGTCCATGAATTGCAGCTATTGAAAGGAGATGGAAGAAATCACTTAAGAAGTCAAAGTCAGAAGGAAACCCTAAAGTTTTGTGGAGCATTAATGGATCCCACTGAGGCCATTAACTACAACAACTCACCAGGGGCTGATTAAAGTTAAAAAATATAATCATTGGTAATAGTTAGGTAGATTAAAAACTCATGTGGCTCTCATGCCGAATACACCCTTGATGTGTTTTATCAAGGAAAATGGCAGAGCACAGGCGGAGAAACCCTGGGAAGGGAGATCCTTTCCTCCATGTGTTGCCCACGTCCTCCCTGTCATCAGTGTTTGGGTGAGGGTGTGCAATGCTGAGTGTAGGACAAACACACGACACCTCCCAGGGTCCCCAGAAGGATAAAGGGGGTAAAGAAGTCCTGATGATTCCTGATAGGCCTCGGTGACAGACACAACAGCCATAGTCAAGAGGATAAAGACCTCCATTCTGTTGGGGCCTTGGCAGCGCCCTTGGCCATCTCTACCACAGGTCATCCTAGACCTGCTCCTGCGTCCCTGCAGACTATAGACACCCAATCTGCTTCCCCAGCAAGTTCTCACAAGAGGTTCTCCTTCCCTTCCTTGATGGCTTTTCCATTCTCAGAGGCTGTTTCTGGAAACACAAAGCCATGGGTGGTGACGGACTCGCTGTGGGTGCCCTGTAGCACCACTGCTCCACCCTTCAAGTGATATTTCTTCATCCTATTGCCCAATCTGAGCTTCCCAAGCTGTATTTTGGTCCTGTTTCCTCTTATCATGCTGCTTCCCACTACCAAGGAAGTCTCTTGGCAGCCTCGCAATGTGGGGACGAATATAACCTTGTGTGTCATGACAGAGTGGAACGTGAGGAACTGAAGTGCCAGGGCCTGAACGACAGGCCCGAGTCGAGGCTGACTTAGAGATGAATACGGCACTGCCTTTGCAGTACGCAACACTCGCCTGTAGAATTGCTCATGCTAGCTTGCACGGGGGCTTATTAAACTGTAGATTTTTAAGCTCTCGTGCGGCTGTTTTTCACCTTGAAGGGAACCCTCCCATCCGAGGCCTGGGCTCTGAGCAGATCCCCATCCCACATGATAGGGAAAGTATGCCACATCAGATGCCACTGCTCACAAACAAAATGCAAGTTATCATGATTTGCTGATTTAGCTCTATTAAAGATAGACACACTTGCTGCGATTTTGGAGACCTCACGGGTGGATGCACCACATAAGACCTCCCAGTTGCAGGGAAGGTCTCCAAATCCTCGCCACAACAGGGACTCCCCAGCGACTGCGGATCTGGATGATGCTGACATATGATGACATATTTAGGCAATTGGTGATGTATCTTTTATTCACTATTCTCTTTCTCATATAGTAATGGTTAGGTGCATTACCTTGCCTATTTTGTCTGTTGCTAAAACCAGTGTGTAATAAGCTTATTTTTTTAAATGTATTATTCTGTACTCCCTTAATATTAATAGTGAAATAAGACCATTCTTTCCAGTCGGGTCTGGTTCTTTCCGTCGCCCCGTCTGCCCCAGAGCTGTGCCGGTGCTCTTCTTTCTCATCGTGCTCCTTTGCATGCCCCAAGCCCCCTGCCCTTATGGCCCTGAGTAGCAAGTGTGTGTTACAAGCAGGATGCAAATTATTGCCTGATGACTTTTAAAAGAAGGGAAAGATGCCTCTTCTCTTGCTGCTCTCCAAGAAAAAGCAGCCCAGCCTGAAGCAGGCAATGCCTGTAACAAGACCAAGCAAGGTAGAGCAAGGTCCTTCCTTGTGCTCAGCTTCTTCTATTCCCAGTTGTCACTTTGACCATGCAGATGGCAGGTGAAGTTGTCTGAGGTGTGAAACACAGGAATAACACCAGAGGAGAAATTGCCACTTGTGCACTTTGAGATGTGATCGTGACACATGCAATGGTGCAGTGTGACAAACAGAGAAGGGGTAAAGGGAAGCAAGCTAACCATCAGGAGGCATGAAAGCAGTGCGAGATGCAGTGCCATAAATGCAGCATTCCGATGTGAGACCCTTTTTGGATCTATCAGGCGGTGCTCAGAGAGTCTCTGATGTGTGAAGGTCACTTGCCAAGGGCCAGAGGTACAAGCAGTGTAACTGGAGGGACTGGATTTCTCCAGTTCATGGAGCTCTGTCAGACGTGGGCACTGAACAGTGCAAGAGAGTCCCCTCAGAGCCCATGGTTTTGTGCGTGTCCAGTTTGCGGAAGTGAGCCCTACTCAGATCCTCCTCCAGCAAGGGAAAGTCTTCCTTTCTCCATTTCCCCATGGTCTCCAGGGCCTAGGATTCCTGAGGGTCACTCTTAGCACTAAAGCCTGCGGCAAAGGTGGCCTTTTCTGTGTCCTCTCTCACCAGGACTCTTGGACCATTTAACAGCAGGTCCGTATTTTCCCTAGTCAGGCTTTTGTTCCTGCTGTATTGCTATATTGTATTTTAAATAATAATCTATTATTATTTTATCAGATGATAAGAGTAAAAATTCAGAAAGAAATAAATGAAGAGCACATGTTTCATGCCAAGTACATGGGAATGACACGTGATTGCACACAGGACAGTTTTTGGCACTGACATTGTACCCATTGAGGAAGTTTCCTCAGTGCCTCCTTGAGCTCCTTGTTCCTCATGCTGTAGACAAGGGGGTTCAGTGCTGGAGGCACCACTGAGTACAGAATGGCCAGTACAGAGAGATCCAGAGCTGTGAAGGGTATGGAGGGGGGAGTCGGGTTAATAAAGTGGCTAAGGGTGACATTTCAGTGCCCCTGTGACCGGGAGTAGGAGTCAGACCCAACCAAATGGGTATCACGACCTCTAATCCCTCCGGGGGACTGCAGATGACTGCACAGTCCAGGGCACCTGGACTGCAGAGCATTTCCAAGGGTGCTTGTTGTGTCCAGTTGTGCCTGTACATCCTGCCCCTGGTATTTGACAGATGGTGACCCAGAGGACTCTCCGTTCTCCCTTCTTCCTGACGGTTGAGTTCTCACTGCCTCTCCTGAGACTGCAGAGTCCTCTTTTGCCTGCGAATACCCAGTGCTTTACCTCTAAGAAACTCCATCTTCGAGGACCTCTCCCTTTATGAGGCTCTACTCACAGGCCATCCCAGGCATATGCTGTCCCAGGAGGATCTCTGTGCTCTGCTGACACCGCCAGCTTCCCCTCCATGAGAACAGCCGTCTGACACTGTGCCTTAATACGTAGGAGAGCTGTGCATGTGTAAATCCATGACCATTCAGCGTCTCCACTATCCTTGGACTCTGATAGGTGAATTCTCAAACCAGCCCTTGGTCTCTAAAAGATCATTACATGATTCTGAGCTCTGTGTTGCGGAACCCATGGAGAATCCTGTGCAGCAGGCCCTTGAGGGGTGCAAGTCCTTGGGCCTATTCTTGACACCAGCTTTGGAGGAAAAGCCCAGCTTTCACACACTGTACTGATAGAAATTACTTTATTACAGAGATACTGTTAGGGAGCCAGTCCTTGTCCAGCATTCTACACAACTGAGGGTATCAGGTGAGACAGAGCAGATACCATAAAAAGAGGAATGAATACAAGTAGTTGTGTAGCAACACAATAACAATTATTATCACTAATAAAAGCCATAATAAAAATAACATGAAGAAACAATGCTCAATCAAGTTACGGGATACAGAAGGAGTCATTTGTGGAGAGATGTGGAAAAATTACCACTGCTTAAAAAGGTCCATGAAATCACTTTCCTAATGGCATCCTTGAGCTCCTTGTTCCTCATGCTGTAGATGAGGGGGTTCACTGCTGGAGGCACCACCGAGTACAGAACAGCCAGCACCAGATCCAGAGCTGGGGAGGAGATGGAGGGGGGCTTCAGGTAGGCAAACAGACCAGTGCTGACAACCATACAGACCACGGCCAGGTGTGGGAGGCACATGGCAAAGGCTTTGTGCCGGCCTTGCTCTGACGGGATCCTCAGCACAGCAGTGAAGATCTGCACATAGGACATCACAATGAAAGTGAAACACCCAAAGAATAAACAGGCACTAAGCACAATAATCCCAGTTTCCCTGAGGTAGGAGTCTGAGCAGGAGAGCTTGAGGATCTGGGGGATCTCACAGAAGAACTGCTCTACCACATTGCCTTGGCAGAGGGGAAGGGAAAATGTGTTCCCAGTGTGCAGGAGAGCATAGAGAAAACCACTGGCCCAGGCAGCTGCTGCCATTCTGACACAAGCTCTGATGCCCAGCAGTGTCCCATAGTGCAGGGGTCTGCAGACGGCAACGTAGCGATCATAGGCCATCACAGTGAGGAGGCAATACTCCGCTGAAATTGAAAAAAAAGAAGAAAAACATCTGAGTTGCACATTCCAGATAGGAAATGGCCCTGTTGTCCCACAGAGAATTGGCCATTGATTTGGGGACAAGGGTGGAGATGGAGCCAAGGTCAAGTACAGAGAGGTTGAGGAGGAAGAAGTACATGGGGGTGTGGAGACGGTGGTCGCAGGCTACGGCTGTGATGATGAGGCCGTTGGCCAGGAGGGCAGCCAGGTAGATGGCCAGGAAGAGTGAGAAGTGCAAGAGCTGCAGCTCCCATGTGTCTGAGAATGGCAGGAGCAGGAATTCTTTGAGGGAGCTGCTGTTGAACATTTCCTCCCCATACATATGGGGAATTCACCAAGGAAAAAAACAGACAGAGACAAGTTAGGAGACACTCTTAAAAGGAAAATAAACTAATTAATGAAGTTTTCTTATCTATTTGTCTCATTCCCAGATCTCTGAGGCTCCTGCCTCTTCTACCTAGAGGATGATGTTACTCTAAAAAGAGAGCAGCCCCTGCTGAGAGCAGAGTCTGATTCCAGAGTGCCCATCTCTGACCCTTTCTACATGCACCTGAGGGAGGTCTCCACACTCCCCTTCTAGCAAACAACACATAAGACCCTTTTCTGCTGCCCATTTACAGCCTCCCACCATCACTTCCATACTATCAGGATTTCCATAGGTTCCCCATGGGTCGCTGACATACCACAGATATGCCATGAGACAGCAGAGCCTTTCTGGAGGGCAGGTGGCAGCCTGCAGGGCACCACAGGGTAACAGCCAAATGACTGTCAGGATTTAAGACGGACTTTCCTTAAGGGACAATCAACTTATTTCTCTGTACTGCATTTCCCGGAGCTCCACAGGACAGAATGCGGCTGCAGAGACCTCACTCCCTTGGAAATCCCTCTTTTCCACTACTTGTAGCTTTGGTGCCTGAACTGCAGCTGAGTACTCCCAAGCACAGGAAGCAGAGAGCAAGAACAGGAGCAGCATGGGCAGGAGAAGGATTAAGGAGCAACACCATGACCCTGTTGCCAAGGGAGGCAAGGAGAGGGACAGAGAGGCATTCTGGAAAACCTTCGCTTTACCAGCAGGGTATGGCACCTTGCAGAGGGGGACATTGCAGCACTGCCCCTCTCAGCCCTTTGGTGGGGAGGCACCAAAGAGATGCCCCTCTCCTCTGCCACAGCTCTGGCTGCAGAGTTCAGCCAGAGTCCCATGCCCTGCAGTTCCTTCTCCTTCCCTGCCCATCTCTGCTGCCTGGAGCTGTCCCTGCTGGCAGCTCTTTCTCCGTCCCAGTGTCTTGTCCCTGTCACTGCTCAAAGATCCCATGTCACCCTCTGGGTGCTCAGTTCTGCCCTACAGAAACCTCTGGCAATGTCCAGGGGCAGCTCTGTGGTTGCAGGTTGGAATGAGCAGCTCACATAAAGTCCTGGGATGCTGCAAAGAAGATGCTGATGCTGCCTTTAGGCTACAGTGGGAATGAAGCAGCTCACTGATGTTTATCACAGACCCTTTAATCTCTCAGAGAGAAGGTTTACGACTCCCAGCTCATTGCCAAAACAGAAAACTTGTTCCTTCATTCTCCCTGTGAAAATGAGGAAAGTGAAAGTGCAGAGACCTGAAGGAAAGCTCCTTCTCCTTCAAGCAGCTCTTCTCTTGCTTTTCCTCTTGAAAGGACCCTCAGACATGTCCTGCACATGTGCTGGAGCTGCGAGCAGAACCTGAGCCCTGCAGCACCTCTCAAAGGCAGAAAGAACCTGCCCTGCCAGGGATCTCTCTTCCCACCCAAAGCTTCTCCCCACAGCACCACAGGGAGCTCCCTGGGGAGGCTGTGTGCTGACCCTCACGGGTGGCAGAGTCACTGCCCTGGGCAAACAGCACCATGAGGTACAGGGACACTGCTCTGAATCACAGCCCCAGGCAGACCTTGGTGCACTCCCTGCCTTCACAGCCCTACAGCCCTGTGTTCAAGTGGCATAGCCAGGAGAAGCATACCCTGATCCTCTGACCATGTGTCAGGGAATCCCTGCTCTGAAGCATCTCCTCCTCCTGCTATGTTCTGCTTACTGCAGGAGAGAGACCATTAAAAATCCTATGAGCCATGTTTTGGCTGGGATGCAGACACCCCCTCCAGGAACCTCAGCAGCATTGCCCTGCAGACAGAGACTCACTGTTTCAAGGGCTGTGAAGATTTCCCACACAATGAGCTCTGCTCCCGCTCCACACTGCCGTTCCCCTCTCGCTGCCTTCTCTCCTCCCCTGTCCGCAGCAGCAGGCAGTGCCCGCAGCCCTGCTGCTCTTGGCACAGGAGCTGCTCCTGCACTCGGCTGTCTCTGGGCAGTGCTGCCAGGCTGCCACGAGCTGTCTCCATCCCAGGAGCCTGGCCCCGCTCAGGAGCAGAGGAACAGCTGAACTCACCAATTTCTCTGTCCCTTGTCCCCCCTCCTCCTGGGGAATGTTCCCTCAAGAAAACTAAAATAATCATCTGTTTTCCTTTTCTCATGAGTGGAGAGGGATTCCAACATTGCAATTTATTTCAGCAAGGAATGAGGAGCTATGAAAGTTGTGAATATAGATTAGAGTTTGACCTGCTGGAAAACAGCTCCGCAGAGAGGGATTTGGGAATCCTGATTGACAAGTAGTTAACTATGAGTCAGCAATGTGCCCTCGTGGCCAAGAGGGCTAATGGGATCCTGGCACCTATCATATGAGGAAAGACTAAGTGAGCTGGGCCTGTTTAGTCTGGAGAAGAGAGGACTGAGAGGAGATCTGATCAGCATGTAGAAGTAAGTACCTTAGGGGTGACTGTAGGGAGGATGGGGCCAAACTCTTCTTGGTGGTGGCCAGTGACAGGACAAGGGGTAATGGGTGCAAGTTGAACCACAGGAAGTTCCAACTCCATGTGAGGAAGAACTTTACTGTGAGGGTGCCAGAGCCCTGGAACAGGCTGCCCAGAGAGGTTGTGGAGTCTCCTTCTCTGGAGATCTTCAAAACTCACCTGGGTGCCACCCTGTGCCACATGCTCTAGGTGTCCCTGCTTGAGCAGGGGAGTTGGACTAGATGAGCTGTAGAGGTCCCTTCCAATGTTAACCACTCTGTGATTCTGTGAACGTGCTGCTGGAGACAGTGCCCATCGTTTCACTTAGCACATCTTCAGAGTGCAATTCAGCTGAGTCTACATTAACTCATCACTCACTCATCAGACAGGGAGGGGAATTACTGCAGCACAAACAGCCTGGCAATCATCAATTACTAATGCCACTGCTCTTGTTACACCATGCTCACTTAGGCACTGGGTTCATTTAGCAGCCTAAAAGATCTTGCTGGACTCCCTGGTCCAATAGTAGCTCGCTGCAATTCTCTGCTCCTTGTCCACGTTCACCAGAGAAGATCATACTCACAGCAGCACAAATTCATGGTGCCAAGTGCTCCATCTCCCTCCCCTTGATTAAGGAGCTGCCTTTCTCCTGGGCTGCAGAGCTCCACAGGTGTCAGCCCCTCCACGGGGCACCCTCAGCAAACCCTCTCGTCCCCGCCGCTGCTGCTGGCCCCTCACTGCTCTGGCAGCAGCGACCTCAGCGCCAGCACCCGCCGTGAGCCTCCTGCTGGCCCAGCAGCTCCTCGGGCAGGGGGACCTCGCTCGCGCACAGCCCAGCGTGGGCTGCTGCCGCCGCGGGCTGCAGGGACACCAGGTTCCTCGGCAGAGCCGCCCCGGCCAGGAAGGGGCTGCTGACGTCACAACCAGCTGCGCGGCCTGGCCTATCAGGGGCTGCGGCAGCAGTGACGTCACCAGCCGACGCCCACGCGTCAGCACAGAGCCAGCCCTGCAGAGAGCAGGGGCCTCCCGGCAGCGTCCCCGCAATGGCCTCCGTGTCCCTGCCCGCTGCTGAGACACCCCTGGCCTCACAGGCAGCGCCTGCTGCTGCCCCGGCAGCTCCGCGCACACAAGGGACCTCCCCGCGTGTCTGCACCAGACCCCGCTGCCGGCCGCGCTGCTGCTGGGACAGGAGCGGCCTCAGAGCCCGTCCCCAGCCATGGGCCAGCGCTGGCCTCGCAGCTGCTCTGCCAGCAGGGACCTCCCAAGGAACTGCCCAGCCAGGCGCCTCTTGCTGGCCTGCCCGGGACTCAGCAAAGAGCAGAGCTCACGGTCACCCTCACAGACATGGATGGACCTGCTAATGCCTGGTGCTGTCCAGTCAGGAGCACAGACAATGTGACCCCCCTCCCAAGCAGCAGCAGTGCCATGTGCCTGCTGCTGGCCTCCCAGGTGCTTACAAACATTGACTTGACCGTCATCTGACTAGATGATCTCCAAACGTCCCTAGCAACCAGAGAAAGGTGCCTTCTCTCACTCAAGCCCCCTTGAAGCTGCTTATGAGCCAGCAATGTCCCCTTGCCACCAAGAAGGCTAGTGGTCTCTGGGGTGCAATAGGAAGACTGTTACCAGGAGGACAGGGTAGGTCATCCTGCCTCTCTACTAAGTCCTGGGGAGGCCACCCCTTGAGTCCTGTGTCCAGTGCTGGGCTCCCCAGTACAAGAGGGACATGAAGCTACTGGAGAGAGCCCAGCATTGATCTACAAAGTTGATCAGGGAGCTGGAGCATCTCTCCTATGATGAGAAGGTGAGAGAACAGGGTCTGTTTTAGCCTGGAGAAGAGAAGGCTGAGAGGGGATCTTATCAGGGTGTGCAAATACCTGAAGGGAGGATGCCAAGAGCAGAAGAGGATGGCCCAGACTCTTTTCAGTGGTGACTAGTGATGGAACAAGAGGCAACAGACACAAATTGAAGCACAGGAAGTTCTGCCTGAATTTGAGGAAAGGCATCTTGACTGTGAAGGTGACAGAGCACTGGCATGGGTTGCCCAGAAAGGTTGTGGAGTCTCCTTCTGTGGAGACATTCCAGATCTGCCTGGACAGGATCCTGTACAATGTGCTGTAGGTGACACTGCTTGATCAAGGGGTTTGAACTAGATCATCCCCAAAGCTCCTTCCAACCTCAACCATACTGTGATTCTATAAATGGTCTCCACTGGAATAGATCAGCTTTTTGAGCTGTAGGGATCTGCCGGTCCCTCAGCTTTATTGTGAGTGCTGCTATAGTAGGATAGAAGGCATCCAGGGTCATTAGAGATGAGCAAGGAAATTGCTGACCTGGACTCCCACTGAAGCTCTATCTCCAGTGATTCCATTAGGACCTTTAGGCCAGGAGCTTGCAAGCAGACCATGTGCATGCATAGCCTGGTAAGGGGAATCCCACCTGCCATGTATTTGTGGAGTTGATGAGTTAGCTGAATCCTTCTCCAAACCTGGCGCTTCGGAACAGACATGTGGAGCCCCAATAAGCCATCTGAATAAGTCATCTGAATCATATATGCACCATGTATCAACAAGCTCCCTTCTTATCCCTGTCTGCGTGTCCTGCCTAGTTAATAGATGTGAATCAGGATTTCCCGTGGGACATTTCTAACTTTGGTAGATAATCATTGTCTGATGAAATAAACTGCAATGTTGGAATCTGTATCCCTGTACTCTTTAGAGAAGGAAAACAGCTTACTCTACTTGAGGGAACATATCCCAGAGGGAGGAATCCCAAGGGACAGAGTAATTCATGAATTCAGCTGGGCCGCAGCTCGTGGCAACCTGTCAGCACTGCCCAGAGACAGCCGAGTGCAGGAGCAGCTCCTGTGTCAAGAGCAGCAGGGCTGTGGGCACTGCCTGCTGCTGCGGACAGGAGAGAGGACAGAGAGGTGAAAGGCAGCGTGGAGTGGGAGGACAGAGGAGAGCTCATGGTGGGAGCAATCTGTGACACGGTAAGTTGCCGGCTACAGGGTAATGCTAATGAGGTTTCTGAAGGGGTCTGCAGCACCCCTCCCAGCTGATGACTTTTTTTTTTTTTTTTTTTTTTTTGAGGACTGTTCTCCCTGCTTCTACTTTGCCTATGAGGAGATGCTTCAGAACAGAAATTCCCTGTCCTAGCATCACAAGGTCAGGGCATCATGGCTGCTTCTTCTGGAGCTGGTGCAAGACAGTGAAGGCAATGTGGGCACACAGGTTCTTCAGAGCACTGTTCTTCAGAGCAGTGTCCATGCGCCCCAGGGTGCTGTGTGCCCGGTGCAGCGATTCTGTGAGGATCAGCACTCAGCCTGCCAGGGCGCTGCAGGGAGAAGCTCTGGGTGGGTGGAGAGATCCCCCGTGGGCAGGTTCATTCTCCTGCTGAGAGGCTGCTGTGTGGGGTCAGGGCTGCTCACAGCTCAGCCTCACCCCCACAACATATCTGGAAGGGCCTTTTCAAGAGGACACTCTTGGGAAGATTCTATGAAAGGGAAGGGAATATCCAGAGGCTAGGATTTTGTTTTGTATCTTTGACAAGGCAGCAAATGAATGGGACATTTTAGCTTTAGATGCCTGAAGGAGAGTTCTGCAGTGCTGCTCTGAGGGATCAATAGGTCTGCGAGGACCCCAGATTATTCCTTCAACTGCCTTTTCACCTGTGGGCAGCAGCAATATCCCCTTTGCAGCTCTCCTCATTCTCATTGTGCTTAGTCTCACTCTGCTCTCAAGGGGAAGGGCTCCAGGGCATTTCTGACCTCCTCTGCAGTCAGATTTCCAGAACAGCAGAGCCGGCTCTCTCCTGCCATGTGCCTATTTCCCATTGCAAGGCACAGGGGCTGAGAACCACTGCCCTGGGAGTCCACACTGTCTGGGAGGTGCAACCTGGGGACGGTGCCGCTCTGTCTGTCTGTCCTCCCTTGGCAGCAGTCACAGTGTTTCTCCTCATTTCCCTGCCTCTCCTTTCTGCTCTTGTCCTGGCAGTCAGCTGGGGCTTCAACTACAAATTCAGATACTCACCCTGAGGTCCTGCCATGGAGGTGTCTGGAGATGGGCAATGTGCCCAGGGTGCTGGGCAGTGTCATTGGAGGGGCTGCAAAGGGGTTGACTCTCCCTTTAGGAGACCCTGTGACTGTCAGGACACGTGACTGTCTCTGTTGTCCTGCTGGGGTTGTGAGGTGTCCTCCAGAAGAGGATTCAGTGCACAGAGTCTTTGCCATGTCAGTAGCAGTGTCCTGTTCTCTTCATCACGTATCCACCTTGAACTTAGAGGGAGAGCAGAGTTAAATGAGTGATTTGAAACCAGCCTTCTATGATCTCAACAAAGTCCAGGGTTGTCTGGAGGAACAAGGCAGATGGACTCAACAGCACTCCTCACTGCTCCCTAAGCAGCAGAGAGCCCATTTCCTTCTCCAGTCTGCTTAATGTTCACATTTACAGAAATAGAGACATCTGTCTTTATCTGCATGTCAATAAAGACATGCAAAGAACCTGACGAGATATGGTGACAGAATCTAAAAATTTTCAAAATAAGTAATTCTAAAGCAAAATGCTAAAACCCCCTACTGCACCCTGAACTCCTTGGAAGTGTGTGTGGCAATATTAAAAGACCCTTTATCTTAAAGGTGGATGTCCTGTGACATCAACTCTGAAAAAGAGAGATATCAGGAACCAGTCCTTTATACACATTGGCGTAGAGTAACTCAGGCTCTGGCTCCTGCCAGAACACTCAGCTGGAGCAGAGAATGAGGAGCTGACTGAAGGTGACAGTGAGAAGAAGAAATTACTGAGAGCTGGAACAGAGGTAGAGAAGCATTTCTATGAAAAATGGAAAGTTTATTTCAGAGAAAATTCTTCTAAGCTATTATTGCCTTTTCTTCCCTATGCAGTTTTCCTGAGCCCAATAGAACAGATGTCTAACAGCAGCTCCCTCAACGAGTTCCTCCTCCTGCCATTCACAGACACACGGGAGCTGCAGCTCTTGCACTTCTCGCTCTTCCTGGCCATCTACCTGGCTGCCCTCCTGGCCAACGGCCTCATCATCACAGCCGTAGCCTGCGACCACCGCCTCCACACCCCCATGTACTTCTTCATCCTCAACCTCTCCCTCCTCGACCTTGGATCCATCTCCACCACTGTTCCCAAATTCATACACAATTCCCTCATGGACACCAGAGCCATTTCCTACTTGGGATGTGTTGGGCAGCTCTTAAGTTTTACTATTTTCATGTCAGCAGAGTATTGTCTTCTCACAGTCATGGCCTATGACCGCTACGTTGCCATCTGCAGACCCCTGCACTACGGGAACCTCCTGGACAGCAGAGCTTGTGTCAGAATGGCAGCAGCTGCCTGGGCCAGTGGTTTCCTCAATGCTCTCCTGCACACTGGGAACACATTTTCCCTACCGCTCTGCCAAGGCAATGTGGTAGAGCAGTTCTTCTGTGAGATCCCCCAGATCCTCAAGCTCTCCTGCTCAGATTCCTACCTCAGGGAAGCTGGGATTATTGTGCTTAGTGCCTGTTTAGTCTTTGGGCATTTCATTTTCATTGTGGTTTCCTACGTGCAGATCTTCAGAGCTGTGCTGAGGATCCCCTCAGAGCAGGGCCGGCACAAAGCCTTTTCCATGTGCCTCCCGCACCTGGCCGTGGTCTCCCTGTTTCTCATTACTATTTTGCTTGCCTACCTGAAGCCCCACTCCATCTCCTCTCCATCTCTGGATTTGGTGCTGGCTGTTCTGTACTCGGTGGTGCCTCCAGCAGTGAACCCCCTCATCTACAGCATGAGGAACAAGGAGATCAAGGATGCATTGAGGAAGCTTGTTCATTTGGTACCAGTTCCTCAGAAATAAGCTGCCGCTGCCCATCTCTCTGCCCGTTCGTGTCAGTCTTGGCTTTGCTCTAATTAAAGGGGATTTCCTCATTGTGTTGCTTGAATGTTGCTCTCTCCTTCCAAAGGCGCATTTTTAATTACTCAAGGGCTTTCACTCTTCAAGACCCTGTTGCTTTGCAGGGCTCTCCATGGGCTCCGTGCAATGTCCTCATAGGTGACAAGTTAGGCAGTGAGTTCTGGATCCAGTTCTCACTTGTGGGTGTTCAGCGCTCCTGCAGGTGATGAATGGTCAAGCGGTATCCCCCAAATGACAGGACTGGAGACAGATATAGATCCCCCAGGCGACCACAGGGCATCTCCAAGGGGACCATGTGCCTTGGGGTGGGCTGTGAATCCAGCTTCAAAAACTCAGGTGGAGTCACCCAAATATAAAGGGCAAAGCCAGTGAATGTCCAGGCTAGTGATAGCTCTGTAGTCCCACAAGTGGAAGAGAGGGCCCTGCAGGCACATTGAAGGGTGCCTGCAGAGCCATTCCTGTCACCTTCAGTGTCATGGGCTGGGTCTTGGGACAAACTGAAACACATCCTGAGCCATTTGAAAAGCCCAGTGATTGCTCAGCCCTTCGTCCAAGGCCACAGACCCCCTTGGAAGGGTTATCAGGTGCAGTGGTGCCTGTCCAACTGGCTCTGCTACTCACTGCAAGCACCATGGGCCATGTGGGGTCACTTTTGGACCCTGTAGGCCAACAGTTAAGTGCTCTGCAGAGCAGCAGCAGCCACCTGGGGCCCTGCTGCTGGGCGGACCAGCACCAATGTCCCCACCTGCAGAAAGACTTTTGGCAGAGCAAGGATACACCTGGAGAAGAGGAAAGCAGCAGTTGTGCTGTCAAGGAGGAATAAACAAGAATGAGAAATCTGCTTCTAGGTAGATCACCTAAGGGCAGGCTGCTGTGTCCCTGCCAGAGGAGCCCCGCAGCAGGGACTCTTGTGCTGTGCTGGAGACAGGGGCTGGCATGGGGGGCTGCGGGCAGTCGGACACTCCAGTCCCTTAATCATCTTCAGCGCTCTACGCTGGACCCTCTCTAGAATTTCCACATCCCTCTTGTACTGGGGATCCCAGAACTGCACCCAATGCTCCAGGTCCAGCCTCACCAGAGCTGAGGAGAGCGGCAGGATCACCTCCCTCATCCTGCTGGCAACACTCCTCCTGATGCAGCCAGGAGCCCATTGGCCTTCTTGGCCACGAGGCCACGTTGCTGCCTCATGGTTAATCTATTGTCAACCAGGACTCCCAAATCCCTCTCCGCGGAGCTGCTTTCCAGCAGGTCAGCCCCTAATCTGTCCTGGTGCCTGAGGTTATTCCTCCTCAGGTGCAGGACCTGGCACTTGTCCTTGTTGAATTTCATGAGGTTCTTCTCTGCCCAATACGCCAACCTCTCCAGGTCCCTCTGAATGGCAGCACAGCCCTCTGGAGTGTTGGCCACTCCTCCCAGTTTGGTATCATCTGCAGACTTGCTGAGGGTGCCCTCTGTCCCCTCGTCCAAGTCATTGATGAACAAGTTGAACAGCACTCGGCACAGTATGGGCCCCTGGGGGACACCACTGGCCTCAGGCCTCCAACTAGACTTGGCCCCATTTATCACAACCCTCTGAGCTCTGCCATTCAGCCAGCCCTCAATTCACCCCATTGTCCACTCATCCAGCCTGCACTTCCTGAGCTGCCCTATGAGGATGTAACAGGAGATGGTGTCAATCTATGTGAGGAAAGGAGCTTCCTTCATGAAAGGAAGAGGTGAAGTGGGTGAGGAAGAAGCACAGAGGAGGGAAAGGGGAAGAGCTAAAGGAAGAGGTGGAGGGGGAGAGGAAGAAGCACAAAAGGGAGAAAGGGGTCAAGGCAAAAGGAGATGGGAGGTGGGTAAGGTATATGCACAGAGGTGGGAAAGGCAGAGAGGAAAGGGGAGAGGTGGCGGAGGTGAGGAAGAAGCACAGAAAGGGGCTAGGGTGAGAGTTAAAGGAAGAGGTGGAGCGGGAGAGGAAGAAGCAAGGAGGAGGCAATGGGGGACAGCTAAAGGAAGAGGTGGAGCAGGCGAGGAAAAAGCACAGAGAAGGGTAAAGGGGAGAGGAAAAGGGAGAGGTGGAGCAGGCAAGGAAGAAGCCAACAAGAGGGTTAATAAAATAAAACTAAACTAAAACTATCCCCAACCCAACCTTCATCCTTCTGCTGGAGCTGCTCTCCTCAGAGTGCGACCCTGAGGGTGGTGTTCTGACCCAACACAGCCTTGGTTGCCATGGGCATTGCCCCATCACAATGGCCTTGGGGACATGATGCCAACCGCATCACAAAGCCCTGGCCGTTGCCATAGAGACTCTCACGGGGTATATCCTGGTGGTGGCCAAGGGCACCCACATCTCATCTCAGTGCCTTAGTGGTCAGCAAGGGGAGGCCTTTTGGGTCCCTGTGCCATAGTTTGGCCACCCTCACCGATTTTTATTTGGGAGAGCACAGCCAGTGGGGCCACATGCGTGTTCTACCACTCTTTTTGGCACAGTGGACACCATGCCTCTATACCAGATCCCATTTGGGCTCTCCAGTTCTGCCAGGAAACAAACAAACCGGAGGGAGTTCAGCACAGGGACAAGTTGGTCAGGGGCTGGAGCACGGGGCAGGTAAGGAGAGGCTGGAAGAGGGATGTTTGTTCAGCCTAGACCAGAGAAGGACAGGAGAGATCTTCATGCTGTGCACAAATACCTTGTGGAGGGCACAGAGCAGCAGGATTTTCTTGGAAGGACACGCTAATTGCATGGGAGGCAGCAAGGAAAAGATGGACAATGGGAAATTTGCAGCGTATGAAGGATTCACAGACTTCAGTGATGTGAAACCAAAAACCTTTATTTAAATGCAACTTATAGAGCTCCTGACCCCAGAGACAGCCCCCGCCCTGCCCAGCAGGACACGAAGCTCCCCACAGGATCGAGGGGGGAAATTCTGTGTGGGAAGATGATCCTCTACCAGGACAGGCTCCTTCTGCTGGGAGGGTGCTACAAGGCTCAGATCTGCTCACAGGTCTAACTATGAGTACATTTCAGAAGGAACTTTTACAAAAGGAAAGGCAGGGCAGGCATTTCCTGAAAGAGTAGTTTGACACATTCATTTACACCTGCAGCACAGCAGAAAAAACTGCTTTGGAGCCATGGGCAGGGGTCCCTGCTGCACATGACACATTCAACCAGGGCAGAGCAGAGTCGCAGAAAAGGGAGGTGAAATAAGGGAGAGAGAGGAAATATGGGTGTTTCCTTGAGAAACGGAAAGGATTTCTCTCCCCAAATCCATGGCCAATTGTGTGTGGAACAGCAGAGCTATTTCCTACTCAGGATGTGCCGCCCAGGTTTTCCTGGTAGCATTTTTGTTTTCAGCAGAGTTTTCTCTCCTCACAGTTGTGGCCTATGACCACTACGTTGCCATCTGCAGACCCCTGCACTACAGGACCCTCATGGGCAGCAGAGCTTGTGTCAAAATGGCAGTAGCTGCCTAGGGCACTGGCTTTCTCAATGCTCTCCTGCACACTGGGAACACATTTTCCCTACCCCTCTGCCAAGGCAATGTGGTGGAGCAGTTCTGTGAGATCCCTCAGATGCTCAAACCCTGCTGCTCAGTCTCCTACCTCAGGGAAATTGGGCTCATTGGGGTTACTGTCTCTTTGGGCTTTGGGTGTTTCATTTTCATTGTTGTGCCCTTCGTGCAGATCTTCACTGCTGTGGTGAGGATCCCCTCTGAGCAGGGCTGGCAGAAAACCTTTTCCATGTGTCTCCCGCACCTGGTTTCCCTCTTGACCAGCACCACAGTTTTTGCCTACCTGAAGCCCCCCTCCATCTCCTCCCCCGCTCTGGATCTGGTGCTCTCTGTTCTGTACTCAGTGGTGCCTCCAGTGATCAACCCCCTCATCTATAGCATGAGGTACAAGAGTCTCAAGAATGCATTGAAGCAATTAGTACAGTCGGTGCTAGAAATAAGCTCCCCATCCTTCCTAACAAGGAGTTTCTAATGCATTTCAGAGAGTTCTGTGCTTTGGGAAGTCTCTCTGTGTTTATAATATTTTTTTTTTAAACATAACGTTTTTAATTCATGCTACTTTGCCAGAGGGGTGAACCCACTCAGTCTAATTGCCATATCTGCTGTAAATATGTCTGTCCTTGTGTCTCTGTGTCAGTCGTGGCTTCACTCAAATAAAAATGGATTTCCTCAGGACGATGCTTAAAGGTTGGCCTCTCCTTCCAAAGCTGGAGTCCATAATGTGCTCAAGGACTTTAACCTTCACAGAGTCTGTTGCTCTTCTGAGACTCTCCAGGGCCTCCTGGCAATGGTGTGTTAGGTAATGTGGGTTGGATTCAGTTTCCAGCTGTGGGTGCTCAGAGCTCCTGCAGGTGGTGAATGGTCAAGCTGTATCTGTCATATGACAGGGCTGGAGATGGATATGGTGCTTCCAGGAGAGCACAGGGCATCTTCAAGAGCACTGTGTTCCTGGGAGTGAATGGAGCTTCAGGAACTCAAGGGGAGCCACCCAAATGGAAAGGGCTAAAGCAATGAATGTACAGGCTAGGGAGAGCTCTGCAGTCCCACAAGAGGCAGTGGGGACCCAGGAGGCCCAGGGAAGGGAGCCTGGAGAGTCACTGAGGTCACCTTCAGTGTCAGTGTTTGGCTGCCTGGGCAGCTCCTTCCTGCCGGCCTCGGTGCCTGTAGCCAGAGGACCAGCCGGCCCTGCCCAGCCTCCCTCCCAGCTCAGAGCCCAAGGACGGCTCTGCACCAACCCCAACGTGGTACAAGGCTGGGCCCAGCAGGGTTTGTGGGGGGACAGGGCAGTGCGGGCTGTCATGGGGACCATGTCAGAGGGACATTTCCCCAGGGCTGAGCACCCTGCCCTGGGTGCTGTCTGCACAGTGGAGCCAGGGAGCCGTATGCGGGTGCAGGGATAGGCACACATGGAAGCCCCCATGTTCCCCTTGGGAGAAGGGAACCTGCCAGGAGCTCTCCCACCTCTGCCCCACAAGCACCAGTGATGACCAGCCCTGCTGCTGCACCCACACTTTCTTGGTGCTGAACTCAACCATGTCCCCAGGCTGCTCCCTACAGCTGGCTGCAGGGACACCCATGGGGCCTGGCCATTCCTGCTCCTCACAAGCTGCTTGTCCAAGGCAATGCTGGAAGAACAGGCCTGGCGCCATCCTCTTGTCACTGCACTACCTGTGACTGTCACAAGTGAACAGTCCCCTCCAGAGAACGATTCCTGGGACAGGCACTTGGGAACAAGCAGCTGGCAGTGTTGATGGGAGTCCATCCAGGACACGTCCTCTGGGTGGACAAGGAGGCCTCAGGCTCCCTCAGCCTGTTGGGGAGGAGTTGTCCACTGGGAGGAGTGCGGGGAGGAAGGACGTGAGTCCTCCTGTGGTTTGCGAGGTGAAGGTGCTGACATGTGGCAGAGACCAGGGCACTGCTGCCTCCTCGGCCCTCTCCCAGCTCCTGGGAGGTCATTGCAGGAGCCAGCCAGTCCCCAAGAACAGCTATTCCCACAACTTTGCAGCCAGTGGTGGCAGGCTGTGTGCAGATGGGGGGCCCTTTGAGCCGCACACTTGCTCACATTGCTTAAAGGAGACTCTACCCACCTCCTCACCCTGCCTGGGTGCTTGGTCACTCCCATTGTGGTCTCACCCTTGTCACCTACAAGCTTGAACTCAGGCCCTAGCCCTCATGTTCAAAGAGCTCCACACGTCTGAGCTGCCCCTTCACACTAAGGGCAGCCCCTTTGCTCATCTTCCTCCACTCACTCCTGAAGATCTCCTACCCTGCTACTGTATGAGATGTAGAATCCTGTGTGAGATTCCACCACACCTCAGCAATATTTCTCAGTCAGATGGGCACCTCCATCTGCTCCTCTCTCTGCTCCAGGCTTTATGCACTTGTGGATGTCTTCAGTGGCACCTTGTCCTTCCTGGAGAGAGGTTCACCCAAGTTGCCCAAGTTGCCATTAACCACCCTGTTGCCGCTCAAGCGGCGTGGCGACCTGGTTCAGGAACGGCACGGCGACCACCCCCAGGCCGCTCGGGCCATCAGCACGCTGACACCAATGTGGTAGACGGCAAATGGCGTTTATTGATGGGTAGCAAGGTGTTATATAGCTAAGGTTTACAACGTCACATCCGTCTGCTTGCATCATAAACTAACACTATTGGCTATTAGGGGCTCTACCTTTCCGTACAGCACGATATCTTCCGGCCGCCGGACCCTAACTATCTGCAACAGTGTAGTAATCTGCAACATTTCCCCCCTCCCTATGCATAACAAAACTAGCTAAAATATGACTATCTTATTCTTACTTATTCTTATCTAATTACTTATTCTCATTATTATCTTATTCTTATTGCTATCTCATTATTATCTTACTCTTACTTATTGTCATTATTACCTTATCCTTATTACTTACTCTTATTATTATGTTACTCTTACTTACTCTTGTTATTATTCTATTCTTATAGCTTATAACAATCTTAAAATTATATATCATAAACTTGACATAAAAACACAAGGCACAAAGAAGAAGGCACATAGAAGGTAGGGGATGACAGGTAATACCAGGGTGTAGGAATAGGGTGTACCTTGGGATAACTTGGGGATAATACTGAGTGGATATATTCTTAAAGCAGTTGTCGGCGTGCTACTAACATGATGTTAACCTTCTCTAGCCGATTCTTGACAAACGGCATGAGCTTATTCAATATACAGGGTCCAAAGATTATTGCCATCATGATCATTGTGATCGGCCCTATCAAGGTGGATATCAGGGTGGTTAACCACAGCGAACCGGTGAACCAATTTTCATACCAGCTGCGTTTGGAACAGGGTTCAATGGGTGCTGGTTGGCAAGGCATGGCACTGAAAATTGGTGACTCTGTAGTTACTTTTGTACTAATCGCTCGAGATTGTTCCATCTGTTCAAGTACCCCATTTAAAGGGCTGGTGTGACTCTACTTGTCCTATAGTGACAAGCTGCAAAATTAAGATAATGCAAAGGCATCGCGGCCCCCTCTTGCGGAGGCTGTTTTGTTGTTTTCTGGATTCGGTCAGCGTGGAACTCGCAGGCTCGGGCGGGACGCTTGTCACCGGGGTGTACGGGTTACGGGGGTATCCGATGATCTGGTCCTGTGAACAGAAACTCACAATTTTCATTAGTTTTATTTTGAAGGTAACAGCCACCTGAATTGGGGTCAGATGCTCTTCCTTTGCAACATGCTTAATCATGAATGCTCCCGCCGGTTTTTCTTTAATTCGGATGTTTACCTTCTTTTTCTCCTTCCTTAAGTTTGAATCGGTTGTGAGCCACTCGTCCTGACTAGTGGCTGATCCGGAGTCGGAACTCGACTGACTGGTCACTTCCGGGCTCCGGTCACTCCCATTGGTTTCCGGCGCCTCACTCGCACCGGGGGCACCCTCGCCCCGTCCTTCCACTTGTGGCTCGGCGCCATTTTGAGGGGCATAGGGTGGTGGCCTGGCCCAGACGTCCCCAAGCTCTGACTTCTTTTCAATGTTCCTAGCTTCCTCGGCTAGCTCGCTCCAAACAGATTTCAGCTGTTTCTGCTCCTCTGTAAGCGGGACGGGGTTGGGGGATGGAGGGGATGTGTTGCTCTCTTGCTGACCTTTAGGCTCAGCAGAATCACCATCATCTGGGGGGTGCAAAGTCTGTGCGGCTGCCCCGACTCCCATTTTCAGGGTGGCCAACAAACAGTCCCTTATTGCCACCCAGGTCTCCTGCTCTTTTCTAGCTTTCTGCAAGGCTTGTACAACTTTTCCCCAAGCCTTAAGGTTTTTCCCACAACCTGAAGACATAATCTCCTCAGCCAACGCCTTAGTACATTTGTCCCACACTTCAGGGACACGCTTCAGGGACTTCAGAATATCCACCGGCTGGTCTATAACCTTAATTTTTAAAAGCCTCGCAACTGCGAGAGTAAAATCTTTTGGCTTACAAATCTTTGGCTTACAAATCTTTGGCTTACAATCAATCCCCCAATGCTTATGTAATTGCGATACGACCTTCACGAGGGCTTCCATCCTCCTTGTTGCTCTGATAGTGTCCTCTCTGCCGGGCTGGTCCACTCACTCCGGCCGCCGTTCAGCCGTCCAGGCGATGACTTCCCGGGTTTCGGCACCACTTGTTGCAGTTCAAACGGCTGCAGCGACCTGGTTCAGGAACGGCACGGCGACCACCCCCAGGCCGCTCGGGCCATCAGCTCGCTGACACCAATGTGGTGGACGGCAAATGGCGTTTATTGATGGGTGACAATGTGTTATATAGCTAAGGTTTACAACGTCACATCCATCTGCTTACATCATAAACTAAACACCATTGGCTATTAGGCGCCCTATCTTTCCGTACAGTGCGATATCTTCCGGCTGCCGGACCCTAACTATCTGCAACACCCTCCCTTGCCCCTAGGGGCTGGAATCTTAGGGCTACACACACACCTCTGCAATGGGGATGATTTCTGTGCTTGACCTCACTTGGAAACACGACACAAAACTTAAACAATGATACAGGAATATATATTTAAACAATAACAATAAAAAATTATAATAAACACTAACAACAACAACAATAAAAACAATATCAATAACACTAACAATAATAATATCAACAATATCAAATATTACTATAAAAGTCTCCAAAGAAAAATCCAAATAAGACGTTATGGCCGGAGTCCTCAGGCCCAGAGCTTACTGGTAGCAGCCAGGGTGAAGGGGAGCTTGGTCTGCAAGGGAAAAGGAGGCGTGAGCAGGGCCGAGGAGCGGCTCGGGGGCTCCCGTGGAGCAGAGGCTCTTTGGCGGCTGCGCGGGCTCTTTGGCAGCAGCGCTGCCGTCATTGGTGCCCTGGCAGAGGCTTGGCGTGGCCAGCGCAGCCCAGAGGCCGGCAGAGGGGCTGAGGCAGCAGGTGCCCAGGCCTTGGGCGCTCCTGCGCCCTGTGCAGCTCTGCCCCGGCGCCGCGGCCCGCCAGAGCGCCCGCACACCTGGGCCAGGCTCCCGCGCGGCTGCTCCCCAAAGGCAGCGCGGAGCAGCGCCAAGGGGCCGGGCACAGCCCCAGCTCTGCCCGTGCAGCCGGCAGCAGGGGCCATACCTGGGGGCTGCAGCCGGAGCTCTCCCACTCCATGGGCTCCTCCGTGCTGCAGCCACCCAAGCCGCTGCTCCCCATCATCTGGAAGAGAGCAAGAGACCTTGGTGGGGACAGTGCGTGGGGAGGAGGAAGGATAAGGGAATCCTCTGGCTGCAAGGACTGTACCTGGCTGCTGTTGTAACTGAGCCACTCCATTGGCTCAGGCTGGTCCCCTGCAGAGCTCCCATTTGTGCATGCAGTCTGCAAGAGAGCAAGAGGCGTTTGCAGGGCAGGTCCCAGAGCCGGCGGTCCCTGGTCCCAGGACCTCTCATCCTGATTTGGGAAACAGGAAAGCGGGAAGGGGCCAGGCCCAGCCCCAGCTCTCCTCATGCTGCCAGAAGCAGGGGCAATACCTGGATGCTGCAGCTGCAGCTCTCCCATTCCATGGGCTCCTCATCTCTGCAGCTACCCAAGCCTTGGGTTCCCAGAGTCTAGAAGAGAGCAGGAGAGCTTGTGGGGACGGTCATGGTGGCAGCGCTGGCTCTGTGCGCGGGGCCTCGTGTCCCCTGCGTGCGCGGGGCAGGCGGTGCACAGAGCCAGGGCGCCAGGCTCAGGCAGCAGCCCCCGAGGCCTTGGCCGCTCCTGGCCCTGGCGCAGCTCTGCCCCAGCACCCAGGCCTGCCAGAGCCCCTGCCACCTCTGCCACCAGCCCTGCAGCTGCTCTCGCAGAGCCAAGCGCCAACCATCCCTGCGCAGCCTCTGCCTCCAGGCACAGTACCTGCACCGAGCTCTCCCACTCCATTGCTTCCACTGAATTATCCATTTTTTGTTAATCTCCAGCAACTGCAAGAGTAAAGGAGCCGTTGGCATTTGCAGACCTGACAGCAGGGATGGCTTTGGGGCCTCCCCTGGGAGGCATCGTGCAGGCTGCCCTGGAGCCCCGCAGCTCCCCTGCATCTCATGGGCACCATGGGTGGCCCTTGGTGCTGCGCAGCCCTGCTGCTCACCTGGCCTTGCTGCTGCGTGGCCAGCACTGGGGCCACTGTGAGGCGCAGCCCTGGGAAGCATCCGTGTTCCCGTGGCGATAACTGCCCCTCTGGGATGTTCCACTGCTCCGTGGGGGGAGGAGGGCAGCAGCAGGGGCCAGGGGGGCTGCCGTGAGGAAGGGTCTGCGTGTGCTGGACTCCCCCTGGCACTGCTGAGCCTGGCGGCAGAGAGCAGTGCGTGGCCTTGGGCTTGCTGGGTGCCAAGGAGGGCTCCTCACGCAGCCCCATGGCGCTGCTGGCGGCTGCCTGCCCAGAGGCCGGGCTGCACTTGGGGCTCTGCCTCCACCCCCGCAAGCAGCCTTGAATGCCTTGATCTTTCTTCCCTGCTCCCTTCCTGCCCTTACAGCCCGATGGACTCAAGGAAGTTTTGTTTTCCATGGTTGAGACGTGTTCCTCAGTAGGAAGGGGACCTTGCACAGCCTTTGTTTTTCCCAGCAGCGCATTTCTGTAGCCTCAAGGTCCCTCTGAAGAACAGCTCTGGGTACCTGCTGCTGTTGTGAGCTTTCTCCAGGTGTAAAAGCCCCTGTGGAGGGGACAATTCCAACAGACGGCTGTTCCGAGGGACATGAGAGCAAGGGAACATGTTTCTCCCTTGCCACATCATGGCTGCCCACTGTCAAACCAAAGCAGGTGAGAGTTAAGGACAGCATGGGGCCAGGCAGATGAGAAAAGGCTGGCATCTCCCAGTGCTGCTTTTAGAGACCCAGTAGTGAGATTACTTGTGGAAGACCTGGTGAGACTGGCAGAGTAAGTGTTAGCAGCCTCAGTGTGTGAAACTACACACGGAGTGAATTTCCATCAAAGCCAGGCAGGCATTTTGTTTTATCAGCAACATCCAGCTGATTCTTGGGCAGTAACAGGTTAGCACAGCTTACAAGGAAATAGTTCTGATGATTTAAGGGTCACAAACGAGTTGAGTATTGAACAAGCACATTTTGTTTAATGTGTTATGAAACTTGAATGTCTCTTTCCATTTGTATCTGATCATTTCTTGCCTGCCTTGTGATCACCTAGTCCAATATTGAATTTGTGGAAACGAGGATTTTTTTCTCCATCTCTTGCCCAGTGTTAGTTTTCAAATAGGTTTCAGCTTATGAATATAAGTTTGCATTCAAGCCTTTATTAATTTGCCAACATACAGAGTCTATTGCTGTCTGAGATGCCCAGGGGCGACTGTATTGCCATATGGTGGGGGGAAATGTGATCCACAACTTACAAGCACCTGTTCAGAGCATCATTTGGTCACCAGGAGAGTTGTGACTGGAAAGTGACTGTGAGATCATTTCTACTTTATCGGTTAGTAGGGCCATAGCAGGTACACAACCAGGTCTGTGCTTTTGAGATCATATCTGCCTAAGCAGATGATATGTCAGCATTTGTCTTAGGGCTGAGGAAGTTACAGTGAGGTTAATTTATTTCTCAGAGGCTTACGGGCCAGGAGCAATGATATGTCTATGAAGGTGACTGTGATGACATCTCGTTTTGAGTCCCTGATAGACCAGCAGCTTGTACCTGGTGAAGAATTAACTTGGAGAGGCCACCCCTGTCCCAGCAGGTCTGCATATAGGCCTGCAGTGTTAGGAATCTCTGATTTCCAGGGTTTGTGTGCTGTAGGAATGACACCTGTCCGGCAGCAGGGAGCTTGCTTGAGTTGCCCGTGTGGCCTGTACTAGGTTTCTGTTCTTCATATGTACACCTGTTTTAATACCACCTTTGGGTCTGTAGCGTGTCAGGGGTTTCCAAGGATGTTCTGACAGGAGATTGGGAGCAATGGCTGCTGGACGAGACAGAGGTAATCTCACTCCCAAGGAAAGGCGTGAGAAAAATGTCCACAGAGACCTCTTTTTGATAACAAAACAGATTCAAGATCAAGATTTCATCAAATGTGCCAGCTTCTGGCCTATCAGCTATCCTATGAGGAGTGACGTGAAAAGCACATGTCCCACCCATGCCCCTGTTGCTGGCCAATCAGGCACTCAGGCAGCAATGACCTCACAATCCATATCCAAGGGAAGGGAAGGTGAAGGAGTTAAATGCAGAGTGCAGTGGAGAGGATAAGGACAGCATCCCCTGGAAGGGTAACATAACAAAATAATGTGGAAAAAAATACACAATAATATTTGAAGCAGCTCATAAAATGTCCAAACATATCTCAATAAAAAGCACTCATTTTGTTACAAAAAAAAAAAAAAAAAAAAAAAGTAAAATCCCTAACCATAATGTTAGAGCATTAAAGCCTAGAGGCATGGAACTGTATGAAGTTGTGCTACAGCAACAGGTGGGGAGAGATGCAGCATCACTGATGAGAAACTGCACTGCCCTTCTAGGACCTGCACCAGTACCCATGAGCACAAAGGCACCAGGAACAGCCCCTGCAGCCCCATCCCTGGGAGCAGGTCCTGGAGCTGCCACAGTGGCTGCACGCAGTGACACTGCTCGGGGAACCAAGGCCAGAGAGAAACCACCGTCTTCCTGGTTCGGTCGCTGCTGCAGGGAGAGCGCGGCGCAGGCTGCCGAGGCCACGTGGGCTGTGGTTTGTGCACCTGCAGGTGAGGCTTTGATCTGCCGATCAGCCCCGGCAAGGGAATAACGGGCTCCTGGGTGAACACCCTGAGAGCTGGGGGGCTCTGAGCGCCTGGGCTGCCCTGTCTGCTGTCAGAGGGGTGAAATGTCCCAGCTCCCTGCTCCTGGCCAAGGCACCAGCACCAGGCTGTCCAAGAAGGGGTGGACGAGACCGCACTCATGGGATGTGTCTCTGGCTGTGGCTAAGAGACCTTTCACTGCTGCTGCTCCCAGCACAGAGGGGCTGTAGCAGGATCAGGGGCTGTTCCTCTTTCTTTCCCTTCCTGACACAGCCCATCCCAGGGACAATCCCAGCTCCACAGTTCTCATGGCGTGGGGAAAGCTGGACACTTGCACCTTGGGCACTCGGGCAAACACAGCATGGGAGATCCCCAAAGTTCCCAGTCACCCAAGTGGAATACAAAGTGTGACAGACCCATTTCCCTCCATGGTCTGCCCTGTTCCACTGGGATGGACCCCATGATAATGCTCCAGAGCAGTGACCAGGACATCCGCAGTGGAGCCGTGCTGCATATATGGTCATGAACAGCGCTCGAGAAGTTCATTGGAGGGCTGGGCTGTGACTGAAGGGAGATAACCCCCGATAATGTCTAAAATGGTGCCTGCTGCTTTGATTGGCTCATCCAGGAGCTGGGCCGGCACCTGCAGATATATATTGGCCTCCCATGTTTGTTGTCCTGCCCAAGTCCCCAGGATCTGTGGCAGGGAGAGGGTGCATCAGGGCAGTGCCATCAGGGCAGGAGGCTGCGGATGGAGGCAAAAGGACTCCACATCTCTTGGGTGCTGTGGCTGCTCGTCTGGGTGCAGCTGTGCTGGGGTAAGTGCTGGGTAAATGTGGGGTAAGAGTGAGCTCCTCCCTGTAATTGAGGAGGGAATGAGGGTTGGGACAGAAGATGGGGATCATCTCAATGCTCCCTGGGGACCCATAAAGCCCTGCAGGTGGTGGGTGCATTTGAGTGGTACCCATGGTGGATTGGGGTAAAGGAAATGGGTCCCTGGGCATCCCAAGAGCGCAGAGGGGAGATGTCTCACACCCCAGGGGCTGGGACTCAGCCCTAGGACCCTACACAGTCATTGTGCTGGGGTTAGTGCCCTCCTAACCAGCCTCATGTCTGTGTTTGAAGGTGCTGCGGAGGTGAGACTGGAGGATGGAGACAGCCGCTGTGCTGGGAGAGTGGAGGTGAAACACCAGGGCCAATGGGGGACCGTGTGTGGTGTTTTCTGGGACATGGAAGATGCTGCTGTAGTTTGTAAGCAGCTTGGCTGTGGATTTGCTCTCCATGCCCCTAAATACGGATATTTTGGGCCAGGATCTGGCCAGATTTGGTTGGACTCTGTAAGCTGTGAAGGCACCGAGACTGCCTTGTCTGAGTGCACAAATGATGGTTGGGGTAACCACGACTGCATTCATGCTTGGGACGCCGGAGTTGTTTGTTCAGGTAAGGAGTCATCCAGTTCCTCACCTCTGGAGTGGGGACCGGGATCAGGGGACTAACCAGGCTGTGCCTTGAAGGAGCAGTGCGTGGGTACCAGCTCAGACCTTGACATTGCCTCTTTCACTGTACTACTGCAGCTGCTGCTGTCCCTGGGGAAAGTCCCAGGTGAGCCCACCACGGGGTGCACAGACCCCATCAGGATCCTGGGGGCTCAGCCCACCCTCAGATGGTGCCTCAGGCTGAGAAATGAATCCCTCACCCTGTCCTACAGGTTCTAGGTGTCCATCAATCTCCTCAGGTTCTGCCAGGATATTCTGGCAGTGCTGGGTGTCCCTGTGCCCCAGACCTCAGGATGACTTGCTCGGCAGCCCGTGGCTGGGGAAATGGTACAAGATGCCTGAGGCTCCTGCAGTCATTTTCCTCACAGACAGGAGTGCCTTGGGTGACCCAAAGGGGCTTTTCAGAGGGGACAAGAGCAGGGCCTGGGGCAGAGAAGCAGGGGGATGAGCAGGGCACCCCTTGTCCAGGGCCACCCCGCAAGGACCAGCCCACCACGAGCTCTGGGTTGGTGCCTGTGGGGCCGCTCTCTGCTCCCTCCCACGTCACCACAGGCCCAGGCTGGTCCTGTTGGGTCCCTGTCACTGATCCCTCCGACAGCGCAGGACACCCTGGGAACAGGGAGCATTTTGGGCTGTTCCAAGGCAATTCCCCAGGCTGTCTCTGAGCTCTGCATGACTGAACAGGCTGCAGCAACCGTTAGGGCTGCAGTGCTGGGGATCCGTGCCGGGTAGTGGGGCAGCCTGTGGGGCAGCAGCATTTCCCTGAGCAGTGCCTGTGGCTATGGGTATGTGATTGAGACAAGCTCCAGAGCACTGTGTGGGTGTGAGAGGAGGTGCAGGGGTCTTGAAGGGTTTGTGTCATCAGAACCTATTGAGAGCTGCTGTTTGACGTTAATGGGATCCTTTGGATGTGGCTGCCATGGTATGTAACTGCCAGAAGCTTGTGGCAACTCCCTGTCATTGTGGGGTTTTTATTTATTTATTTTTTCCCCCAGGATTTGTTCAGCTGGTTGGAGGAAACAGTCCCTGTTCAGGACGTGTGGAGATCAGAGATGCAGACCAGTGGAAAACAGTCTGTGACTCACACTTTGATGTGAAAGCTGCTGGCGTGATCTGCAGGGACTTGCAGTGTGGTGCTGCCCTGTCTGTCCGTGGGGGAGCTCACTTTGGAGAGGGGGTCGGTCCCATTTGGGATGGAGAGCTGCAGTGTGTGGGGAATGAGCCCTTCCTCTCCTCCTGCCCCAGGAGGTCCCTCAGCAACCAGACCTGCAGCCATGCCAACGACGCTGGTGTCACCTGCACACGTGAGCATTCGGGGAGGAGGTGTGAAATGCCACTCACAAGCTATATGCTAAGAGATAGGGGAGCAGGAAATTGACCATGCTGAGCATGGTGTGAGTGCAGGAGAGATGGAGTGGTTGTCTGCAGTCCTGCAGTGCTGGAAGCAAAGGAAATTGTATCTCTGTGGCATTTCTATCTTGGGATGATGAGCTAGAGCACAAAGTGATCCTCTCTAAAGACCCTCACTTCCTTTTGTAATATATCCAGGATTCAGGCTGGCGAATGGCAGCACAGCATGTTCCGGGCGAGTGGAGATTGAGGTGGAGGGAACCTGGGGAACCCTCTGTGGCTCTGGCTGGGACATCTCCGACGCTCATGTTCTCTGTCATCAACTCAACTGTGGATTTGCTGAGTCCATTCCTGCAGGAGAGCACTTTGGGAGAGGAACAGGCCCTGTCTGGAGAGACACTTTCCACTGTAATGGGACCGAATCCCATTTGGGACAGTGCCCTGTGACTGCTCTTGGGGTGTCCCCATGCTCACCTGACAATATTGCTGGTGTTTTTTGCTCAGGTGAGTTCTGGGAAAATGGATTAACTCATTTTGCCCCTTTTGTGTGACTTGGAAACACAAAGCAGGGGAGCCCCTGGTAGTGACAAACTGAATTTCCTGCTGGAGAAACTATGGGTTCCCATAGTGGGATTCAGAGAGCTTTGCTTGCTCCTGCAGAGCATGTTTTCTTGGGGGAGATGGGAGCTGAGCAGGGAGCCAGAATCTCTGCTGCTCCAGGACATCTGGTTCAGGCCTTGGGGCCACCACCAGGCCTGGGCTCCTCTGTTCTCTCCTGGGGCACAGGCCAAGGAGGGAACTGTGGGACACGGTTCCTCTCCCTGAAGCTGCGAAAGATCCTCTGCTCCCTCCTGCAGCCCATACCCCCATCCCAGACCATAACCTGATCCAATAGCCTGCGGGGACTGGACCATGAGTGCGCCCAGCAGGAGCAATTCCTGAGGCTGAGCAGCACCTTGGGGCTGGGATTTGCCCTTTCTCCTTGTCAATATGAACCTCAAACTTGTCCTTGTTTTGTAAAGAAGGCCCTCATCCCTCTGCTAAGGACACAAGCTCCACATCCCAGATCCACAGGGATGTAAAAGGGCAGAGCTGTCCCAGCAGGAGCCAGTCCCAGCTTGAGGATGGAGCAAGGCTACTGCTCACCCTGTCATCCAGGCCTCTTACAGGCCACCACTTCCTGCTGCTGAAGCTGCTCCAGATTCATCCATAAGGACATATCTGGTGGCTCAGGGATTTGGCTTGACCTCCAATGCTTCCCTGTTTGTGTCACTGAGATAATATTAGAACTCAGCAAGGTTTAGGGCCTGGAAAACAAAATCCCTTGGAGCACTCCCATCCTTGAGCTCCTCACTGTGAGCCGGATACGGATAGGTGAGCTCCAGGATGTCCAAGGGCATGAGAATGGGAAACAAGGCAGCATGCAGGACATTTCCCCTCTCTCCAAGCAGGACTCTCTGGATCCCTGCATCTGGTTGGTGGAGGGAACCGCTGTGACGGGCGAGTGGAGATGCCCCTGAATGGGACATGGGTCCGAGTCCTGGATGACCAGTGGGACCTGAACGATGCCAGCGTGGTGTGCCAGCAGCTCCAGTGCGGAGAGGCAGAGCAAGCCTACAACCCGCCAAAGCCTGAGCGAGGGACGGGCCCCGTGGGGCTGAGAAGGGTCCAGTGTGCAGGGAAGGAGACTCACCTGACCCTCTGCAACACCTCCCTGCCTGCGGCAGCACCTGCAGGAATTGCTGAGGACGTGGGGGTGGTTTGCTCGGGTGAGTTGTTCTGACGGTCCCCAGTGTGCTGTGCTCCCCAGGGCTGCGAGCCCCTCACAGCCGGGTTTCTCCTGGGTGCAGGGAGCCGGCGGGTCCGGCTGGTGCACAGGGCAGGGCGCTGCGCTGGGAGAGTGGAGATCTACTACAACGGCACCTGGGGGACCGTCTGTGACGACTCCTGGGACCTGCTGGACGCCACCGTTGTTTGCCGCCAGCTGGGCTGCGGGGTGGCTGTGAATTTCACCGGCTCTGCTCATTACGGGGAAGGCTCTGGGCAGATCTGGCTGGATGACGTGAACTGCTCCGGGGATGAAGCTGCTCTCTGGGAATGCCCGGCCAGGTCCTGGGGGCAGCACAACTGCAGGCACAAAGAGGATGCAGGAGTCGTCTGCTCAGGTCTGTGTGGGCAGCCGTGGTGGGAGCCTGGTGCTTCATGAGGAGGGGACGAGGGAGAAGCTGGACATGGTGGAACTGCCCCGACTGCCCTGAGCCCCCTTCCTGCCCGGTCCTGGAGACACCCATGCACAGTCCCCACAGGACCTGCTCAGGGCTATAGGGAGAGCACAGGTGTCCCCACAGGTCAGGGGGGAGGATAGTGCTGCACATTCGATGCTTCTCTCTGCTCCCTTGGTAAAACAGTGACTTGCTGGCAGGGCCCTCTGACTATCTGAGCCCTGGGATGTCTAGAAGACTCCCTGCTTCTTGGTGGAGGCACGGGGGCCACGTGGAGAGCAAGAAGGTGCTCAAGAGTAGTCAGGATGGATTTAACAAGGAGAAATCATGCTTGACTAACCTGATAGCCTTCTATGATGGAATGACTAGCTGGATAGATGAGGGGAGAGCAGTGGATGCCATCTATCTTGACTTCACCAAGGTTTTTGACACCATCCCTCACAACACTCTCCTAGACAAGCCCCAGAAGTGTGGGATCGATGAGCGGACAGTGAGGTGGATTAGGAACTGGCTGGAAGGCAGAGCTCAGAGAGTGGTGATCAGCGATGCAGAGTCTAGTTGGAGGCCTGTAGCTAGCGGGGTCCCCCAGGGGTCAGTCCTTGGCCCAGTCCTGTTCAATTTATTCATCAATGACCTGGATGAAGGCACAGAGTGCTCCCTCAGCAAGTTTGCTGATGATACCAAACTGGGAGGAGTAGCTGATACCCCAAAGGGCTGCGCTGCCATCCAGAGGGACCTGGACAGACTGGACAATTGGGCGGTGGGAAACCTCATGCAATTCAACAAGGCCAAGTGCAAGGTCCTGCACCTGGGGAGGAATAACCTCAGACCTTCTGGAGAGCAGCTCTGCAGAGAGGGACTTGGGTGTCATGGTGGACGACATGTTGACCATGAGGCAGCAGTGTGCCCTCGTGGCCAAGAAGGCCAATGGGATCCTGGGGTGCCTTAAGAAGAGCGTCTCCAGCAGGTCGAGGGAGGTGATCCTGCCCCTCTACTCAGCCCTGGTGAGGCCGCATCTGGAGTATTGTGTCCAGTTCTGGGCTCCACAGGACAAGAGGGATGTGGAGCTGCTGGAGAGACTCCAGCACAGGGCTATGAGGATGATCAGGGGCCTGGAACATCTGCCCTATGAGGAGAGGCTGAGGGAGCTGGGCCTGTTCAGCCTGGAGAAGAGAAGGCTGAGAGGGGACCTGAGCAGTGTCTAGAAGTACCTCAAGGGAGGCAGTGAGGAGGATGGTACTGGCCTCTTTTCACTGGTGGCCACCGACAGAACTAGAGGAAACGGCCAAAAACTAAAGCATCAAAACTTCCACAGGAACTTAAGGAAAAATTTCTTGACAGTGAGCGTGTCAGAGCACTGGAACAGGTTGCCAAGAGACGTTGTGGAGTCTCCTCCTCTGGAGATCTTCAAAACCCATGTGGACGCAGTCCTGTGTCACCTGCTCGAGGTGACCCTGTGTGTGCAGGGGGATTGGACTAGATGACCTCTAAAAGTCCCTTCCAACCTTAAGCATTCTATGATTCTTAGAATAATCCTCCCTATTCATGGAGGCCATAGAATGCCCTAAGGAATTCTTGTTATGTTTATCTCTGCTCACTCCAGGACCAGATTGTTCCCCCCAGCTTTGTGTTTTTCCTTCCAGAGTTTGTGGCCTTGAGGCTGGAGAACAGTGATGGCTGCTCTGGGCGCCTGCAGGTTTTCTACAACGGGTCATGGGGGAGTGTTTGCTCCAACTCAATGACTTCGAGCACCGTGCCTCTGGTGTGCAAACAGCTGGGCTGTGGAGATGGAGGATTCCTTGAAACAGACCTGCCATATAGGAAGGTATCTGGCCATACATGGCTGGATCATGTTGAGTGTGGGAAGAGGAACAGCTCCTTCTGGCAGTGCCCCTCTGATCCCTGGAACCCACAGTCCTGTGATGATCAACGAGAAGAGACCCACATCACCTGCAATGGTAATGCTGGAGCCACGTGGGCGCAAAGCTCACAGCAGGTCTTGCTCCCTGTTCAGCAAGGCACAATGTTGAGAACGGGTCTGGAGTGGCTTTTACTTTCCATATCAGATCATTCTGCTGTCAGTGACACAAATACAACATATCCATGAGCAGTAGCTGCCCTGAGCTACCCCCACGGCCAACGAGGGGAAGAGGCACATGCAGCCTCCACCTCACCTTGGTGATCTCCTCTACCGCACCTTGGACACCTCTTGGAGGTGCCTGTTGCTCTCTGTTGTGAATAGACGGGGCCGGGACAATCGTCTTTTAGCTTGGGAAGTCCATGCAGCGCATCCCACTCATGGCCATGGTTTGCTGAGGGAATGAGAAGGAGGAGAGAACGCGGTGTTGGTGGCTCAAGGTTATGTAGGAACCAGGCCGTGCGCAGGGCAGTGCTGGCATCAGAGCTCGGAAACAGCCTCCCTTGGGGACATGCTCCTGCTCCTCTGCTAACCAGGAAACCTCTTGGGGTGAGCAGCCAAGGTAACCCTGGAGTCCAGCACTGTTACACACTGCATTATCAGGGGGGTTCACCTTTGTCCACGAGCAGGGGGAGGTGCTGGGAGGTTCAAGCACAGGTCAGTCCTGATCCTGTCCACATGACCCCCATAAAGCAGCCCCTTCTTCCACTGTAGCATTTCCTTCTACAGGGAGACGACCAGAAACCCCTCCAGCCCTAGCAGCCGAGTGCCCCAACTCTACGAGCTGCACAGGTAACTGCTGCTCCCTGTGCCCTTCTCACCTGGCCAGGCCCTCCCAACCACCCCAATGACACGGAGGGTTCTGTGTTTTCCAGAGATGGAGAAGATCCGTGTCGTGGGAGGAGAGGACGGCTGCTCGGGCAGAGTGGAGGTTTGGCACCGCGGCGCCTGGGGGACGGTGTGTGACGACTCCTGGGACATAAAGGATGCTGAGGTGGCCTGCAGGCAGCTGGGCTGCGGCCCTGCCGTGTCTGCCCTGGGGGAGGCTGCGTTTGGGGAGGGGACGGGTCCCATCTGGCTGCAGCAAGTGAAGTGCAGAGGGACGGAGCGGTCTCTCTGGGACTGCAGGGTGCAGTGTGGGAACAGCGGTGCCTGCCAGCACAAGGAAGATGCTGCTGTGAATTGCTCCGGTGAGTGGCAGTGCTTGGTCCCCTTGTTTGCGGACATGTTATCCCAGCTGGGCCCCCACAGGGCCCCAGACTCCTCAGAGCAGGGATGTCCCTGCAGAGGTTGGGTGCCAGGTTGGGAGCAGATGTTACGGGGCAGGGTGTCCTCATGCCTTTGCCTGTGGGGTTCTGCAGCCCCCTGAATGCCTGCCCTGGGCTGTCCGTGCTGTCCTCCCCATGGCCCAGAGCAGAGAGCCCAGGGCCTGTCACGGGCACCCAGGGAAGGACTGTTCTGATGGCACTTGGAGGGGACATGCACAGGCACAGCCACATCTCTCTCCCTGCTCTGCAGCTGCACCCAGGATGACAACAGCAGCCCCACAAGCAGGTACCTGTCCTCCTCCCTGGGTTGGGTCTCCTTGGGGCCAGGCTGTGACCTGCAGCCCCAGGGAAGGGGCCCTGTGCTGGGGTGCAGGGCCTCAGAGAGGAGGCCCAGGGGTGGGAGCGGGTGGATTTGTGGAGGGATGTGAGTCACCCAGCAGTGTGAGAGCTGCCCCACAAACCAGCACAGGGTCCCCCAGCTCTGCCATGTGCAATGGGTCGGGACTGGGGTGTCCCTGGGCCCCAATGTGCCCCAGGTGAGGGCCTGCCTCGTCCATGTCACTGCCCATGCAGATCCCACCCAGAGGCGTGTGAGGGAGAGCGGGGGAGTCTCCGTGCCTGTTGTCATCTGCATCATCCTGGGGGCCCTGCTCTGCCTGCTCCTGGCCCTCCTGGCAGGGCAAGTGCAAAGAGCCAGGGCTCAGCGCAGAGGTGGGTCCTTCCCCATCTGTACCAGGGTGGTCGATGCCTCTTGACAGCCCTGTGGGGGCTGTGGGGTGTGTGTGAGGGCACAGAGGGTGCGGGTGCTACCTCCTGCCTTATTCCCTATTCCTTCACTGTTTGTGGGACACCCGCAAGCAGGAGCTGTGGGAGTGCTGATGCAGGAGGAGATGGTGATGGGGGAGGAGAGAAAAGGCAGCGAGGGGCTGGGGGAGATGGGAGCAGCAGGAGACATCCAGGGATGCTGCTGGCTGCACTCTGGACAGTGCTAGGGGGAGGCTGTGGGGCAGGAGCGGTGCCAAGAGGAGCTCAGGGCAGGGGGTCTCTCAGAGTGGGAGTCGGTCCCTGGGCTGCTCTCTCTGTCCTGCCCTGTTCACCCATGTCAGGGCAGGATCATTTTATGGACCAGCCTGGCAGAGAGTGAGAAGCTGCCTGGGGAGAGGAGCTATGGGAGCTGCTCCCTGGTCAGAGCAGGGACTGACTTGGGGCCAAAAGGGCCATTGGGGTCTGTGTCTGAAAAGAGAGCATGAGGTTACACTGCCCCAGACCATCTCCACAGGGGCGTTGCTGTCACTGGGGATCTGACCGTAATGCCTGGGCAGGGCAGTGGGTCTGGGCTGTGGGGTCAGCACTCATTTGGCTAAGGTGGAAGGGCTGAGTGCCCACATCAGGGTCCTTCTCCTCTCTCCATGTGCCTGTGCTGATCCTGCCCATATCCTCAGCTTCCAGGAGGTCTCTGGAGCCCCTCTCTGAGGCCGTGTACCAGGAGATCGACTACAGCCAAGTGTGGGAGAAGCAGGCGAGGTTCGGTCCTCCAGGTCTGTGTGGTCGGTTCTGGGACAGAGCACATGGCAGGGCCCTTTCCACTGGCCCTAACCCACGATGGGACCATTGTAGCCCTCGGGCCAGTTGTGTTCTCAGTGCTGGGGTCATGGGTTCCTTCAGGAGAGCAGCCCAGTGCTGGGCTCAGGCGAGGAGCTTCCTCCCGACCTGCTCTGCCCATCCCAGCCCGGGGGCACAGCTTCTCCCTGCCTGTCCTGCTGCCCCCATCGGTTGTACCTGTCGGGTAAGGGAAGGGGGTGGCCAGGGCTGCTCTGAAAGGCCCTTGGAGATGGGATTTGTCCCATGGGAGCAGGACAAGCCCTGGGCCGTCCTCCCCACGCAGTCCCTGCTAGGTGGGTCCCTATCCCCAGCAGGGCTGACAATTGGCAGGGGCAGCAGGGCTCATCCCGATAACACTCGCTGCTCCTCTTGCCAGGTTCCTCTTCAGAGGGCTCCCTGACCAAGCTGCAGCCTGAGCCCAGGGACAGTGAGGAACGTCCTGGGTCAACACCAGGTAACGGGCAGGGAGGCAGGGGAAGGGTTGGTCTCTTCTACCCATAGCTGTGTCACTGAGTGTCACCATTGGGATGGGGAGCAATTGCCTTCAGGAATGACTCTGGAGTCCTGCAGTGTGGGCAAGAATTGGACATGCCCCACTGAGCTGGGTGCCTGAATGGGGCCTTATTGGGCTCGACTTGTCCCTTCCTCTCTCAGGCTCTGAGTTTGTCCCAGGGAATCCCCAGCCCCAGTACAGACTCAGCTCTGTTATCCCTGTGGCAGGGGGAGAGGGCACCCTGCTGCCTCACACACACTCCCATAACCCTGGATCCAGGATGCTGGATCTTCTGTGACTCTGCCAACACCAGTGTCTCTGCCCTTTGTTCCTTCATGTCCTTCCTTCCTCTGCTCTGTGGGAGGGCTCCTGTCATCACCAGCTCCTCTCTCCTTTTCAGAGGTCCCTGTCCTGCCCACAGGTGACCCAGCGGATGGCTATGACGATGCCAGAGAAGTATCTGACCCTGGGGAGGATCTTGTTCCTGTCCAGCAAGACTGGGAAGCACCCAGGGAAGCAGAGGATGGTGAATGGTTTGAGGAGACACGGAGAGGTGAGGGGGAAATGCAGCTGCTGGCTCCTGGGGTGCTGTCCCCAGTGCCAGGAGAGTGGCAGCAGCCTGAGAGCCCGGCCTCCCGGCATGGGGAGGGTACCTACCTCAGGAGTTTTCCTGGTGAGGAGATGGGGGTGGGATTAGGGGACTGAAGGTCTCAGGCAGTGAGAGACAGGGAGGAAGGGGATTCACAGCCCAGGAGGGGCATGTGTGTGGGGCAGACTGCAATGCACTGGCCTTGCTGCTTCCAGTGGGGAACGTGCGCTGCTGGGGATGTGATGGAGCCCCCAGGGCAATCAGAGCAGCCCCATCCTTTCCCTTCGCAGACACAGCGTATGATGATGCTGAAGGAGCATCCCTGGCACATTCTCATGAGGACACCAAGGCTGTGAGACTGGACCCTGGTGCCAGACTGTCCCTGAACCCAGGTCTGAGAGAGCCCATCACTGCCATGAGGTTGGGTGCAGCTGGGACAGAAGAGAGGTCTGTGCAGCTTGGAGAGTCATGAGTGACAGAGACTGCTCTCCCTTCTGCCACTAGTAGCAGAAAGAGCTGGACATTGCCTCTCTCATCTTTTCTCTACTTTTATCCCATGCATTGCTATTTGTTCTTATTAAAACCATGTGGGAGTTTGACCCAGAGATTGTGTTTCCCTCCCCAGGTGTTGGATGTCTCCCCAAAGCTGATCAGGGAAGGTGAAGCAGCACAAACCAGCAGTGGGTAAGGGGAACATCTTGGGAAGAGCAGGCTCTGAGACAGGCTGTGCTCCTGCAAGAGCCCGTGATCTCTGGGGTGTGGGAATCGTGATGAGTCCAGCTGGAGGATATTTCTGCTGGCAGGGACATAGAATCATAGAATTATTAAGGTTGGAAGGGACCTTTAGAGATCATCTAGCCCAACCCCCCTGCACACACAAAGTCACCTAGAGCACATGGCACAGGATTGCGTTCAAGCGGGTTTTGAAGATCTCCAAAGAGATTCCACAACCTCTCTTGGCAACCTACTCCAGGGCTCTGTCACTCTGTCAAGAAATTTTTCCTTGAGTTTCTGTGGAATCTTTGGTGCTTCAGTTTGTGGCTGTTTCCTCTTGTCCTATCACTGGCCACCACTGGAAAGAGGCTGGCCCCATCCTCCTCACTCCCTCTTAAGGTGTTTATAGACACTGATCAGGTCCCCTCTCAGCCTTCTCTTCTTCAGGCTGAACAGGCCCAGCTCTCTCAGCCTTACAGTCAGTCTTAGACATTCCCATCCTGCAAACCTCATGCAGGGTTTCCAGCCATATGTGCCAGTCTGCAGAGTCCTGTTATGTCCCTCTGGGCAGGATGGTCCAATCTCCTGCCCCAACCTGCTCTTTTCCAAAGGGCTCTTCCTGGGCTACCCTGGTCCCTGGGACAGTTGCCACCACAGAGCTGCAGCACAGAGCTGCACAGAGCCTCGAGTGCTGGCCTGGGGCCCCATAGCAGTGAGCCCGGAGGTGACTGTAGGCCCTGAACGCTAGCCCATATTTCCATGGCTGAGAAGATGCCATGTCTACCCCTAAAGCAGGAGCCCATAGGAGCTGAGACAGGATCCCTGTTCCTTCACTGGGTTTTAAGCAGCTGCTCCCCAGTACGAATGGGTGAAAGACCTCTCCTGTGGGAGCTGAGTAGGGAGGAGGGTTCGATGGTTGTCCAGCATGTGGCACCCAAACTGCCTCCCTCCTCCATTCAGGGTTCTCTGCAACTTGCTGACCCTTCCTGAGGGGATCTCACACACTGACGGGCAAGTGAGGGCTCAGGGCAAGCCCACAAAACCCTCCTCGTCCTTCACCCCGGCTCATTTGTTTCCTTGTGCTAACCTACTCAGAGAGCTGCTCCTGGAATAGTGAGAAAGGAGTCACACACATCTATTCCTGTATCTCTTTCTATATAATATATATAGATGAATATGTAGAAGATGAGACATCTGTGGCTAAACTATCAATTTCTGAGAGCTGATTTTTTTTCCTCCTGCTTTAATTTTCCTTTCCTACAGTGCAGTTAACTATATCCCCTACTTCTTGTTTTCCTTTGCTTTTTTTGCCTGCCCATCACACTACCACTTGTGCATCCATCCTCCACTCATGTACGGGTTTCAGCCTTCCCAGCCACAGAAGAGCAGGGACTGTGTGGCTGCCACCACCTCTCCCTGCCTTGCTGCCCCATCACAGCTCACCTCTCCCGGCAATGGGTACCCTCCGCCGCGAGACAAAATCAGACATCTCTGCTCGGGGTCTAGGGTCTCTTTGGGGGTGGCAGAGGATAATGCTCCAGCCCCCTCTCCCATGGCAGCATCTCCCCACTGGGAGCTTCTCCAGCCCCAAGAGGCACTGAGGGACTTTTGGGGGACCCCAGAGGAGGTTCTGTGGGCCTCACCAAAGGACCGTATGTGCCAGAAGAGCAGTGGGTCTTTGCACGTCTCTGAGAAGGAAGGGGATCCAACGGGCTGCTGAGACACAGATGGAGACACATGGAGGCCCCCGATATTCACTGAGGCCTTCAGGGCACCAGAGCTCACTCAAGGAGCCTTGGGATGCACTGAAAAACTGACAGCAGCCCAATGAGGGAAATGAAAGGAACTCAAAGACCCATGAGATATACTGAAAAGCAGATTGAGGCCTCCAAGAATCATCAAAAACCAGACAAATCTCTGGCACACACCAAATGGCACCTGAGGCCCCAGGAATGGACTGAAAAATGAGGCACACTGAAAGGCACTCAGAGGCTGCTCGGACACACTGAATGTGCTTGGGTCCTACGGTGCCCCAAGAAGCAGACAGAGACTCATGGGATGCACCAAAAATCAAGGGTGGGCACTGTGAAGAAACCAAAGGCAATCAGAGGCCTCTGAGAGGCTCCAAGTAGTGCTCTGAACACCCTGGAAGGGCCCACAACGCACACAAAGTCCCAAGACAGAGGTTCCTAGGAGCACCTGATAGACACACTGAGCCCTCTGGGAAGTGTGCAGAGGTCCCTGGAGCAAACTAAAAGAAACACAGAGGCCAAGGGAGCACCCCAAAATGTACTCAGAGGTTTCCAGGGAGCCCTAAAAGGTGCTTGGAGGCACCTGGGGCACACTGAGAGACACTCCAGCAGAGCAGCTGTCCCCTATAAGGCAGTGAGGAGCTGCAGGAACACCAAAACACACATGGAGGCACTGTGGAGAGCTGTGAACAGCGCATGGAGGGCCCTGGGATGCCCCAAAACACCAAAGAGTGGGAGTCCAGAGGGGCACTGCCAGAACAGGGAGCACGTCAAAGGGACATGGAGGTCTTGAGGGAGCACTCAAAGCCATGCAGAGGACCCTGGCAGGCTCTGTTCGCAAAGAGGGCAAAAGAAGGGAAACTGGCAAGGCAGACGGGAGGTTTGCATGGATCACTGGCAGTGCAGCCCAGCTCTTGGCCTGCTCCCAGCCACTGTCATGAGCTATCCAACTTCTTCTTTCCTAGAGGAGGTAATGACAGAGGAGGGATGGCTTTTTGGACGATGAGGCTTTTTCTCCCTGCAGCCAGCACAAGACGGCTGTACCACTAATGCCACTGCCACTAGCAAAGGAGTGCTTTAACCTGCCCTTGCTGCCTGGGCGCTGGTGACTCTGCCTAGGAGGCTTTTGCTTCCTGCCCCCCAGTACATCCCCAGGCTCTTGCCCAGTGGGGCTTCTTCTCCAAAAGCAGCCAACCGCTCCATGCAGGGCACGTGTTTTCATGGCTGGGGCAGGTGGGGAGCAGAGGGAAGAGGTGACTTTTCTGTTTGGCAGAAGTGCTCTAGTTCACAAACAGGACTCTGGCTGAATTTGGCCCCCCTGCTGGCTGTCGGCCTTCAGCCTGAGCTCTGGTGATAGAGGAGGAAAGAGAAGGTAACTCAACAAATCTGAGATTTCCATGAACACAGCACCCCCACACTGCCATTCCCATATTCTCCACTGTGCAGGGACAGAGGTGTGCTCCTCAGCATGAATGGGATATACAAGTGGGATAGACTGCAGTGACCAGGCACATGGCTTGGCCACACAAGTGCAGTGGTCAGGGTCTTGCTTACACACCACTGCCCCTTTTCACTCCCTCTGCCTCATTCTGTTAGCTGCAGTGTCCAGTGATTTCTTTTACCCTCTAGTTCTTCATGTCCTGTTCAGTTAAGTCCACACTGGGCCAGGGTTGAGGCATCTGCCTGCACACCCTAACTCTGCTTGGCCGGGGGAGCTGTGGGCCTGGATGGAAGATCCACGGCCACCACATCCTTCACTGTGGTGCGGAAGGGCCCATTTCAGAGCAAGACAAGCGAGCTGCCCAAGAGCAGCTAAGTACTCGGTCAGGCTTTGTTCACCCAAAGTGCTGCAACTTCCCTGGGGCCCAGTGTAAGGATATGGAGTTTGCTTTAAAGAGTTCACACTTCCCTTCAGAAATGGGATGCTCACATACAATTTATACAAGCTGTTAACAGCAATTCTGCCCCTCAGAGGCCCTAACAAAATGAAATATGAATGTAAAGGAGTGCTTTCCGTTCCTCTGCACTTTTTTGTTATCCCTGGTGCAACACACAAAAAAAAAACCAAAAAACAAAAAAAAGAGATTTCATCAACGCTACATGCTTCTGCCCATCACTTTGCCGTGAAAGGATATGGATGATAGAAGGTTAGTTTATTAGAAAAAATAGTTTATTTGAAAACATTCTCAAACATGGAGTACTTCTTCATCAAAGAAAAAGACGGTAGGACATGCTTATGTATCCAAGATAAAACACTTTTTTTTTTTTTTTTTTGTTAACAGAAATGCATCCTAGAGTCATCAGTGGATATAAAACGGGGCTCCTAAAAATGAATATGCTGGCAGCATGTTATAAATATATGTATTTTTAAGAAATCTCCCTCCAAAGTGAATAAATAAAGCTCTTGCCCGCATGCCATCATTGGCTAATGAGTGAAGCTGTCTTCATCACAACAGTGAAACTGAGATTTATTTATGTATTTGAATCCAATGAATTTTAACTTATTGTAATGTCTGAGCTTAATTTTCTTGGCATCTTCTTAGCATCTTAAACTTCGCATTTTCTGTTCTTCAGGGAAAGAAGGTGTTTTGAGCTTTCCTCAACAGCCCTTGGTCATTGTTCCCAAAGTTTTCAGATACTTTTCCTGAGACGATTTATGAAAGTTCCTTGTGTCAACATGTACTGTCAGCCTGTGTTGCAGTCTGAATAAGGGGGGTTACATTTAGTGAACATATTTTCGATTTTATTTATAACAGTCTCTTGTAACCATGGCACAATTCACACCCTCCCCTGTCACCACTGCAATCCAGAGAGAAGACAAATCTGCTGAGACCCCTGTATTAAATAGCTACATATATATATGTGCGATATAATAAATCATGCATATTTAGAATGGCTATTATGAAAAGTATCAAGGCAGCCAAAAGTTTGCATGGCCAATGGCTTCCTTCAGGGCCATTTTTTTTTCCTGAGACTTTAGATGAAGGTGTTTGCAAAGAGGTGCAGGACCATGTTCAGCACAGCTACAGTTCTGATGGTCTCCATGAAAACATCTTCCATCACAAAGATCTTCCCAAGGATGGACTGGGCCTGTTTTTATTTTATCTCTCTCTGTCTCTCTCTAACTCATGTTCCTGTCTGTGAGTGTAGTGATGTATTTGTAGCGCAGAAGAGGGTTCTCTGTGCCAGACCTTTGGGAGAGTATATCCTTCAGGGGAGGGCTGAGCTCAGCCCCACATCTTCAGGGCCAGGACTGACACAGCCCCAGGGCTCAGCTCCGGAAGACCCGCGCAGGTCCCAACAGCTCCCCTCATGCAGCCCCTGGTGACACGCGCTGAGGTCACACTGGCTTGTGCTGCATCACAAGGAGGTGACCCCAGCGAGCGGCAGGGCCCTGTCACTTCCCTGCCAGGCACGCGCGCTGCTGGTCACTGCTCGCCGTGCTCTGCTCCACTGCTGCCCTTTGGAGCTTTTCGGTGACGAGGAGCGCACACAGGAGGCAGCGGGAGTGCTCGGGGAAGCTCTCCCTCACGGGCTGAGGAGAAGGGGCTCGTTGGAGAGAGAGGAGGCCTTGGCGAGGTCGTGGGAAGAGAATTCTTCATCCCTGCTCGACCGGCAAGCCAAGGACAGCGGGGAAGCCAAGATGGAGGGCTTCTGGACTAAGACCGTTGGTCCGGAGCACTCATTTCTATTCCCCGTGCTCCTGCAGCTCTCCACTGAGGGTAAGGGTTTGAGGGCTGCTTTGCCAGGTGCCGCAGATCCTGTGTCAAAGCAGCAGTGGCCCCAGGGCTGTAGCCTGCAGAGGGCTGGGGGCTGTCGGGAGAGCATGGCCTGAGGGTCCTGCCTGGCCTGGGAGACAACGTGTCATCCGGGACTCGTGGGTCTTGCACCTGTGGCTGCCTTGGGTCCTAAGGCTCCTTTGGGCACAGCTCCCTCTGCTCAGGGAGTTGCAGTGAGGGGTCACGTCTGCCTGGGAAGGGGGAAGGCCTTTGGTGGACTGCCGCTATGAGGGAAGAGATCCCCTCTCCAGGAGATGGATGTGACCCTGCATTCCCCCAGGATTCTCAAGCACTCGCCACCAATGCCCCTGGTGGAAACAAATCCTTTGCTCTGGAGTAAATCCAAGGAGGTTTCTTGTCTGGGACAACCTCAGTTTCATGCCCCTGCATCCTCACATGTGCTCTAGTGGGCAGATGATGTTTGGAGTTTCGCACTTGCAACTGGCATCCTTTGCCAAGAGTCACTGGCCACTGATCTTGTGCCAAATCCTTCCCCTGTCCCGCCTTCTCCTCTGCATGTCTGTGGGGATCAGCGTAAGGCTGGCAGCCTGAAACAGGGGCACAGGCCACCTGGGCAGCTCGGCCAGTGGCTTCTTGGTTGGCTTGCATGCACGTGCATCGGTCACCCAGGGGGGAGTCGTTTGCGGAGAGCTCGTGAGCTCTCTGACACAGGGCCTGACACATCTTTCCCTCATTCCACAGAGATTGTCACCATCTGGGACGCTGTGTCCCATTACATCCTGAAGCAGCTGAAGCTGAACAAGGTGGGCTGCCGTCCTGCTCCTCCTCGCCTTGGGGGTCTCAGTTGTGCAGAGAGCCCTGGGCCCCTGGGAGCAATCCTTCCCCCAGTGCCACGGCAGCGCACTGCCACCAGCCCGTGTGCCGCAGAGCAGCTCCTTGTCAAACTGGGGGAGAAACTACGGGCAGGTCTCGTGTGAAGAAACATTCGACACCTCGTGGGGCTTCCCTTTCCTGGTGGCTACAATGCAGAGGCCAAGCAGAGAGATGGAGGCATTTTCCTGCCTCTGTCCTCTTTGAGAGCCCTGGGATCTTGTTGTCCACTGCCATGGTAGGAAATACTTGGAGGACGGTGAGGACCAAATGTGGAGAGGAGGCTGAGGACAACATCCGCAGCAAGGGGCTCTCCTCCAGAGCTTTCCAAAGTCTTGCCCTACTGTAGCGCAACAGCAGGGAGGGCACAGAGCAGCCTGCCCTCGCTCACACAGTCCTCCCCTTTTCCATCAACACAATGCTTACACAGGGCCTTTCTGTCTTTTCTATGTGCAGGGTGTCCTGCTCAAGGGTCTTGGCACCTTCTGCACAGTCCAGGAGCCAGTGAGCCTGGGTGAAGAAGGGGTGCTCATGGTTCGGAGACCCATCTTCAAGCTGGGCGAGCAGATGGTCTGTGTGCAGGAGTGCCCCGAAGTGACTCTCCCTGGTGAGACAGCAGGGACCACCCTCCGCTTCCCCTCTCCACTGTACCCGGGCTGGGAGTGCGCTCCCTGCGCTGTGCAGGGGCTGCCAGAAGCAGGCAATGCCCTCCACAGCTGGGGAACACAGAGAGCTCCCCCCGCGCAACCCCCCACACAGAGAGCTCTTTCTTGGGAAGGACCTTCGCTGCACTCTTCTGCTGCGAGTGTCGCAGCAAGTCGAGCTCTCTTGCCCTCGATGCCCCAACTCTTGGCTCCACGCCACTCCCATGCCTTGATGGCCCAGCGATGCCAGCTGCGGCCCCTGTAGCACTGACATTGCAGACTCTCTTCCTTGCAGACGATGTCCAGATTGAGACGCTCAACTACCACCGCTTGTCCCTGGCCACCTCCTTTCCGTGGCATATCATAAAAGACTGCGTGAGAGAGACCATCCACTTGTTCAGATTGCACTTGGGCAAGAAGCAGGATGTGGCCTTTGCCTTCAGGGACATTGGTGTGCTGACTCAACAGGGAGACAGACTTTGCATGAGATTTTACGCCAGCTGCATCAAAAAGCTGGAAAAAACAGCAAGCTTAATTGCAGCCCTTCTCAGTGTAAGTTGCTCTGCTTTCCAGGCCTACTTTCATTGCTTTGGGAGGCCTCAGTGGCTTCCCGCTCTGCGCAGGCTAAACAAACACCTTCTCCAAAGCTTGGACCCACCAAATTCCCCACTGCCCAGGGGAGCGTCCAGCCCCACTTCCCTGCATCCTCGTCTCTACAGAATGACTCGCATGGATATTCGAGTCATTCCAGAGCCACTCTCAGGGCTCTCTCGTGCAGCATCTGCATGCTACATCAAGGGGCTTATGGGCACGGTCAGGGCTGAGGAGGCGGCTTCGGAGCGGCGGCTCCTCCTGCAGCACCCGCAGGGGCTGCTGCCTTTGCCAGCAGGCAGGAAGCTGCCTCGGAAACCTCCCAACGGGCCTGTGCTGCCTTGCAGGTCCCTTGGGCAAAGGATCCCAGCAAGGCAGCTGGGAGGATGACTCTTCCCGGGACCTGCTCTCGCCCCGTGCGCGTCTTCCCCAGGTGAGTGCGTTTCCTTTGCAGCCCTTGGCTGGCTGACAGGGGGCCCTCGCAGCTGCTGCTCAGCCGGGTGCACTGCCGGGGCTCAGTGCTCACAGGCACTTACGCCAAGTTCCCTGGCTTTGGGGGACACTGCCAACCCCCCCAGGGAAGTGTGCACGGAGGCAAAGCATCTGGTAAACGAGGAGTTCTCCTAGGGCAGGAAGGAGCATGAGTCCTGGAGCAAGAGGCCAGGGCAGACAGCCCCCTTGCTTCAAACCTGCCTCGTCCTCTGCTTTCCAGGTTTCGGCTCCTGGAGAAAGGCAGCCCAGAGGCCAAGGCTGTCTCCACCGCCTCCCGCTCTGGGAAAAATAAAGCCGAAGAGCTCAGGAGCACCAGCCCCACCAAAGGTAAGGCCAAAGCTGCCGCCTGCGGGGCACGTTGGCTCCCTGTCCCCCCACGCTGCCTCACAGCAGCCCCCTGGAAAGGGGCTGCTCAGCAGGCTCTGCTCAAGAGCTTCCTCCCTTCCTCCCTGCAGAGCAGCAGCCTGGCAAGCACCTGCAGCAGCGCCAGGAGCTGTGTCTGCCCGCGCTGCCCAACGCAGGCACAGGCAGCAGGCGGCAAGGCCCGGCGAAGCAGCCTGCTGCCAGGTGAGAGCCTTGGCGGGAGGGAGGAGGATCTGTGCTCCAGAGCGGGCCCCTTTGACCATGCTGGGCCTAGGGCCTCCAAAAGGCCTCCCACACACACCCCACTTAAGGCTGTTCTCCTGCTGGAAGGCAAGCATGTACCACTTTGCATGGGAGTCTCCCATGGCCTTAACTTTCCTCCAGCATCAGGACGTTTTGGGGAGCTAAAAGTAAATGCCTAGTGCAGGAGTGTTTGTCCAGGAAGGAGTCCCTCGAGATTGCAGGGAATCCCATCCTTTTCCTTGTGGGATCAAAAGCCCCGTACCCTCAACCTCTTGCCTCCCACGGTGTCTTCTCAGCAACTCTGTCAAACAAGCGGGGCGCATGGAAGACGTTTTGGTGCAGAAGGAGGGCAAAGTGGAGCACCGCCCGCATCCTCCAGCCGCTCCTCGGCCTGCTGCTGCCCGTGCTGCTCCCAGGCCTGCCACACAGGTGTGTGATGGGAGGTCGCGGAAAGGGCCCTCAGCGCGGGCTCCCTACAACCCCCAGTGTCCTCTTTAGGATGTGTCCTGCAAGGATGCAAATTTGGCTTTGTTCTCCAACACAAAACGCCTGCAAAAATTCTTCTGGGGTTTTGTTAATCGCAGAAACGGTTCTTTTTGGCATTGAAGGTGTAGAGGACAGCTCAGTGCCTCTTTGGTCCCTGCTCAGTTAGGGCAGGAGAGAACAGTATTCCCGCTGTGTTGAAAAGGGGCAAAGAGCCCGTGAGGCTCAAGAGCAGGAGCAGAGAGACAGTGAAGAGCAAAACCCATCAACTCTCCCTCCCAACCGCACAAAAGTGTAATTGCGTTGCCTTCCTGTGCCCTTGCCAGGAAACGACCACCCTCCCATGCAGTGCGCTCCAAGGGCTGCCTGCATCTCCGTCTTCAAAGAGAGGCAAGGGCAAGCCGCACAGAGGGGATAGCAGGCTGTGGGGGGCAGAAAGGGCCCCACGTCAGGAGAAGCTATGGGATGCCGTGCAGGGCCCTCTGAGAAAGGGGCATCTCCTGCCTGCCGGGCAGGCAAGGGAGCTTTGCAGGCAGCCAGGGCCCAGGAGGAGGATTGCTGCCTGCCTGGGGCAGCAGCCAAGTTGGCTGAGCCCTTCCGAGGAGGGAGATGGCTGCAGCCAGGGGAAATGGGCGAGGGGGTGGCAACCTGTGCATCTGTGCCTGGACTAGGTGCATCCCCTGCAAGTGGGCCAGTGTCGTCGTCTCTGTTCACTTCCCTCCTGAACCTCCTCCCGAAGTTTGTTCTTCTTGCCCTTACAAAACAGACGCAAAGGCTGAAGAAGCTGGAACCCCTTGGGCAGCGCTCCTCCGCAGACAGAGGCATGCCAGCGGACAAGTGAGTGTGCAAGGCACGCGAGTTGCAAGCTGCGTGACCATGACCAGCCCCGTCCCTGGGGCACCTGAAATCCCTCTGCTGCGGGGCATGCAGCATCCCCTGATACCTACCGGGATAGACAACATCCCCTGAATTCTGCTGGTGAGGGTGTGGAAGAACTGCAGAGGGGAAAAGTGCCAGGGGTCCCCAGGGAGCAGGACAAGGACTTTGTTCCTCCTCCTGCAGACATCAGCCGCCGCAAGCAGAGCAGGTCACCACTGCGTACAAACTGCTTCGGGACCGCTGGAAGGAGAGGGTGGAGCAAAACCAGCAGGAGCAGAAGCAGGAGGAGGAAGGGGCTCGCCGGTAAGTAGCTCCCAAGGCAGGCAGGGTCCCTGCTCCTGCCAAGCCCTTTGTGCCAAGGCCCGGGGGAGAGAGGGTCTTTCGCTGCCCCCTACGCCAGGGCACACAAGTGCCCTTGGAGCTTGGCCTCACCTGTGCTGGGCCCAGCCATCTCTTGCACGGAAATGGGGTGGGGGCTGGGATGTGCCTTTGGATTTCCAGGAGGCACCTGCGTGTCATGACGCACTCAGCATCTTTCTCCTGTACCCCTCAGTGCTTCGGTGATATGCAGCCTCCAGGAGAAAGAGCAGCGGGGCTACAAGCTGGTCGGTGCCGGGAGAAACGTCCCTTTCCTCAAAAAATAAATTCCCTTTCCGAGTTCATGTGAGCCTTTCTTTGGTGCGGTGTGAAGCTTGGAAGCAGCACCAGGGCATCTTTGGAGGGGCAGGCAGGGGGCATAGGGCAGCAGGGGGAGCGTGGAGCCCCCATCCCGGCACACTCTCGCTCTGGGCCATGCCTGTCTTGACCAGAGAAAGGGAAGAAGAAAGGCCATAGGAAAGGCCCTCCAAGGCAGCCGTTTCTGAGATGACGCTGGGCGCTGCGACACTGCTTTCTGCACCCTGGGACCAGCCTTGAGCAAGGGCAGGCGGGCTCGCGCAGGGAAAGGACCTGCTTGCGAGGCAGAAGCTCTCTCCCATCAGTAGCCAAAAGCCAAGTGGGCACCTGTGGGGCAGTCCTATGCAGCCTGGCAGCTCCTCCCTGCGGGCAGCTTCCTTGGCCCAAAGCAAGATCCTCCCCAGCTCCGGGAGACCGTAGCATGGGGAAAACCTTGCCTAAATCCTGCTCTGAGACATGCCAAGTCATACGCAGTGGGAAACAAAGCGTCTTATGTTCTGGATGGCAAAATGGAAGAAGATGCTTTGTGAGTTACACACACCAGGGTTTAGCAGGTGGGAAGGCCTCAAATCCCTCCCCCATGGGCTGCCAGCTTCTCCAGGAGAAGGCAGTGGGAGACTGTGTCAAAACCTTAGTAAAGTCTAAGTAGAGCATGTCCACAGTCTTTCCCTCATTCATTGGGCGGGTAAGAGAAGGTGATCCGCGTGGTGAAGCAGGCTCTGACTTTCATGAACACATGGTGGCTGCGCCTGATCCTCTGCTTGTCATGCACATGCTGTGTGATCGCCCTCAACATGATCTGCTCCATAACTTTCCCCAGGACCGAGCTCACGTTGACAGGCCTGTAGTTGGCCTGAGCACAAAGGGGCCCCTCCAGGGTTTGCCTGCACCTTTTCCAACTGCTCCCCAAAGGTGGTACCCAGAGCCAGGATCACCCCCAGTCTTGTCCCCAGCAGGCTCAGCTCCAGGCTGATGTGCTGCAAGGGGACCTTGTTTGGACACAGGGGCCTGTGTTACATGACGATGAGCAGGGAGATGCCATCAGAAGCACATCCAAGCATACATGTCCTGAGCTAGTGTGTGGTATTTCTCTGCCTTTGTCCCTGTGCATCATGCAGCCTTTTCCTTTCTCCCTTCTCAGCCCTGCCAAGGCAGCCAAGAAGAAGAAGAGGAAGATGGTCCTGATGATCACACACAGCAAGTTTTATTCTCTTGAATTAAAATATATCCCCCAATAGTGTGGACCATTTTTTGAGTGGAGTTGTATGGGAATAACCAGGATCCCAAGAGCAGAAGTGAAATCTGACAAGCTGGAGAGTTGGGGCCAGGAGGATCCATGGCAACAAATCCTGGCTGTGTGCTGAGGCGTCACCTCTGTGGTGATAAAGGTGACCTGGCTGTGTGTCCTGGCCCTGCTGGCACTGGTTGGCCTTGGTGGCCCTGACCTGCCTCCCCTGGGGTCTGTGCTCATCCCTGCCCATGGGCCCAGATGCCCCTTGGGCTCAGCGTGGGTCCCTCACCAGTGTGGGAGGTGGGTCAGTCTCCAGCCCCAGCCTGGGTTCTTTGCCTCTCCCTGGGTCCGGCCGGCACAACCAGCCCCTTCCCAGGGCTGGGGCTCTCTCCAGGGCTCCATGGGGCCTGCAGGGCCTGTGGGAGCACAGGGACGGAGCTGCAGCCCCCATGGGTCACACAGCCACTGCTGGCAGCACCTGCCCCAGGAAGCACGGCCAGGCCCAGGGCTGGAGGCAGCTGCAGCAGGGCATCCTGGAGGGGAGGCAGGAGGAGCTGCCCAGAGGCCTCAGAAACGGCAGCCTGGAGCCAGTGCCCAGGGCACTGAAGCCCCACGAATGGCACCACGAGCTCCACAGCGGGAGCGTGCAGAGCCCCCAGGGCCGTGAAGGCGGCTGCTCCCGGCGCTGCTGCCAGGCCAGGAGCTCCTAGGTGAGCCCAGTGGAGGCCCCTGCGATGGCTGCGAGTTTGGGGAGAGAGCACAGGAGTTGAGGCCCAGGGTGCTGGGTCTGTTCAGCTTGGATAAGAGGAAGGAGGATCTCAGTGCTGCCTGTAGCTGCCTTACAGGAGCATAGGGAGAGGATTGAGCCAGAGCCTTCCCAGTGGTGCCCAGGAACAGGATGAGGGGCCTAAGGTTGGCCAACACTGAAGGAAGAACCCAGAGCCTTGGGGAATCCATCCTCAGAGAGCATGGGAGCTCAGCCCTGTCCAGCCCTGGGAAATCCCCTCTGTTGCCTCCACTTGCAGCACAAGGTTGAGCGGAGACCTCCAGGAGCCCCTTCCCCCTCCATGGCTGCTCTGCGACTCTGTCTGGTGAACGAATGTCTCTCCAGACACTACTGGATGCATTGGCATTGCCTGCTCTAGTCTAAACGTGGAGACTGGCCTGACACAAAGCGACACGGGGAGAAAAAGTTTCTGAGGGTTTTATTTGAAAGAAGCAATGGCTGTTGACAACTAGGGCTCGCATGGGCACACCGGTGCTCTGGGACACGACGCAGCAGCATCTCTGTAGCCCCCAGGACACAGTGTCTGTCGCTCTGCGCCAGCCCCGCTCTCAGGCCCTGCCGGGCTCTTTCACCTTCGCCGCTCCTCTCGCTGCCCCGCGATGCAGCGGCAGCAGAACGCTCTGCGCAGAGCCCGAAGCGCCGTCCTGAGCCGCGAGCGCCATCGCCGGGGAGCCGCGACGTCCGGAAGGGCAGCGATGCCTGCGGTGGGAAGCAGAGCTGTGGGCAATGGGCTGCACGGGTGCAGGGCTGCACCTGCCTGTCCCTGCCTCCAAGGGCTTCCCGAGGGGTTCTGTCCTCGGCACAGCAACTCCCGAGCGTTTCCTGCTGCCGGCCTCGGTGCCACCCCCTGTGCCAGGACAGGCCACTGTCCCCAGCAGGGCTCTCCACTCGGGTACGTACCTGGCTCAACGTCGGGTGTGGGGCTGCAGGAGGAGGGCTTCTCCTCCTCCTCTTGGGGCTCCAAGGCCACCTGCACGGGCAGAGCAAGAACACGCACCCGTCAGCCATCAGCTGGCCCTGCTGAGGGTCCCAGTGCCCCAGGCTGCACAATGGCAAAGGGTTTGGATCAGAGGAGGCTGCCAATGGCTGCTCGTCCCAAGGGAAGGGACCTGCGGCTGGCACGGCAATGGGACAAGGCTCGTTGTGGGGCCATAGCAGCAGAGCTGGGCAGGGGGAATGGAGGCAGCTGGGGGCGTGTGTGGCACAAGGGGGTTTGTGCCCTGGTGTGGAGGGGACTGCTGCTGGGGCTGCCTCTTCCCTCCTTGCTCGGCATCCAGACCCCAGGGCTGAATGTGACGTGGGCTGGAGCAGACTTCATCCTTGCGCCTTTGGCACTGGGAAACGGAGAGGAGCCGGCATCTCCCCATGGAGACATGGCAGAGGATAAATGCCTGGGGGTGACAGGGGGATGCCATGGGCAGGGGGGCTCTGATGAGATGGGGCAACTCTGGGCACCCCCCACACAGCTCCTACGGCAGCTCCCGGGGATGGTGGGGACAGGGGAGGTGCTGCTTGCTCACCTGGGGAGCAGGGTCTGCAGCCAGGGGAGAAGCTGCTGCTGTCGTTTCCTGCAGCAGGGTTTCCTTAGGAGACGGGCTGCTGCTCATCTCATCCCAAGGGGTTTCAGCCAAGGGAGAGGCCTCTGGTGCAGTTTCTGGAGGAACTGATGGGGATGGAGGAGCATTTTCCCCTGCATGCTGGATGCAGTCGCTGGATGCAGGGGAGGCCTCTGGTTCTGCTCCTGCACTTGCTGCTGGTGGGACAGACATGCTGCCCTCTGCGTGCAGAAAGCTGCTGGCCAAAGCAGGTGCTCCTGGCTCACCGCCCCTGGGCACTGCTGGCTCCAGAGAGGGGCTCTCCACGGTGCCAGGTGCCTCGCTCACTGCCTCTGTGGTGCTGACATGGGGCGAGCAGGGCACCTTCTCGTGCTCCGTGTCCTTGTCCACAGCCGGGCTGCAGAGGCTGGCTCTGACCCAGGGCAAGGAGTTGATTTCCTCCACCTCCTCCCCTTGCACGAGCTCTTCCCCAGCCTCCTCCTCCTCATCAGTGTCCTCTGCCATCTCCTCCTGCAGTGCTCCCAGGCCTCTCTTGCCTCTCGGCGCCTCCCGCGTGGGGGCATGAGCATAGAGCCGCTCCAGCACCTCCCACTTGCAGCTTGCGCCTTTGAGGAGCTCCACTCGCGTGATCTCTGGTTTCCAGAGGTCATAGAAGGAGTTTCTGGCGAGGAGCTAGAAGGAGAGAGGGAGGTTTGTGAAGGGAGGAAAGGCCTCGTGGGGCTCCGCCAGTGCTTTGACAAGCCGGCTGTCCCGCAGGACGCGGCACCGCTGCTGGCCACAGCACTGGGAGGGCTCCCCCATGGCCCAGCACTCCCTTGCACTCACCTCCTTGGGTCTGGCATTGAGTGATCCTGCCAGCGTCAGGGACAAACAGTTGTCACGGCCCTCCTCCTGCTGGCCCTGGCTCTCTCTCAGGTTCTGCTCCCTCCTTGGAAAAGCTCCTTCTCGGAGATGGGCCAAGCCCTGTCCAGTGCGGTGCAGGCAGCTCCTCTCGAGCTCCTCCAGCGGCTCTGTTTTGATGCTGAGCACAGCCAGGTAGCGCGCAGTGTTGTCTTGGTGCACGTGCACTGGCCTTCCTTGGAGGTGGCACGTGATTTCCAAGGGCTGCTGCCGTGCCTGTGCTGTCCGTGCTCTCACTGGCCCACTTGGGCAGCTTAGTCCACTAGGCCAGCTCGGCCAGCTAGGAATGCTGCACTGGTGTTCTCCCCAACGGCTGTAGGGATCGGGCCCTGTCTGAGGTGCAGAGGATGATGTGCTGGGGCGCCACTCTATGCTCTGGAGCTGCCATGATCTTGCCCGTGCACCTTGATCGATGGCGTGTGCCAGTGCGTGTGGTGGCACAGGTACAGTGAGCTCCATCCGAGCACCGTCGGCATCAGGCTGTGCTGGCTCCCGTGGAGAGGGCGATGGCGTCTCCTGAGGCCTTCCAAGGCTGGTGGAGGGCTGCGGCTCTTGCACCGTGGAGGGGACGTCGCTGGCCATCTCCTCCACAACCTGCAATGAAGGCCACCACAAAGGCTGTCCTTACTGCCGTCCTTGGTCCCTCCCTCCATCCTTCCCAACGGGAAACTTCCTGCAGCCTCTGACCCCCTTGACGATGGCTCTGCCATGCAGGTGGCTGCTGCCCTGCTCCCAAAGGCTGCCTGGGGAGAGGGCTCGTGCCTATGGGCAAGCCTTGGGCAAAGGCAGCTCCTTGGAGAGCCCGAGGCGGGTGCGTGCAGGCTGCCGTGCAGAGCAGCGCTCGGCCTGCCGGGCACAGAGACCTCCTGGTGTCTCCCAGCACGTCCCGCCTGCTTCTCGGCCCCATGGGGAGTGAGGCAGAGGCTCGGCCTCCACCGCCGCTCAGCTCTGTACCTGTGCAATGCTGTGTTCAGAGGTGCATGAGCCCTGAGGGCCGGGCAGCGGCGGCAGCCGGTCCCTTTGGTGGGACGAAGCCGGGCTCCCGCTGCGCTGCTCTGCTGCGGGCAGCTCCTGCTGGCCCACCTGTGGGGAGAAAGAGGCCCGTGATGGGGGCACTTGTGTTGGTAGGAGGAGCACAGGAAAGCCCAACCTTGTGCCGAAGGGAAGGTTGTGCCGAGCATGGCCTGGCCGCGTGTGGCCTGCACTTGCTCTTTGTCCTCTGTCCAGAGCTTGCAGGGTCTGTGTGGGCCTTGGTACATGCAGATGGGGCTGCTTTGTCTAAGAGAAATGCCCACAGCCAGGAATACACATCCCCTTGCCGGAGAAACTCCTGCCTGGCTCTATTGATCCAAGGTCTTTCCCCACCATCGTTGCGCTCGCCATGCAGGTCCCATCCCTGCCCCCTCCAGCCCCATCACTCACATCACTTGGATGCTCTGGCGCTCCAGGGATCCCATCCATGGATGAGGAGCAGGCTTTTGCCTGCTGCTCCTTTTCTATCTCCAGGGATCTCTCTGAGGATCTCTCGCATGGGCACCAAGGGCAGTTGCTCCCTCTTACTCTAGCCACTCTCCTCAGAGTGAGGAGCCCAGCAGGGACACAGTCGCCATGGGGAGTGCCCCATCATCATGGCCTGAGGACACGATGCCACCCCCACCACAAAACCCTGGGAGTCGCCATGGAGACACCAGGCACCACAGCGTTTCCTCCTCTCCCCACTCCTGAGCAGGTCCCTGGGGCGCAGGACGAGTTGTCCTTTCCACAGCTCTGCACTCCCCAGGCCTTGCAGATGCTGCTTCTCATCAGGCGCTCCATAGCAGACACCCACCATGAGGCTACCTTGTTGCTCTGCCCCCCGTCCTCTCCCCTGTGCTCTCGATTGCTTCTTGGTTCACCCCAAGGCAGAGCTCCCTGCATCCTTCTGCTCCCTCCCCACACTTTCCCACATCACCCCATGGCTATTACTTGCCACCCCAGGCTATCACTTCCTCACTCTTTTTGGAGTCATTCTCCTGACCAAGTTGCTCACACTTTGAGGCTCTCTTCACCAGCGTGGGTTTTACACCCCCTCAGCTCCATGTCACGCCAACCCCTAATCGCCACCAGGAAAAGAAAAAACACTTGGGACTCTCGTGCTTAGGTTCCCGACATGGGCTTCTTTCTGCCCACGCTCATTTACCACCCATGAGCTTCCTGCCCTGTGGTTGCAGCCTTGAGTGGCAGGAGCGGGGAAGGGAGTTAATACTATTTATTAATTGCAATTAATATGTAACATATTTACTTTTATTTAAGAAAAAGGAGAGAGACACCAATGAGCAGCAGAGGGAAGAGAAAACTATTATGTAGGGAAATGCTTGCAACCTGTGTCAAATACAGGGAGTAAATCATTTCCTTCCAGGACTTGAACACTGACAATCACCTAAAAAGTGAAGCAGTTCTGACCTCTTGGGGAAAAAAAAAAAGCGGGGGGGGGGGGCAGGGAAGAAGAAAGGAATATATTTTAAATGCAAATCCATTCCCATCAAAATAAATTCTAATTCAGCACATGCTAGATAGACTCAAGGTAGTAAAAAGCACAAAGGGCAGCACCCAGGTCTCCTGTGTGCCCTGCAGGACTGTGCCCCATCCTGAGCAATAGAAACAGAGAAAAGTGACTGAGCCCATGGGGACAACCTGACCTCCCTTTGCACATTTGGGTTTAAACCATTTTCACACTAGAATAGTAATAATTTATGAGATGCTTTGTGGCTTAAAGGTAAATATGGTGCAAACATCTACAGAAGAGCTGGTGAGGAGCCCACGAGCAGCACAGCACATGGCAGGAGCCCAGCGTCCCCCTGACCCAACTGCCACCAGGGCCAGGCAGACACATCCCATTTGTCAGCAACATCTGGCTGCTTCCTGGGCAGCGGCTCCCCCATCCTGGCACAGCTGGGAGAAGGAAGTTGTTCAGATAGATAAAAGGGGCCCTTGGGTTGCACAGGGGTGTCCCGCTTGGGTGCCCGGCCCCTGTGTGCAGCATCCTCCTGCAGAGACCCCCACACACCTGCCTGGGCTCCCCATGGCTCCTGCAGGGCAAGTCTGCTATTAAATCTACCCTGTTTAACCCTGCACGAGCTCTGGGTCTCTTTCCGCCAGTATCCAACTGCTCTTGTCTGCCTTGTGATCACTGATACAAACACCCACACTGTGTTTTTTTATGACACTGTTTTAACAAATCCTTGCTCCATTTAATTCCCACTACATAACTCACTGCTGTTCTAAGGACCCTGGAAGCTGGAAGCACAAAGATGGCTGCACTCACCCATTTGGTTTTTTTCTCTAAGAGGATAGACAACACATTTCTTTAGTCCTTAAACTTTAAGGACTACTGTGTTTTCTATCAAACCAGACTATGGTTCTCTATTGAAGGTGGCATAAACAACTCTCCCCTGTACTCACAGGGTCCCCACTGTGGGCATCTGTCACCAGCCCTATCAAACATGAGACAGTCCCAGGCAGAGGCTGCTTTGACCATTCAGCACCAGGAGAAAAACTGGGCAACCACAAATAAGAGCTGAATCCAGATCTCATTGCCTAAGACATCACCCCAGGATCTCATTGCTGTCAGCCCATGGAGAGTCCTGGAATGAATGAAGGGGGAGAAGCTGTTTATTGCTGCTTAACAAGTAGCTATTGGAATAGTTTCTTCAGTGCCTGCTTGAGCTCCTTGTTCCTCAGGCTATAGATGAGAGGGTTCAGTGCTGGAGGCACCACTGAGTATAAAATGGCCAGCACCAGATGCAGAGCTGGGGAGGAGATGGAGGGGGGCTTCAAGTAGGCAAACGTGCCAGTGCTGATGAACAAAGAGACCACGACCAGGTGCGGGATGCACATGGAAAAGGCTTTGTGCCGGCCCTGCTTGGAGGGGATCCTCAGCACAGCTCTGAAGATCTGCACGTAGGACACCACAATGAAAACAAAACACCCCAAAACTAAACAAATGGCAAGAATAATAACCCCAATGTCTCTGAGGGAGGCATCTGCGCAGGAGAGCTTGAGGATGTGGGGGATCTCACAGAAGAACTGCTCCACCACATTGCCTTGGCAGAGAGGAATGGAAAATGTATTAGCAGTGTGCAGGAGAGCACAGAGAAAATTAGATGCCCAGACAGCGGCTGTCATTTTGACACAAGCTCTGTTGTCCATGAGGATTCCATAGTGTAGGGGTCTGCAGATGGCAACATAGCGGTCATAGGCCATGACTGTGAGAAGGGAAAACTGCGCTGAAATGAAAAAGTTAAAAGTTAAGACCTGTGCAGCACATCCCAAGTAGGAAATGGCCCTCGTGTCCCAGAAGGAATTGGCCATGGATTTGGGGACAGTGGTGGAGATGGATCCAAGGTCGAGGAGGGAGAGGTTGAGGAGGAAGAAGTACATGGGGGTGTGGAGGTGGTGGTCGCAGGCTACGGCTGTGATGATGAGGCCGTTGGCCAGGAGGGCAGCCAGGTAGATGGCCAGGAAGAGCGAGAAGTGCAAGAGCTGCAGCTCCCGCGTGTCTGCGAAAGGCAGGAGGAGGAACTCGTTGAGGGAGCTGCTGTTGGACATTAGCTCCCTGCAGTTATGTGGGCCTGTCCAAGGAACAGAAAACAATGAAAAGTTAGGAGGGACTTTACAAGAAACAAAATTTCAAAGTCATTTCTTTTATGACACCACCCACCACTGCCTCTCTTTAATAAGAGTGTCTTAGTGCAGTTCCTTTGCTTGAGCTCCATTTTCACTGGCTGTGTGTGCTGTGAGGAGCAGAGACCTCAACTCGAGAGCTGTCTGTGCTGAACAGTAGTGGGAAGTGGAGAACGGAGGCCACACTTTTGGATGTTTTTTACCTTTTCTGGCAGGTGAGATCCATTCAAGTTGTAGATGAGCTTTTCAGCATCTTTACTCCCAAGTAAGCAAAGAGGTTTGAGGAACAGTAATTTTTAGTTTCTTTGAGATGTCCTTGTCACTCCTCGGGAGTGTTCCCCAAAGGACAAATCCTTCACATTTCAACTCTGAGTCCTTAGAGGAATGCATCCACAGTCACTTATGTGCAGAGTCGGGACATCTCGTTTGTCTGTTATGTTTCGTTCCCAGATGTCCTGTTCAATGGTCTCCTTGAGCTAGAGTGTCATCATGCTCATATGGTGCCCTGAAAGGAGACAGGCCCTGCTGAGAGCAGAGCTGTGCAGTTTCTAAGTGCCCATCTCCACCTTTCTCACCCTGTCTCCATACACGTAAGGGAGGGCTCCACACTCCTGGCCAAAGACACACAGGGCCCATTTCATCTGCTCCTGGACAGCCTCCCACCACCACCTCCATACCCTCAGCATCTCTACAGCTTCCTCACGGGTCACCCAGGTATCACAGAATGGCCATGAGACAGCAGAGCCTTTCTGGAGGGAAGGGGGCAGCCTGGCAGGACACCACAGGGCAAGAGCCAAAGGACTGGCAACACTGAAGATGGGCTCTCCTTAAGGGAGAGTCAGCTCAATTCCCAGACCCAGGGACTGCTTTTCCTGCAGCTCTACAGGGTAGGCTTGGGAAGAACCTCATTCCCATTCAGACCCCTCTGTTCCACACCTTGCAGCATCAGTCTCTGAATTGCAGCTGAAAACACTCAACCACGGAAAGCTGAGAGCAAGAACAGGAGCAGCATGGACAGGAGAAGAATTAAGGAGCAAGACCTTCAATGTGCTGGATGGAGGAAGGGAGAGGGACAGGGAGGCATTGTGGGAAACCTTCACCTTACCAGCTGGGTACGTCACCTCACAGAGAGGGACACCTTAGTCCCTTGGTGGGGAGGCTGGAGATGGTCCCGTGGCAGGAGAAGTTTCCCAGGTCTGGCTGCAGAGGAGGCGGCTCCTGCCCTGCACTTCCTGCCCCTTCCCTGCCCATCTCTGCTGCCTGCAGCTGTCCCTGCCGGCAGCCCTTCCTCTGTCCCTGGGTCTTGTCCCTGCTCACAGATCCCATATGACCCTATCTGTGCTCAGCTCTGCCCTGCACAAACCTCTGGGCAATGTCCAATGTAAGCTCTGCAGTTGCAGGTCCTAAGAAGTAGGTCACATAAAGTCTTATGAGGCCACGAAGATGATATTGATGCAGCCTGTAGGCTAAGATGGGGATGAAGCAGCTTGCTGACGTTTCTCACCTCTCTATTAATTCTCTCTTAATCTTTCAGAGTGAAGGTTTAGGACTCACAGTTCCTTATCAAAGTAGAAAACTTGTTCTACCTTCTCCCAGCCATAATAAGGAGGCTGAAAGAGCAGAGACCTGAAGGAAAGCTCCTTCCCTTTCAAGTAGCCCTTCTCTTGCTCTTCTCCAGTAAAGGACCCCTCGTGCATGTGGCAGGGAATCCCTGCTCTGAAGCATCTCCTCCTCTTGCTAAACCCTGCATACTCCAGGAGAGAGACCTTTAAAATCCCAATCATTAATTATATGTACTGAGTTCAGACAAGACCTCCAGGAACCTCAGCAGATTTGCCCCGCTCACCGTGTCAAGGGCTGGAAAGGTTTCTCCCACAACAAGTTCTCCTCTCTCCTTCACACTGCCGTTCCCCTCTCGCTGCCTTCTCTCCTCTGCTGTCCGTAGCAGCAGGCAGTGCCCGCAGCCCTGCTGCTCTTGGCACAGGAGCTGCTCCTGCACTCGGCTGTCTCTGGGCAGTGCTGACAGGCTGCCACGAGCTGCCTCCGTCCCAGGAGCCTGGCCCCGCTCAGGAGCAGAGGAACAGCTGAACTCACCAATTTCTCTGTCCCTTGTGCCCCCTCCTCCTGGGGAATGTTCCCTCAAGCAAACTAAAATAATCATCTGTTTTCCTTTTCTCGTGAGTGGAGAGAGGTTCCAACATTGCAATTTATTTCATCAGAGGATGAGGAGCTATGAAAGTTGTGAATGTCCCACTCTGGAAGAATGATTTTCATCTCTCAACCAGACAGGGACATCTAGATGGGACAAAAGCCAATCACTTAGACATGGTTCAGGTTTTGATTAGGATTAATCAACTTGGGCATTACAGAATTCAGACCCCGAGGCCTGGGTCTGAAGTGATATTCAGATTATTCCTGTAAACTCCACAGACGCCATTGGTGGGATTCCCCTTGCCAAAAACAAAATGAGCACAACACAGAGGTGTTTGTGTGTGCTCTGTCTAAGATCTCACTCTAATCATTGGAGATGGAAGAGTCAGTCTCTTACACACAGATATCTGGTGACAGTTGAAGAGACAGGTGTGGTCCAAGGCAGATGTGCCACACACAGATGTGGTGTCAGTGTCTGCTTGCTCTGATGCAGGAATTGGGGGACTTGCATCATCCTAGAGGATGAGGTGAGGATCAGGTGGGGAATTGTCTTGGCTATCTGAAATGACCTCCTAGTGCCAAACACAACTAGAGCCCCACTCACTCCAGCTGAGGCATAGGAAGATTCCAGTATTAACCAGCACTTCTTGTAATTCAGCACGGACACTTGATTTGATGGCGTTGAAAAGTGCTGGAAGAGCCTTGTCAGATGCCTGGGTTGTCCAGCTCAACCATATGTCTCTAGCAGATTGGACCTACAGGGAAACTATCCCCTTTGGAGCACTTGCTGGGCAAGTACTCCAGGGAATCCTAGGGTTCCATCCTGAACCCAAACAAATGAAATCCAGCACTGTCTGTAGGGAAAGTCCATCCCGTCTACATCCATGTGTGCTGCATAAATGAGAGGCACATCACACCAAGGTATCTGGAGATTCTTTGCACTTTCAACCCCTTCTTGCTCTCCTCCTCTCAACATCTGCTCATTCCATCATATTATATGAACAGGGACTGGGTTAATGAGGACCTCAGCGTGGCTGGATCACAGGCTGTCAAGATCCATGGACATCTTCAGGGGCACCTTGTCCTTCCTGGAGATTTGTGCAAGAAGTCTGTCATAGGTCCAGTATAGCCACAGAGTCACCTCAGGCAGAACCCCCTTTCCTGCTGTTTCTCAATGGCCCAGCTCTGTGTCCTCCTGGCCTCGGACACTGCTGGATTCACTTTATTAGTAGGAAGCTGCCTCCACCATTGCATTGTTCCTGCTATATATGATGGCATGGCTCTGCTCTGAACTGGGCCATTGCACACCCAGTGTCTTTGCTTCTTGGTAACAGCTTTCTCTGTGACCATTCTGTTCTCTGTATCACAGCTGAAGCTCTACAGCCCAAATATATGCAAGCGTAGGCAGCCTGAAGTAGAGGCAGGAGCACGTGAAGATGTGCAAGCTGTCACAGGCCAGAAATATCATTGGAATGGTGGTCAATGGACGATGAGGGAGGATGCCTTTTGTGTGAAGGAGCAGATTGGATGTGTGGAGCTCTTCTTTGCAAGAAGCAAGGTTTGAAGTGAGAGCTTGTGGGTGAGCATCTCAGGAGGGAGCTCTCCTATTTCTCAGCAGTCTAAAAGAAGTCTTTGGATCACTGGCCCTGGTTCTTGTTGGGTGGACTTTAATCCCCCTATCACAAGCTGGAAAGCCAAACTGCAGGGTGCAAGCAGTCTGGGAGGCTTCTGGAGGGCATTAAGGAGAACTTTTTTGCACAGCTGCCAGATGGGCTGATAAGGATGATGCTTTCTGGTATCTAGACATTTCAAACAAGGACAAACCCATCAGGGATGGGATAGTCAGTGTCTGCCTTGCCTACTGTGACCATGAGAATCTGGAGTGCCTAATGCTGAGGGGAGTACAGAAGGACAGTAGCAGAATAGAGACTGGGCCTCAGAAGAGCTGACATCCTGGCCTGTTTAGGGGACTGGTGGGGGATCCCAGGGGAGGCAGCTCTCCAGGACATCAGAGCTCAGGAAAGCCAGCAGGTCTTTAAGGACAGATCTGCCAAGCATAAGGATGGGCCATTCCAATGCTCACTAAAACTATCAGATACCTCAGGGCACTCAAACCAGCAGATCCTGGGATCTCCTTACTTAGCTCCAGGCTAATAGGGCAATGTAGAGGAGAAAAAAGGCAGAGGCAAAGGCAGAAGCATTTAGAAATATTGCCCAGGATCTCATTACAAGGGCAAGTGCAGGGTCCTGCAACTGGGGAGGAATAACCCCAGGCACCAGTATAGATTAGAGGTTGACCTGCTGGAAAGCAGCTCCACAGAGAGGGATTTGGGAATCCTGGTTGACAAGTAGTTAACCATGAGTCAGCAATGTGCCCTTGTGGCCAAGAAGGCCAATGGCATCCTGGCACCTATCATATGAGGAAAGACTAAGCGAGCTGGGCCTGTTTAGTTTGGAGAAGGGAGGACTGAGAGGAGATCTGATCAACATGTAGAAGTACCTTAGGGGGTGAATGTAGGGAGCATGGGGCCCAACTCTTCTTGGTGGTGGCCAGTGACAGGACAAGGGGTAATGGGTGCAAGCTGAAACACAGGTAGTTCCATCTCTATGTGAGGAAGAACTTTACTGTGAGGGTGACAGAGAAGATCATACTCACAGCAGCACAAATTCATGGTGCTAAGTGCTCCATCTCCCTCCCCTTGATTAAGGAGCTGCCTTTATCCAGGGCTGCAGAGCTCCGCAGGTGTCAGCCCCTCCACGGGGCACCCTCAGCAAACCCTCTCATCCCCGCTGCTGCTGCTGGGACAGGAGCGGCCTCAGAGCCCGTCCCCAGCCATGGGCCAGCGCTGGCCTCGCAGCTGCTCTGCCAGCAGGGACCTCCCAAGGAACTGCCCAGCCAGGCGCCTCTTGCTGGCCTGCCCGGGACTCAGCAAAGAGCAGAGCTCACGGTCACCCTCACAGACATGGATGGACCTGCTAATGCCTGGTGCTGTCCAGTCAGGAGCACAGACAATGTGACCCCCCTCCCAAGCAGGAGCAGTGCCATGTGTCTGCTGCTGGCCTCCCAGGTGCTTGTAAACATTGACTTGACCAGCATCTGACTAGATGATCTCCAAACATCCCTTGCAACCACAGAAAGGTGCCTTCTCTCACTCAAGCCCCCTTGAAGCTTGCCTATGAACCAGCAATGTCCCCTTGCTGCCAAGAAGGCCAGAGGTCTTCTGGGCTGTAGAAGCCTACAGACTAGTAGCCAACAAGACTGTGGCCAGGAGGACAAGGGAGGTCACCCTGCCTCTCTACTAAGTACTGGGGAGGCCACCCCTTGAGCCCTGTGTCCAGTGCTTGGGCTCCCCAGTACAAGAGGGACATGAAGCTACTGGAGAGAGCCCAGTATATGTCTATCTATGTCTAAAGTTGATCAGGGAGCTGGAGCATCTCTCCTATGAGGAGAAGGTGAGAGAACTGAGCCTATTTTACCCTGGAGAAGAGAAGGCTGAGGGGGGATCTTATCAGGGTGTGCAAATACCTGAAGGGAGGATGCCAAGAGCAGAAGAGGATGGCCCAGACTCTTTTCAGTGGTGACCAGTGATGGCACAAGAGGCAACAGACACAAATTGAAGCACAGGAAGTTCTGCCTGAATTTAAGCAAAAGCATCTTGACTGTGAAGGTGATAGAGCACTGGCATGGGTGGCCCAGAAATGTTGTGGAGTCTCCTTCTCTACAGATATTCCAGACCTGCCTGGACAGGATGCTATGCATCGTGCTGTAGGTGACACTGCTTGACCAAGGGGTTTGAACTAGATCATCTGCAAAGCTCCTTCCAACCTCAACCATTCTGTGATTCTATAAATGGTCTCCACTGCAATAGATGAGCTTTTTGAGCTGTAGGGATCTGCCTGTCCCTCAGCTTTATTGTGAGTGCTGCTCTAGTAGGATAGAAGGCATCCAGGGTCATTAGAGATGACCAAGGAAATTCCTGACCTGGCCTCCCACTGAAGCTCCATCTCCAGTGATTCCATTACGACCTTTAGGCCAGGAGCTTGCAAGCAGACCATGTGCGTGCTTAGCCTGGTAAGGGGAATCCCACCTGCCATGTATTTGTGGAGTTCATGAGTTAGCTGAATCCTTCTCCAAACCTGGCACTTCTGAACAGGCATGTGGAGCCCCAATAAGCCATCTGAATAAATCATCTGAATCATATATGCACCATGTATCAACAAGCTCCCTTCTTATCCTTGTCTGGGTGTCCTGCCTAGTTAAGAGATGTGAATCAGGGCTTCCTGTGGGACATTTCTAACTTTGGTAGATAATCATTAGCTGATGAAATAAATTGCAACATTGGAATCTGTATCCCTGTACTCTTTAGAAAAGGAAAACAGGTTACTCGACTTGATGGAACATATCCCAGAGGGAGGAATCCCAAGGGACAGAGTAATTCATGGATTCAGCTGGGCCGCAGCTCATGGCAACCTGTCAGCACTGCCCAGAGACAGCCGAGTGCAGGAGCAGCTCCTGTGCCAAGAGCAGCAGGGCTGCGGGCACTGCCTGCTGCTGCGAACAGCAGAGGAGAGAGGACAGAGAGGTGAAAGGCAGCGTGGAGTGGGAGGACAGAGGAGAGCTCATGGTGGGAGCAATCTGTGACACGGTAAGTCACCAGCTGCAGGGTAATGAGGTTTCTGGAGGGGTCTGCAGCATCCCTCCAGCTGATGACTTTTCTTTTTTTGAGGACTGTTCTCCCTGCTTCTACTCTGCATACGAGGAGATGCTCCAGAACAGAAATTCCCTGTCCCAGCATCACAAGGTCAGGGCATCATGGCTGCTTCTTCTGGAGCTGGTGCAAGACAGTGAAGGCAATGTGGGCACACAGGTTCTTCAGAGCACTGTTCTTCAGAGCAGTGTCCATGCGCTCCAGGGTGCTGTGTGCCCGGGGCAGTGATTCTGTGAGGATCAGCACTCAGCCTGCCAGGGCGCTGCAGGGAGAAGCTCTGGGTGGGAGGAGAGATCCCCCCCGGGCAGGTTCCTTCTGCTGCTGAGAGGCTGCTGTGTGGGGTCAGGGCTGCTCACAGCTCAGCCTCACCCACACAACATATCTGGAAGGGGCTTTTCAAGAGGACACTCTTGGGAAGCTTCTATGAAAGGGAAGGGAATATCCAGAGGCTAGGATTTTGTTTTGTATCTTTGACAAGGCAGAAAATGAATGGGACATTTTAGGTTTAGGTGCCTGAAGGAGAGTTGTGCAGTGCTGCTCTGAGGGATCAATAGGTCTGCAGGGACCCCAGAATATTCCTTCAACTGCCTTTTCACCCGTGGGCAGCAGCAATATCCCCTTTGCAGCTCTCCTCATTCTCGTTGTGCTTAGTCTCACTCTGCTCTCAAGGGGAAGGGCTCCAGGGCATTTCTGACCTCCTCTGCTGTCAGATTTCCAGAACAGCAGAGCTGCCTCTCTCCTGCCATGTGCCCATTTCCCATTGCAAGGCACAGGGGCTGAGAACCACTGCCCTGGGAGTCCACCCTGTCTGGGAGGTGCAACCTGGGGACGGTGCTGCTCTGTCTCTCTGTCCTCCCTTGGCAGCAGTCACAGTGTTTCTCCTCATTTCCCTGCCTCTCCTTTCTGCTCTTGTCCTGGCAGTCAGCTGGGGCTTCAGCTACAAATTCAGATACTCACCCTGAGGTCCTACCATGGAGGTGTCTGAAGAGGGGCAATGTGCCCAGGGTGCTGGGTAGCGTCATTGGAGGGGCTGCAAAGGGGTTGACTCTCCCTTTAGGAGACCCTGTGACTGTCAGGACACGTGACTGTCTCTGTTGTCCTGCTGGTGTTGTGAGGTGCCCTGCATAAGTGGACTCAGTGCACAGAGTGCTTGCCATGTCAGGAGCAGTGTCCTGTTCTCTCTACCAGATATCCGCCTTGAACTTAGAGGGAGAGCAGAGTTAAATGAGTGCTTTGAAACCAGTCTCCTATGATCTCAACAGAGTCCAGATTTGTCTGGAGGAACAAGGCAGATGGACTCAACAGCACTCCTCACTGTTCCCTAAGAAGCAGAGAGCCCATTTCCATCTCTAGTCTGCTTAATGTTCACATTATCAGAAATAGAGACATCTGTCTTTATCTGCATGCCAATAAAGACACGCAAAGAACCTGACGAGATATGATGGCAGAATCTAAAAATTTCCAAAATAAGAAATTCTAAAACAAATTGCTAAAACCCCCTGCTCCACCCCAAACTCCTTGGAAGTGTATGTGGGAATATTAAAAGACGCTTTATCTTAAATGTGGATGTTCTGTGACATCAAGTCCGAAAAGGAGCGATATCAAGAACCACTCCTTTATACACATTGACGTAGAGTAACTCAGACTCTGGCTCCTCCCAGAACACTCAGGTGGAGTGGAGACTGAGGAGCTGACTGAAGGTGACAGTGAGAAGAAGAAATTCCTGAGAGTTGGGATGGGGTCGAGAAGCATTTCTATGAAAAATGGAAAGTTTATTTCAGAGAAAATTCCTCTAACCTATTATTGCCTTTTCCTCCCTACACAGTTTTCCTGAGCCCAATAGAACAGATGTCCAACAGCAGCTCCCTCAACGAGTTCCTGCTCCTGCCATTCACAGACACGCGGGAGCTGCAGCTCTTGCACTTCTTGCTCTTCCTGGCCATCTACCTGGCTGCCCTCCTGGCCAACGGCCTCATCATCACAGCTGTAGCCTGCGACCACTGCCTCCACACCCCTATGTACTTCTTCCTCCTCAATCTGTCTGTCCTTGACCTAGGCTCTATCTCCATAACCATGCCCACATCCATGGCCAATTCCCTGAGGGACTCAAGAGTCATTTCCTATTTGGGGTGTGCTGCCCAGGTCTTTTTCTTCTTTTTTTTAGTAACAGCAGAGTATTTTCTCCTCACAGTCATGGCCTATGACCGCTTTGTGGCCATCTGCAAACCTCTGCACTACGGGACCCTCATGAGCTGCAGAGCTTGTGTCAAAATGGCAGCAGCTGCCTGGGCCAGTGGCTTTCTCCATGCTCTCCTGCACACTGGGAACACATTTTCCCTACCCCTCTGCCAAGGCAATGTGGTGGAGCAGTTCTTCTGTGAGAGCCCCCACATCCTCAAGCTCTCCTGCTCACACTCCTACCTCAGGGAAGCTGGGCTTCTCGTGGTTAGTGTCTGTTTAGGCTTTGGGTGTTTCATTTCATTGTGGTGTCCTACATGCAGATCTTCAGAGTTGTGCTGAGGATCCCGTCAGAGCAGGGCCGGCACAAAGCCTTTTCCACCTGCCTCCCACATCTGGCTGTGGTCTCCCTGTTTCTCAGCACAGCAGCATTTGCCTACCTGAAGCCCCCTTCCATCTCTTCCCCAGTTCTGGATCTGGTAGTGACTGTTCTGTATTCGGTTGTGCCTCCATCATTGAACCCCTTCATCTACAGCATGAAGAATAATGAGCTCAAGGAAGCCCTGAGGAAACTCATCCAGTGGGTCTAACCTCAACATCAATACCTCTACCCAGAAAATTTGCATCAAGGGTTACGTTGTGCCATTATTTATTCAAGTGGCGTGGCGACCTGGTTCAGGAACGGCACGGCGACCACCCCCAGGCCGCTCGAGCCATCAGCTCGCTGACACCAGTGTGGTGGACGGCAAATGGCGTTTATTGATGGGTAACAAGGTGTTATATAGCTAAGGTTTACAATGTCACATCTGTCTGCTTACATCATAAACTAAACGCTATTGGCTATTAGGGGCCCTGTCTTTCCGTACAGCACGATATCTTCCGGCTGCCGGACCCTAAGTATCTGCAACACCCTCCCTTGCCCCTAGGGGCTGGAATCTTAGGGCTACACACACACCTCTGCAATAGGCATGATTTCTGTGCTTGACCTCGCTTGGAAACACGACACAAAACTTAAACAATGATACAGGAATATATATTTAAACAATAACAATAAAAAACATTATAATAAACACTAACAAGAACAACAATGAAAACAATATCAATAACACTAACAACAATAATACCAACAATAAGAAATATTACTATAAAAGTCTCCAAAGAAAAATCCAAATAAGACGTTATGGCCGGAGTCCTTGTGCTCAGCACTTCCTGGCAGCAGCCAGGGTGAAGGGGAGCTTGTCCTGCAAGGGAAAAGGAGGCGTGAGCAGGGCCGAGGAGCAGCTCGGGGGCTCCCGTGGAGCAGAGGCTCTTTGGCGGCTGCGCGGGCTCTTTGGCAGCAGCGCTGCCGTCATTGGTGCCCTGGCAGAGGCTTGGCGTGGCCAGCGCAGCCCAGAGGCCGGCAGAGGGGCTGAGGCAGCAGGTGCCCAGGCCTTGGGCGCTCCTGCGCCCTGTGCAGCTCTGCCCCGGCGCCGCGGCCCGCCAGAGCGCCCGCACACCTGGGCCAGGCTCCCGCGCGGCTGCTCCCCAAAGGCAGCGCGGAGCAGCGCCAAGGGGCCGGGCACAGCCCCAGCTCTGCCCGTGCAGCCGGCAGCAGGGGCCATACCTGGGGGCTGCAGCCGGAGCTCTCCCACTCCATGGGCTCCTCCGTGCTGCAGCCGACCAGGCCATTGGTGCCCCCAGCCTGGAAGAGCACAGGAGACCTTGGTGGGGACGATGCATGGGGGAGAGGAAAGACGAGCACATGCAGGGGCTGCGGGGGCTCTACCAGGCTGCTGCCATAGCTCAGCCATTCCATGGGCTCTGGCGCGTTCTCTGCAGGCCCCCCATTCATGACAGCAGCCTGCAAGAGAAAGGGAGGTGTATGCAGGACAGGTCTCACATCTGAAGAACTCTGGCCCCAGGACCTCTCTTCCTGTATTGGAAAACAGGAAACCAGAAGGGGCCAGGCCTAGGCCCAGCTCCCCTCATGCGGCTGGAAGCAGCAGTAATACCTGTAGGGCACAGCTGGAGCTCTCCCACTCCATAGGCTCCTCTTTGTCCAAGCTAACCAGGCCTTGAATACCGGAAGTCTGGAAGAGAGCAGGAGAGCTTGTGGGGATGGTCACGGTGGCAGCGCTGGCTCTGTGCGCGGGGCCTCGTGTCCCCTGCGTGCGCGGGGCAGGTGGTGCACAGAGCCAGGGCGCCAGGCTCAGGCAGCAGCCCCCGAGGCCTTGGCCGCTCCTGGCCCTGGCGCAGCTCTGCCCCAGCACCCAGGCCTGCCAGAGCTCCCTGGCACCTCTGCCACCAGCCCTGCGGCTGCTCTCGTAGAGCCAAGCGCCAGCCGTCCCCACACAGCCTCTGCCTGCGCGCACAGTACCTGCACTGAGCTCTCCCAATCCATGTCCTCAACTTCACATTTATCCATTTTCTGTCAGTCTCCTGAGTCTGCAACAGAATGGAATTGTTTACATTTGCAGCCATGAGCGCCAAGTGTCGCGCGGTGGCTTTGGGGCCTCCCCTGGGAGGCAGCGCGCAGGCTGCCCTGCAGCCCCGCAGCTCCCCTGCATCTTGTGGGCACCACGGGTGGCCCCTGGTGCTGCGTGGCCCTGCTGCTCACCTGGCCTTGCTGCTGCGTGGCCAGCCCTGGGGCCACTGTGAGGCGCAGCCCTGGGAAGCATCCGTGTTCCCGTGGCGATAACTGCCCCTCTGGGATGTTCCACTGCTGCGTGGGGGGAGGAGGGCAGCGGCAGGGCCAGGGGGGCCGCTATGAGGAAGGGTCTGCGTGTGCTGGACTCCCCCTGGCACTGCTGAGCCTGGCGGCAGAGAGCAGTGCGTGGCCTTGGGCTTGCTGGGTGCCAAGGAGGGCTCCTCACGCAGCCCCATGGTGCTGCTGGCGCCTGCCTGCCCAGAGGCCAGGCTCCATTTGGGGCTCTTCTTCCATCCCTGCAAGCAGCCTTGAATGCCTTCATCTTTCTTCCCTGCTCCACTCCTGCCCTTACAGCCCTATTTCCTAAAGAAGATTTTGTTTTCCATGGTCGAGACGTGTTCCTTGATAGCGCAATGAGCACAAAGGGCAGTTGTGCCCTGGAGCCAGGTGTACATGTCCTCAGCAGAGCCCTTGTGAGTTGGTGGTGGCCTGGGAGCCCCTGGTGCTGCTTGGCTCATTCTCTTGTCCTGCCATGCACCTTGCAGGCGCCATGTGCTGTGGCTGAGAGCAGCCTTGGTGCGGCTCCTGCACTGCTGGCCCTGCCACGGCTTCCTAGGGCTGCAGAGGGCAGAGCAGGCACAAATGTGCCCTCAGCAGCAGCAGGGACCTGCAGCTGCTGCAGCTCTGCCCAGCACTGGGCTACAATGCTCACTTGCTAACGGAGATGAATTCCTTACACTCAGGTCTGAACGGTAAAGCCAGGAGCAGATGGAGCAGGAGATCCTCCTCACGCAGGGGAAAACCCTCCAAAAGCAAGCAGCGCAATCCCTGCCACCAAAGTGCTGGAGCCCAGAGGAGCATCTTGCTGCTGGCCAAGCTTGCTTGCTGGCATGCCACAAGGGGCTGCTGCTGGACAGAGAAACCTCCATCCTGGTCCCCAGATCTTGGCATCACTCATTCCAACGGAAATGCTCTTGGCATCTCTGACATCACAAGCTCAGAAACAAGAACCCTGCTTATCCAGTGTCACCTTCTTCTAAGTAAAGACCAAACTTCGTAAATATATTTTAAGTGACTGACTTTCCCAAGTATGGAAACCTGTGCTGTGCTTGCTGAAGCCAAGGCACCCTCTCCTTTGACTCTTTTGGTGCTGGGAATGGAATTGCATGCTGAGTGTTTGGGTCCAGTTTTATCCGGGGTGATGGGCCAGGGATTAGAGAGCAGAGGGGATTTACCCTCATCTCCCTCTGCCTCCGCCTTCCCCAAACACAATCTCAGAATACGGAATTGGGATCGTGTCAAACCCTGGTTGCTTTGATTCCAACGGCAGTTCAGCGGCACACAAAGAGTTAATTTATGGCATGAGAGTTTGGCCATGTGTGAAGAGGCCACTTGGCTTTTACCGGAGGATCTCTAAGCCGTGCGCCTGTTCCTGTGCTGCTCACGGCGGCATCAGGGAGGCCGGTGCGCAGGACAGGAGCTGCTCCCTGGGTCTTGGCAGCCCTGCGGCGCAGGGGACAGGGACACTGCACCCTGGGCACCTGTGCAGAGCAGGGGGGGTCTTTTCTCCCCTTTGGAAGCAGCTTGGGAAACAGCCAGATACAGGGGTGGAAAGCAGGTTTGGTTGAACTTCCCAGCAAGTGAATAAACTCCCAAGAGCTGAGTGCTTAGCTCTAGGTTAGGGGATCAAGTGCAGCGCGAGCAGGTACCAGGACACGTAGCCCCTCTTCCCCCGCACACCTCAGCCCCAGCCCAGCGCCCTCCTGCCAGCAGCCCGTGTGCTCACGGTGCGCTCCGCGAGCCGCCGTGCCGGCCTCTTGTGCGGCCTCCAGGGCCTCCGCTCCAAGGAGCCCTGTCTCTATTGAAGCCATGGATGAGAAGCCCTGTGTCCCTCTCCACGTGGACATCCATGGGAAGCTGTTGCTGTCCTTGGACAGCACAGGGACGTGCTGCCCTCACCAAGCAGAGTCCCCACAAGGGGCTGCAGCACCCACTCCCCACGGCCTCTGCAAGGGGCAGTGTGGAGCTGCTGGAGCAGCGCAGCAAGGTGTGTGGCCAAATGCACCCGTCTGCCAGCCAAGGCAGGCGCACTCGTGCAGCCTCTCTCTGCACGAGCTCCGGTGCATGGCCTGGTACCAGCTGCCGCCACCACGGCCAGGCCAAGCACAGGATGCAGCTGCCACTTGTTCCTTCCCACCCATTTCACTTGCAGGGTTTTGGTGACATTCTGGAAAAAAAATACTTTTTTGAGGAAATTGGGCTATAAGAGCAGGAGGGAAGCAGGAAATAAAGATCAAGACATTCGAGGCTGCTTGCAGCGGTGGAAGCAGAGCCCCAAGGGGAGCCCGGCCTCTGGGCAGGCAGCCGCCAGCAGCGCCATGGGGCTGCATGAGGAGCCCTCCTTGGCACCCAGCAAGCCCAAGGCCACGCACTGCTCTCTGCCGCCAGGCTCAGCAGTGCCAGGGGGAGTCCAGCACACGCAGACCCTTCCTCACGGCGACCCCCCTGGCCCCTGCTGCTGCCCTCCTCCCCCCACGCAGCAGTGGAACATCCCAGAGGGGCAGTTATCGCCACGGGAACACGGATGCTTCCCAGGGCTGCGCCTCACAGTGGCCCCAGTGCTGGCCACGCAGCAGCAAGGCCAGGTGAGCAGCAGGGCCGTGCAGCACCAGGGGCCACCCGTGGTGCCCATGAGATGCAGGGGAGCTGCGGGGCTCCAGGGCAGCCTGCGCGATGCCTCCCAGGGGAGGCCCCAAAGCCACCGCGCGACACTTGATGCTCACACCTCTCACATTGCCCTTTTCTCTCCTCCACTTGTCACTGGGCTCCCCACCTGGCAAAGGGGCTGCCGGGGGCAAGGAGGCTGCTGCAGGCATCTGCTCCGTGCCCCACCGCTCCCGCGCATGGAGATGCCAAGAGGTTCCTGGGACAGAGACTCCTGCTCTCAGGGCTGCAAATGACAATGGCTCCCTTTCTCTTGCAGTTCCTGGAGATTAACATAAAAATGGATGATTCAGGTGTCGAAGCGATGGATTGGGAGAGCTCTGTGCAGGTACTGTGCACGCAGGCAGAGGCTGCGCGGGGATGACTGGCGCTTGGCTCTGCGAGAGCAGCCACAGGGCTGGTGGCAAAGGTGCCAGGGACAGATCTGCGCCAGGACCAGGAGCGGCCAAGGCCTCAGCCAGGGGACACGATGCCCCATGCGCAGAGCCAGCGCTGGCATCATGAACGTCCCCACAAGCTCTCCTGCTCTCTTCCAGAGTCCCAGCACCCACTCCTCGATCAGTTGTACTAGCGCGGAGGAGCCAATGGAGTGGGAGAGCTCCTTCTGTGGCCTGCAGGTATTGCCCCTGCTGCACGGGGAGAGCTGGCGTTGTGGCTTTGTGGCTGGCCCCTTCCTGCTTTCCTGCTTCCTGCTGCATCAAGAGTGGTACTTGGGTTAGATCCTTCCAGCTTTTGACCTGCCCTGCAAACCCCTCCTTCTCTCTTGCAGACTGCAAATGCACATGGGGGACAGACCCTCGGCGCTCCTGAGCCAATGGAGTGGCTCAGCTATGGCAGCAGCCAGGTACAGACATGCAGCCCCTGGACGCTCTTATCCTTACTCTTCCCCATGCACTGTCCCCACCAAGGTCTCCTGCTCTCTTCCAGATGGTGGGGAGCAGTGGCCTGGTTGGCTGTAGCCAAGAGGAGCCCATGGACTGGGAGAGCTCCGGCTGCAGCCCCCAGGTATGGCCCATGCTGCCGGCTGCACGGGCAGAGCTGGGGCTGTGCCCGGCCCCTTGGCGCTGCTCCGCGCTGCCTTTGGGGAGCAGCCGCGCGGGAGCCTGGCCCAGGTGTGCGGGCGCTCTGGCGGGCCGCGGCGCCGGGGCAGAGCTGCACAGGGCGCAGGAGCGCCCAAGGCCTGGGCACCTGCTGCCTCAGCCCCTCTGCCGGCCACGCCAAGCCTCTGCCAGGGCACCAATGACGGCAGCGCTGCTGCCAAAGAGCCCGCGCAGCCGCCAAGGAGCCTCTGCTCCACAGGAGCCCCCGAGATGCTCCTCGGCCCTGCTCACGCCTCCTTTTCCCTTGCAGACCAAGCTCCCCTTCACCCTGGCTGCTGCCGGGAAGCGCTGGGCCCAGGGAGGCCAGCAATGACTTCTTATGTGGATTTTTCTTTGGAGACTTTTATAGTAATATTTGTTATTCTTGATATTGTTGATATTATTTTTGTTAGTGTTATTGATATTGTTTTTATTGTTGTTGTTGTTAGTGTTTATTATATTGTTGTTTTTATTGTTATTGTTTAAATATATATTCCTGTATCATTGCTTAAGTTTTATGTTGTGTTTCCAAGTGAGCTCAAGCACAAAAATCATCCCCATTGCAGATGTGTGTGTGTAGCCCTAAGATTCCAGCCCCTAGGGGCAAGGGAGGGCCAGCAAATTGTCCCTCTACGACTTCCCTTCACACGCGGCCCTGGGAATGCTACAATCCCTTTCCTATCTTTTTGCTTTTTCCTGTTCTTTTTCTTTTTTCTTCTTTTTCTCTTTTTTTCCTCTTCGCCATTTTTATTCCTTTTTGGTCTTTTTCTTCTCCCTCTTCTTCGCTTACTTTTTCTAATACTTTTTCTTTTTCCTTTTCTTTTCCTGTGTGTTTCTGTTTCTTTTTTAATCTCTTTGTTTCTCTTCTCCTTTTGCCTTCTTTTTATCTTATTTTCCTTTTCTTTTATTCCTTTTCCTCTCACTGTTTTTTTAATTTTTTTCCTTTTTCCTTTCTTTTCCTTTCCTTTTCCTTTTATTTACTCTCATACCTTGTTTTCCCCTCTTTATTTTATATTTATTTTGTTCAAGCTGTATCTGTGGGAGAAAACTGTGGCAGAGAAAAAGCAGGTAGGACATCATGGAGCCAAAGAGCATTCCCACAGGCAGCAGGGACCACAGCTCTGCTCCACACTCAGGTGCTCCCCTCCTAAATGCCTGCACTCAAGCAGTGCCAAGAGAGGACAAGCTCATCCTCAGGAGAGCAGGCATTGCCCTCTGGAAAGGAAGGGAGCCTCCAAGGCCAGGTCTACAAAGGAACAATGGTTCTTTTCCAGCAATGTGTATCCATTCCAATTCCAGGCTGTGGGATTTCTTGTTCCCTTACGCAGTTGGGAATGAGTGTATGGTGCCTGGCAAAACAGGACAAGCAAGGAAGAAGACAAGGAGGTTGTTGGCAGATGAGCTGGAAGGCAGCACTGCCAGGCCCAGCGGGAGTCACACGGCACACGAGTTGCAGCTGAGTGCGCCCAACAGCCTGGCTCATTGTGGCCAATGACCACCTGCAGGGACCAGCCCTCACGCACACGCTCGCCCCAGTCCTGCTTCACTGCTTTAGCCTTCTCTTCTGCTTCTCCTAAAGAAGACGCCCTGCTTCTGCTGCATGTCAGCATGGCTCTTGCTTCAGGAAACAGACCAAAAGCCCTGTGGCTAGTGGGGTCCCCCAGGTCCCCCAGGGGTCAGTCCTTGGTCCAGTCCTGTTCAATTTATTCATCAATGACCTGGATGAAGGCACAGAGTGCTCCCTCAGCAAGTTTGCTGATGATACCAAACTGGGAGGAGTAGCCGATACCCCAGAGGGCTGCGCTGCCATCCAGAGGGACCTGGACAGACTGGACAACTGGGCGGTGAAAAACCTCATGCAATTCAACAAGGCCAAGTGCAAGGTCCTGCACCTGGGGAGGAATAACCCCAGACACCAGTACAGGCTGGGGACCGAGCTTGTGGAGAGCAGCTCTGCGGAGAAAGACCTGGGTGTCATGGTGGACGACAAGTTGACCATGAGGCAGCAGTGTGCCCTCGTGGCCAAGAAGGCCAATGGGATCCTGGGCTGCATTAAGAAGAGCGTCTCCAGCAGGTCGAGGGAGGTGATCCTGCCCCTCTACTCAGCCCTGGTGAGGCCGCATTTGGAGTACTGTGTCCAGTTCTGGGCTCCACAGTACAAGAGGGATGTGGAGCTGCTGGAGAGAGTCCAGCGCAGGGCTACAAGGATGATCAGGGGCCTGGAACATCTGCCCTATGAGGAGAGGCTGAGGGAGCTGGGCCTGTTCAGCCTGGAGAAGAGAAGGCTGAGAGGGGATCTAATCAGTGTATATAAATACCTCAAGGGAGGGAGTGCAGACGACGGTGATGGTCTCTTTTCAGTGGTGGCCACTGATAGGACTAGAGGAAATGGCCGGAAACTGAAACATCAAAAATTCCATAGGAACTTAAGGAAAAATTTCTTAACAGTGAGGGTGACAGAGCACTGGAACAGGCTGCCCAGAGAGGTTGTGGAGTCTCCTTCTCTGGAGATCTTCAAAACCCGCTTGGATGCAGTCCTGCGCCACGTGCTTTAGGTGTCCCTGCGTATGCAGGGGGGTTGGACTAGATGATCTCTAGAGGTCCCTTCCAACCCTAAGCATTCTATGATTCTATGATTCTATGAAAAGGGCAGTCTCAGATCCTGAAGGAACCCAATGTCCCACGGTCCTGCTGTGCAGGCACTTCATGGGGCAGGGTGCACTTCAGGATGGGGAAAGGTCTCCCTAGCATGGACCCAGCAACAACCCTTGGTGTCTCAGCCCACCACAGCCCTCCTGCTTGGGCAGCCACCCCCAGCAACCTGCCCCTGCTGAGTCCTGTGAATGTCCAATGTTGGACGAGTGCTGGAAATGGCCAAAGTGAGAGACCAATCCGTGACAAATGCCCTGTGGCCTCTTCACAGTCAGGCCATGCAACCAAGGACACCCAGCTCCCCAAACGTCCTTTTCCTCTCCGGACCCTCTGCAGCCCAGCCCAGCCCCTCTCCAGCTCTCCCCACCTGCCCTGCCCTCTCCCAGCCCACCCAGCAGAGCAGACCAGGCTGGGGGTGGCCCCACAGCAGTGCCCCCCGCAGGGCACTCACCCCACAGCCCAAGCCCCACTGTGGGCACAGCAGCTCCAGGGGACAGGGCCATGTGTGTCAGGTGCCCCATCAGGCTCCAAGCTGGAACTGGCCCCAGTGGCATACGGACACAGAGGACAGGGACACTCTGTGCCTCTTGTTCCTGTGTCCCAGAGCTTCCCTACTCCAGGCTGCCTGCAGCCCCCATGCCAGCCCCTCTCTCCAGCACAGCACAAGGCTCCCTGCCCTGGGGCTCTGCTGGCACCTCCTGCTGCCAGGGACACAGCAGTCAGCCCCTAGCTGACATGCACAGAAACATATTTCTTTTCCCCATTTATTCCTCCTTCTAAGAGCACAACTGCTCCTTTTCCCCTTCCCAGGGATATCCCTGCTCCCTGGAAAACCCTTCCCCAGGTTAATTCCTTAGTTATGGTCTGCCTGGAAGGTCCTGGAGCCTCCCCGGTGCTCCCTGCAGGACCCCAAGATGCTGGTGCTGCTCTGCAGAGTGAGTGGGCTGTGGTGCTCTGGGGTCACAGGGTGACTCTGCAGTTGTTGTGCTCATGGTTGGACACAGACCCAGAAGGACAGGCATCATTGTACCTGAGAACACTGTATCAAGGGGCTTCTATCTGTGGATGATGCTCTGAGCAACCACAGGGCATATAAAATGGCTCAGGCTGTGTTCATGTGTCCCTAGATCCAGACCATGACTTCAGGTATAAGCTATCATGGGTGGCTCTTGAAGCTCCTCTCCCTGTGCCTGCAAGGTCCCCAGTGTGGTCATAGGCCACCATACGGGGGACAGTCCCAGGCAGATACTACTTGGCCATTCATCACTATCAGGAGCACCGAGCACTCACAAGTGAGAACTGAATCCAGTCCTTATTCCCTAACATATCCCCCCAGGAGATCATTGCCTTGGGCCCATGAAGAGCCCCAGAAAAGCAACAAGCATCTTTCAGGCTGAAAGTCCTGGAGCAAATTCTTGGCACCAGCTTTGGAAGAGCCCAATCCATAAGATGCAATGAAAACATACCCTTTAATTAGGGGAATGACAGCTCTGACACTATGATAGACACATTTAAAGAAGACCTCTGTGTCAGAAAGACACGGTTAACACCTCTGGATAAGTGGGATGAATTCAGAAACTTGTGCACAAACCTCATTATTAAAGCAAGAATGCCAAAATCACAGGAGTTGTCTGAGAGAAATTAGATATCACTTCAGTAGAAGGATCGGCAGTTTATTGCTGCTGAAATATTACCAATTGAATCATTTTTTTCAGTGCATCCCTGAGTTCCTTGTTCCTCATGCTGTAGATGAGAGGGTTCAGTGCTGGAGGCAGAACTGAGTACAGAACAGCCACAACCAGATCCAGAGCTGGGGTGGAAACGGAGGGAGGCTTCAGGTAGGCAAACATGCCTGTGCTGACAACCACACAGACCACGACCAGGTGCGGGAGGCACATGGAAAAGGCTTTGTGCCGGCCCTGCTCTGACGGGATCCTCAGCACAGCTCTGAAGATCTGCACGTAGGACACCAGAATGAAAACAAAACACCCAAAAGCTAAACAAAAACTAACCACAAGAAGCCCAACTTCCCTGAGGTAGGAGTGTGAGCAGGAGAGCTTGAGGATCTGGGGGATCTCACAGAAGAACTGCTCCACCACATTGCCTTGGCACAGTGATATGGAAAATGTGTTCCCAGTGTGCAGGAGAGCATGGAGGAAACCAGTCGCCCAGGCAGCTGCTGCCATTTTGACACAGGCTCTGCTGTCCATGAGGATCCCATAGCGCAGGGGTCTGCAGATGGCAACGTAGCGGTCGTAGGCCATGACTATGAGGAGAGAAAACTCAGCTGAAATGAAAAAGTTAAAAGTTAAGACCTGTGCAGCACATCCCCAGTAGGAAATGGCCCTGGTGTCACAGAAGGAATTGGCCATGGATATGGGGACAGTTGTAGAGATGGAGCCAAGGTCAAGGAGGGAGAGGTTGAGGAGGAAGAAGTACATGGGGGTGTGGAGGTGGTGATCGCAGGCTACGGCTGTGATGATGAGGCCGTTGGCCAGGAGGGCAGCCAGGTAGATGGCCAGGAAGAGCGAGAAGTGCAAGAGCTGCAGCTCCCGCGTGTCTGCGAATGGCAGGAGGAGGAACTCGTTGAGGGAGCTGCTGTTGGACATTTGTGCCTTTGCAGCATAGGGGCAATATCTGAGGAAGAAAAGACATGGACAAGTTAGAGGAAACTTCTCCGAGCAAAACTTTCCCATATCCGTGCCCAAACACACACTCATTGCCTCCCCCTGCATTTTAGGAGGACCTGCTGTAACGGGGGAGCTGAGCTCTTCTGGAGGGCAGCTTCCAGCCCAGACAGGCACCCAGGGAGATGGCAGGACGTCCTGAGGATGGGGTGCCCTGATGAGAGAGGTGGCTGATTCCAAGCTCCTACAACCACACTGCCCTGAGCCCCACAGCTTAGAGGGCACTTGGGCACCTCACAGTCCAGGACCCATCTGCATGGCAGGACCCACAGGGCCAGTGTCTGACCTGCATCAGAAACCCCCTGCCCACAGAGTCCAAGGGAAGGAGAAGGGCAGCGTGGGCAGGTGGGATCATGGAGTAACACCATGATATCTGTGCCGAGGGAGGCAGGGCCTGGCAGGGACAGGGGGGCACTCAGATGTGTCTCCCCTCCTGGACATGTGGCTGCTCTGGGACAACTCCTGCCCTGACCCCCATGGCCTGGAGTGCAGAGGGCTGTGCTGGTGGGAAGGGGCGCTGCAGGAGGCACTTTCCTCTCACCATGATTCCATTGTCTGGAGCCGTCCCTGCAGGAGCTGCTTCTCTGTCTCCACATCTCTGCCCTGTCCATGTTCCAGACCCCATCGCACCCGCTGGGTGCTCAGCTCTGCCCTGTAGACACCTACCAGGAGCAGGACCCTGCCCAGGGCACCTCCGTGTTTGCAGGTGCAAAAGAGCAGGTGAGACAAACCTTGCTGAGGCTGGGGAGGGGATGTTGGCTGTGTCTGCAGGCTGAGGGGTGGGCGAAGGCAGCCGTGACCCCTCTGAATGTGTGGCTGGGAGTCCCTGCTCTAAAGCACAAGCAGCTCCAAACAGGGGAAGCTGGGAGAGCCACCCTGACAAATCCAATCACCTGCTGAAGGCGCCAGGTTCAGAAGATCCCTCCAGGAACCGCAGCAGTGCAGCCCTGCAGCCAGAGACTTACCGTGTCAAGGGCTGGGGAGGTTTCTGCCTGCCGTGAGCTCAGCCGTCCTCCCATTCCCCACTGTCTTTCACTTATGAGCGACTCATCCCAGCCTGGTGCCTGCGGGCAGTGCCCTGAGTCTTGGTGCTCCTTTATGAGGAGCTGCTCCTGGGCAGAGCTGTCTCTCTGCAGCGCCTGCCAGGTTGCCATGGGCTCCCGCAGTCCCAGGAGCCAGGCCCAGCTCAGGAGCAGGACCCAGCTGCAGATGGGATATTTTCTGTCCCCTATGCAGCCTCCAGGTATTTCTGGGGCTCCAGGGCTGACAGTTCCTGCAAGGCAGCAAGGTCATCCTTGGCAAAGTTCCACTGATGTAAAGAGAGAGAGTCCATGGAATGAATCCAGCATGCAGCTGGCCTCATCAGAGGATGGTTGTCTAGGAGAGTGGACATGTCCTGCTGTTGAAGCCTCTGCTTCCATCCCATAAGAACTCAGAACACTTGCACAGGGGCGAGAAGGGAGTTAACACTCTCATGCGTCAGGAGGTGATTCAGAGCAGTTCAGCAGTTCAGCTAATGCCCATTGAGAAGCTCCAGGAGCGCAGGAGGATTCAGTTTGCTCTTGTGCACTCCACAAACTCAGAGGAGGATTCCCTTTGTCCAGCTGCTGGGGTGCACAAAACGGCTGCCTGTATGGGAGCTGGTTTTCTGAGCTCCCACTGCAGTCACTGGGAGAAGTGAATCAGCTGTGCACACACACTCGCCCCTTTGGACTTTTTCCAAGGGGGAGGCAGTCCACGTTGGACAGAGCTGGTCCAAGACAGGTGCAAATGTCCACTTGTTCTGACAGAGCAATGAGGAGATCCATGTCCATTGCAAAGACCTTGCATGATTCTGTGCAGACACTTGATTTCATGCAAGGAAAACAGGTCTACTCGGCCGTGTCCGATGCCTGAGGTGCCCAGCAAAACCAGCACATTTGTAGCATATTTAAGAGGGAACCAACAGGAAATTTGGGCCCTTCAAATTAGTTGGCCACCACTTAGGACACCTGGGTTTCATATACTCCCCCAAAGTTGAGTGCCACCACTGCCTTCAGGAAAAGTCCCCCTTGGAGGCAGATAACAGCTCCCCTCCTCTGGTTAGCCATGCTACTACTAATGCAGCCCCACAGGCATCTGGCATTATTCACATGACCCTGCACCACTGCCTCATATGGCATCCCTCGTAGCACCAAGGCCCTTCCCCTCAGCCCTGTCCTCAGTTCCTCAAGTTTCTATCTGTCCTGACAGACAAGGTTATATTCTTCCCCACACTGTGGTACTGCCAGGAGCTTTACTTGGTAGTGGGAGGCAGTACGAATAGCCAAAACAACCCAAAAATTCCCCAGGTTAGAGAATTTCAGACTGGACATAAAGATGAAGAAATGACACCTGAAGGCTGGTGCTGTGGTGCAACAGGACACCCAGGAGGAGCCAAGGATCATCCCATGGCTTTGTGAAGGAAGAGCCAGTGGGGATGCAGAGACAACAGTGAAGGGAAGGAGATCCCGTGTGAGAGCAAAGTGGGGAAGCAGGGTGGGTGTCTACAGGCTGCATGGACACAGCTGCAGGCATGAGACAGCATAGGACAGGCTCTGCTGGAGACAGACAAAGGCACTGCCAAGGCTCAAAGACACCAGAGCAGGTCAGCATCTTCTGGGCTATGGCTGTTTTCCCTCCCACCAAGGCCTGTCAGGAGACACTGGGCCTCAGTGTCCCTCTTGCTGACACCCCGAAAGGTGTCATATCATTGTCCTGCACTGAGCACTGCACACCCCCACCCACACACTGTCCCCAAGAGGACCTGGAAAACATGTGGGAGAAAGGATCTCCTTTCCCAGAAGCGCAGGGGCCAAGCTTGGACATTTCGACTGATAAAACACCTCAAGGGTTAATGTGGCATCAGAGCCACCTGCACGTTTCCTCTGCCTACCCGTTATCAGTGATGACAATGTTCTGCTCTAATCAGTCCCTGGAGACACTTTATTGCTAACAACTATCAGTGGGACCCATTAAAACTCAACAAAATGTTGGGGGTTGATCTTGACTCTGAATTCTCCTCTCAGTGACTGAGGTTCATGGATTCAGCACCAAATACACCACGGAGTTTATTAAAATGCAAAAAGCTCTCACAAACCATGTCCCTCCCTGCAATTTTTGTCTAGGCTTGCATGACTAATTGGAGAGGTTTGGGGACTGTAGCTGAAAGGTGGAGACATCAATAATATACAAGTATTTCTCATTTTACAGGTTTTTATTGTTACTATTAACATCTAGCTTTCAGAGTAATCGACAGCAATATTCTGGAATTGGAATCAATCCAGAATGACTCCCAATGAAGTGTGGACATCTAGGAGAACCAGTGTCCCAGACCTCAAGCACTGTATGGACACTCTTCCTCACCTCTCCCCAACCCTACTGTTTCTTTCATCAGTCACCTGGGACTTCTATCACTCTTGTTAGAAGCTTCTCTGTTCTGCTGAAATCAGCAACTGAAAGTTAGAGCTCATCTGCTGCAACTCCCAACTGCTTTCCTTAGAGAACTAGCTGCAAACAAACACAGGGTTTTTCTTAATTCTGAAGAAACAGAAAGAAAGCATGGAATAATTTCATAAATAATAATTGTGCTCTTTGAGTGTAGGCTAAGTCCAACATGTCGACAATGAGGTTCCCTTTCTACAAGGAACAGCCTTCCTGAAAGACAGAGCAAGCTTTAAACCCCTGAAGTGCAAACCAGCAGCTGGGTCCTGGAGTGAACAAAGAGTAACATGGGGAGCCACAATCCTGCGGTCCTACATTGGCCAACTCGTGGTCTGTAAAGATGGTGTTAGAAATTGTCAGTTTAAACAGAACATGTGGGAATGGGAGAGCCATACAGCTCCTGGGGGTCCTGGGTCATGATGTGGACCATGCTGCTTTTGGAGATCCCAGACCTGCCTGCGTTTCTCTACAAAAGTAGGGAAAAGCCCCTGATGCAAGACTCTAGAGAAGAGACCCCTGGGTCCAGAATGGACCTTCCTGTGCCAAAGACAGGATGCTACAGGTTGAATAGGCAACCAAAAGAAAGGAAGAAGGGCGTGATTTGCTTTTCAGTGTCTGGAATGCCACATATCTGAAAACTTCCAAGAGGGATGCAGTCTCCCTTCTTTAATATTTGCTCCAGGACTGTGCAAACACTATGGAAAGAGGATGTTGGTTGTTGGAAGCTTCAGCAGTAGGGGAGCGGGGAGATGGTCATCTCACCGACTTGTGAACAAGTCAAAATTCAGCTCCTGAGGCACGGCAGTGCCTTACAGGCTCCATACAGGAGCCTGGACCGCAGCGCTGCAGTGTGTGGGCCTGTCCTGAGACACCCACAGTCAAAAGTAAGGGAAGGGCAGGGTGCCAGGGCTCAGAGCCATCCATCACCCTGAGAGGCCTGATTCTTGTGAGGAGACATCTCCCTGTCTGCAAGTGTCTGCATATCCACAAAGTGCAGAAATGGCTCTGACTGCTTTGTTTAACTACCAGTTTGTATGAGGGATCACAATGGATTAGGGTCTGCGATGGGAAGATGTAATGAGGGTCCAGCTTCAACAGAAAGCCTTAAAAGGAGTGAGAAGATAACTGACTCCATCAGAGTGACTCAAATCCCAAAGACTCAGGTAATCATCAAGACGATCAGAAACTGCAAGCCTGAACATCAGCTGACAGAAACCATGAAACTGTGAGAACCCCTGGGTGGCACCAGGATGCTCCAAGGAGAGAACAGGGAAACCAACAGTCCTCCCTCTGCTCTCCCAGCAGGACCCTGGGGTGGCAGGCTGGGCTCTGGAGCAGAGCACTGCAGCACGCCACTACCTGCACACCTATACAGAGGGTCCTCAGCCTACACCTGCCTCTGCATTAAGGACACACTGGGATAAGCACCACACTTCTGGCGCCATCCTTGTTTTTCCCAGCGCACAAGGCCCAGGTCTGGCCTCAGGCAAGCAGTGGCCGTGCTCTGGAACTGCCTGGTGGGGAACACCAGCATCTCGCTTGACTTTTTGAAGGGCAGGCAAATCAAGAGACATGGACTCTTCAATTCTCTTCCCACACTCCAGACACATCACAGCACGCCCAGCAGCCCCTGAGGGTTCCCTGGCAGCAGCTTCCCTGCAAGTTATTGCCACTGTCTCTAATCCCTCCATCACTATGTCCACCAGTCTCCTGGCCACATCTTCCGTATCGATGGCCTTGGTCCTGCACCTGGCAGAAGCTCTGCAAGGCTTTTCTGGAGCAGGCAGCTTCTTTTTCCCTGTAGACCCTGGTGTTTTACATGCAGGAGCCTCCAGGCCTCCACGTGCCTGGCTGGCTGCCCTGGCAGTGCGCGGTGGTTTGGGAGGCAGATGTGGCACCTCCGCTCTTAGCCCAGCCCTGTTGGGCAGGGTCTCCCTGAGCCTCACAGGAGTCGTCTTGAGAAGGGCAGCGGTCAGGCAGGGCCTTTGCCGGCCTCACTGCTCAGCTCTGTACCTTTGCGATGGCCTGATCAGCATCTTCAAAGCCCTGGGGGTCAGACAGCAAAGGCCGCCTGTCCTTTTGTGGGGACGAAGTCGGGGTCCACCTGCATTGCCTCGCTGCGTGCGGCTCCCGCTTGCCCACCTGCAGGGAGAAGGAGGCACATGATGGAGAGGGTTGTGTTGCTACAAGCAGCCCCTGCGGCACGGGAAGCCCCAGCCCCATGTCAAAGGGAAGCTCATGGTCGAGCACAGCCCAGCTACACGTGGTCCAAAGAGGATCTCTGAGTCTCCGCACAGGGCTCCCAGGATCCATATGGGCCTTGGAGCATCCCAGTCATGCTTTATGTTCGAGAAAATCCCCACAGCCAGCAAGAAGCAGCCCCTGGACGGAGAAGGTCACACCTGGCTGGCTTGCCCCACCATGCTTTTGCTCTCCATGCAGCTCCCATCCCTGCTGTCAGCCTCCCCCTCCAGCCCCAGCACTCACCTTCCTTGTGCGCTTGCGCCTGGCAGGACGCCCACTGCTGGGCTGGGAGCAGGCGTTCGCCTGCCTCTCCTTCTCCATCTCCAGGGCACTCGCTGCACCTGGGGACTTGCTGTTCTGGGGACCAACGCGAGCTGCTCCTTCTGCTGGAGCTGCTCTCCTCAGAGTGCGAACCTGAGAGTGGTGCTCTGGCCCAACACAGCCTTGGTTGCCATGGGCACTGCCCCATCACAATGGCCTCGGGGACATGATGCCACCCCCATCACAAAGCCCTGGCCGTTGCCATAGGGACTCCCACGGGGTATATCCTGGTGGTGGCCAAGGGCACCCACATCTCATCTCAGTGCCTTAGTGGTCAGCAAGGGGAGGCCTTTTGGGTCCCTGTGCCATAGTTTGGCCATCCTCACGGATTTTTATTTGGGAGAGCATAGCCAGTGGGGCCACATGCGTGTTCTACCGCTCTTTTTGGCACAGTGGACACCATGCCTCTATACTGGATCCCATTTGGGCTCTCCAGTTCTGCAAGGAAACAAACAAACGGGAGGGAGTTCAGCACAGGGACAACAAGTTGGTCAGGAGCTGGAGCACAGGGCAGGTAAGGAGACCTGGAAGAGGGATGTTTGTTCAGCCTAGACCAGAGAAGGCCAGGAGAGATCTTCATGCTGTGCACAAATACTTTGTGGAGGGCACAGAGCAGCAGGATTTTCTTGGAAGGCCACATTAATTGCATGGGAGGCAGCAGGGAAAAGATGGACAATGGAAAATCTGCAGCGTATGAAGGATTCACAGACTTTGGTGTTGTGAAACCAAAGACCTTAACTTAAATGCAACTTATCGAGCTCCTGACCCCAGAGACAGCCCCCATCCTGCCTGGCAGCACGTGGAGCCCAGAAACCCAACAAACCAATGAACAAGATGATCATGCACTGGTCATGCACGAGGCCGTCCAAGGATCTTCTTGATCATGCGCTGGCCATGGGGCTGCAGCTCCCGCCTTTCCTGCTCAGCCCCCCACCTGCCCACAAGACATTCTTTGCTACTGACCTTAGGCTGACCTCCACATCTCCCCCTTCCTTATTTAGTTTTAATTTGAGCGGTCATCACTTGATTGATTGATCAATCAATTAACCATTGTACACATGATAACAGACAAAGTAGACAATTAACAGCAAGCAAAATACAATTAACTCAATAATCAAAAACTTTACAATTTGTGTTTTCCAAAGCCCAAACTGTCTTAACCAAGAAAACACTCCTATTAAACATGTTTGAAAGGGATTGTCTGGTGTTGACATGGCTAACATTACCCATACATTTCTTGGCTGTTTGACCCAGTCTGGGACAAAGGCTGCACAGCTGCTGAGGAAAGCCAGGGTCGTACACATCGCAAAGGGACCCATCTTAGTTTCCCATCTGTCAAAACACAAGCATAACTCCTTCCCCAAGTTACTAAGTCTTTTGGACCTTCCCACTTCCCTGTAACTAGACCTTTTATGGTAACTTGGGATCTTGGCTGTAAATTTTCTGACCGTTGGCCAAAGTGTTGAGTAACTCACCTGCTCATCTGCTCACCTGCTATGTTACGATTTAAAAAATTAAATACATATAAAGCTTTATCCAATCTTTCTTGGGGGCCATCTCTCTGAGCTCCCCCTCTCTGTTTAATTAACATATTTTTTACGCTCTGGTGCGAGTGTTCAATAACTGCCTGCCCAGTAGGAGAATGAGGAATATCGAAGATATGTTGAACGCCCCATTGCTTAAGGAAGTCCTGGGTTTGCATAGCACCATACGCAGGCCTGTTGTCTGTTTTTATCATTTTTGGAACACCCATGACTGCAAAACATCTTAACCAGTGCTTACACACATCCCGACTTTTCTTCCCAGTATGTGACCATGCATGAGTAATAAAGCAGGGATTGGCTCAGCGATTTAACAAAGTCCATAAATTTCACAATTGGGCCATCAGCAAAGGATTGGCAACCTCTCAAAGCGTAACTCCCTCCAAGCGCTTCAACAGGCCTTCGACATTTAAGGAATCTGTTCCAACATTAAGATTTAGAGCTGTGAATTTTTAAAAAGCCATGGTTTCAGCTACCAGTCCACCAGCTGTGTGGAGCCTGGTACTTGAACCTCAGTTTGCCGCTCTGCATCCGCTGACGTTTTCCAGGCAATGGCAGCCTTTTTAGTTTGTCCTGATCCATCTGTGAAGACAGTCATACCTGAAAGGGGAGTATGCTGCCAAAGACACCTTGCTAATAAGGGAATGTTAGGAAGTTCTGACCATAACCTATGCAGGGGATAGTGAATGTTCATCTGTCCTGCAAAGTCTGCTAAAGCCACCTGCATGGGTAAATGTTCTGCTAATAACCATTGCAAATTTTCCTTGGTTGCAGGAAGATAAATGAATCTTGGATCGCTGCTGTTTAATATTCTTAAGTGCATTCTTGCTTTCTGAATTAACTGTGCATATTCTTCTGTTGCGGTGATAATTTCTTTTTGACTGTCCATGAGGTAAAAAGATCCACTCCAGCACTCGAAGTGGATCTGTCAATGACCCATACAGCACGTGAATAAGCGAGCTGGAGCTGGCTTGCCTCCGCCTCCCGGCCTTTGGGGCAGTTTTTCTTGAGATGGCCATTCTCTCCACATTGAAAACACTTTCCCTGCCTCTCCCTTTTAAGGCGGGATTTGGTTTTTCTCAGTGAAATGCACCGCCGACGCGCACATGACCGGCATAGCTGTTAATATTTCTAAGTTCCCCCGCTGAACCTCCTCTCTGCTAAACATTTCCAGTGATTCGACCCTTGATCCCCTTTTGTAACCTCGTTATGTGGGTCTGGGGCTGTAAATCATGTTCCTTCTCCGGGTCCCTGGGGCCTGGGTCGAACGGATGGTTGCACAGAGGATCAGCTGCCCCAGCGTACAGTGGTGCTGACGGTGCTGCTGCACGTAGCTGATTGCTTTTGTCCCCCTGAAGATCCCAGGCCGTTTTTAAGGCGACCATGACCTGCCACCCGGTGCTCACATGTTTTACTACGGCTGTATCACCATCCGCCATCGCCTCCTTAAGGCGCTTTCCGAGTTCTTCCTACACCTCTCGCTGGAGTGTGCCTTCCTTCGGGAAAGTAGGTACCTTCTCCCGAATCCACTCAAGTAGAGTGACTAAATCCTTCCTGGAAACCTGCCGGTTCTCTTCATGCACCACGTGCTGCAGCGCGTCCAGGCTGCGTTTCTGCCCTTGAGACATTCCGCCTCCCGTGGTTCCCAGGCCGCTGTCCTCTAATTAGGCGATGGGTGCACACCGGAGTTCTTCCTGCTCTGTTCCTGGTTCGGCTGGGCTACACTGCCGGGTTTGGGCTTTGTGAGCTTCCCCTGTGTTTGTGCCCCAGCTTTGGATGCCATTTGCAGTGTCTGAAGCAACCATGGTCTTCGGTGTTGTGAAACCAAAGACCTTTATTTAAACACAATTTATAGAGCTTCTGACCCCGGAGACAGCCCCCGCCCTGCCTGGCAGCATGTTAAGCCCCAAACCCAACCAACCCATCAACCAGATGATCACGCGCTGATCACACGTGAGGCTGTCCAGCGAGTTCCTTGATCATGTGCTGGCCAGGTGGCTGCAGCTCCTGCCTCTCCTGCTCAGCCCCCCATCTGCCGAGGGGACATTCTTTGCTACTGACCTTAGGTTGACCTCCACAGGAGGTGACTTGTGTCTGGGGCCAGGGCACTGCTCTTCCCTAGACCCTCTCCTGGGAAAGCACTGCAGGAGCAAGCACACCCTGGAGAACAACCTTGCCCATGTCCCTGGGACCAATGACAGGGTCCCTTCTGTGTGAGAACATGACATGCCAGCAGCAGGACCATGGCTACCCTTCGTTCCCTGACGTCCTTTCTGCCTGAGTAGCTGATAGACCCAAACTTGTGACTCTGAGGACACTTACTGCTCTGGATGGGTCAGAGGGGGCTCTTAGCTCCCACAGGCTGTTGTGATGTCACCTCAGTGTCCAGTGGTGACCAGGCAGAAAATGCCCATGGTTTGGATGTTGGTTGTGTTGGCGTTTATGCCTCAGGACCTGGCAGACCAGCAGGAAGCACATGGCCTGAATGTTGTTAGTGAGGTCACTGCTGTGCCAGTCCCTGATAGGCCAGCAGCAGGGACATGGCCTGGATATTAATAGTGAGGTCACTGTTGAGCCTGATCCTGATAGGCCAAAAGCATGGATATGGCTCTGATGGTGACAGTGCGGTCACATCCTTCACTGTAGACCTGATGCTATCAGGAAGCTCTGGGTTGCTGAGGTTTCTTGTGATGTCACCTCTGTCCCTGCTGCTGATAGGCCAGAGCCAGCTGAAGGTTCCAGGGCGCATTGTGAGGTCACTGCTGCCCCGTGCGGGATTGGCCAGCAGCAGAACCAGCCCCAGCCAAGGGCCTGTGAGGTTCCCTGAGTGTGAGCAGCTGATCAGAGGACAGGGCTGTGACATGGACTGTGAGGACGCGTCTGTCTGTGCAGAGGACAGGCCGGAAATGCGCTGGCCGTGCAGGGCTGTCCCCAGAGCGAGTACTGGAGATGGAGAAGGAGCAGCAGGCGAACGGCTGCTCCTCATCCATGGATGGGATCCATGGAGCGGCCGAGTGCATGAGGGAAGTGAGTGGGGGGACTGCAGGGAGAAGAGGGAGTGCCCATTGGGCACTGTCTCCTGTACCTGACGCTGGTTCAGGAAGAACAAGGAGCCACTGAAGATGTCCATGGGTCTTGACAGCCTTCGGTGCAGCCACCCAGAGGTCCTCATTAGCCCATTGCCTGTTCACACCATGTGGTGGGATGAAGAAAAGTTCAGGGGAGGAGAGCTAAAAGGGTCTGAGAGTGCAGGGCCTGGAGCAGAGACGGGGAAGGGCTGGGGTGCCTCCCATTTATGCATCACCCTGGATGTAGATGGGATGGGCTTTCCCTACAGCCAGTGCTGGAATGTCTTTGTTTGGGTACAGGATGGAAACGCAGGATGCTCTGGGGCACTTGCCCAGCAATCACTCCAAGGGACATGGTTTTCCTGTAGGTGACCTGCTGTATCTGCTAGAGACATGAGGTTGTGCTGGACACCCCAGGCATCAGACAAGGCCCTGCCAGCACTTTTCTGTGACATCAAATCAAGACTCTGCATTGAATTACAAGAGCTGTTGGTTAATCCTGCAATCTTCCCATACCTCAGCTTCATGGGGAGTGTCACTGTTGTCGTAGTTGGCATCTGGGGTCATTTCAGATGGCCAAGATGGCCAATTCCCCAACTCGTGCTCTAGGATGATGCAGGTCTCCTAGTAGCTCCATCAGAGCAAGCAGGCACTGACACATGCCTTGCACCTCCTCAGTCTCTTCTGCTGTCACCAGGTGTTTCTGTGGGAACTGCTGACTCTCACCCTGCATCTCCAGTGATTGTGGTGGAGCTTTGACAAGGAGCTCGTGGGCAGATCTCTGTGCTCTGCTCACTTCAGTTTTGGCAAGGGCAATCCCACCATTTCTGTATTTGTGGAGTTTACAGGAGGGATCTGAATACGACTTCCGACTCACATCTAAGCAGGTACAGCCCAGATTGATATTTCTGAATCAGCACCTAAACCCTGTGTCAATGTCCTCCCCACTTGTTCACTCCTCAGTCTCCTGTCTAGTTAAGGGCTGTGAAATGAGGCTTCCAGAGTGGGATATTTCCAACTTTCATAGATAGTCATCCTTTGATGCAATAAATTGCCATGTTGGAATAATCTCTCTCCAATCATTAGCAAAGGACAACAGGTGATTATTTCAGTTTATGGAAGTGAACTTTTCCCAGGAGGAGGGAGGATGAGGGACAGAGAAATTGGTGAGTTCAGCTGTTCCTCTGCTCCTGAGCGGGGCCAGGCTCCTGGGACGGAGGCAGCTCGTGGCAGCCTGGCAGCACTGCCCAGAGACAGCCGAGTGCAGGAGCAGCTCCTGTGCCAAGAGCAGCAGGGCTGCGGGCACTGCCTGCTGCTGCGGACAGGGGAGGAGAGAAGGCAGCGAGGGATGAACGGTGGTTTGGAGCAAGGGGAACGGAGCAGAACTCAGTGCATGGCAAAATCTTCACAGCCGTTTACATGGTGAGTGTCTGCCTGCAGGGCAATGCTGTTGAGCTTTCTGGAGGGGACTTCTGCTCTCAGTCCATGTCATCATGCACTGGGTTTTTAATAGTCTCTCTCCTGGATTATTCAGGGCATAGCAGGCTGAGGAGATGCTCCAGGGCAGGCGTTCCCTGTCACACTGTCACAGGGACAGAGCATCCTGCTTCCTTCTCGCAGGGACGTTGCAGGGGGTGAAGGCAGGGAGTGCAGCCAGGTCTGTTCTTCAGAGCAGTGTCCCTGCGCCTGCTGTGTGCCCGGGGCAGTGACTCTGCAGCCTGCGAGGGGCAGCGCTCAGCCTGCCTGGGGAGCTCCCCATGGGCCTCCAGGGAGAATCTCTGCCTGAGAGACACCTGGCAGGGATTAGGGCAGTGAGGGATTAAGAGGTCTGTGAGAAACCTCAGCAAGCCACTTCATCCCCACCTTAGATTGCAGATAGCATCACCATCATTATTGTGACTTTGGAGGACTTTATGTGACCTAGTCATTACAACCTGTGGCCACAGAGCCAGGAGGTTTCTGTAGGGCAGAGCTGAACACATGGAGGGTGATTCGGGATCTGTGAGCCGTGGCAGGGACAAGACACAGGGACAGAGGAAGAGCTGCCGGCAGGGACAGCTCCAGGCAGCAGAGATGGGCAGGGAAGGGGCAGGAAGTGCAGGGCAGGAGCTGCCTCCTCTGCAGCCAGACCTCCATCCATATCCAGGGGCATCTCTCCTGCCACGGGCCCATTTCCTGCTGCCCCACCAAGGGGCTCAGAGTTGCTGCTCTGTAATATCACCCTCTGCGAGGTTGCATGCCCAGCTGCGTACGGTGAAGGCTTTCCAGGATGTCTCTCTGTGCCTCTCCTTGCCTGCCTTGGTAGCAGTGTCATGGTCTAGCTCCTTGTTTCCCCTCCTGTCCAGCATGCTCCTGTTCCTGCTCTCAGCTCTCTGGGGTTGGGTGTTTTCAGCTGCAGTTCAGGCGCTGATGTGGAACAGAGGGGTCTGCAGGGAAGGAGCTTTTCCATCCCCCTTCTGTCCTGTGCAGCTCCATGAAATGCAGTGCACAGGGCTGGGAAATGAGCTGTATCTCCCTTAAGGAGAGCCCATCCTCACTGCTAAGAGAGACCCGTGAGGAAGCTGCAGAGATGCTGAGGGTATGGAGGTGGTGGGGAGAATCTGTCTATGGGCAGCTGAAAAGAGCCCTGTGTGCTCTTGGCAAGAAGGGGAGTGAGGAGACTCTCTTAAGTGTATGGGGAAAGGGCAAGAAATTGAAAATGTGCATTGTGAAGTGGGACTCCTCTGCCCTCTGCAAGGTCTGATCTCCTGTTAGGATAGTAGAGGACTGTGATCATCCTCCAGCATAGAACAGCTGGGAAATAGTCTAAGAGACAAATGAGATGTCCCTAATCTGCACATAGCAACAGTGGATGATTTTGTCTCTGGACTCAGTAGAAAGGCCAAAGAGGTCTATTTTGAGGAACACTCCCCAGGGGTGACAAGCACAGCTCCAATCAAATAAAAAATATTGAACAATTCAATGAAACTCTGTTCCTCAAACCACCCTCTTTATATGTGGGAGGGAAGATGCTGAAGGGCTCGTTGATGTCTTGAGTGGACTTCACCTGACAGAAATGGTGAATGGTCAAGCTCATCACCTCTATTCCCTGATTCCCAGTGCTGTACAGCAGGACAGACCCCCTGGAGTCCAGGGGCTGAGGTCCCTGCTCCTCGCAGCACACTCAGCCAGTGCAAAGCAGAACTCAAGCAAAGTCCTGAGAAAAAGATCCTCTCAGTAAAGACAGAGGCAGTGTGAGAGTGCATGGGGGGAGGATGTATGAAAAATGAGCAACCAGAGAGTTTTTTTTTTCCTTGAAAAGTTAATACTAACTTCTCAATGTCTTCTCTTTTTTGGACAGTGCCCAAAGACTGGGGGCAAAATGCCCAACAGCAGCTCTCTTGGAGACTTCCTCCTCCTGGCATTCGCAGACACATGGGAGCTGCAGCTCTTGCACTTCTCGCTCTTCCTGGCCATCTACCTGGCTGCCCTCCTGGCCAACGGCCTCATAATCACAGCCGTAGCCTGTGACCACCGCCTCCACACCCCCATGTACTTCTTCCTCCTCAACCTTTCCTTCCTTGACCTCAGTTTCATCTCCAGCACTGTCCCAAAAGCCATGGCCAATTCCCTGTGGGACACCAGGGCCATTTCCTACTCAGGATGTGCTGCACAGGTCTTTATGTTTGCCTTTCTCATGTCAGCAGAGTGTTCTCTCCTCCCAGTCATGGCCTATGACCGCTACGTTGCCATCTGCAGACCCCTGCACTACGGGACCCTCCTGGGCAGCAGAGTTTGTGTCAGAATGGCAGCAGCTGCCTGGGCCAGTAGTTTCCTCAATGCTGTCCTGCACACTGGGAACACATTTTCCCTACCCCTCTGCCAAGGCAATGTGGTAGAGCAGTTCTTCTGTGAGATCCCCCAGATCCTCAAGCTCTCCTGCTCAGACTCCTACCTCAGGGAAGTTGGGCTTCTTGCTGTTAGTGCCTATTTAATCTTTGGGTGTTTCACTTTCATTGTGCTGTCCTATGTGCAGATCTTCAGAGCTGTGCTGAGGATCCCCTCTGAGCAGGGCCGGCACAAAGCCTTTTCCATGTGCCTCCCGCACCTGGCCGTGGTCTCCCTGTTTCTCAACACTGGTCTGTTTGCCTACTTGAAGCCCCCCTCCATCTCCTCCCCATTTCTGGATCTTGTGCTGGCTGTTTTGTACTCGGTGGTGCCTCCAGCAGTGAACCCCCTCATCTACAGCATGAGGAACAAGGAGCTCAAGGATGCCATTAGGAAAGTGATTTCATGCACCTTTTTAAGCAGTGCTCATTTTTCCACATCTCTCCACAAATGACTGTTTCTGTATCCCATAACTGGATTGAGCATTGTTTCTTCATGTTATTTTTATTATGACTTTTACTAGTGATAATAATTGTTATTGTGTTGCTACACAACTACTTGTATTCATTCCCCTTTTTACAGTGTCTGCTCTGTCTCACCTGATACCCTAAATTGTGTCATTTGCTGGACAAGGACTGGCTCCCTAACAGTATCTCTGTAATAAAGTAATTTCTATCAGTACAGTGCATGAAAGCTGGGCTTTTCCTCCAAAGCTGGGGTCAAGAATAGGCCCAAGGACTTGAACCCCTCAAGGGCCTGCTGCACAGAATTCTCCATAGGTTCAGCAACACAGAGCTCAGAATCATGTAACGATCTTTCAGAGACCAAGGGCTGGTTTGAGAATTCACCTATCAGAGTCCAAGGATAGTGGAGACGCTGAATGGTCATGGATTTACACATGCACAGATCTCCTACGTATTAAGGCACAGTGTCAGACGGCTGTTCTCATGGAGGGGAAGCTGGCGATGTCAGGAGAGCACAGAGATCCTCCTGGAACAGCATATGCCTGGGATGGCCTGTGAGTAGAGCCTCATAAAGGGAGAGGTCCTCGAAGATGGAGTTTCTTAGAGGTAAAGCACTGGGTATTCACAGGCAAAAGAGGACTCTGCAGTCCCAGGAGAGGCAGTGAGGACTCAACTGTCAGGAAGAAGGGAGAACGGAGAGCCCTCTGGGTCACCATCTATCAGATACCAGGGGCTGACTCCTACCCCTGGTCACAGGGGTACTGAAATGTCACTCTTAACCACTTTATTCCCCCCTCTACCCCCTCCATATCCTTCCCAGCTCTGGGTCTCTCTGTACTGGCCATTGGGTACTCAGTGGTGCCTCCAGCAATGAACCCCCTTGTCTACAGCATGAGGAACAAGGAGCTCAAGGAACCACTGAGGAAACTTCCTCAATGGGTGCAATGTCAGTGCCAAAAACTGTCCTGTGTGCAGACACTTGTCATTCCAATGTACTTGGCAATGTACTTGTACATTGGAATGCTGCATTTATGGCACTGCATCTCGCACTGCTTTCATGCCTCCTGATGGTTAGCTTGCTTTCCTTTACCCCTTCTCTGTTTGTCACACTGCACCATTGCATGTGTCACGATCACATCTCAAAGTGCACAAGTGGCAGTTTCTCCTCTGGTGTTATTCCTGTGTTTCACACCTCAGACAACTTCACCTGCCACCTGCATGGTCAAAGTGACAACTGGGAATGGAAGAAGCTGAGCGCAAGGAAGGACCTTGCTCTACCTTGCTTGCTCTTGTTACAGGCGTTGCCTGGTTCAGGTTGGGCTACATCACCAATTGCCTCAATATGCCATCATATGTCATCATCATCCAGATCCGCATTCGCTAGGGAGCCCATGTTGTGGCGAGGATTTGGAGAACATTCCCGGGAACTGGGATGTCTTACGTGGTACATCCACCAAATCGCATCTCCAAAATCTCAGCAAGAGTGTCCATCTTTTATAGAGCCAAATCAGCAAATCATGATAACTTGCATTTTGTTTGTGAGTGGTAACATCTGATGTGGCATACTTTCCCTATCATGTGAGATGAGGATCTGCTCAGAGCCCAGGCCTCAGATGGGAGGGTTCCCTTCAAGGTCAAAAACAGCCGCACAAGAGCTTGAAAAAGCTACAGTTTAATAAGTCTCCATGCAAGCTGGTATGAGCAGTTCTACAGGCGAGTGTTGTGTACTTCAAAGGCAGTGCCGTATTCATCCCTAAGTCAACCCCGACTCGGGCCTGTCATTCAGGCCTTGGCACTTCAGTTCCTCACGTTCCACTCTGTCGTCATACACAAGGTTATATTCGTCCCCACATTGTGGGCCTGCCAAGAGATTTCCTTGGGAGTGGGAAGAAGCATGAAAAGAGGAAACAGGACCAAAATACAGCTTGGGAAGCTCAGATTGAGTAATAGGATGAAGAAATATCACTTGAAGGGTACAGCAGTGGTGCTACAGGGCACCCAGAGCGAGTCTGTCACCACCCATGGCTTTGTGTACAAGAAACAGCCACGGGGGATGGAAAAGCCATCAAGGAAGGGAAGGAGAACCTCTTGTGAGAATTGATGGGGAAGCAGATTGGGTGTCCATAGTCTGCAGGGACACAGGAGCAGGTCTAGGATGACCTGTGGTAGAGATGGCCAAGGGCGCTGCCAAGGCCCCAGATGAATGGAGGTCTTTATCCTCTTGACTATGGCTGTTGTGTCTGTCACCGAGGCCTACCAGGAATCATCAGGACTTCTTTGCCCCCTTTATCCTTCTGGGGACCCTGGGAGGTGTCGTGTGCTTGTCCTGCACTCAGCACTGCACACCCTCACCCAAACACTGATGCCAGGGAGGACGTGGGCAACACGTGGAGGAAAGGATCTCCCTTCCCAGGGTTTCTCTGCCTGTGCTCTGCCATTTTCCTTGATAAAACACATCAAGCGTGTATTCAGCACCAGAGCCACCTGTGTATTTTCTCTACCTAACTATTACAAATGATTATATTTTTTTACCTTTAATCAGCCCCTGGTGAGTTGTTGTAGTTAATGTCCTCAGTGGGATCCATCAATGCTCTACAAAACTTTAGGGTTTCCTTCTGACTTTGACTTCTTCACTGATTTCTTCAATCTTCTTTCAATAGCTGCAATTCATGGACTCACCTCCAAGTACTGCATGGAGCTCATTAAAAAGCAAAAAGCCCTGATACACCAGGACTCTCCCTGCTATTTCCTTCAAGTGTCCATGGCTAATTGGAGGTGTTTGGGAAGTGTAGCTGAAAGCTGAAGACAACAATCATATACAAGTATTTCATCTTTTTGAAGTTTTCTATTATTATTCTAAAGAAGAGCTGACAGCACAGCATCCAAGTCATAGCCATCCAGAGTGACTCCTAATGAACGCAGCACATGTAGGAAAAGCAGTGTCCCAGTCATCAGGCACTGTATGCACAATCTTCCTCCCCACCTCCCCAGCCCTACCATTTCCCTCATCAGCCTCTCAGGAATTTAAGTCACTCATGTTGACAGCTAGCCTTAGTCCACCTAAGTCTGCACTCAGTGTAATAGCTCACCCGCCGCAATTCTCACCTGGTTTACTTAGACAACTGGCTGCCAACAAGCACAGGGGGATCTTCTTTTAGTTACAAAGAAACAAAATAATAAAACAGAGTATAGTTTCATGGAAAATAATGACACTCTTTGAATGTATGCTAAGTCCATACAATCCGTACATATAGTAAGGACTTGGCTAGTGGGGCAGACTGCAGAAAGACAGAGCAAGCTATAACCTCCCTAAAGGGCAAACCAGCTGCTGGATCTCTGAGTGAACAGAGTATCGGGAGGAGTCACAATGTGTCCAGATAGAGCCCTAAAGGGGATGTTAGAAATTGTCACTTTAAACAGGACATGTGGGAATGGGAGACTTAGGTAGATGCACAGGAGACTGGGGAGAGAAGGGGCCAAGAGCCCCAGCATGAAGAGCTGGGCTCACAGCATCACTGATGAGCTGCCACAGACTGAATAAGCTACCCAAAGAAGTCCTTCCTTTGGCAGTGACCTGGAAAGCCACATCTCTGAGAGGGTTCCAGGCAGATGGGGTTTCTCTTCTTTAAGATGGTCCCCAGGACTCTGCAGAGATGAAGAAGAGCACGAAGGGAGGTTGCACGGATATTCGCCATCTTCATGAGCTGCAAAGCAGGGAGCTGGTCATGTCACACACTGCAGATTGAGTCAAATGAGATGGAGACTGATGAGTGAGATGGGGACTGCTGGATGAACCCTCACAGCCTGGACCTCAGTTCCTGTTCCCAGTGATCCTGCTGCTCTCCAACAAGGCTCGGAGCTTCGGGAGCTCCTTCCCGAGGTGTCACACAGAAACTGTCACTGCAAAGACCCCTGTGGATCCCAGACTGTGACAGTGGCTGTTCAGGGCTGGAGTCTGCCACAGGAGTCCTGCCTGAGGGTCCCACCTTGCTCAGGGCACAATGTGGCAGCCAGGACTCCTGGGCCTGGGGCTTCCCCGAGGTGCAAGGCTCCCGTGGGGCAGCTCCAGCCCTTGTGTGGGTGCTGGGGGCAGAAGGAGAGAATCCAGGGCAGGTTTCCCTGGCACTGGCTGCCCCTCTTCTCCCCCACGCCGGGGTGGGCAGTGCTGGCTGAGCCCAACACAGCAGCTCACACAGCCCCCCAGGCCCCCACACCAGCACCCCCAGCACCCGCAGCCCCGAGCTGGGCTCCCCTCCCTGCCCCAGCCCCGCACAGCCCCCAGCACAGCCAGGAGCCCCACGGGGCCTCACAGCCAATGGCTGCGCTGGGCATGATGAGGTCACTGCTGCCGCAGCCCCTGATAGGCCAACTGCAGGGAGAGGGCGTGGCTGCTGCTTGGGAGGTCCCCGCTGCGGGCAGAGCTGATTGGGCAGCAGCAGGGCTGGCTCCGCCTGGTGACTGTGAGGTCACCGCTCCCGCAGCGCCTCATTGGGCAGCAGCCGGGCCCTGCGGGGCTCTGCGCTGCTGAGATCATCTCCGCGGAGCAGCTGCTGAGCCCGGGCTGGGCTCCTGGCGGGGAAGGGCTGGGGAGGCCATTGCTGCCCTGGAGGGCAGGGCCAGAGAGCTGGGCGGGACGGCGCTGTGACGTCATGTCTTTGTGAGTGCCTGATTGGCCGGCAGCAGGCAGGCAGGCGTGGGCGGTGGGTGGGGGGTCTCTGTGGTGAGAGGAGCTGAGAGGGCAGCAGTGGTTCCTGTGTGGGGAAGGGGGTTGAGGAAGCTGCTGTCTCTGAAGGCCACAGGCAGCAGCAGGGATGTGGTGGGTTTGCACCTGTGAGGTCACCTCCATGTGAGCAGCTGGGTTTGGGGTTTAGGCTTTAGGGTTGTGATCAGTGGTGTAGAGCCTAGTTGGAGACCTGCAACTCTTGGTATCAGGAGTCAGTCAAAGCCTGTTCAGTTTATTAATGAGTGACCTGAAGGGGCAGAGTGCACCCTCAGCAAGTTTGCTGAGGATAGAAAAGTGGGAGGAATAGCTGATAGCCCAGAGGTCTGTGCAGGCTTTAAGAGGGAACTGGACGGCCTGGAGAGTTGAGGGTAGAGGAACCTCATGAAGTTCAACATGGGCTAGTGCAGGGTCTTGCAGCTAGGAAGGAATAACCCCATGCACCAGGACAGGCTGGGGGTTGACCTGTAGGAGAGCAGCTCCACAAATAGTGACCTGGGAATCATGGTTGGCAACAAATTGAGCATGAGCCATCAGTGTGCCCTTGTGGCCACTGCTACTGGTGGCTGAGGTCTGACGGTACTCAGAGTGCCCCCACAATATTGCAATGGCAGGAGATGCCTTTGGATGGCCACTAGCTCCAGGTTGTGGTGTTTCACTGTGGGTGCAGGAATCACCCTCCACTGCCCCTTCCCTGGGCCTCCTGGGTCCCCAGTGCCTCCCTGGGGATTGCAGAGCCCTCCTTTCCCCATGTGCACCTTGGTTTAGTGCTCTACCTTCTGCTCCCTGCACTGTGAGTCATCCCTGTTTCGTTAAAGCTGCACTCAGTGCCCACTCCCAGGCAAACTCTGTGCCTGGAGATCCCCTGGGGGTTCTCTCATCAGCACAGTCACGTGTGGGGCAGCCTGGCACAGGCAATGCAGAGACCATTGCCTATATGCAGTGGTCAGTGAGAGATGAACCCTAGATTGAGGCTAAGAGATCAGCCTGGAATGCTGAGGTCATCCCCTGGATCTCATGGAGTTCACAAGCAGAAGAGCAGGCCCATTTGTGGTTACACACCCTTGGACATGTTTTTTGATTCCAGTTTCTAAAGAGACGCCAGATTCAGGACCATCGTAGGGCAGATCCCCTTTTATTATGGAAATGTGATTCTGGAATCCAGCTGTGGCTTAAGGGAGCCCAAGGACTGGTCCTGCCTGTTCTTCCAGGGTACGAGGAAAAACAAGCCTCTCTCTACCAGGTTATGAGAGTTCCTGGGCCATACCTGCAGAATAAAGCGTGGAAGGACAGCACGGAAATGAGGAGGCCAACACTAAATAGAGAAAATCCTGCTGCCCTCTTGGAATGTGTCTTCAGGAGAGATGAACTGCCATGGGAAGGCTGCCTCTAGACTTTCCTTCAATTCACTCATGTTCAGTTTTGTGTGTTGGAGCTTTGCATAGAACCATGGAAACCTGTGGTGACACTTGGTTGTCATTTCTCTCATATTAGAGAGATTTGAGTTCACACTCAAAGAGGCACAAGGCACAAGAGCTGAGATCTCCTAAACAACACTGGACCCCTGGTCTCAGCCCACCTGCCCTTGTCCCGCCGTGACTCTGTACCCCAGAGGTCCCTTGGTGTCAGTGCTGGAAACGACGCTGCAGAGGGAAACTCTCCTCCCTGCACTGGGCACATCCAAGGGAGCTCAAAGAAGCGGCTCAGAGAATCCCCCCTCTCTGCTAGTGAAGGGGGAAGCCTGGCTTCCTGCTTTATCATGGTCTATGTTTAAGTGCTAAATGAGAGATTCCTGTGCAGATGTGACAAAAAGTAGGTATCTTTACTTTATTATTTTTTAAGATGGATGTAAAAGAGAGAAGTAAAAAAGAAAGAAATGGATAAAATACGGCCTATAGGCAGATATCCTGGTGAGTGAATGAAACAGTTGTTATCATTGACCTTGTACCCACTGCATGAGTTTCCTCAGTGCCTCCTTGAGCTCCTTGTTCCTCATGCTGTAGATGAGGGGATTCAGGGCTGGAGGCACCACCGAGTACAGAATAGACACAACCATATCTAGAAGTGGGGAGGAGATGGAGGGAGGCTTCAGGTAGGCAAAAAATACAGCAATGACAAACAGGGACACAACGGCCAGGTGCGGGAGGCACATGGAAAAGGCTTTGTGCTGGCCCTGCTCTGGCGGGATCCTCAGCACAGCTCTGAAGATCTGCACGTAGGACACCACAATGAAAGTGAAACACCCAAAGACTAAACAGGCACTAACCACAACAATCCCAGCTTCCCTGAGGTAGGAGTCTGAGCAGGAGAGCTTGAGGATCTGGGGGATCTCACAGAAGAACTGCTCCACCACATTGCCGTGGCAGAGGGGTAGGGAAAATGTGTTCCCAGTGTGCAGGAGAGCATTGAGGAAACCACTGGCCCAGGCAGCTGCTGCCATTTTGACACAAGCTCTGCTGTCCATGAAGGTCCCGTAGTGCAGGAGTCTGCAGATGGCAACGTAGCGGTCATAGGCCATGACTGTGAGGAGATAATACTCTACTGATACAAAAAAAAGGAAGAAAAACGCCTGCCCAGCACATTCCAAGTATGAAATGACCCTGATGTTCCACAAAGAATTGTGCATGGATTTGGGGACAGTGGTGGAGATGCAGCCTATGTCGAGGAGGGAGAGGTTGAGGAGGAAGAAGTACATGGGGGTGTGGAGGCGGTGGTCGCAGGCTACGGCTGTGATGATGAGGCCGTTGGCCAGGAGGGCAGCCAGGTAGATGGCCAGGAAGAGCAAGAAGTGCAAGAGCTGCAGCTCCCACGTGTCTGTGAATGGCAGGAGGAGGAACTCATTGAGGGAGCTGCTGTTGGACATGTGTTCTATTGGGCTCAGGAAAACTGTGTAGGGAAGAAAAGGCAATAATAGCTTAGGAGAATTTTCTCTGAAATGAACTTTCCATTTTTCATAGAAATGCTTCTCGACCCCGTCCCAACTCCCAGTAATTTCTTCTTCTCACTGTCACCTTCAGTCAGCTCCTCAGTCTCTGCTCCACCTGGGTGTTCTGGGAGGAGCTGGAGCCTGAGTTACTCTACACCAATGTGTATAAAGGACTGGTTCTTGATATCTGTCCTTTTCGGAGTTGATGTCACAGGACATCCACCTTTAATATAAAGGGTCTTTTAATGTTCCCAAACACACTTCCAAGTTGTTCGGGGTGCAGCAGGGGGTTTTAGCATTTTGTTTTAGAATTACTTATTTTGGAAATGTTTATATTCTGTCACCATCTCTGGTCAGGTTATTTGCATGTTTTTATTGAAATGTAAATAAAGACAGATGTCTCTCTTTCTGAAAATGTGAACATTAAGCAGACTGGAGATGGAAATGGGCTCTCTGCTGCTTAGGGAACAGTGTGGAGTGCTGTTGAGTCCATCTGCCTTGTTCCCAGCGGACAACCCTGGACTCTGTTGAGATCATAGAACACTGGTTTCAAAGCACTCATTTAACTTTGCTCTCCCTCTAAGTTCAAGGTGGATACGTGATGGAGAGAACAGGACACTGCTACTGACATGGCAAAGGCTCTGTGTACTGAGTCTACTTATGCAGGGCAGCTCACAACCCCAGCAGGACAACAGGGACAGTCATGTGTCCTGACAGTCACAGGGTCTCCTAAAGGGAGAGTCAACCCCTTTGCAGCCCCTCCAATGACGCTGCCCAGCACCCTGGGCACATTGCCCCTCTTCAGACACCTCCATGGCAGGACCTCAGGGTGAGTATCTGAATTTGTAGCTGAAGCCCCAGCTGACTGCCAGGACAAGAGCAGAAAGGAGAGGCAGGGAAATGAGGAGAAACACTGTGACTGCTGCCAAGGGAGGACAGAGAGACAGAGCAGCACCGTCCCCAGGCTGCACCTCCCAGACAGGGTGGACTTCCAGGACAGTGGTTATCAGACCCTGTGCCTTGCAATGGGAAATGGGCACATGGCAGGAGAGAGGCAGCTCTGCTGTTCAGGAAATCTGACTGCAGAGGAGGTCAGAAATGCCCTGGAGCCCTTCCCCTTGAGAGCAGAGTGAGACTAAGCACAATGAGAATGAGGAGAGTTGCAAAGGGGATATTGCTGCTGCCCACAGGTGAAAAGGCAGTTGAAGGAATATTCTGGGGTCCTCGCAGACCTATTGATCCCTCAGAGCAGCACTGCAGAACTCTCCTTCAGGCATCTAAAGCTAAAATGTCCCATTCATGTGCTGCCTTGTCAAGGATACAAAACAAAATCCTAGCCTCTGGATATTCCCTTCCCTTTCATAGAAGCTTCCCAAGAGTGTCCTCTTGAAAAGCCCCTTCCAGATACGTTGTGTGGGTGAGTGCCCACATTGCCTTCACTGTCTTGCACCAGCTCCAGAAGAAGCAGCCATGATGCCCTGACCTTGAAATGCTGGAACAAGGAATTTCTGTTCTGAAGCATCTCCTCATATGCAAGGTAGAAGCAGGGAGAACAATCCTCAAAAAAAAAAAAAATAGTCATCAGCTGGAGGGGTGCTGTAGATCCCTTCAGAAACCTCAGTAGCATTACCCTGCAGCCGGCGACTTACCGTGTCACAGATTGCTCCCACCATGAGCTCTCCTCTGTCCTCCCACTCCTCGCTGCCTTTCACCTCTCTGTCCTCTCTCCTCTCCTGTCCGCAGCAGCAGGCAGTGCCCGCAGCCCTGCTGCTCTTGGCACAGGAGCTGCTCCTGCACTCGGCTGTCTCTGGGCAGTGCTGCCAGGCTGCCATGAGCTGCGGCCCAGCTGAATTCATGAATGACTCTGTCCCTTGGGATACCTCCCTCTGGGATATGTTCCATCAAGTAGAGTAACCTGTTTGCCTTCTCTAAAGAGTACAGGGATACAGATTCCAACATTGCAGTTTATTTCATTGGATAATGATTATCTACCAAAGCTAGAAATGTCCCACAGGAAGTCCTGATTCACATCTCTAAACTAGGCAGGACACCCAGACAGGGATAAGAAGGGAGCTTGTTGATACATGGTGTGTATATGATTCAGATTACTTATTCAGATGACATATTGGGGCTCCACATGTCTGTTCAGAAGCCCCTGGGTTGGAGAGGGATTCAGCTAACTCATGAACTCCACAAATACATGGCAGGTGGGATTCCCCTTACCAGGCTAAGCATGCACATGGTCTGCTTGCAAGCTCCTGGCCTAAAGGTTCTAATGGAATCACTGGAGATAGAGCTTCAGTGGGAGGCCAGGTCAGGAATTTACTTGGTCATCTCTAATGACCCTGGATGCCTTCTTTCCTACTAGAACAGCACTCACAATAAAGCTGAGGGACAGGCAGATCCCTACAGCTCAAAAAGCTGATCTATTCCAGTGGAGACCGTTTATAGAATCACAGAATGGTTGAGGTTGGAAGGACCTTCGCAGATGGGCTAGTTCAAACTCCTTGATCAAGCAGTGTCACCTACAGCACGTTGCACGTCATCCTGTCCAGGCAGGTCTGTAATATCTGCAGAGAAGGTGACTCCACAGCCTTTCTGGGCAACCCATGCCAGTGCTCTATCACCTTCACTGTCAAGATGCTTTCCCTCAAATTCAGGCAGAACTTCCTGTGCTTCAATTTGTGTCTGTTGCCTCTTGTGCCATCACTAGTCACCACTAAAAAGAGTCTGGGCCATCCTCTTCTGCTCTTGGCATCCTCCCTTGAAGTATTTGCACACCCTGATAAGATCCCCTCTCGGCCTTCTCTTCTCCAGCCTAAAACAGGCTAAGTTCTCTCACCTTCTCCTCATAGGAGAGATGTTCCCGTTCCCTGATCGACTTTGTAGACCTATGCTGGGCTCTCTCCAGTAGCTTCATGTCCCTCTTGTACTGGGAAGCCCAGCAGTGGACACAGGACTCAAGGGGTGGCCTCCCCAGGACTTAGTAGAGAGGCAGGATCCCCTCCCTTGACCTCCTGGCAACAGTCTTCCTATTGCATCCCAAGAGACCTTTTGCTTTCTTGGTGGCAAGGGCACATTGCTGGCTCATAGCCAGGCTGTAGTCCACCTCGACCCCCAGGTCTTGCTCTGCAGAACTGCTTTGCACCCTTGTGATCTTCAGGGCACGTTCTGCCTAGCAGCAAACTTTGGCCTCAGGGGGTGCTCTGCCGGCAGTCTGCAGGTGGGCAGACAGGCTTCAAGGGGGCTTCAGTGAGAGAAGGCACCTTCCTCTGGTTGCAAGGGACGTTTTGAGATCATCTAGTCAGATGATGGTCAAGTCAATGTTTGTAAGCACCTGGGAGGCCAGCAGGAGGCACAGGGCACTGCTTCTGCTTGGGAGGGAGGTCACATTGTCTGTGCTCCTGACTGGACAGCACCAGGCATTAGCAGGTCCATCCATGTCTGTGAGGGTGACCGTGAGCTCTGCTCTTTGCTGAGTCCCGGGCAGGCCAGCAAGAGGCGCCTGGCTGGGCAGTTCCTTGGGAGGTCCCTGCTGGCAGAGCAGCTGCGAGGCCAGCGCTGGCCCATGGCTGGGGACGGGCTCTGAGGCCGCTCCTGTCCCAGCAGCAGCGCGGCCGGCAGCGGGGTCTGGTGCAGACACGCGGGGAGGTCCCTTGTGTGCGCGGAGCTGCCGGGGCAGCAGCAGGCGCTGCCTGTGAGGCCAGGGGTGTCTCAGCAGCGGGCAGGGACACGGAGGCCATTGCGGGGATGCTGCCGGGAGGCCCCTGCTCTCTGCAGGGCTGGCTCTGTGCTGACGCGTGGGCGTCGGCTGGTGACGTCACTGCTGCCGCAGCCCCTGATAGGCCAGGCCGCGCAGCTGGTTGTGACGTCAGCAGCCCCTTCCTGGCTGGGGCGGCTCTGCCGAGGAACCTGGTGTCCCTGCAGCCCGCGGCGGCAGCAGCCCACGCTGGGCTGTGCGCGAGCGAGGTCCCCCTGCCCGAGGAGCTGCTGGGCCAGCAGGAGGCTCACGGCGGGTGCTGGCGCTGAGGTCGCTGCTGCCAGAGCAGTGAGGGGCCAGCAGCAGCGGCAGGGATGGTCCTGAAGAGCAATGGGATACAGGAAAGCTGGACTTTTCTCAAAAAGGAAATGTTAAAGATGCAGGAACAGGCCATCCCTGTGAGCTGTAAGATGAGTTGGAGGGGAAGAAGACCAGCTTGGCTGAATAGGCAACTGTCGCAGAGACTCCAGGAAAAAAAAAAAAACAGGGTTTACCACCTTTGGAAGAAGAGGCAGACAACTTGGAAGAGTACAAGGACATTGCTTGAGTACGTAGGGAGGAAATCAGAAAGGCAAAAGCTCAGATAAAACTCAATCTGGCCATCACTGTAAAAGACAACAAAAATGTTTCTACAAATACATTAACAAGAAGAGAAAGGCCGAGAAGAATCTCCATCCTTTATTGCATGTGACAGTCATGGCAGCCAAAGCACAAACAACTGGGGTAGATGCAACGCAAACTATGCTTTATTGTTTTCTAGGTACATTATTTATACCAAGGTTTCCTCATCGTGGCTGCTGCTTATTGGTGAGGACTACAAAGGTCAGTAGCTAGTGACAGAGTTATGACTGGACGATTCTTAGCTTGGCCAGTTTCTCCTTACACTTGTTAATAACTTTCTGCTCTCTCCATGTGAACTCCCTATCTCATAGATACACTCTAATCTTTTCAAGGTTAACGTTCTCTGCTAAGGGAGCCAGGGATTTCACAGACCCGCTACAAACCCTGACAATTGCATGCAAAAGGGATGAGGATGGGGATCACAAAGGATGAGGCTAAGTCTAAGGAACTTAATGCCTAGTTTATCTCAGTCTTTAACAACAAGATCAGTTCTCCTCAAGGTGCTTGCCCCTTGAGCTAGAAGACACCTGTGCAGAGCAGAACAACTGCCCCATAAATCAGGAGGAAACAGTCAGTTTCCACAGTACTCCACTTGGACACTCACACGTCCGTCTATGGGTCCAGGTGACATCCACCCAAAGGTTCTGAGGGAGCTGGTGGAAGTGCTCGTCAAGCCACTCTCCATCATCTATCAGCAGTCCTGGTCAACAGGGGAGGTTCCAGATGGCTAGAGACTTGCTAATGTTGGCAAGATGGAGGATCCAGGGAAACTACAGGCCTGTCAGCGTGATCTCGGTATTGGGAAAAGTTATGGAGCAGATCATATTGAGGGCGATCATACAGCATGTGCTTGATAAGCAGGGAATCAGGTTGGAACAATACGGGTTAATGAAAAGCAGGTCCTGCCTGACCAGCTTGATCTCCTCAGACCAGGTGACCTGCCTAATGGATGAGGGAAAGTCTGTGGACATGGTCTCAGTAGACTTTGGGAAGGTTCTTGACACAGTCTTCCACTGCATTCTGCTGGAGAAGCTGGCAGCTCATGGCTTAGACAGGTGTACTCTTTGCAGGGAGAAAAACGGAGAAGATGGCCAGGCCCAGCGAGTGGTGGTGAATGGTGTGAAATCCAGCTGGTGACTGGTCACGAGTGGTGTTCCCCCAGGGTCAGTGTTGGGTTGAGTCCTCTTTAATATCTTTGTCAATGATCTGAATAAGGGATAAGGGGATTGAGTGCACCTTCAGCAAGTTTGCAGACAACACCAACGTCAAAGGAAGATTTGATCAACTTGAGGGCAGGAAGGCCCTAGGGGAGGATCTGGACAGTCTGGATCAAAAGGCTGAGGCCAACTGTGTGAGTTTCAACAAGGCCAAGTGCTGGATCCTGCACCTCACTCACAAGAACCCCATGCAGCTACAGGCTTGAGGCTGAGTGGCTGGAGAGCTGCGTGGCGGAAAAGGATCTGCGGGTGTTGGTCGACAGGCATCTGACCATGAGCCAGCAGTGTGCCCAGATGGTCAAGAAGGCCAAAGGCATCCTGACTTGTATCAGGAACAGAGTAGCCAGCAGGACCAGGGAAGCGATCATCCCCCTGTACTCAGCATTGGTGAGGCCGCACCTCAAATCCTGTGTTCTGTTTGGGGCCCCTCACTACAAGAAAGACATGGAGGTGCTGGAGTGAGTCCAAAGAAGAGGAACAAAGCTGGTAAAGGGACTGGAGCACAGACCTTATGAGGAGCGGCTGAGGGAGTTGGAGTTACTTAGTGTGGAGAAGAGGAAGGTCAGGGGTGACCTTATTGCTCTTTACATCTGCCTTAAAGGAGGTTTTAGTGAGGCAGGGTTGATCTCTTCTCCAATATATGAAAATAGGACAAGAGGAGAAGGCCTCAAGTTGTGCCAGGGGAAGTTCAGGATACATTTTAGGAGAAAATTCTACACAGAAAGAGTAATCAAGCATTGGAACAGGCTGCCTGAAGAAGTGGTGGGGCAGTATTTAAGAAATGTGTAGATGAGGCACTTAGAAACATGGTTTAACAGGTATGGTGTTGAAGGTTTTACCATTGGACTCAATGATCTTGAAGGTGTTTTCCAACTCTAATGATTCTATGATTCTATGATTTCTCTTTATTGTTCAGATACCTCTCAACTCTCCAGTTACTCCTTTGAGCAAGTGGAGAATTTCAATCTTGCCTTCCCTTTCAGGAGTGCAGTTACTTCTTCAGCTAGCTGTTTTAGAGTGTTTCTATGCAGGCTGTTCTATCTATCTGTCAAAAACATCTCAAGGAAGGTTATTCCTTGTAGACTGGGAACCTCTCTGGAGGCAATTTGGACTCAACACAGTGGTCAGGATTGCATTCTGTTTCTTAGGACAGAGGAGGAAGCTTATGCTTGTCATACAGGTGATTAGATTTTTTATCTCATAGGACACTGGATGAACTGCAACAGCTGGAACATTCAGCTCCAGCTTGGCGCAGAAAAAGGTTAGATTTGAACCAGAACTATCCAAGTCCCCAGTGGCTGAGAGAAATGTCAGGGCTGGGGATGTGAACAGGAAGGTTGTCCATACAGGTCTCCTCTCAAAAACACTGCTTTTCCCACATGAGCAGACTTCATTGGGAGACACTGTAGGAACTGGAGAATGTGGTCAGATTTCTTCTGAAAACAGAATGAAAAAAGAAAGCTGAAAAGCAGCCATCCTTCTTTTTCAAGTGCTCATTGAAATCTGCCTCATTTCAATACATTGCTTTCCAATTAGCCACACAAGAATTGAAGATCGAAGAAAAATATGACATATCCTTAGATATATTTTTTTTCATTTTAATGAGCCCTGGGAGTATTTGGTGCTGAGTCTATGAATCTCCAGGAGGTTGAGAACCTCCAGGAGGAGATTGAGGAAATCTCTCCAGCAGTTACAGTCAGAAGCAAATGGCCAACTTTCTTGGAGAGTTAATTGGTCCTCTTGAGGACCATTAGCAGCAAAGTCTCCCCAGGGACTGAGTAGAGCAGAAAGTTGGAGGCCCTGATTGCAGATAAGCAAAGACAAAGTGCAGGTTGCTCTGATGCCAGGTTAACACTTCATGTGTTTTTCAAGTACCTTGGCCAAGCACAGGTGTCCAGACTCTGAGTAGGGGGATCCTTTCCACCATGCTTTGCCCGGGTCTCCTGCTGGGTCAGTGCGTGGGTGGGGTGTTCAAGGCCAAGGGCAGCACACCTTGTGTCCCTGGGGGAAAGCAGGCAGGGAGACCTTGTGGCCATGAGCAAGAAGTTTCCTCTCCCAATCCTCAATATCAGAGACACCAGCCATAGCACAGGTAACATAGTCTTAGTTCTTTCGGAGGCTTTTGGCCATGGCAGTGCCCTTGGCCATCTCCCCCTCGGGCTCTGCTACACTTTGCTATTTCTGTGCCTGTTTGCCTGCAGCCTGTAGACATCCAAACTGCTTCCCACCTTGCTCTCACCCCAGGATCTCTCCATCTCAAATGATGTCTCTAGGTCTTGTTCACTGTTCTTTGAAACAGAGGCATGGGATGATCCTAGATACCTTCTGCATGATCTCTTATGCCACAGAACTACCCTTGAAGTGAAATTTCTTGTTTTCCTGAAGTGCAGTCTGCACATTTCAAGCTGCTGTTGGTGGCTCTTTCAACTTCTCATGCTCTTTCCCATTGCCAGAATAGGCTCCATCATCTCTGAAACCACCCTTCTAGCAGTCACTGGCCAGTGTTATATTTGCCTTAGCTGTAACACCTCACCAGACTGAAGAAACCCAGGTCCCTCAGCTTCTCCACACAGGCCATGTGCTTTAGGTCTCCAACCCCATCTCTGCAGACCCCCTCTGGAGCCTCTTCTGTTCCTCCCCATTGCTGCAGCACTGGGTGTACCACAGTGGGACACACAATTCCACATGTGGCCATAACAGGGCTGAGTCATGGGGGCTTAGAACTGCTCTCGCCTGATTGTCCAGGCACTTCCTAATGCAGCCCTGTGTGCAGCAGGCCCAGTTGTGGTGAGCAGGCACCACAGGCTTGTGTATCGTAAAAGGTAATGCAAAAGAAAAATCAAGGCTATATGGGAGTCCCTGCCTAGCAGTCCTGAACCTGAATACCTTAAAGTGAAGGGGGACAAGGAATGTGCAGTTCATCTGGTCCTGCATGTTTCTGACATTCATCCATGGTCACCCACAACTGTGCCAGGGCACTGTGGATTTCTTTGGCCATCTCAGGTGACCCTGGATGCCTTTTCCTCCTACACGAGTACCAGTCACTATAAGGATGAGGCACAGGCAGATTCTTACAGTGCAGAATGCTGATATATTTCAGTGCAGGCATTTCAAATATCAGAGAAGGGTTGAAGTTGGAAGGGACTTGTGGAGATCATCTTATCCAGAGCCCTGCACAAGCAGGCTCACTTACTGCACATTGCACAGGATCATGTCCAAGCAGGTTTGGAATATCTCCAGAGAAGGAGACTCTTCCTTGATGTATTTGTACACAGTGATGGGATCCCCCCTCAGCCCTCTCCTATCCTGGCTGAACAGGTGCAGCTCTCTCAGCCTCTCCTCAGAGGAGAGGTGTTCCAATCCCCTAATCATCTCTGTAGTCCTCCACAGGACTCTCTCCAGTAGTTCCATGTCCCTCTTGTACTAAGGAACACAGAAGTGGACACAGGACTCCAGACTGGACCTCACCAAGGTCAAGTATATAGAGAGAGGATCTCCTCCCTTGACCTGCTGGCAACACTCTTCCTAATGCACCCCAGGAGGCCACCATCCTTCCTGGCCACAAGGAGCAATTGCTGGCTTGTGGTCAGCTGGCAGTCCACCAGGATGCCCAGGTCCTTCTCTGCAGAGCTGCCCTCCAGCAGGTCAACCCCAGTCTGTACCAGTGCATTCAGTTATTCTTACCTAGGTGTAGGACCCTGAACTTCATGAGGCCCAACTCTCCAGCCTGTTCGTTTCCCTCGGAATGGCTGCACAGAGGTGTGGGGTATCAGACACTGCTCCCAGTTTGGGACTATAAGGACACTTGCTAAGTGTGCACTCATCCCCTTCATTCAGGTGATTAATCAAGTAGCTGGACAAGACTGAATCCAATATTGACATCTGGGGAAGACCAATAGCTACAGGCCTCCTCCATTTCCTCGAGCCTATTCTTAAAACTAGCTTCCTCTAAAGAGCAGCCTTCAGGCACTGCACTGGGTGGAACTTTCTGCTTTTAATGACAGAGTGAGGGGGTCAGCTTTGACCCAGATTTAGACACCAATTTATTTGGAAACCATATGAGACAAAGTAGTCTAATTCAAGGAGGAACAAATCCAACCATTTGTGTAGCAGCATGTTAACAAATGCTAGTAATAGTAAATCTAGTAAACATAAAGAAATATTGCTCAGTCCTGGTACAGGATACAGTGGGATTCACATGTGGAGAGCAATGCCAATATTACCATTTCTGAATAATGTCCATGAAATTACTTTCCTCAGGGCATCCTTGAGCTCCTTGTTCCTCAGGCTGTAGATGAGGGGGTTCACTGTTGGAGGCACCACTGCATACAGAACAGCCAGCACCAGATTCAGAGCTGGGGAGGAGATGGAGGGAGGCTTCAGGTAGGCAAACATGGCTGTGCTGATGAACAGGGAGACCACAATCAGGTGCGGGAGACACATGGAAAAGGCCTTGTGCTGGCCCTGCTCAGAGGGGATCCTCAGCACAGCTCTGAAGATCTGCACATAGGACACCACAATGAAAATGAAACACCCAGAGTGTACACAAAAAGCAAACACAAGGACTCCAACTTCCCTGAGATAGGAATTAGAGCAGGAGAGCCTGAGGATCTGGGGGATTTCGCAGAAAAACTGCTCCACCACATTACCTTGGCAGAGTGGTAAGGAAAATGTGTTCCCAGTGTGCAGGACAGCATCGACAAAACTGCTACTCCAGGCAGCTGCTGCCATTTTGACACAAGCTCTGCTGTCCATGAGGATCTCAAAATACAGGGGTCTGCAGATGGCAACATAACGGTCATAGGCCATGACTGTGAGAAGGAAATACTCTCCTGCTACCAAGAAAAGAAACATAAAGAACTGCGCAGCACATCCTGAGTAGGAAATGGCCCTGGTGTCCCACAGGGAATTGACCATGGATTTGGGGACAGTGGTGGAGATGGAGCCCAGGTCGAGGAGGGAGAGGTTGAGGAGGAAGAAGTACATGGGGGTGTGGAGGCGGTGGTCGCAGGCTACGGCTGTGATGATGAGGCCGTTGGCCAGGAGGGCAGCCAGGTAGATGGCCAGGAAGAGTGAGAAGTGCAAGAGCTGCAGCTCCCGCGTGTCTGCGAATGGCAGGAGGAGGAACTCACTGAAGGAGCTGCTGTTGGACATTTGCTATCTCAGGGCATAGTGCACTGTACTGGGAGAAAAAAAAAAAAGATGTGGCATTTTAGGAAAAGACATTTGAAGGAAGAAAAACCAGTAAATTAAAAAAATATTCAATTTCTCATTAAAAACACATTACACTGATTCTCTCTTTACTAGGGGGAGGGGACAGGGAAGTGGCATCTGCGCACTTACCTGGCTTGAATCCTGTTTTGTGCTGAGCGGGTGTGTTGTAAGGATTTGGGACCTCTGCCCATGGAATGTGGAGGGAATTGGAGTGAGTAATTCTGACACTCACAATAAAATCACTTTTCATGTAACAGGGCTGTTCAGCATCTTCACACCCATTTCTAAAGGATGTGGCTTGTAGAAGAAAGTTTTTTTTTTTTTTAACATTATTTATTTTCTTTGAGATGCTCCTCTCCCACCTGGGCAGCGCTACTTGAAGATAGCAATCATTGTCCTTTCTGCTGCGAGTGCTGAGAGGAAAGGCTTCCCTATCACTTGGGGCGGAGTGACGAGAGCTTCTCTATTACCCCAGGTTCCAGCTGTCCTGCACTCACACTGCTTTGAGCTGGAGGATGATCGCATTTACATGTTACCCTAAAAACCACACTCCCTTGCAGACCCCTGTTTCACATAACTTGCAGCATTGATATCTGAACTGCAGCTGAAATCCTCTCCACCCAAGCGAGCCTAAGAGAAGACCAGGAGCAGCATGGACAGGAGGGAAGCAAGGAGCAACCCTGAGGCACAGGGACACTGCTCTGGATTAGAGCCCATGCAGACCTGGGTGCACACCCAGCTTCACAGCCCTGCAGCATCCCCGGGAGAAGGAAGCAGGATGCCCTGTCCCTGTGACGCTGAGGCAGGGAATCCTGCTCTGAAGCATCCTTTGCATTGGAGATGGGGGGAGAGCAATTGCCCCAAACCCTATCAAGTGATGGAATTGCCTGGGTGCAGAAGACCCCTCTGGAAACTCAGTAGCATTGCCCTGCAGCCAGAGACTTACCATGCAAGGGGCTGGGAGCTCACCCCCACAGTGAGCTCTGCTCTGTCCTCCCACTCCACACTGCCATTCCCCTCTCGCTGCCTTCTCTCCTCTGCTGTCCGCAGCAGCAGGCAGTGCCCGCAGCCCTGCTGCTCTTGGCACAGGAGCTGCTCCTGCACTCGGCTGTCTCTGGGCAGTGCTGCCAGGCTGCCACGAGCTGCCTCCGTCCCAGGAGCCTGGCCCCGCTCAGGAGCAGAGGAACAGCTGAACTCACCAATTTCTCTGTCCCTTGTCCCCCCTCCTCCTGGGAAATGATTGTTAAGTAAACTAAAATAATCACTTGTTGTCCTTTCCAACTGAGTGGAGAAAGAATGATTCCCAACTTGCCATCTATTTCATCAGAGGATGATTATCTATGCAAGTTAAAAAGGTGCCACTCTGGAAGTCCCTAGTTAGTAAGACCCTAATAGGCAGGACACTGAGACAGGGGCAAGAAGGAGGCTCATTGATTCAGATGAGTCAATGTGGGCATCACATGCTGGTTCAGAAGTCACTGATCTGGGGTGGGTTTCACATTCCTCCCCTGAATACACAGAAGGTGGGATTCTGCTTCCCCATGCTGAAGTGTGCGCAGCACTGACATCTCCACAGGAGCTCCTTCTCTAAACTCCCCTTGTAATCACTGCTGATGGAGGGTGGGAGTCAGCTGGCAACACACAAACAGCTGGGGACAGTTGAAGAGGCAGAGGAGGTACCAAAAACCTGCCCATGTCTGTTTGCTCTTAAGAAGCAAATCTCAGACCCACATTCTCATGGAGCTCCAGGACAAGACCAGGTGGGGAATGTCCTTGGTCATCTCAAATGACCCCAGGTACCTTCCACTGCTATGTGAGCACCATGCAGTATAAAGCAGAGACCCAGGCAGATCATTACAGTGCAAAAAGCTAATATAATTCAGTGCAAACATATCATTTAGTGACACAGGAACAGGCACACTGGGACAAGACAGATGCCTGTGTTGTCGGGCATAACCAAACGTCTCCTCTAGCAGATACAGCATGGGATCTATGGGAAGCCATATCCCTTTGGAGCTGGAGTAGGAAAAGTGCCCCAGTGCATCTTGGCTTCCCTCCCAGTGCCCAAACAACTGGATCCCACCACTGCCTTTGGGCCAAGTCCATCCCTCCTGCAGCCGAGCATGCTGAGTAAATGGGAGAGGCACGTCACACCAAGATGTCTGCTCTGGTCTCTCTCTCTTAAAAGCTTCTCGCTTTGCTCCTACAGAACCTCTTTTCACCCTGGATGATATGATGGGGCTACTGATGACCCCCAGTTGGCTCAATCCCAAGAACACCTTCAGTGATGCCTTGTCCTGCCTGGAGATTGGCTCACCTCTATCACAGGCTACAAAGTGCTGCAAATCAGCTGAGGCAACAAAGCCCTCTCCTGCCATTCCTGCCAGAGCCCAGCTCTGTTTCTCCCTGGCCTTGGGCACTGCAGGCTTTGCTCTCGCAGTAGGAACCTCCTCTCACCATTTACGTTGCCACCTGCTCTCCATGTCAGCATGGTCTGTTGTCAAGTGGGGCCATTGCACACAGTGTCTTTACCTCTTGGTAACAGGTTTCACTGTGAGAAATCTCTTTGCTGTGACACACCTGATGTTTTGCAGACCAAATATATGCAAATGCCTGGAGCCTGGCATACGCAGCATAAACTATCACAGGATCTCTGCATCACTGGAATAACTGAGATGCATTAGGACCGTTCACACAACTGGAGGTCTGTGCTGCTGAGATAAAAGCTCTTCAGGGGAGACTGTCAGGAAGGAGGAGACTGTTTTATGTGGAGGGGCAGCTCAGATGCATGCAGAGCTTCTATAAAATGGGCAATAGTTTGGGCAGGTGCTTGTGGGTGAGCATCAGAGTAAGGGTGACATCATGATGGGAGCTACAGACCATGCAGTCAGGGTGAGGAGGTGGATGACAGCTCCTTTTAAGCAACATGAGAAAGTCTGTTGATCACAGGCCCTGGCTATTATTTGGGGGTGGGGGAGTGGGGAGAGAAAAACATCTGGGAAAGCATCAGGCATGGGATATTCACTGTCATTCTTTCCTTAAGCAACTTTAAGAAAAGCAGATTTCCAGGTCCAGTAGAGGAAGGATAGGAGTGGAGCACAGAGCCTGGACTTCAGAGGAAGAGGTCTGACCTGTTCAGGGGACTCCCCAGGGGACAGGTGGGAGATTCCATAGAAGGCAGCTCTGAAGGGCCCAGGAGTTCAGGAAAGCCAACAGGTCTTTAAGGAAAACAGCTGCCAAGCACAAGGATGGTCTACGCAGTAAAATTCGTTCAACTTTCTGGAGATTGGGATGTACCCAAGAGTGCTGCAGTAGCTGGTGGATGTTATTGCTAAGTCACTCTGCCTCATCTGGGAACGCTAATGGAGAGGTGCCTGGGGTGTGTTAGGAAGTGTTGCCAGCAAATGGAGGGAGGCGACCCTGGCCCTCTACTTAGCCCTGCTGGGGCCACATGAGGAGTCCTATTTCCAGTTCTGGGCTCTCCACTACAAAAGGGACATGGAACTACTGGAGAGAGTCCAGTGTGGGACTACAAAAATGATCAAGGGGCTGGAGGATCTCTCCTGTGAGGAGATGCTGTAAGAGCTCGGGACAGCAGCTCTCTGGAAGAGACCTGAGCATCCTGGGGGACAGAGGGAAAACATGAGACAGCAGCATTCCCTGGCAGCAAAGGAGACCATAAGAATCATGGTGCTATGAGCAGCAGCACAGCCAGGAGGTCAAGGGAAATGGTGAATGCCTTTAATCACTGTTCATTAGACCACATGGAGAACACTGCATCCAGGTGTGGTTTCCTGGAACAAGAAAGATGTTGATAACTGGGAGCAATTAGGCCAAGGACCCTCACTAGAGCTGGGGAGCTGGAGCTCTTGCCCTGTGATGAAACACTGGAATTGCTTGTCCAGAGAGATTGTGTAGTCTCCTCCCTTAGAGGTTTCCAAGACCAGAGTGCACGAAAACAGAGCAAGCTGGTGTGACACCAGGGCTGACCAGGCTGTGAGCAAGGAGATTGGGCTAGAGATCTCCTGAGGCCCCGTCCACCCTCTGTGCAAGGAGTCCATGATTCTTCCTGGAACTGGCTGGATGGCAGAGCTCTGAAGGTTGTGATAAATGGAGCTGAGTCTAAGCGGAGGCCTGTGGCTAGTGGTGTCCCCCAGGGCTCAGTACTGCTTCCAGTGCTGTTCAACTTCATTCATCAGTGATTTGGATGAGGGGACAGAGTGCACTCTCAGCAAGTTTGTGGACAATACCAAACTGGGTGGAGAGGCCAACACTCCAGAGGGCTGTGCTGCCATTCAGAGGAACTTGGACAGGATGGAGAGTTGGGTAGAGAGGAACCTCATAGGGTTCAACCAGGACAAGTGAAGGGTCCTGCACCTGGACAGGAATAGCTCTGTACAGATAAGGGGCTGACCTGCTGGAAAGCAGCTCCACAGAGAGGGATTTGGCAGACCAGGTTGACAACAAGTTAACCAGTTGCCAAAAATGTGCCTTTGTGGCCAAGAAGGCCAATGGAATCCTGGCCTGCATTAGGAGGAGTGTTGCCAGCAGGTCGAGGGAGGGGATCCTGCTCCTCTTCTCACCTCTGGTGGGGTCGCACCTGGAGTACTGTGTGCAGTTCTGGGCTCCCCGGTTCAAAAGGGATGTGGAACTTCTAGAAAGGGCCAAGCATAGAGCAACAAAGAGGATTAAGAGACTGGAGCATGTCTTGTATGAGAAAACACTAAGTGAGCTGGACCTGTTTAGTCTGGAGAAGAGAAAATTGAGAAGGGATCTTATCAACATGTACAAATACCTGAGGGGAGAATGTAAAGATGTTGAGGCCAAACTCTTTTCAGTAGTGGCCAATGACAGGACAAGTGGTAATGGATATAAACTAAAACACAGGAAGTTCCACTGCCATGTGAGAAAGAACTTCTTTACTGTAAGGGTGACAGAGCCCTGGAACAGGGTGCCCAGAGAGGTTGTGGAGTCTCCTCCTCTGGAGATACTCAAAACCTGCCTGGATACGACCCTGTGCAATGTGTTCTAGGTGTCTCTCCTTATGCGGGAGTGTTGAACTAGATGATTTCCCTAAGTCTCTTCCAACCTCAACCATTCTGTGATTCTGTGATACGTACACCTGGATTTAGTGCTCTACCTTCTGCTTACCCCACTGTCAATTGTCCCTCATTTCGTGAAGCTCCACTCATTGCCTGTCCCCAGGCATATGCACTCCCTTGAAATCCCCTGAGCTCTCCTGGGGGCCCCTCCAGAAGCATCTATCATCAGCATGGTCTCCTCTGGGAAAGCCCCAGGTAGCCACTTCAGAGACCGTTCCCTATTTCCACTGGTCACTGAGAGATGAACCATAAATCCAGTCTAATCGCTATTCATCTGGGGACTCTGAGCTCATCACTGGAACCCATAGATCTTACAATCAGGAAATCAGGCCCTTTTGCGGTTGCACCCCACCTTGGACATATTGCAACCCATCCTGTGAATAAATGCCTGGTTTCAGACATATCACAGAGGAGACGCCCTTTAGTTATAGGAAATATTAGTCTGGAGGCCAGGGCTGACAGAAGGGTGCCCATTGCCTGGTCCTGCCTGTGCTTCCAAGACACATTCACATGGGAACGCAACAGAGCATCACCAGGTTATGAGAACTCCTGGGCCATATCCACACAACAGAGCATAGAAGCACAGCATGGCAATGAAGAGGACAACTCTAAAAAGAGAAAGTCCTGCTCTGCCGGGATGTGTCTCCAGAAAACTGCAGTTCCCATGAGAAGGCTGCAGTGAGGAAATGCCTGCTGTGGGAGTGCGGGGGTGACATTGTCAAGCAGAGGGTCTGTCCCCACAGGCTGCTGCCTGAGTCTCCTCCCCTCCACTGTCCCTCCATTTGTAATGTTACAGCACTGGAGACAGAAGGGAAGAGTCTGAGCAGGAGAGCTTGAGGATCTGGGGGATCTCACAGAAGAACTGCTCCACCACATTGCCTTGGCAGAGGGGTAGGGAAAATGTGCTCCCAGTGTGCAGGAGAGCATTGAGGAAACCACTGGCCCAGGCCACTGCTGCCATTTTGACACAAGCCCTGATGCCCAGAAGGGTCCCATAGTGCAGCGGTCTGCAGATGGCAACATAGCGGTCGTAGGCCATGACTGTGAGGAGAGAACACTCTCCTCCAAACAAGAAGACCATGAAAAATATCTGGGCAGCACATTCCAAATAGGAAATGGCCCTGGTGTTCCACAGGGAATTGGCCATGGCTTTGGGAACAGTTGTGGAGATGGAGCCAACGTCGAGGAGGGAGAGGTTGAGGAGGAAGAAGTACATGGGGGTGTGGAGGCGGTGGTCGCAGGCTACGGCTGTGATGATGAGGCCGTTGGCCAGGAGGGCAGCCAGGTAGATGCCCAGGAAGAGCGAGAAGTGCAAGAGCTGCAGCTCCCGCGTGTCTGCGAATGCCAGGAGGAGGAACTCGTTGAGGGAGCTGCTGTTGGACATTTAATCTCGGTTCAGTGCACTCTCCAATGAGGAAAAAGCATCAACAAGTTAAAGTTAGAACAAGCTTCTCTGAATAAAATCCATTCCACTCCTCATGGTACCCCCACATGGGTTCTTTCCTTTACCTTGTTCTGCTCCCTTTTTTGACCTCTGGTTTGTGCTGGGTGAGTGTGCTCTGCCTCTATGCCTGCTTCCAGGGCAGTCAGTCCTGCTCTACTGGGGGGTATAAATGGAGGTGTCAAATTGACTCATGCATTTGCAGGGGACACCTGGGGATGGGTACTGTGACCTGAGTGAAGGGGATTTGGTGGAGTGAAGGGAAGTGGGAATATTCTCCACTTATTATTGAGACAGAGAGAGAGAAAGAGAGGGAGAGGGAGAGAGACCACACTCATGACAGCTCTGTTTGAGATGGAAGATCACTAGGAGGGATTAATCTAACCCCCCTTCCAGTTTGCTCTCTTCAACAGAGGTGTCTGGACCTGAATCAGTCACAGCAGTTCCCACTCCAGCAAGGAAGAGGAACAGTGCAGTGAAGGCAGGGGCTGAACTGACTCCTTCTGGGCATCTCATTTCCACTAAGACGGACCCCATCCTCACATCACCTAAATGTCTTCACTGTTGTTTGAGGGAATGCAGTGGGAGAGGGAAGTTACTGCCTGAACTGCAGCTGAATTCCCCTCCTTAGCTCCAGAGAGCAAAACCAGATCAGCACAGACAGGTGAAGGACGGAAGAGCAACAGTATGAACCTTCTGGCAAGGGAAAGTAAGGAGCAGCAGACAGAGGAGCACTGAGGAAAGCCTTCACCTCCCCCAGCTGTGCACGCCACCCCCCAGACAGTGACATCTGAGGACAGTCCCTCTCAGTCCCCTTGTCCTGCACTGGGAAAGGACCAGGCTGCAGGAGAGACGCAGCCCCTCTTCTACCAAGGAGGGGGCTCGTGGCCAGCACCCCATGGCCTTGAGGGGTGGGAGAGGAGACACGGGGCTTTGCTTAGAGGAAAACATCTCCATTGCAGGGACTGACTGCATTGATCCAAATCCCACCCCTCATAGCAATTATGTTTCTAGTTCCCTCCCATTTGCTGATTGTATCTCCACTGCTGGAGCTTTTCCTGCTGGCAGCTCTACCTCTGCCCCATGTCTTCTCCCTGTCAGTGTCACAGACACTGTCCCATCCTCTGGACACTCACTCTGTTCTGCAGCAGCCCAGGGACATCTCTGTGTTTGCAGGTGGGGAGGAGAAGGTCAGCCAGACCCTGGTGAGGCCAGAGAAGGTGACGCTGGTGCTGTCTGCAGTTAGAGAGGGGTAAGGGACTTGCTGAGGTTCCCCACAGATCTCTCCATTTAAGGAACTGGGAGTCTCAGTCTCCTGCCCCAACCTGGCATCTCCTTTCCATACACCCCTGGCCCTTAACAAAAAGGATGAAACTGAAAGCAGACTCCTGAAAGCTCCTTGTTTTTAACATTAACACTGACATTGACTGTTCTCTTGGAAAGGCTCCTTCAGAAAATGAGCCTGCCCTGATGGGGGTCTCTCCTCCCACCCAGAGCATCTCCCTGCAGCACCATGGGGATTTCCCCGGGCAGACTGAGTGCCAACCCTCGCAGAGGGCAGAGTCACTGCCCCGGGCACACAGCACCCTGGGACACAGGGACATGGCTCTGAATTACAGCCCATACAGACCTTGGTGCATCCCAGCACCGTCCCTGTTAGAGGGCAGTTGTGATGCCCTGTCCCTCTGAACGTGCGGCTGGGAATCCCTGCTCTAACGCAACCTCCTAATTCAAACAGGAGAGGCTGGGAGAGACACCCTGACACATCCTATTGATCTGAAGGTGCCAGGTTCAGAAGCTCCCTCCAGGACTCACAGCACTGTTGCCCCACAGACACAGACTTACCATGTCAAGGGTTGGGAAGATTTCTCCCTGCACTGAGACTCTCAGCTGTCCTCCCATTCCCTAATGCCTTTCACTTATGAGTGACTCATCCCAGCCTGGTGCCTGCGGGCAGTGCCCTGAGTCTTGGTGCTCCTTTATGAGGAGCTGCTCCTGGGCAGAGCTGTCTCTCTGCAGCTCCTGCCAGGTTGCCATGGGCTCCCACAGTCCCAGGAGCCAGGCCCAGCTCAGGAGCAGGGACCCAACTGAAGACGGGATGTTTTCTGTCCCTTGTGCATTCCCGAGATGGTCACAGGGCTCCAGGGCTGATGGTTCCTGAAAGGTACTGAAAAGTCACCCCTGCCACCTATGGCAAACGTCCACTCACGTCCACAAAATGGTCACTGTTGGTCTCTCTGTTAGCTGTGGAGAGAGACTGAGACATTGCAGTTGGTCTCATCAGAGGATGGTTATCTAAGAGAGGTGGACGTGTCCTGCTCTGCAAGACCCTGCTCCCATCTCATAAGCAGACGGAACATATGCACAGGGGCAAGAACAGCACAAGTCCATTTCCTCATGCTTCAGGACCTAATCTAGAGGAGTACAGCAGGACATCTAATGCCAGCACATCTAACACTCCACAGTCTCAGAAGAGAGAGACAACTTGTTCGCCCAACTTTTGGGGTCCAGAAAAACAGCTATGTGCATGGGAGTTCCAAGGTCCCATTGTAGTCAGTGGAGATGGTGGCAGAGAGTCAGCTGTACACACACACTCACCCCTTTGGACTTCAGAAGGGACAAAGGTTGGTCCAAGACTTGTGCAAGTGTCTACTTGCTCTGAGAGGGCAATGAGGTGACCCTTGTCCATCTCCTGCATCAGCTGGGTGGAGAATCTTCTTGGCCATCTGACATCTCAGTGCCTACGACCCTCTAGATCTCCACTCGCTCAGACCTCTGCAGAACCAGACATTGCAAAGATCTTGCATAATTCACTGCAGACCGTTGGTTTCATGAAATGACAACAGGTCTACTAGGCCATGTCAAGTGCATGGGGTGTCCAGCATAGCCACCATGTTCCTAGCACATTCAAAAGGAAAAAAAGAGAAAAATCAGGCCTTTCAGAAATGGTTGGTGGGCAAACACCCTAGGACACCTTGGTTTTCACACCTTCCCCAAAACTGATTCCCACCACTGCCTTCACACAAAGACCCCCTTGGAGAGGGATAACAGCTCCCCTCCTCTGGGTAGCCATGCTACCACGAATGCAGCCCCATAAGTGCCTGGCCTTATTCACGTGAACACGCATTGACGGCTCATATGGCCTCCCTTGTAACATGCAGGCCCTTCTCTTCAGGCCAGTCCCCAGTTCTTCATGTTCCGCTCTGTCTTCATAGACAAGGTTATATTCTTCCCCACATTGTGGGGCTGCCAGGAGATTTCCTTGGTAGTGGGAAGCCGCATGAAAAAATGAAATATCCTGGAAAATCCCCATCTTGGGAATGTCAGACTGTGCATTAGAATGAGGAAATGTCACTTGAAGGCTGGTGCTGTGGTGCAACAGGCCACCCACCAGGACGCAAGGATCATCCCTTGGCTTTGTGTTACAAGGAACAGCCAGTGGGGATGGAGAGACATCAGTGAAGGGAAGGAGATCCCGTGTGAGAGCAAAGTGAGGAAGCAGGCTGGGCGTTTACAAGCTGCATGGGCACAGCCGCAGGTTTGAACCAGCATAGGACAGGCACTGCCAAAGCTCAAACACCCCAAATAAGGTTGGCATCCTCTTGACAATGGCTGTTTTCTCTGCCACCAAGACCTACCAGGAGGCACTGGGGCCTCATTGTCCCCCTTGCCAACACCCTGAAAGTGTCGTATCATTGCCCTGCACTGAGCACTGCACACCCCCACCCACATAACGTCCCCAGGAGGACCTGGAAAACATGCCGCGGAAAGGATCTCCCTTTGAGGAAGCTCAGTGACCCAGCTTGGACATTCTGCCTGATCAAACACATCAAGGGTTAACATGGGATTAGAACCACCTGCACATTTCCTCTGCCTACCTGTTACCAGTGATCAGTTTTCTCCTCTAATCAGCCCCTGGGGAATCTTTGCTGCTAACGACTCTCAGTGGGACCCATTAATGTTCTACAGAACTTTGGAGGTTGCTTCTGACTTTGAATTCTTGAACATTTTGTTCAGTCTGCTCTCAGTAACTGAGGTTCATGGGCTCAGCACCAAATACACTATGGGGCTCATTAAAAAGCAAAAAGCTTTGACCAACTATGTCTGCCCTGGTGATTTTCATCAGGTCTTGCAAGGCTAATTGGAGAGGTTTCAGGAGTGTAGCTGAAAGCTGGAGACATCAACAACATACAAGTATTTCTGCCCTTAAAGGTTTTTATTGCTATTATTAATATTCAGCTTTCAGAGTTAAGTGACAGCAACATCCTCCAAACTGTATCAATCCAGAGTGACTCCCAATGAAGTCTGTACATGTAGGGAAAAGAGTGTCCCAGAGCTCAGGCACTGTATGGACACTCTTCCCTCTGCCTCCCCAGCCCTGACATTTCTCTCATCAGCCACCTGGGACTTCCATCACTCCTGTTAGAAGCTTCCCTATTCCTCTGATGTCTGAAACTGAAGGTTACAGCTCATCTGCCCCAACTCTCAACTGCTTTCCTTAGAGAAGTAGCTCCAAATAGGCCCAGGATTTTTCTCAATTACAAAGAAACAGAAATAAAGCATGAAATAATTCCATAAATAAGATTTATGCTCTTTGACTGTAGGCTAAGTCCACGATGTCAACAATGAGGTCCCCTGGCCACAAGGGAAAGCCTTACTGAAAAGACTGAGCAAGCTTTAAACTCTCTGAAGTGCAAACCAATGGCTGGGGCTCTGAGTGAACAGAGTAAAAGGAGTCCCAATACTGTGGCTTTACAACGGCCAGCTCGTGTCCTGTAAAGATGGTGTTAGAAACTGTCAGTTTAAGCAGGACACACGGGAATGAGAGAGCCACACATCTCCTGGGTCATGATGTGGGCCATGCTCCTTTTGGAGATCCCAGACCTGCCTCAGCTTTTCCACAAAAGTAGGAAAAATCCTCTGATGCTATTTCCTAGAGAGGAGAGATTTTTCTGGCTGCTCAGAGCAACCCAAGCAGGAGTTGAGGATGTCATAGGAAACCCAACCCACCAACACTGAAAGCATTGGGCCTTCATGAACCCTCAGGCCAGGAGCAGGAGGGGACGGGGAAATAGCTACGTCCCAGACTTCCTCCATCAGGCCTTCAGCTCCACAACTTGTCGTGGCTTCAAGGGAGCTCCCTAACCAATACTTCTTATGATCCTGCTGCACAGAGCAGACTGAGCAGACACAGAGAAGACAGGGGAGAGAAGGGCAGAGAACTCAGGGTGTAGAGTGGGACTCACTGTGCCATAGAATAGATGCTCAAAGCTGAATAAGCAACCCAAAGAAATGAGTAAAGGTCATGTTTTCCTTGGTAGTGGCTTGGAATGCCACATCTCTGACAGGATTCAAGGCAGATGAGTTGTCTCTTCTGCAAGATTTGCCCCAAGACTACATAAAACATCTAGCAGGGATGTTGGTTGTAGGGGTGTTCACAAGCTTTGGCAGTTGGGGAGAGGTGAGATGGTCACCCCACAAGTTTCTGAACAAGAAAAAATGCAGCTCCTGAGGCTGGCAGTGCCTTACAGGCTCCATACGGGAGTCCGCACAGCAGCACCGCAGTGTGGGGGCCTGTCCTGAGGCGCCCAGGGTCAAAGTGGGAGAGATTCAGAGTGCCAGGGCTCTAGAGATCCCAAAGAGAGGCAGGGTGCCAGGAACTGAACCCACGGGAAAAACACTACCTGGAGGTGTCATGGAATATGTCGAGAACTAACTAAGGTACAAGATGAGAAAACGCTTTCCTCAGGGTCAGAGGAAGGAAAGCTGGGCAAAATTAATGGGGATCTGGAGGAACTTGCCCACATTTTCTACCTGGCCAGACCCATGGTTTTGGAGTCTGCCAGAAATTACGGGCCGGTCTCATGCCCTCTGCAAGGAAGGAAGGAAGACGTGTTAAGGGTATGTTTGCTCTTTATTGACACATCATCTCCATCTCAAACACCACAGACCAAGAAACCTTGCTGAGGACTTTTAAAGCAAAGACCCTGTAGAGCCTGTCTCAGGAGAGCAGATTCCCTGAGCCTGTATTAGGGGATCTCTGAGGATGAAGATCTGAGAATCTCTCTGCATTCCTATCCCACACTTTGTGAAGAAAAAGATTTGTTCTTAACATCTGAGAAGAATTTCCCATTGTCCATATTTTCCCTGCTGCCTTCCGTGAAATTAGTGTGCCCCTCCAAGAAAATCCTGCTGCTCTGTGCCCTCCACAAGGTACTAGTGCACAGCATGAAGATCCAGCCTCTCCTTATCTGTCCCACGCTCCAGCATGTACCCTGACCAACTTGGTGTCCCTGTGCTGCACCCCCTCCCATTTGTTCATTTCTTTGCAGAACTGGAGGGCCCAAATGGGATCTGGTATACAGGCATGGTCTCCACTGTTTCAAAAAGAGGAGCAGCACATGTCAATGGCCCCAGTGGCTGTGCTCTCCCAAATACAAACCCATGACGGAGGCCAAACTATGCACAGGGACTCAAAGAGGCTCTCAAATCTTCTATCCTCAGAGATAATGAAAACTTCACTTGAAAAGGCCCAATGACAACACCTGTCCTGGGACCCGCCTTCAGCAGGGTACTGGATTCCTACCTCCACCTGTCTCCCCCATCGCAGGCTCAAAGAATCTGCTATCCTGACACTCTTTCTAAAGAAGGGACCTGTGGATTTGGAGCTGTCAGCTCCATGGCTGGCCAAGGTCAGGGGTCTCAGAGACACCCATATCTCTGAGGGATTGCAATGGATTAGGGCCTGGGATGGAAAGATGAAAGGAGGGCTCTGGGACTCCCCTCGGTGACTACTAAGGCACTGAGATGAGTTGTGGGTGCCCTTGGCCACCACCAGGACATACCTCTGGAAGTCCCCATGGCAACCGCCAGGGCTTTGTGATGGGGGTGGCATCATGTCCCCAGGGCCATTGTGATGGGGCAGTGCCCATGGCGACCAGGTCTGTGCTGGGCTAGAGCACCACCCTCAGGGTCACACTGAGGAGAGAAGCTCCAGCAAAAGGAGCAGCTCCCATTTGTTCCCAGAGCAGCAATCCCCAGCTGTAGCAAGTGCCCTGGAGATGGAGAAGGAGAGGCAGGCGAACGCCTGCTCCCAGCCCAGCAACGGGCATCCTGTGAGGTGCAAGCGCACAAGGAAGGTGAGTGCTGGGGCAGGAGGCAGAGGCTGGCAGCAGGGATGGGAGCACAAGGATGGAGAGCACAAGGATGGTGGGGCAAGCCAGCCAGGCGTGACCTTCTGTGGCCAGAGGCTACTTATTGCTGGCTGTGGCGATGTTCTCCAACACCAACCACCACACCTGGGATGCTTCAAGGCCTGTATGGATCCTGGGAGCCCTGTGTGGAGGGTCAGAGAGCCTCTCTGGGCCAGGTGCACCTGGGTCCTCCTTCACCATGAGCTTCCTTTCGACGTGGGGCTGGAGTTTCCTGCACTTCTGGGGCTGTTTGTACCTTAGCTAATGGGGAAAAGGAGAGGGCGTCCCTCGGATGGGGAATTAGGATAAAGGGAGGCTGCACCCTCCAGCAATTGGAGAGACCCCACAGTCTCACAGACTCGCCCTTCATTCGAATAAAGTTTTAGGACTCCTCTGTCTCCTTTGTGGACATTCAGTTCTTGACAGCAAGATTTTCCACACAGGCCAAACCTTCTGTCACTCATCTCCACATTTGCCTCACTCTTTCTCCTTTCCATCCTCTAAGAGGATTTGATACAGCTCCTTTGGAGTCTAGTCCATTGAAAGGAACTTCCATTATCTGGAAATGGCATGCAGCCCCACAACACAGCTGCTCATACACCCTTTCCTGTCACTACAATGAGAGATAAAAGCAAATTAAATGAAGTTCTGATATTTAGGTTTCTTTTTTTAAACTGCCTTTAAAACATTTTCTCCAGCAAGAAAAGGAAAGCACAAAACATTCCCTCCTTACCAAAACTCATTGTTGGGCACTGACAACTCACCAATATACCAGAGTCGCCAGAAGGGGATGTTGTAGTACGAGTTTGAACATTGTCCAGTCCTGACAAGGAAAAATAAAAGACAAAAAAAAAAAAAAAACTTACCAATTGTCAGTAACTGGGTTCTGGGAAATATCGAGACCTATACATAGCAGGATGTTTTATGTAATTGAGTCAGATTAATGATCAACGTACATGTCTGTAGAGATCATGCCCGCAATGGATACATTCAGGAGTCGCCAGGCCCAGAGCACTTTCTGCTCTCCAGACTCTCTCCTCATCTTCATGCTCTTGTCAAGGAGGGCATCTGTTGAAAGCTCTTTGGCTGCCATGGTCTGCAACAAGAGGGAGGCAAACATCCAAGAGTTTTAGACAGCAAGATCCTCACTCAGCACCAGACTCAGGCAAACAGCAAGAATCAAAAACAATCTAGAAAAAAGGACTTCAACTTGAGGACCTCCAGGTCCTGATTCATGGGCAGCAAGCAGTACTTTTTGCCAGCAATACTCTCTTGCAAACCCTGTGAGCGCCATCACATGGCCGTTTTCCCCAATGGGCTGCAAGGTACAGGGCCCCATTTCTATTCCAAGGGCACTTGTGAAAACCAACCTTCCGCAGGGGGCCCAGGCAGCGCTGCCTCCCCGTTTCCTGCTGAAAATCCCCCCATTCTGGGAGGCCCCGCGGGCGACATGTCCCAACTGCACAGCTGCCTCCTGCCCCATCTGCACCTCCACGTCCCCACAAATTACACACGACAGACCCAACACTTGGGGCTTTTCCTGAGCCTCGGTCCCCCCAGTCGTATCCCCCCAAGCCTCCTTCCATCACCAATGGCTTAAAAACACTGTGAGTACCTCTTTTCTGTACCTGTAAATGTATCTTCACCGAAATAATAGTACTATGAGGGAAAAAAGGGGGAAAAACGAAAGAAAAAGCTAAAAAGGAGGGGGAAATGGAATAAAAAGGCTGAAAAATAGAGGGAGAAGGAAAGAGAAAAGCTGAAAGAGGGGGAGAATGAATGAAAAAGAGGAAAAATGAAGGAAAAAACAAAAAGAGGGAAAAAACATGAAAAAATGATTAAAGGGGGAACAAAAGAAAAAACTGAAAGAGGGGGAAAGAAAAAGGTAAAAGGGGGCAAAGAATGAAGGAAAAAATGAGAGGCGGAAAAAAGGATATAGCTAAAAAGGAAAAAAAAAAAACAAAGAAAAAATCCAAAAAGGGAGAAATAGGGAAATAAAGGATAAAAGGAGTGATAACAAAAGAAAAAAAGATAAAAGAGGGAGCTGGAAATGAAAGGAAAAAGAAAACCTTGAAAAGGTGAAAACAAAAAAGAAAACAATGCAAAAAAATGAAAAAAATGAAAATAAAAATGAAAATAAGCAAAAAGGGAGGAAAAATATGAAAAAACAGAAGCTAAACTGTGATACACGGGACGGGGCTCTGCGGCACAAGGAGGACCCAGCCACCAAGGTGCCCATCCGTGCCGCCTCCCCCATCTCCTCAGGCACTCGCTGCCCTCGCGGGCGCCCTGCAGCAGCACCCGCAGGGAGGAGGGGAGCTCCGTGATGGAACTAAGGGGGCAGCCCCAGCGCCCCTAGTGCCAGGGCGCTCTGGCCCAGACGCTGCCGACGGGCACGGCCAGAGGGGTGTCAGGGAGCGCTGCCCGCGGGGACGGTGCCCATGTCGGCCCCATGTGCCCGCGGCCCTGGCCATGGCCGTGCCAGGGAGGAGGAAGGATGGAGAGCGGCTCCAGGTCCAGCCGGGGGCTTCACAGCCCCGCTTGGGACACTCCCCCAATGACACGGGCTGAGCTCATAGCAGGCCTTGTCTCATCACAAGGACATATTCCTATAAGATGTCCCCACCGGTGCCGCAGCAGCTGCACTTCTCTGCAAGGCCTGGTTGTTGCTGGCCATTGCTCGTGGCGCTCCCCACTGCCCCCCTGTGCAGCCGCTGTGTGGCGAGAAGCGCAAACGGGAGGCGAGGCGAGCGCGGTGCAGAGAGGTTTGAGGCCAGGAGGCTGCAAGAGACCTGTGCGCCTTGCTGGAGAGGAGAGGCGAGGGCGAGGGGCCGAGCAAGATGCAGGGCTCCTGGACTGAGACCCTCCGTCCGGAGATGAGGCTCCTCTACCCCACGCTCCTGAAAGTCTCCATGGAGGGTGAGGCCTTGGGGAGCTGCTTCCCCAGGGGTCAGGTGCCCACAGTCCTTGGTCCTACCCCCTGTCCCTCTCCCTGCTCCACACTGGCCCTGGGCTCTGTGGAAGCCTGGCAGACTAAAAATGGGGGCTGAGGACCCCTCGAGGGCTGGGACTGGGGCATCTTGGAGGGTTTGCGTACACCTGCATGTGTCACCCTGGGCTGGGCAGCTTGCAGATCAGCCATCAGCAGGTTGACAGGGGCTGACGTCTCTTTCCCTTGCTCTGCAGAGATTGTGGCGATTTGGGACGCAGTGTCCAATTACATCCTGCAGCAGATGATGCTGAACAAGGTGGGCTGCTCTCCTGCTCCCCTCCCCTTGTCGGGAAGCTTGCTTGGCCAGGGAGTCTGGGCACCCAGGGAGCAATCCTGCCCCCTGAGCCACAGCAGCACCCTGCCACCAGAGCAACTCCTCCGCAAGCCCACAGAGAGACCGTGTGCAGTTCTGTAGGGGAAACTATGGGGCACCTCGGCGGCCTGCTCTTTGCCCCATGGTGACAAAAGGGAGGAGACCAAGATGAGAGATGGAGATATTTTCCTGCTTTTATGTCCTCAGTGAACTCTGGCATCTTCTCAAGTTCTGGGATGTTGGGAAATTCTTGGATCAGGCCAAGGACAAAATCCTGGAAAAGTGACTCTCCTCCAAAGCTCTCCCAAGGACTCCCTCTTGCCCCACAGTTCCTCAGCAGCAGCAACATCAGCCCCACATGCTGACACCTGTCACTTGGGCCATCTCCAGAAGGCTGATGCCTTCACCTTGTCTTTTGCCTCTGCAGGGTGTGCTGATTACGGGGCTTGGCACCTTCTGTGTGGTGCAAGAGCCACTGTGGCTGGGGCCAGAAAAAGTGCTGATGGTCCGAAGACCCATCTTCAAGCTGGCCACGAACCCAGCCTGGCAACAGTGGCTGAAACGCCCTAAAGTGACTGTCCCCGGTGAGTTGGCAGCACTGGGCCACCCTCCATTTCCCTTGTCTCCTCTGGTGGGCAGTGGGTGGGTGCTCCTCTACAGGATGGGATTGCAAAGACGGCACCGTAAAGATGGGCGCTCTTCCCTCAGCTGCCCTAACACCTGGCTCCAGCCACCCACTTTGCTGCAGCGCTGACCCTGCTCCTCTTCCTTTCAGAGAACATCAAGATCGAGCCCTTGGACTTCAGGCATCTGAGTCAGGCCACCTCCCTGCCACGGCCTGTGGTGGAAGACTGTGTGGATGAGACCATCATCCTGTTCTCATCCCACTTGAAGTATCAGGAGAATGTCTCCTTTATCTTCAAGGACATCGGGGTCCTGGGCCGCGAGGGAGATGTAATAAGAATGAAGTTTTTTGGCAGCTGCATCCAGCAGCTGGAGACCACCGCAAGCCTCATTGCAGCCCTGCGCAGTGTAAGTCCCTCAGCTTGCTGGGCCCACAGCCATTTCGGTGGGCATCCTGCAAAAGGAGGTGGCACCTGGCCTCTCTTGGCCTGCTGGGGGCTGGTGGGATAATCCAACCCCTGCCACGGTGCTTGGCCCTACCAAATTCTCCTCTCACAGAGAGAGCAGCCCCCAAACTCCTTGAGTCTTCTCCTTACAGCCTGGCATGGCTATTAGCCCCTCTCCCCTTGCCCTTGCCAGGCAGGCTGTGCACACCAGAACGAGGGGCTAAGGTGCACGGCAGAGGGCTGGCAAGAAGGCTTGGAGCAGCAGGCTCCCCTTGGAGCAGGACCAAGGGCTGCTGCCTTGGGCAGCAGGCACCAAGCTGCCCTGCCAACCTCCCACCGTGTGTGTCCACATTGCAGAGACCGTGGCTCAAGGAACTGGTGGTCCCCACTCCGCCGGCCAACATCCCAGTAATCCCGTCCCGGCGTATCTACGTCTTCCCAAGGTGAGTGTGCGCCCGGAGCACAGCTTCCCTGTTCCTGCTCGGGAGTACTCGCTACTGGAGCTCAGTGCTCAGCATGGAGCTCGGAAGATGTCATCACCACTTAGGCCAGGTTTGCTGCCCTTGGAGGAAACTGCCAAATCTCCCCAGAGAAGCAGCAGGGACACAAGTAGATGGCTGGCAAGGAGACCTCCGTGGGCAGCCAGGAACATTAGTGGCCACAAGGTGCAAAGGGGAGAAAGAGACTTATCCTCCAACCTGCCTTCCCTCTGCTTTCCAGGTTTCAGGTCAGGGTGGAATGCAGCCCAAAAGCAAAGGCTGCCCCCGCTAGCTCCCCAGGCGGGAAGAAAAAGGGGAAAGAGCTCGGGAGCACCAGGCCCAGCAAGGGTAAGACCAAAGCTGCCTCCTCACCAGCTTGGGGCCCTCTGCCACCGCCCTGGCTAGTAGCAGCCAGGTCCAAGCCTGCTGCACAGCAGGGGTGCTGAAGAGCTCCCGTGTTTCTTGCTTACAGAGCAGCATCCTGGCGCACTCCTGCAGCATGGCAGGCAGGTTTGCCTCCCCTTGCTGCCCAGCTGGGGCGCACGCAGCAGGCAGCCAGGCTTGGAGAAGCCACCTTCTGCCAGGTGAGACAGAGCCTGGGCAGGAGGGATGAGGGCCCCTTGGGACGTGCTGGCCCGAAGGTCTCCCAGTGCCTCCCGACACACGGCTCCCAGCCACGGCTGCTGTCTCACTGGGTGCCAAAATTGAGTCACTCTGCCAAGGAGCCTCCCATCCCCTTCCTTTTCCTCCAGGATCATGAGCTTTAGGGGAGCAGAATGCAAATGCCCAGTGCGGAGTTATTGCTCCAGCAACAAGTCCCGGGAGGTTTCAGGAATCCCATCGTGAGGCTCGCGGGAGCAAACACCTCCTGACCTCCTCCTAATTCAGCCCACACTCTCTTCTCAGGACCTTCACAGACCTATCGGGGCAGTTCTTGGTGCCCTCATGGGAAAAGGAGGCCCAGGTGCAGCACGTGCCTCATCCCCCAGCTGCACCTCGCACTGGCCCTGCCAGTGCCGCTCCAGGCACTGCAGCGCAGGTGCGTGATGGGGCCCCGGGTAACACTTACATCTCTCCCGCTAGCAGCAAAGCTCGCTCTGGCGAGACTCCCCGTGCCATGGGCCCGCAGGGTGAGATCACTAGGACATTCAGCGTCCCTGGGGGGATCTGGCCCCACAGCCTGCATGCTTGGCTCTGCTTTGCATCAGCCTTTTCAGTCGGCTCTCACCACACGCCTAGAGAAACTCTCCTGGGGTTTTGCCCTTCCCGAGATGGTGCTGGTTGGCTTGGATGGGGTTGGACACCTGGGGTTGCTTTGCGGAGTCTGCTCACTTAAGGCGTAAGAGAGCAGCAGCCCAGCTGTCTGGGAGGCTCAGGAGCAGGGGCTGGAGAGAGGGTGAAGAGCACAAGCCAACAAGGCTCCCAAGTGCCATGAGATCCCTCCCCAAATGAAGTCTATCCTGTTCCTTCCTGTGCTCCTCCAGGAAACAGCCCTCCCTGCCCCGCAGCACCCTGCGAGAGCCGCCCGCCTCTCCCTTTTCCAAGAGAAGGCGAAGGCGCACCGTGAAACCCTGGAGGAGCTGCAGGCAATGAAGGACAAGTGCAGCCGGCAGTGCAAAAAGGTAGGGGATGCCTAGGACAGCCCTGGGGAAAAGGGCCATATCCCACCTGCAGGGTGGCAGGGCCTCGCAGGCAGCCAGGGCGCAGGTGGCTGCTGCCTGCAAGGACCTGGCGCCTCCCCTGCCAGGGAGCCAGCGCTGCCTCCCCCATTCCCCCTGCCACCCTCAAACCGTTTTCTCTTCTTGCCCTTGCCAAACAGATAGAAATTCTGAACAAGCAGCTCCGTGTGGAGCAGCGCTGCTTCCCAGCCACAGGCCAGCCAGCCAAAACGTGAGTGTCCATGGGGTTGCTGCGTCAAGCCAGGTCCTTGGACCGTGCTGGACCAGGATGGTGTGTGGATACTGGCCCGCAAATCCCTCTGCTCTGGGCACGGCCTGCAAGAGCCCCTGGTTTCCTCTGCTGTGAGGGGATGGGGCCAGGGAGGGAAGGAGCCATCAGAGTGGCAAAGGGACTTGGTCGCTCCCCCTGCAGGGATCTGTCGCCGCGAGCCAAGCTGAATGTGCAGCTCACGGCATCCTACAAGGTGATTCGGGACGGCTGGAAGGACAAGGTCCAGCTGAACCGGCAGAGGCTGAAGGAGCAGGAAGAGGCTCAACGGTAAATAGAGCCCAGTCCCAGGGCACACAAGTGGCTTTGGAGCTTGCCCTGGCCTCAAACAGCCTTCCATGGAGATGGGCTGGGGGGCTAGGATGCACCATCAAATTCTCAGCGGGTGCCTAGATATCCAGAGTGGCTCAACCTCTTTCTCCTGATTCGCACAGGATGTTGGTGCTGGGCAACCTCCGCAGCCAAGAACTGCAGAATCGCCAGCTGCGCAGAGCCCTCCGCAAAAACACAAATGGCCGTTTCCTGCGCAAATAAACAGTCTTTCTGAGTTGGTGTGATCCTGTCATTGGTGGGGGTGAGACCGCAAGGGGCATAGGGCAGCAGTGGAGGGGCTGGAAAGGGGCATGCAGGAGAGCAGGTAGCTAGAGAGTGAAGTCCTAGGAGGTCTTCATTCTGGGCTGTGCATGTAATGACCACTTTGGAAAGGTCTCCAAGCCAGCACTTCCAGAGGTGACCTGGGCACAGTGGCACTGCTTTCTGCTCTCCAGGTCATCCCCAAAAGTCTCAGAGAGGTCCCAACTGGAGGATCCCTGCCTGGGCTGATAAACTGATCCCACCCCAGCTCTAGAGCAAAGTAAAGCTGGTGGCCAGTGTAAAGCCCTGTGCAGCCTGGCAGCTCTTGTCTGAAAACAGGATCCCCTTCCCAGCTATGAAGGTTCAAAGCATGGCAAAAACCTTACCTACATCCTGCCTAGAAATATGCTACTTCCTACATAGTTTAAATGAAGCTTTCTTATATTCTCCATGTCAAATCTAACTCAAAAAATGTTGCTCGTTGCACAGCCATAACTTGGAGCAGATCGTTCAGAGAGAATTGCAGGGCACAATATGCTGTCTGTACATGTTGTTTCCTTGCTCCTTTATCTCACATTCCCTGGAGGAAGGACATTACATTAACACACACGATAGAGCAGAACGCATTTTGCACCACCTGTGTTAAAAGGCTATAGGGAAATAGGAGGAGTTGGGGAGGGGAAGACAGCAAAATGGAAATGCCTGGAGTGTTGTTCCTGCTCCTTCACTGGGCACAGTCCAAAACCTTGGGAAAAATCAGGAATCTTTCCTTTAGCTTTAGAGAGCTGCTGTGTAAACTCTCAGTGAAAAGAGGGAGTGAAATACCCCGTCACCACACCGTGGCACGCCTCCCGCACATCTCCCAGAAGTGAAGCTGCATTTTTTATTTTTTACTGTTTTTCACATTACCAAGAAGGTATCTGGAAGCATAAGTGCTTCTGGGTATATGGCGCTGTCAGAAACCACCAGTAATAGAAACCGATGCAAATGGCAACTAGGGGAGCTAGTCAAAATTTGCTTTGGCAGCTTCTATTGCCTACTAGCTACAGCAACTATTGGCTTCTAACAACCTGTTATGAGCTAAATTGTAGGAATATCATATTGAGAAACTGCTGGGAAATCCATTCTTGGAATCTTTTCTTAATTGTGGTCTTCTCTATCCTTCCTCTCTACAAACCCTTCCCTTGCACTTTAATCTTCTGGCTTCACCATTCTGAGACCTCTTTTCAGGTACTTGATGTCACTTCTGTTTTCCTCAATTCCAGCAGCATCACCGTAAATTTGGGGAGAAAAAAGGTTATTCTCCATGGATTCCCCAGAGAAAAAGCCTCCAAGGACTCCCAAGTAAATAGAGGTCCATCAAAACATCTCTCACGTGGATTTATTCAAGGTAAGAAGAAGGGTATGTGAATACAACTGTGATGGAGAGATAGGACAAAGCAAGAAGTGATGGAAAACCAGGAAAGAGTTGGAATGGAGTCCTCTGCATAGTCCTGATAAGCTTTTTTTTTTTTTTTTTTTTTCCCCTCCCACTTGGTAAAGTTGTGTGGATAAACATAAGTTTTGATGTTTATGGAAATGTGAACATTGAAGAACCCTTGCATGGATGACCAGGTGTCACAGTCAGATGCTACAAATATATGTAACGATGCACATAAATGACAGAAAGCACCCAAGGCTGCCAAGAGAGAGACAGCCTGGGAGAGTCCGTCTGGGAGGACCATACCCAAAGACCAGGTGCATAACCAGCATCACTACCCTTCCGTCTTGCCTTGTTCCTCTCCTCTTTTTGCTAAGGCCAAATGGCAAGTCCAGTGCTGAAGCCCCCATGTCTGCCCACTTTCCCAAACCCTTACCCTGGGCTTGAAGTTAAGCCTAAGCCTTCTTTGCTCGCCTTGAGTTGCTGGGCCCTTCTTAGTAATCATCCCCACTCAAAGATGATGCTCTGTGCCAAAACTCAGGGCCCTAAATAAAACCTGAGCACAGAGCCCAAAGGCAACACTGAGCTACCACCAAGAACATTTCCCTGATGCCACTAAGTCCAAAGCCTGCCTGGATGCCTTGAGCTTCAATACAAAGATGTTTCTTCACATCCCTGAGCATGCAGGCATCCAGTAAAGCTAGGTGGGAGGGCTATGGGGCCTGTCAGGCAGAGGAAGGGCATGGAGTGTGGGGTGTTGCTGTGAAGACATGTGGGGCTCAGAAGAGAGGCAGGCCAGAGGTAGCTGCAGCAGGAGTTGTAAGTGCTGGGCTGTAGGTGGTCAGGTCACTTGTGATGCAGTCATGGGTTTGGAGAGGAGCATCACGTGGGCATTGTAATGCACTCGAAGGATGGGTGAGGAGCACCCTGGGAGTGGTATGACCCAGGTAGAAGGCAGAGTGATCTGGTGTTGATGAGGAGATGCTCTGTTTTGCTTCCACTGTGCTTGAGGAGCTGGAGGCAGGTGTGTGAGGATATGACGGGCTCCCAGAGGATATCCGAGGGCTCTCTTTGGGGGAGGTAAGGGACCTTGACGTACTGGTGCTGTAGGTGGGATGGGTCTGGGAGAGCCCCTGGAAGACAGCACAGCTGGAGGGCGTCTAACCCAGGATCCACCACCAATAAGTTCTCCCTCCTGCCACTAAGCCCAAAACCTACATAAATTGCTGAGGCTTCAAGCACAAGGTTGTTTCTTCGCTGCTTCTAGCCATTTGTATCCTTAGTTTGAAGGACTTTGTAGCCTTCAGGCAATGAGAGAGAGGGCAGAGCATATGGGTTGTTGCAGTGAGGTTTTGTTGGGGTGAAAGTGAGGCAAGAGGAAGCTGCAGGAGAAGGTGTGAATGCTGGAGTGAAGGTTGTGTGATCCTTGCTGCTGTAGACACAGGAAAGATGAGGAGCATGAGGGAGCAGTGGGAGGCCTTCAGGGAATGATGGAATAGCACTCTGGCCTTGGTCCTTACACAGGACTTTAACCACCCTGATGTATGTGGAGATAATCACACAGCTAGGAACAGACAGTCCAGAGGGTTCCTGCAGAACATTACAGATAACTTTTTGATGCAGGTGGTTGACGAGCCAACAAGGGGAGGGGCACTGCTAGACCTGATACTAAGAAACAGAGATGGTCTAGTTGGAAATGTGAGGGTTGGAGGCAGTCTTGGCTGCAGTGACCATGAGATGTTGGAATTCACAATCCTACAAGGAGGAAGCTGGACAAGAAGTAGGATTGCAACCCCTAACTCCAAGAGAACCAATTTTGACCTCTGCAAGGACCTCCTGGAGGAATACCCTGAGCCAGGGTCCTAGAAGGAAAGGGGGTCCAGGAGAGTTGGCTAATATTCAAGTACCACTTTCTTCAAGCTCAGGATCAGTGCATTCCTACAAGAAAGAAGTAGAGCAAGGGGTGCAGGACACCTGCACAGATGGACAACGAGCTCTTGGGAGCATACATCATGTGAAAGAAGGCTCAGACCACATGTGAACAATATAGGAACATTGTCAAAGAATGCAGAGAAGGCAGAGCTACGAAATGCCTTCTTTACTTCATTCTTTACTGCTAAGTCTAGTCCCCATGAACCAGAGAGCCGGAGACAAGAGAAAGAACCAGGAGAGAGGAAGACTTTCCTCTGGTTGAGGAGGATTGGGTTAGGGATTATTTAGGCAAACTGGACACCGTAAATCTATGAGATCACATGGGATGCACCCAAGAGCGCTGAGGGAACTGGTGGGGGGGTTATTGCACAGCTGCTCTCCATCATCTTTTTGAGAGGACATGGAGAGTGGAGGAGGTGCGGAAGGACTGGAAGAAAGCCAGCATCACTCTAGTCTTCAAAAAGGGCAAGAGGGAGGACTCGGCAAACTACAGACCGGTCAGCCTCACCTCTGTTCCTGGAAAGGTGGTGGAGCAACGCATCCTAGAGAGTATCTCTAGGCATGTGAAGGAAAAGAAGGGGATCAGGAGTAGCCAGCATGGATTCACCAAGGCGAAGCCATGTTTGTCTGGCCTTCTACGATGGGATGACTGGCTAGATGAATGAGGGGAGAGCTGTGAATGTTGCGTATCTTCACTTCAGCAAGGCTTTCAACACCATCTCCCATTACATCCTCATGCACAAGCTCAGAAAGTGTGGGTTAGATGAGTGGACAGTGAGACGGATTGAGAACTGACTGAATGTCAGAGCTCAGAGGGTCATGAAAAATTGGGCCAAGTCTAGTTGGAGACCTGGGGCCAGTGGTGTCCCTCAGGCATCAGTACTGGGCCCGGCGTTGTTCAACTTGTTCATCAGTGACTTGGTTGTGTGCACAGGAAGTTTGCGGATGATACAAAACTGAGTGGAGTGGTCGACACTTCAGAGAGTGGTGCTGCCATTCAGAGGGACCTAGACAAGATGGAGAGTTGGGAACAGAGGAACCTCATGAGGTTCAGCAAGGAAAAGCGCAGGGTCCTGCACCTGGGGAGGAATAACCCCAGACACAAGTACAGATAAGGGGCTGACCTGCTGGAAAGCAGCTCCATGGAGAGCGATTTGGGAGTCCCGGTTGACAACAAGTTAACCATGAGCCATCAGTGTGCCCTCATGGCCAAGAAGGCCAATGGGATCCTGGCTGCATCAGGAGAAGCACTGCCAGCAGGTTGAGGGAGGTGATCCTCCCCCTCTACTCAGCTCTGGTGAGGCCACAGCTAGAGTATTGCGTGCAGTTCTGGGCTCCCCAGTACAAGAGGGACCTGGAACTTCTAGAGAGAGTCCAGCTTAGAGCAGCAAAGATGATTAAGGAACTGGAGCATCTATCTTCTGAGGAAAGACTAAGCGAGCTGGGCCTGTTTAGCCTGCGGAAGATTGAGAGGAGATCTTATCAGTATGTATAAATACCTGAGGGGAGAATGTAAAGAGGATGGGGCCAAACACTTCTTGGTGGTGGCCAGTGATAGGACAAGGGGTAATGCGTATAAACTAGAAGAGAGGAAGTTTCATCTCCATATGAGGAAGAACTTCTTTACTGTGAGAGTGACAGAGCACTGGAACAGGCTGCCCAGAGAGGTTGTGGAGTCTCCTCTGGAGATCTTCAAAACCCTCCTGGATGTGACCTTGTGCCATGTGCCCTAGGTGTCCATGCTTGAGCAGGGGGGTTGAACTAGATGATCTCTAGAGGTCCCTTCTGAGGTTAACCACTCTATGATTCTGTGAACTTGCTCCTGGGAGACAATGCCCATCATTTCCTTTGTCACATCTTTACCACATCTACAGAGTTCCATTTAGCAGTGTCTACACTAACTCTTTACTCACCTATCAGGCAAGGAAGGGAATTACTGCAGCAGAAACAGCGTGACAATCATCAATTACTAATGTCATTCCTCTTGTTACACCATGCCTGCTCAGGCACTCGGTTCATTTAGCCGCCTAAAAGATCTTGCTGGACTCCCTGGTCCACTGGTAGCTCGCTGCAAGTCTCTGCTCCTTGTTCACATTTGCCAGAGAAGATCATACTCACAGCAGCACAAATTCATGGTGCTAAGTGCTCCATCTCCCACCTCCTGATTAAGGAGCTGCCTTTCTCCAGGGCTGCAGAGCTCCGCAGGTGTCAGCCCCTGCACGGGGCACCCTCAGCAAACCCTCTTGTCTCCACTGCTGCTGGGACAGGAGCGGCCTCAGAGCCCGTCCCCAGCCATGGGCCAGCGCTGGCCTCGCAGCTGCTCTGCCAGCAGGGACCTCCCAAGGAACTGCCCAGCCAGGCGCCTCTTGCTGGCCTGCCCGGGACTCAGCAAAGAGCAGAGCTCACGGTCACCCTCACAGACATGGATGGACCTGCTAATGCCTGGTGCTGTCCAGTCAGGAGCACAGACAATGTGACCCCCCTCCCAAGCAGGAGCAGTGCCATGTGCCTGCTGCTGGCCTCCCAGGTGCTTACAAACATTGACTTGACCAGCATCTGACTAGATGATCTCCAAACATCCCTTGCAACCAGAGAAAGGTGCCTTCTCTCACTCAAGCCCCCTTGAAGCTTGCCTATGAACCAGCAATGTCCCCTTGCTGCCAAGAAGGCCAGAGGTCTTCTGGGCTGTAGTAGCCTACAGACTAGTAGGCAACAAGACTGTTGTCAGGAGGACAAGGGAGGTCACCCTGCCTCTCTACTAAGTACTGGGGAGGCCACCCCTTGAGCCCTGTGTCCAGTGCTTGGGCTCCCCAGTACAAGAGGGACATGAAGCTACTGGAGAGAGCCCAGTATATGTCTATCTATGTCTAAAGTTGATCAGGGAGCTGGAGCATCTCTCCTATGAGGAGAAGGTGAGAGAACTGAGCCTGTTTTTAGCCTGGAGAATGGAAGGCTGAGAGGGGATCTTATCAGGGTGTGCAAATACCTGAAGGGAGGATGCCAAGAGCAGGAGGATGGCTCAGACTCTTTTTAGTGGTGACTAGTGATGGCACAAGAGGCAACAGATACAAATTGAAGCACAGGAAGTTCTGCCTGAATTTGAGGACTGTGAAGGTGACAGAGCACTGGCACAGGTTGCCCAGAAAGGTTGCGGAGTCACCTTCTCTGCAGATATTCCAGACCTGCCTGGACAGGATCCTGTGCAACGTGCTGTAGGTGACACTGCTTGATCAAGGGGTTTGAACTAGATCATCCCCAAAGCTCCTTCCAAACTCAACCATTCTGTGATTCTGTAAATGGTCTCCACTGGAATATATCAGCTTTTTGAGCTGTAGGGATCTGCCTGTCCCTCAGCTTTATTGTGAGTGCTCCTCTAGTAAGATAGGAGGCATCCAGGGTCATTAGAGATGACCAAGGAAATTCCTGCCCTGACCAGGAATCCCACCTGCCATGTATTTGTGGAGTTCATGAGTTAGCTGAATCCTTCTCCAAACCTGGCACTTCTGAACAGACATGTGGAGCCCAAATAAGCCATCTGAATAAGTCATCTGAATCATATATGCACCACGTATAAAAAAGCTCCCTTCTTATCCCTGTCTGGGTGTCCTGCCTAGTTTAGAGATGTGAATCAGGACTTCCCATGGGACATTTCTAACTTTAGTAGATAATCATTATCTGATGAAATAAACTGCAATGTTGGAATCTGTATCCCTGTAGTCTTTAGAGAAGGAAAACAGGTTACTCTACTTGATGGAACATATCCCAGAGGGAGGAATCCCAAGGGACAGAGTAATTCATGAATTCAGCTGGGCTGCAGCTTGTGGCAGCCTGTCAGCACTGCCCAGAGACAGCCGAGTGCAGGAGCAGCTCCTGTGCCAAGAGCAGCAGGGCTGCGGGCACTGCCTGCTGCTGCGGACAGCAGAGGAGAGAGGACAGAGAGGTGAACGGCAGCGTGGAGTGGGAGGACAGAGGAGAGCTCATGGTGGGAGCAATCTGTGACACGGTAAGTCGCCGGCTGCAGGGTAATGCTACTGAGGTTTGTGGAGGGGTCTGCAGCACCCCTCACAGCTGATGAATTTTCTTTTTTTGAGGACTGTTCTCCCTGCTTCTACTTTGCATACGAGGAGATGCTTCAGAACAGAAATTCCCTGTCCCAGCATCCCAAGGTCAGGGCATCATGGCTGCTTCTTCTGGAGCTGGTGCAGGACAGTGAAGGCAATGTGGGCACACAGGTTCTTCAGAGCACTGTTCTTCAGAGCAGTGTCCATGCGCCCCAGGGTGCTGTGTGCCCGGGGCAGTGATTCTGTGAGGATCAGCACTCAGCCTGCCAGGGCGCTGCACGGAGAAGCTCTGAGTGGGAGGAGAGATCCCCCCTGGGCAGGTTCATTCTCCTGCTGAGAGGCTGCTGTGTGGGGTCAGGGCTGCTCACAGCTCAGCCTCACCCACACAACATATCTGGAAGGGGCTTTTCAAGAGGACACTCTTGGGAAGCTTCTATAAAAGGGACAACAATATCCAGAGGCCAGGATTTTGTTTTGTATCCTTGACAAGGCAGCAAATGAATGGGACATTTTAGGTTTAGATGCCTGAAGGAGAGTTCTGCAGTGCTGCTCTGAGGGATCAATAGGTCTGTGAGGACCCCAGAATATTCCTTCAACTGCCTTTTCACCTGTGGGCAGCAGCAATATCCCCTTTGCAGCTCTCCTCATTCTCATTGTGCTTAGTCTCACTCTGCTCTCAAGGGGAAGGGCTCCAGGGCATTTCTGACCTCCTCTGCAGTCAGATTTCCAGAACAGCAGAGCTGCCTCTCTCCTGCCATGTGCCCATTTCTCATTGCAAGGCACAGGGTCTGAGAACCACTGCCCTGGAAGTCCACACTGTCCGGGAGCTGCAACCTGGGGACGGTGCTGCTCTGTCTCTCTGTCCTCCCTTGGCAGCAGTCACAGTGTTTCTCCTCATTTCCCTGCCTCTCCTTTCTGCTCTTGTCCTGGCAGTCACCTGGGGCTTCAGCTAAAAATTCAGATACTCACCCTGAAGTCCTGCCATGGAGGTGTCTGAAGAGGGGCAATGTGCCCAGGGTGCTGGGCAGCGTCATTGGAGGGGCTGCAAAGGGGTTGACTCTCCCTTTAGGAGACCCTGTGACTGTCAGGACACGAGACTGTCTCTGTTGTCCTGCTGGGGTTGTGAGGCGTCCTCCAGGGCAGGATTCAGTGCACAGAGTCCTTGCCATGTCAGGAGCAGTGTCCTGTTCTCTCCATTATGCATCCACTTTAAACTTAGAGGGAGAGCAGAGTTAAACGAGTGCTTTGAAACCAGTCTTCTATGATCTCAACAGAGTTCAGGTTTGTCTGGAGGAACAAGGCAGATGAACTCAAGAGCACTCCACACTGTTCCCTAAGCAGCAGAGAGCCCATTTCCATCTCCAGTCTGCTTAATGTTCACATTTGCAAGAATAGAGAAATCTGTCTGTATTTGCATGTCAATAAAGACATGCAAAGAACCTGACGAGATATGTTGGCAGAATATAAAAACCTCAAAAATAAGAAATTCTAAAACAGAATGCTAAAACCCCCTGCTGCACCCCAAACTCCTTGGAAGTATGTGTGGTAATATGAAAAGACCCTTTATCTTAAAGGTGGATGTCCTGTGACATCAACTCTGAAAAAGAGGGATATCAAGAACCAGTCCTTTATACATATTGGCGTAGAGTAACTCAGGCTCTGGCTCCTCCCAGAACACTCAGGTGGAGCACAGACTGAGGGGCTGACTGAAGGTGATAGTGTGAAGAAGAAATTACTGAGATAGAGGATGGGGTTGAGAAGCCTTTCTATGAAAAATGGAAAGTTTATTTCAGAGAAAATTCTTCTAAGCTAATACTGCCTTTTCTTCCCTACACAGTTTTCCTGAGCCCAATAGAACAGATGTCCAACAGCAGCTCCCTCAACGAGTTCCTGCTCCTGCCATTCTCAGACACGCGGGAGCTGCAGCTCTTGCACTTCTCGCTCTTCCTGGCGTCTACCTGGCTGCCCTCCTGGCCAACGGCCTCATCATCACAGCCGTAGCCTGCGACCACCGCCTCCACACCCCCATGTACTTCTTCCTTCTCAACCTCTCCCTCCTCGACCTTGGCTTCATCTCCACGACTGTTCCCAAAGTCATGGCCAATTCCCTGTGGAACACCAGGACCATCTCCTATTTGGAATGTGCTGCCCAGATATTTTTCTTCGTCATCTCTCTTGGAGGAGAGATTTCTCTCCTCACAGTCATGGCCTATGACCGCTACGTTGCCATCTGCAGACCCCTGCACTATGGTGTCCTCATGAACAGCAGAGCTTGTGTCAAAATGGCAGCAGCTGCCTGGACCAGTGGTTTCCTCAATGCTCTCCTGCACACTGGGAACACATTTTCCCTACCCCTCTGCCAAGGCAATGTGGTGGAGCAGTTCTTCTGTGAGATCCCCCAGATCCTCAAGCTCTCCTGCTCACACTCCTACCTCAGAGAAGTTGGGTTTCTTGTTGTTAGTACCTCTTCAGGCTTTGGGTGTTTCATTTTCATTGTGGTGTCCTACGTGCAGATCTTCAGAGCTGTGCTGAGGATCCCATCAGAGCAGGGCCGGCACAAAGCCTTTTCCATGTGCCTCCCACACCTGGCCGTGGTCTCCTTGTTTGTCATTACTGTATTGTTTGCCTACCTGAAGCCCCCCTCCATCTCCTCCCCACTTCTAGATATGGTTGTGTCCATTCTGTACTCGCTGGTGCCTCCAGCCCTGAATCCCCTCATCTACAGCATGAGGAACAAGGAGCTCAAGGAGGCACTGAAGAAACTCATCCAGTGGGTCCCAGGGAAGTGGTAACAACTATTTCATTCACTCATCAGGATATTTGCCATCAAAGCTGTATTTTATCAATTTCTTTCACTTTTACTTCTCTCTTTTACATCCATCTTAAAATAATAAATAATAAAATAAAGATACCTAGTTTTTTGTCACGTCTGCACAGGAATCTCCCCTTTAGCACTTAAACATAGACCATGATAAAGCAGGAAGCCAGGCTTCCCCCTTCACTAGCAGAGAGGGGGATTCTCTGAGCTGCTTCTTTGAGCTCCCTTGGATGTGCCCAGTGCAGGGAGGAGAGTTTCCCTCTGCAGAGAGGGTGAGTGCTCAGGAGGGATCTGCTGAGGACAGACCCACTCATTACAGAGCTGGGACAGATGCGCATCCTGCTGGAAGGGGCTATGGAGCCACCATGGAGCACAGGAGACCCCCAGGGGCAGAACATGCCTGGACTGGGGGTGAGTGCTGTGCTGGGAGAGGGGCTGCCCAGAGGGGCTGAGGAAATGATTAATGTAATCAAGACATAGAAAATATGGGAATGATCACAGAGATTTCCTCTACAGTCCAATGGAGAGAGCAGTGGACACTAAAAGGCAAGGGCAGATAAATAGTTCTTCACAGCAGATTCAGAAACTTCCTGTAGATTTCTACTCTTTCATCACTGGAAAACATTCAAAACAACCGTTCAACTTTGCAGGCAGAGCTCAAGTGTCCGAGCACCAGCACCCAGCGGGACTTGGAGATGTCCCAGTGTCTCTGAGTGACCTGCGTGGGCCTGAGAGCTCTCGCAGGGACCTGCGGGAGAGCAGAGCCCCTCAGAGCTGCAGAGGGAGGCTGGGGACAGGGGACCACGGCACCTGGAATGGCACCAGCTGTGCAGGACTCTGGGACTGCATCCCACCCACTTCTGAAAATCGCTTCCCTTTTCACGAACAAATGATCATGCCGAAGTCTAGTGTGCAAAAACACAACAATGAATACAGGTGGAAAGTATAACAAATGATTTTTTTGCTTTAATTCTTTCTTTTAATTTCTTTCTAGATTTGTTTTTAAACAATTTTTCTAAAATTGTTACCTTTCTGTTACCATCAGGCCTATACCTGTAAGGTTTCTTTGTCCCACTCAGAGCCCAGCGCTCAGAAAAGCCCCCTGCCCACAGCTGTCCCTGCCACCCCTCACTCTCTGCACAGAGCTCATCGCACTCGGAGGTGTCGTCCTCTCTCAACTGGTGCAGGAAGTGCGGGACCAGCTTCAAGGAAATGCTCTGTTTTGGCAGGGCCAACTTTGCACAAACTAAATCTACCCCAGTTACATCAACGCCCAGGGCCAGGAATAAAGGAACCTTCCCCAGAAGAGCTCTCAACTCTTCCCTCATCCCGGCTCCCCTTCGACACCATCCTTGTGCTCCTCGTGTTGGTGCCATCCCCTTTGCCTGCTTCTCCCTTCAGCCCCACTGCTCACCTCGCTCCCACTCTCCTGCAAGCCTGAGAGCCCGTCTGTGAGCTGGGAGCAGGCGTTCACCTGCTACTCCTCGTCCATGTTCAGGATCCTCTCGTGGGGGCCTGACAGTGGCACCAAGCGGAGCCGCTGCCTCCTGATGGAGCTGCTCTCCTCAGAGTGGGAAGCCTGGGGCCTTGGTCCCCAACAAGAACATGGTCACCATTGGGACCACCCGCTCACAATGGCCTTATGGGCAGGCTACCACTGCCATCACAAAGCCCTGGTGGTTTCCATGGGGACCCTATCATCATGCCCTGCTGGACACCATGGCAGACCCCATCATGATGCCTTTGTGGGGACTATGGAGGTCTCATCATGATGCCTTGGTGGAGACCATGGAGAAAGACGCCATCACAATGTCTTGGTGAAAACCATGGAGATCCCATCATGATGTCTTTCCAGAGATCCATAGTAAAGGTCTACACAAGGCCACCTCTGTTGCTCTGCCCACTAATCCTCATCCCTACAATCCTGACAGGCTCTCTGTCCGTCCCTATGCAGAGCTCCCTGTATCCCACTGCTCTCTCCAGGGGTTCCTTTGTTCACATCACTTGCACCTTTCCCTGTCATCCCAGGCCATCACTTCCTCACTCTTGCTGGAGTCTTCTCCCCTGACTCACTCCCTATTTAAGGCTCTCCTCACCGTCTTGGCCACCTGGTTGATGACCATCAGGCTGGCAGATGGGAAGAGTCTCCATCCAAAGGAAATGTGACAACCTGCAGCCTTGCTGCCCTGCTGTGGGCTGAGCTCCAGGTCCTCCTCCAAATCCTACTGAAAAAATAAAATGAAAAAGAAGAGAAAAAAAGGGGAGGAGGGCGAGAAAGACCCTTGCTATTTGTCCTCTCCAATTTCATCTTGTAATAAGCTGGTATGAGGGTACATGAAAGCAATATGAATTCTAGTATAGGAAATGCAGAATTAAATCATGAATATTTAGGACACTTTCTCCTTCTTGCATCAGTGCATGTCCAGATGTGCAGGGATGCTGCTGCTGGAGGCATAATCCGTGCATCACTGCTCTGTTCCAGAGCAAAGGCCACCACAATGGCACTGGCTGAAGACTCCAAAGCCCATGGACAGACCAGCAGGTTATGAGGAAGCTCCAAAAGTGCCTTTGCCCACTCTGCCCGTTGACGGCACCAGTAGCACCTTTGCTGGCCCCATCAAGCCAATAAGCAGGGGAAAGGGGATATCCAGGGAGTGCCAAGCACCCAAAGGCCAGGCCAGTGCTGTAGGGACCATGGGTGTATGTGTGCAGGTGCTGTAAGTGGGCACATGAACCATTTGTGACTGCCACACCTGCCTAGCCTGAGGGATGGGGCAAGATGGTAGATTTCTTGAAGCAATCTCTAGGAAAGTAAAGGTGCTGCTGAAGAAGTCCCTAGGCCTTGGTAGCCAGTGCTCCATCCACTCTGAGGCCCTCATTAGCCCAGGCCTTGTTCATATCATCTGGCGGAGTGGGCATAAATTCAGGGGAGGAGAGCTAGAAGGGTTTGAGAGGGCAGAGACTGGAGCAGAGACGTGGCGGGGCCGAGGTGCCTCCCATTTATGCAGCACCCTGGATGTAGACGGGATGGGCTTTCCCTACAGCCTGTGCTGGAATGTCTTTGTTTGGGTACAGGACGGAAACGCAGGATGCCCTGGGACACTTGCCCAGCAGTCACTCCAAGGGGCATGATTTTCCTGCAGGTGCCCTGCTGCATTTGCCAGAGGCGCGTGATTGTGCTGGACACCGCAAGCATCTGACAAGGCCCTGCCAGCACTTTTCTATGCCATCAAATCAAGGATCTGCACTGAATTACCAGAGCTGCTTCTCAGTGCTATAATCTTAGTGCTATAGTTCCTGGGGCTGCCATTGTATTTGGCATCTGGGGTCATCTCAGATGAGCAATGCAATTCCCCATTGGCCCCCACCCTGATCCTCTAGGATGATGCAGGTCTCCAAGGAGCCGCATCAGAGCAAGTGGGCACTGGCACATGCCTTGGACCTCCTCAGTCTTTTGGACTGTCATCAGGGAGTGTTTGTGTGTGATCAACTGACTCTCATCCTCCATCTCCAGTGACTGCAATTGCAGCCTAGACAAGGAGCTCTCTTGCAGACCTCTGTGTTGTGCTCACTTCAGTTGTGGCAAGGGGAATCACACAAGCTGCCTGTGGAGCTCACAGGAGTTTTATGAATCCCACTTCATGCCAGGGGCTTCTAGATCAGCATGAGATGCCCAGACTGACAAATCTGAGTCGATCCCTGAACCATGTGCTGAGGAGCTCCCTCTTGTTCTGACTAAGCGTCCTGCCTAGTTCAGCGATGAGAATCGGGTGTTCCACAGGAGCAAATTTCCATCTCTCATAGGTAGTGATCCTCTGATGAAAGAACTTGCAATGTTGGAAATAGTCGTTTTCCACTCAATGGGAAGAGACAACAGGTGATTACTTCAGTCTATTCCAGTGAAAATTTCCCAGGAGGAGGAAGCACAAGGGACAGAGAAATTGGTGAGTTCAGCTGTTCCTCTGCTCCTGAGCGGGGCCAGGCTCCTAGGACGGAGGCAGCTCGTGGCAGCCTGGCAGCACTGCCCAGAGACAGCCGAGTGCAGGAGCAGCTCCTGTGCCAAGAGCAGCAGGGCTGCGGGCACTGCCTGCTGCTGCGGACAGCAGAGGAGAGAAGGCAGCGAGAGGGGAACAGCAGTGTGGAGCGGGAGGACAGAGGAGACCTTCACAGCTCTTGACATGGTGAGTTTTTGCTTACAGGACAATGCTACGGAGCTTCTTGGAGGGGCCATAAGAACCCATCACACCCCATGGCTGGCAGCATTTTTCTCTTCTTTCTTCTGGCTTTTGCAGTGCAGAGGAAGAGGAGCTGCTTCAGAGCAGGGATTCTCTAACCTACCACCTAAGGGCAGGGCATCCTGCTGCCTTCCCCAACAGAAACAGCAGTGATGTGAAGCCGGGTTGTGCAGACAGGGTGAGAGGTCTGCACTTCAGAGCAGGGTCCCTGTACCCAAAGGTGCTGTGTGCCCGCAGCAGTGACTGTGTCGCCTGTGAAGGTCAGTGCTCAGCCTGCCCAGGGTACTCCCCACAGCACTGAGGGGAGAAGTTTTGGGTGGGAGGATTATCCTCCACCAGGACAGGCTCCTTCTCCTGCTGGGAGGGTGCTGCGGGGGTCAGCTCTGCTCACAGGTTTAGCTGTGAGCACATTTCAGAGGGCACTTTGCAAAAGGAAAGGCAAGGCAGGTATTGAGATGGTGCTTAGAATTTCCTTCCACTTGGTAAGAGGAAAATGGAAATGAAATGGTCAGATTTGGAGAAGAGACTGAGACTCATTAAGAGATTCAAGGAACGGCCAAAGAGTCTGCCAGGGACATCTGAATGTCCCCTCACTCATCCATTAGTCCATAGGCAGCACCAGCTTCTCCTGGGCTGCTGCATCAGGGTCTATCTGAGCTGCTCTTTAGCACCTGCAAACATGAGGTGCCCCTGGAGAGTCCCCTGCTCCTGGGAGGTTTCTGCAGGGAGAACTGGGCTCACTTGTGAGTGTCGTTGTCCTTCATCTGAGTGAGGTGCAAGAACACGACAGTGAGGGGCAAGGCTCAGTGATGAAGCAGGTCCCATGACAAAGTCCTAACAAGTTTTTTTTTTTTTCTTTCCTTTTGGGATGCACAAAGGTTTATGCTGAGAACGACTGAAGCGCCAAAGATTTCTGATCTATCAAATAATGTTCCCACAGTGAGTAGGCACCTTTGTGTGTTTGTGTGTGCACCATCATATACATTATTTATACGCATGCTTATATATCAACAGACTCCTCCACTTATCCTTCTGCAGAGACGACTTGATTTCTAAATGTTGAAGAGCCCTGCCATAGAAGGGGTGGACATCGTCTCCTGCAGCTTGTGTGCATCAAAGCTGCTCCTTCTCTCTGCAGTGCCTGGAATAAGGGTGCAGGGTGCAGGGTTAAAGGAGGCATGAGGACAAGGTCTATCTCTAGACCTCTCGACATGTAGAAAGGGTAAGGTCTATCCTTGTTTCCCTTTGACTGTTGTTCTCCCTTGTTGGAGTGAGATCTGGTGTGGCAGATTCAGATACAAATATCTCTGTTGAGGAGGGCAAGAGTGGTGGGGACAAATCCCTCACAGAGCTCTTCTTCTTCAGATACAACTGGTGTGAGGGTTGTATTCAGCTCTCGTGCTGGTGAATGGAGAATATTCCCACGTGGTCTCTGGACTAAGTCCATTCCAATCAATGCAATATGCCATTCCAAGGCATCTCCACAAATACCAGTCAAAGACTAGTGCATCTATTTCCATCTGCAGTAAAGCAGAAACAACTCCTCCGGAGCTATGGGGAGGAGTCCCTGCTGAACTTGGCACACTCAGCCACTTCAAAGTGGAGCACCAGAAAGGGAGCTGAAATAAGGGAGAGAGGAAATGTGGGGAGTTCCTTGAGAAACTGAAATGGTTTGGCTCAGAAAAGCCTGCCTTAACTTTTGGCTTTCTTTCCTTCCTCGGACAGGACTCCTGGGCCCCGAAGGAACTAATGTCCAACGGCAGCTCCTTCAGCGAGTTCCTCCTCTTGGCATTCTCAGACACGCGGGAACTGCAGCTCTTGCACTTCTCGCTCTTCCTGGCCATCTACCTGGCTGCCCTCCTGGTCAACGGCCTCATCATCACAGCCGTAGCCTGTGACCACCGCCTCCACACCCCCATGTACTTCTTCCTCCTCAACCTCTCCCTCCTTGACCTTGGCTCCATCTCCACCATTGCCCCCAAATCCATGAGCATTTCCCTTTGGAACAACAGGACCATTTCCTACTCAGGGTGTGCTGCCCAGATCTTCCTGGTAGCATTCTTGTTTTCAGCAGAGTATTGTCTCCTCACAGTCATGGCCTATGACCGCTGCATTGCCATCTGCAGACCCCTGCACTATGGGACCCTCATGGACAGCAGAGCTTGTGTCAAAATGGCAGCAGCTGCCTGGGCCAGTGGCTTTCTCAATGCTCTCCTTCACACTGGGAACACATTTTCCATTCCACTCTGCCAAGGCAACATGGTGGAGCAGTTCTTCTGTGAGATCCCCCAGATCCTCAAGCTCTCCTGCTCACACTCCTACCTCAGAGAAGCTGGGCTTCTTGTGATTAGTATCTCTTTAGGCTTTGGGTGTTTTGTTTTCATTGTGGTGTCCTATGTGCAGATCTTCAGAGCTGTGCTGAGGATCCCCTCAGAGCAGGGCCGGCACAAAGCCTTTTCCATGTGCCTCCCACACCTGGCCGTGGTGTCCTTGTTTCTCAGCACTAGCATGGTTGCCTACCTGAAGCCCCCCTCCATCTCCTCCCAATTTCTGGATCTGGTGGTGGCCGTTCTGTACTCGGTGGTGCCTCCAGCACTGAACCCCCTCATCTACAGCCTAAGGAATGAGGAGCTCAAGAATGCCCTAAGGAAACTCATCCAGTGGGTCTAGTGCCAGCAACAAGATCTGTGCTAGGGGATTTGGCATTAAGGATAAGTGCTGTTCATTTATTTCTTGCTTGCTTTTTTTCTCTTATATTCCAATAAAGGAAAAATATATAGTCTGGTTCATGCTATTTCTCCGCAGGAAAGTCTCATTTGAATCTGCCACAGGGACCATGTTTAGCCCCACTAAGCAACTTCCGATGTCTCCCATGCACTGATGAGATTTTCCCTGTGCAGTGTCTCTTCCAGCACTGACTCCAAGGGAGAACAGGGGCACAGAGTCAGGCTCACCTGAGTACAGACAGGGTGAGACCATGGCTCCTGTGTCCTTTAGGAGAACTCAGCTCCCCTAGCCACAATCAGGGGGCAATTTTTCCTGCTCTCCTGTGGAGGTCATAGTCATGTGTTGCCCTACACCGGTCATTGCAAACACTCTGGGGTCGTGTGTCACCAGTATTGGTGGTGGCAGTCCCAGTCAAACTGGGTCTGCTTCTCTCTCTGACCACCATGGACCATAGTCCCACAGCTGCTCACTCTGCAAAGCAGCACCACCAGAACAGGGCAGGTGCAGGAACAGCCCAGCCAGCAATGGGGACACTGATCTGGGAAAAGGCTCTGTGGGGAGCAGAGATGTCCCAGGAGAGAGGCAGGGTAACATCCTGCGATAGAAAATGCAAAGGAGAGCCAGGTTTCTGTGTGCCCCTGCTCAGGACAGGAGCTTCTGGAGGGTCTGCAGGACCTGGGGTCCTCTGCTGGACTGTGCTGGGCAGTATGGTGGGCTTGGGGGAGCTGCAGGCAGACAGGGAGGGGATCTGCTGGGCACAAGAGCAGGGAAAAGAGAGAGTGGTCAGCCTCACTGTTGGGCCTCACCTCCCTTACCAGGGAGCTGCTCTCCTTGTCCTTGGCCTGGTCATGCCATGGACATGGCAGAGCCTGGCCCTGCACCTCTCGCATTCTGACCAGCTGACCTGACTGCAGAGCTCTGCCTTGCACCTGCCACCACCCTGCAGTCCACAAAGCCTTGACAAGGAAAGTTGGGAGCTGAGGAGATCCCACAGAATCCCAGAATGCTTCAGCTTAGAAGGCACCTCTGGAGATCATCTAGTCCAACCCCCCTGCACAAGCAGGGTCACGTAGACCATGTTGCACAGGATCACATCCGGGTCAGTTTGGAATATCTTTGGGCAGGAGACTCCACATCCTCTCTGGACAATCTCTGCCGATGCTCTGTCACCCTCACACTCAAGAGGTTTTCCCTGAAACTCAGGCAGAACTTCCTCTGCTTCAGTTTGTGATTGTTGTCTCTTATCATATCGCTGCCCCCCACTGAGAGTGCCTGGCCCAATCCCTCAGCACACTCCTTTCAGGTATTTGGGCACAGTGCTAAGATCCCATCTCTGCCTTCTCTCCTGTAGATCACAAAAGCACATTACTGGCTCATGGCTCAGTCCGTAGTCCAGCAGGAAAGTCCTCCCTTTCTGGGCACATGAGTAACGTGCATCTAATTTACAAGGAAAGACTAAGCGAGTCAGGCCTGTTCAGCCTGGAGAAGAGAAGATTGAGGGGGGATCTTATCAGCATGTACAAAATACCTGAGGGGAGAATGTAAAGAGGATGGGGCCAAACTGTTTTAAGTGGTGGCCAGCAGTAAGACAAGGAGTAATGAGTACAAACTGAAACTCAGGAAGTTTCATCTCCATATGAGGAAAAACTTCTTTACTGTGAGAGTGACAGAGCACTGAAACAGGCTGCCTAGAGAGTCTTTTCTCTGGAGATCTTCCAAACCCACCTGGATGCAACCCACTGCAACATAATTTAGGTGTCCCTGCTTGAGCAGGGGTGTTGGGCTAGATGATCCAGAGATCATCTAGAGATCTCTTCCAACCTCAACCATTCTGTGATTCTGTCATTCTGTGAATGTGCCTGGAAGCAGACAGCAAGGACTTGAATCATTCCTGAGCAACTTCACTCTGGCATTCTTCAGGTCTTTTGTAGATGAAAATGATTCCAGGACTGGAAAGCACATTAAGATCCAAGGAACACACAGCTAATGCTGCCTTTGTAGCTATGGGAGGACAAGAGAGCTGGATTTCTTCAATCTGGAGAAGGGAAGGCTGTGGGCTGACCTAATAACAGCCTCCCCATGCACACCAGGATAGCACCAAGAAGATGCAGCCAGACTGCCCTGAGGACCCTCACGGCTGGAATGATTCTTCCATTCTACTTTCTTCACCCCAAGTCTTCCCTTGTTGACCTTAGGGAAAACCTTCAGCTTTTCTACGACCATGGGTGTATTTCAGACAGAAATAGGATGACATCAGGTCACACAGGTCACCCAGAGGAGACCTGAGATCAGCACAGGCCTTTCTGTTTCAAAGAACAGCCAGTGAGTGCAGAGAGACATTGGGGAAGATGAGGAGACCCTGCAGTGAGGACAAGGTAGGAAAGCAGCTTGATTATCTACAAGCTGCAGGGAAGCAAGTGCAAGCATGGGAAAGTGCAGAACAATCTCATGGGGAGATGGCAGAGGGCACTGGCATGGTTGAAAACCTCCAAAAGAATCAGGTCTTTGTTCTCTTAGCCATGGCTAGTGGTTCTGCCACTGAGGACTCAGAGAAGAAGCTTCTTCCTAATGACAAGAGGTCCTCCTTGCTTGCTTTCCCTCAGGGAAACACGATGTACTCTGTTGGTGTCCTGTCCTGGAACGCTGCCCCCACCAACAGCCCTGGGCAAAGCATGATGGAAAGGATCCACCTGCTCAGGAACTGGGCACCTGTGACTGGCTCATCTGCTTGATAACACACAAGAAGAGATGACCTGGTATCAGAGGCACCTGCACATTGCCTTTGCCTACCTGCAATCAGGACCTCCACCTTTCTCCTCGAATCAGCCCCTAGGGAGGCTTTGCTCATAACGGTCCTCAGCGAGACCCATTAACCCTCCTAGAAACTTGGAGATTTTCTTCTGACTTCAGCTTCTTGAGAGGTTTCTTCAAGTTCCTCCCAGCATTGGAGGTCTACATGCAAAGTACCAAATACCCGCACAGGGACATTAAGATGCAAAACCCTCAGGAGCCAATGCCTCTTGCCATAATGTTCTTCGAGCTTTGGTTCTTGTTTGGTTAATTGGAGAGTTTTTAAGACTGTGTTGAAGTTAGATTTCATTAGGCACCTGAAAAAGACAGATGGTTGCTTTTTAAGCCTTCTTTATCCCTCAGTTTTCAGAAGGAGTCATACCTACATTCTCCAGTGCTTACAGTGTCTCCCAATGATGTGTGGACATATATTAAAAAAGCAGGATTTTTGAGGGGATACCTGTATGAAGAACCTTCCTGCCCAGCTCCTCAACCCTGTCATTTCTCTCAACAGCCACTGGGTGCTGCTTGGATCACTGGTTCAAATTGGACCTGTTTCTATTCCAGGCAGTAGATGAATGTTACAGCTCGTGTGCACCGATTCCCCTGTGAACTAGCTGCAAGCAGGCACAGAAGGATTTGTCTTGCAGTCCTCAACGTATGTCAAGTCTGAGTTGCCTCCAATGAAGTCCACCAAGAATAACCTTCATTGAGATTTGACACATTAATAGTAAAACTTAGAAACAATAATAGTAAAGTTCTGACACATTAATAGTAAAATTTAGAAACAAAATAAAAGAATCATGAAAAGTAAAAGACATAACGAGAGTCCTGAAAGGCAAGGCAAGGTTTAAATTCCCTGAATCTGAGAGAGATGACTGGAGAGCTGAGAGGATTCTGATAGAAAAATGAGCAAGGGAAAAAACTGGGGGGGAGAGGGGGAGAAATGCATATGTCTAAGTGATTAGATGCAAATATGACTTTAGAAATGATTTATTTATTCAGGACATGTAAAATATGTGAGAGATCACAGAAATGCCATCTATAGTTTAAGGGACAGAGCAGTGGAAACTCAAGGGCAGATCAATAATTCTTCACACCAGATTCAGACAGTTCCTGAAGATTTCCACTCTTTCATCACTGGAAAACTTTGATAAGCCAAACATAAGCCAAACATCTGAGATGTTGAAAGTGTGCCCATATTTTCCCTAACATTGAAAACACTCCTTCATCTTTGCAGGCAGAGCTCAGGTGTCCAACCACCAGCACCCAGCAGCACTTGGAGACATTCCAGTGTCTGTGAAGGACCTGCCTGGGCCTGGCAGCTCTCACAGGGACCTGCAGGAGACCAGAGGCCCTTGGAGCTGCAGAGGGAGGCTGGGAGACCATGGCACCTGCAATGGCACCAGTTGTCCAGGACTCTGGGACTGCATTCTATACCGTTTAGGAAATCACTTTCCTTTTCAAGAAAAAACGATCATGCAGAAGGCTAGTGTGCTAAAATAGAACAAATGAAGAAAGGTGGAAGGTATAACAAAGCATTTATTTAATTCTTTTTCTTAATTTCTTTCTATTTTTATGACATTTTCTAAACATTTGTGTTGTAAACAGGTCTACACCATTAACAGGATATTTCAGTGTCCCACCCAGAGCCCAGTGCTCAGAAAACCACCCCTGCCCACAGCTGTCCTTGCCACCCCTCACTCTTTGCACTGAGCACGTCGCACTCTGAGGTGTCATCATCTCTCAACTGGTGAGGAAAGTAGGGGACCACCTTCAAGGAAATGCTCTGTTTTGGTGTAGCCAACTTTGAATAAATTGACTACACTCCTGTTAAAACAATGTTTTAAGGAAGTCTCTAGAATATCTTCAATGCAATAATTGAAAAAAACAGGTCCTACTTTCCAAAATTTCTCACAGCTTTTGCCATTGCCATTTACTCTTTTCTGCTGTCTTATGTCTATCTTAAGCATCACAGTGTAAGAAACCCTGCTGGGGAGCCTTAAAAACAGTGATCCTCCCTTGGTACCTCTGGGAAGAAGGCTGTGTCCTGTCCTGTCTAGTCCTACATCCTGCTGTTACTGGAAGAGTCACTCACCACAGAATAAGATTTGAGGCTCCCCAAAACATATCGACCTGTGGCCACACTTTGTGAAGTTTCATCCCCCATAACTTTGATCCTGTCTTGTACCACCCTGAAGCCCTAAATTCCCTCACTGGACTGCCTGGAGAAGAGATGTGACAGCGCAGGAGTGAAGAAGTGTCCTCTCCAGGGCTCCCTTTGAGACATTTTTCAGTTCTTGGCATCATCTGGAGATATTCCTGAAGGGTTATCAGCAGGTTTTGGGAAATATCTGGGGGGAAATGAGGTGACTGCTTTCCAGGACATGAAGAGACACCTCTCTGCTCCTCCTGGCTCTGGGATGTGGCTCCAAAGGGCAACACTGGGGAGCCCATGAGCAGTGCCCAGCAGAGCCTGGGCCACACAGGGAAGGGAGGGAGCCACTCTGGCACCAGGGAGACCTCCTTGTGATGACGCACGTCTCACTGTGACCTCGGATCGTGTCACTGGGAGCTCAGCAGGTCACTGCCATGGAGATAGAAGAGCTAGGCAGGGAGGAGAGACATGTCCTTGCACATGCTGGAAAGCAGTGGCCTCCCTTCATATCTGTGCTATCACACAACTCTCCTCTGGCCTAATCCTAATCCTAATCCACAACCCTAAAACCCTAACCCCAACCTCTAACCCCTAACCTGTTTCTAACCTAAGCACAAACCTAAAACCCCAACTAACCATAACACCCCCCAAACCCTAAGACTAAACTCTCCAAACCCTAAACCCCCAAACACTAACCCCAAACCCTTTCACTCTCTAATACTAAACACTCTAATCCTAAACCCACCCTAACCTGTAACCCTCTAACAGTCAACCTGAAACTCTCTAACCGTAACCCAAACCCCTAACCCTCTAACCATCACCCTAAACCCTCTAACCCTTAATCCTCTAGCCCTAAATCTTCAAACCCTAAATCCTCAAACCCTCTAACCCCTAACTCTCTAACCCTAACAAGCTAGCTCCCCAACCCCCCAACTCTGACCCATAACCTTCTAACCCTAGCTCTCTAACCCTAAACCCTCTAATCCTAAACCAAAACTCTCTAACACTAATGCCCAACCCTCTAACGCTAAAACATCTAGCCTTAAACCGTCTACCCTAAACCTAAACCCTCTAACTCTAAACCCTCTAACTCTCTAAGCAAACTCTAAACCCTCTAAAACTAACCCCTAACTCTCTAACTCTCTTACGCTATAACCTCTATCCCCTCTAACTCTAACCCTAAACCCTCTAACCCTGAACTCTCTAACCCTAAACTCTTTAACCTTCAAACAGTAAACCCTAAACCCTCTAACTCTAACCCCTAACTCTCTAACCCTAAACACTCTAACCCTGACCCTAAACCCTAAACCCGCAAACTCTAACCTGCTAACCCTAAACACCCTAGTCCTAAACCCTCTAACCCTAAACTCTCAAACCTTTCAAACTTCTAACTCTACCCCCAAACACTCTTCCTCAAATGCTCCTACTCTCTACAGCTAACCCTCCTTCCCTCTAACCCTAACCCTAAGACTTCTAACCCTCTCACCCTAAAACTTCTAACACTAAACCCTCTAACCCTCTAAATCTAAGTCTGTAACCCTATCTCTAAACTCTCTGACCCTAAACACTAACACTTCTAACCCATAACCCTAATCCTTAAGGCCTCTAATCCATACCTCTAACCCCTGTAACCCAAATCCTAAACTCTCTAACCCTAACGCTAAACCCTAAGACTCTAACTCTGCCCCTAATCCCTCTAACCCTCTACCTTTAAACACCCTAAATCGCTAACCCCCAACCCTCTAACCCCCTTAACCCTAAACCCTCTTAACCCTCTACTAAACTCCTCTACCCCTAAACCCTATAACCCACTAACCCTAACACTCTAAGCTAACAAAACCCGCTATCACTGTAAGCCCTAAACCACTGACCCCATAAGCTCCTAACTCTAACTGCCTAATGCCCTAATCCTAACCCTTAAACCTAAACCCTCAGCCCCCTTAACTATCAAACCCTCTTAACCTTCCAACAGTAAACCCTAAACCCTCTAACCCTAACCCTGAGCCCTAACTCTCTAACCCTAAACCTAAGCCTAATCATTCTACCCCAAACCTAAACTCTAAACCTTCCATACCCAATCTCTCCAACCCTCTAACCCAAACCTTAAACCCTAAGCAGTCTAGCCCTCTAACCCTAAACTCTCTAACCCTCTAACCCTAAACCCTCTAACCCTCTAACCATCTATGCCCAACGCCTACACCCTCTAACATCTACAGCCTCTAACCCTAAACTCTCTAACCCTCTAACCCTCTAACTCTAAACGGTCTAACCCAACCCCCACCCCCTAAACCTTCTAACACTCTAACCCTAAGCCCTAACCCTAAATACCCTAACCCTCTAACCCCAACCCTTTTACCACAACCTTATAACCCTACAGCCTCTAATCATAAATGATAAACAAACTAAACTTAACCCTACACCCTAACCATCTAACCCTACCCTCTAACCATAGCCGTAAACCCTAAACATCTAACCCCAAACCCTAACTCCTCTAACCCACTAACCCTAATCCCTCTAACCCATAACCCTAAATATTTAGCCCTCTAACCCAAAAGCCTAAACCTTAACCCCTCTAACCTCTCTAACCCTAATGCTAAACCCCCTAACACTAACACTAAACCCTAACATTCCAACCCTAACATTAAACCCTCTAACCCATTACCCTTAAACACCCTCAGCCCTCTGACCTCCTCATCCCTCAAACCCCCTCAGGCCTCTTACCCCCCAGTCCTAACCCTCACCCCCAACCCCTTCACCTTCTACCCCCCTTCACCCTCCAATCCTCTACCCCTAAACACCTAACCATCTAACCCTAAACCCCTAACCCCCTAACTCTCTAAACTGACCCCTTAACTCCCTAAACATAACATTTACCTGGAACTGCTAACCCCTAAACCGTCTAACCCCCCATATCCTCTAACCCCCTAAACTCTAGATATCTAACCCTAAACCCTACCCCTCTAACTCTAAACCCTTTAACCCTAACCCCACCCATAAACCCTAACCCTCTAACAGTAAACCCTAAACTCTCTAACCCTCTAATCAACGCCCTAACCCTCAATCCCCTATCCCCCTAATCCTCTAACCCCCTGATCTCCTAAACCTCTAATACTAAACCTAACCCCTCTAACCTTAATCCTTCAAACTCATAATCCTAAACCCTAACCCTGCTAACCCCTAAACCCTCATCCCCCTAATCCTCCAACTTTAAACCCTTAGCTCACTAGCCCTCTAACTTTAAAACCATAACCCCTCTAACGCTAACCATAAACCCTCTAACCCTAATGCTAAACCGTAACACTCCAAACCTAATGCTAAATCATCTAAACCCTTAAACAACCAACCTGCTAACCCTCAGCCCTCTAACCCCCTCAGCCCTCTAACCCCCTTAGCCCTCTAACTCTAATGCCCTAATCCCCTAATCATAACCTTTACCACTAACCCATAAACTCTCTAACCATCTTAACCATAAACTCCTTAACTCTAAACCCCCTTAATCCTCTACAGCTAAACCCTAAACATCAAACCTTAAACACTCTAACCCTAAACTCTAACCCTCTAATCCTAAACCCCAACCCCTCTAACCCTAGACCCTCTAACTCCCTTAATCCTAAACGTCCTTAACCTTCTAACCGCTAAAACCTCTAAATCTAAACCCTAAACATTTAACCTGAAACCCTAACATTCTAGCAGTATCCATAAATCCTAAACCCACTAACCCTAACCCCTAACCATAACCTCAAACCCTCTAACACAAAAAACTCTAACCCTTAACCCCTAAAACTTCTAAACCTCTACCTCTAAACGCTAAACATCTCACCCTCGAGCCCTAAACCCGCTAGCCCTAAACACCAAGCCCCTCTACCCCTAGCCTCTCTTCCCCAATGCCTCTACCCGTCTAATCCTAAACCAAAATCCTCTACCCCTAAATCCTAAAAACTAAAGCCTCTAAACTTAGCCCTAAACCCCCTAACCCTCTATCACCCTAACCTCCTAAATCTAACCCTTACTCCTAACTCCTAAGAGCTCTAACACTTAACCCTAAACATCCTTCACCCTAAATCCCCTTCAACCACTTAACTCTAAACCCCTAAACATCTAACCTGAAACCCTAACCCGAAACTCGCAACCTTAAACCCTCTAATCCCAATCCCACTAACTCTCTAACCCCTTTACCCTCTAAACCCCTAACCCTTTTACCAAAATCTTTTAACCCTACAAGCTCTAACCCTAAACTCTAAATACACTAACTTTAACCCCACACTCTAACCGTCTAACCCTACCCTCTAAGCATAACCCTAAACTCTAAACATCCAACCCTAAATCCTAAACCCTCTAACCCTAATCCCTCTAACCCATTACCCTAAACATTAATCCCTCTAACCCATAACCCTAAACCCTAATCCTAACACCCCTGACCCTAACACTAAACTCTAACTCCCTAACCCTAACACTAAACCTGCTAACCCTCTATGCTTAAACCCCTTAACCTGCCAACCCTCTGATCTCTAACCCTCTCGGCTCTGTAACCCCCTCAGCCCTCTAACCCCCTCATCCTAATCCTTCACCCTCTACCCTCCTTCACCCTCTACCCTCCTTCACCCTCTGTCTCTCTACGCCTGAACATCTAACCCTAAACCCTCTCACTCTCTAACCCTAAACCCCTAAGCCCCTAACCTTTAACCCTAAATCCCTAACACTCTAAACCTAACCCCCTACCCCTCTAAACCTAACCTGTACTCAGAACCCCTAACCCCTAAACCCTCTGACCCTAAACCCTCTAAGCCTAACCCCTAAATCCTAACCCGTAACCCCTAAACCCCCTAACTCGCAACCCCTTAACCCTCTATTGCTAACCCTAACCCCTCTAAACCCCTCTAACCTTAATCCTTCAAATCCATAACTCTAAACCCTAAACCCTCTAGCCTCTCTAAACCCTAAACACTCATCTAGCCCTCCAACTTTAAAGCCCTCAAGACCTCTAACTTTAAAACCTAACTTCTCTAACCATAATCATAAACCCGCTAACCCTAATGCTAAACCCTAACACCCTAACCCTAAGACTAAACCCTCTATCTACCCTTAAAAATCCAACCCACTAACCGTCAGTCATCTAACTCCCTCAGCCCTCTAACCTCCTTAGCCCTCTGACTTTAACTCCCTAATCCCCTAATCCTAACCCTTACCACTAACCCCTAAAGTCTCTAAGCATCTTAACCCTAAAACCCTTTAACATTCTAACCCCCTTAACCCTCTCCACCTAAACCCTAACCCTCCAACCCAAAAGCCTAAACCCTCTAACTCCCTTAACCCTCTAACCCCCTTAACCCTCTAAACCTAAACCCCTAACAGTAAACATCTAATCCAAAACCCTAACCAACACTAACTATAAATCCTAAAGTCACTAACCCAAACTCCTAACCATAATCTCAAACCCTCTAACACTAAAACCTCCCACCCTAATCTCCAAAAACTTCCAAACCCCTACCCCTAAACCCTAAACATCTAACCTAAACCATAAACCCTCTAGACTTCTACCCCCCTTCACCCTCTAAGCCTCTACCTCTATACCCCTATACCCTCTAGCTTTAAACCCTCTAGCCCTAAACCCCTAGCCCCTCTACCCCTAACACATCTACCCCTCTAATTCTAACCCTAAACCCTCTACCTCTAAAACCTAGACACTCTAAACATAACCGTAAACCCTCTAACCCCCAACCTCCTAAAACTAACCTTTATTCCTAAGCCCTAAACCCTCTAACCTTTATCCCTAAACCCCCTTCACCCTAAAGCCCCTCACCCCCTTAAGCCTCTACCCCTGAACATCTGACCCGAAACCCTAACCCAAAACCCTCTAACCCCAAATCCTCTAACCATAGCCCTCTTAACCCCTTAAGGTGCCTAACCCCCTAACCCTAACCCCACCCTTAACCCCAAACCCTCTAACCCTAACCCCAAACCTTCTAACCCTTTGCCCTCTAATCCTTAACGCTAAACCTCCCAACCTCTATTTCTAACCCTAAACCCTCTAGCCCTGTAACACCCCTAACCCTAAACCCTTACCCCTCTAACCTCTCTAACCTCTATAACTCCCCTAAAGCCTCTAACCTAAAACCTTACCTATAAACTAACCCACTAAACCGTCTAACCCTTCTGATGCTCTAACCCTAAACAATATAACACTAAATCCTAACCATCTAACTGTAACCCCAGACCCTCTAGTCTAACCCCTCAACCCTCTAACACTAACCCTAACGCCTCTAACGCCCTAAACCTAACTCCTAGGCCCCCCAGCTCTAAACCCTTACCCCTAAACCATCTAGCCCCCTTAACCCCAACCCCATTAGTCCTAACCTCCTTAAGCCTCCAACCCTAACCCCCTTAATCTTCTAACATTAACCCTAACATTTAGCGTTAATTAGAGGGTTCCTTTACCCTAACCCAAACATTTAACTCCTCGAACTCTCCAACACTCTAATCCTAAGCAATCTAATGCTAAATCCTAACCATCTAACTGTAACCCTAACCCCTCTAACCCCAACTCCTCTAACTATCTAATACCAACCCTAACACCACTAATCCCACTAACCCATAGCCTTAAAGCCTAAACCCTCTAAACAATAACCCTAAACCCTTAGCCCTCTAATGTCAATCCCTAACCCCTCTAACCCTAATGCTAAACCTGCTTACCCTAACACTAAACCCTAATGCCAAACCCTCTAAACCTCTAACCCCCCCAGCTCCCTAACCCCCTAATCCTAACCCTTACCCGAACCCTACAGCCCTCTGTCTCTAAAACCCTAAATCCTAAACCCTCTAACCTTATCCCTAAAACCCTAAACCCTAAACCCTCTACCCCTAAAACCTCTGAACCTCTACCCCCTAAAACCTAAACACTCTTACCCTAAACCCTCCAAACCTAACCCCAAACCCGCTAACCCTCTACCCCTAAACGCTAAACATCTAACCCTAAACACTCAAACCCTCTAAACCTCTAACTCTAACCCCACCTCTAACCCCCTAACTCTAACTCCAAACCCTCTAACCTCTAAAAAGTTACATTAATACATTTTTCTGCAAACGACTCTTACTGCATGCACACACACAATACTGTCTGCCAGAAAGCCCTAAACCACCACAGCAGTGCCGCTTGGATGTTCTGGGCAAGCCCAAACACCTCTGACCGTGGGCGGCCACCCAAGCTCAAAAGATTGATGCAAAAGACACCAGCAATAAAGAGCCTAGGCCTTGACAAGATGGGAAACAAATGATGAGGTCAATAAATTTCAAGGCAAAGCAGGGGGATGGCACAACCCTTGGGACCAATATGCACAAAGCAGGATGTCATTGAGAAAACTCACTGACCACAACACTCTCCTTCCAACAACTCCCTAGCTCACCCTTATTATTGGGGCATGACCTTTGCTTCCTCTATCTCTCTTTTGGGGCCCCTGGGAATTCTGCTCTACATTTGAAAAATCAATACAAATTGCCACCGTCCCAACCGACTGATGCCTGCCCCCCACACTGAATATACCACACATGAATATATCAAGTTGATTACACATACTCTGACCAACCACCACTCCAGGCCATCTCTGCCACACTCACTCTACTACAACCAACTCCCACATGCAAGGCAGCTCCAGCCCCAAACTGAAAGGCATGCACACAAACAATGGCATGCTAACTGAGGAAAATCCTCTGCAAAAAGAAGCACTACTGCACAGAAGATACTTTATGTTCCAGAAAAGAAAGAACACGAATGACCTCAAGACCTGTGCAAAACAGTGCGCAGACACAACACACAGCATAGAAACACAGGCTGGAGCTGCCTGCCCTAGCGCTCCCGCACATTCTCCTGCAAAACACCCAAAACACCTGCCTCGCACACCCCTCATCCACAAGAGGCATCCGCACTAGACAGGCTGGCAGCTGAGACACACACTGAAACCACCAACTCAAGCCACACACCCAAGCCACCCCAACACTTTCTACATCGCCGCTTAGCTTTTGCAGTGTGCAGGGTCAGCACAGGACTTCAGTTTGCAGACACACTTTAAAAGACTGTTTTGGATTGTGTTTGTCTTGACATTGTTGCCAAACCATTTAAGACATCTTGACCTCGGCATCCTGTCTCTGGGAAGACTGTGATATCAGCTCGAGGTGTTTTGTCTCCATACATTTACGACTTCTTGGCCTTGGCATCCTGTCTCTGGGAGGATCAGCTCAAGACCCAAATAATGCTCAGCAGTGCCTACTGAGCGGTGCTTACACTTGAGTTGGATAAAGAGGAGCACCAGAGCACACGGCATGTATGAAAGTGGGTGAACTCTTCAGGAACTGGGACATAAAAGGACTGCATATCCCCACCACCACACACACATACATGTGCGGCTTCTTTTCCTGAACTCTCCTTCAAGAGATCATCACCTGCACTAAGATGAAGCCAACGAAACTTAGCTGGACTGGTGGTCGTGGGAACTAATCTTGCTGCATCTCTCCCACTTGCTTGTTCATCTTTCTTTTTCCCTCCTTCTTCTCTCTGTCCTACTGTGGTTATGAGAATAAAGTTTACAAGGTTGTATGGCATTTGATCCCATTTGTGTCTTAATCTCACTCTTGGGATCGTATTGAAATCTCCCCCGACAGCGCATCAGGACACTGATATGCCTGCCATGCAGGGCTGTGCACATGTCACATTGCTGTGATTTACGCTCTAGTATAGCCTGTGGTTATACCTGCAGAGACAGGTCGCCCTCCTCATGGTGGGATCCTCTGTCTGCTCAGCTGCATGGGCCTGTAGGCTTCATTGAAATATCTGACCAAGATGGGCTCAGGTGCTCTAAATGCACATATGTGGTTCCATTTCAGGTGGCCAAGGGGCCTCCTTGCCCCTATGGCCACCAGCTGATGCTTGGGAAGGATGTGCATCTCTCGGTCTTGTTCCAAGAGAACTTGCAGACTCTTGCATGTGCCTTGGACCATCCCTGGCACCTCAGGCATCACAATGTGTCATTATCCAAGCAGCCAACTCCTACCTTCTATCTCTACTGATTAGGGACAAGGGTTTCATAAGGGACGTCCATGCAGATTCCTCTTTCACACTCACCTACACTTAGACAAAAGTAATCCCATGTCCTGTGGGTCTCTGGTGTGCATAGGAGGGACATGAACGCCCCTCTAGCCTGAAAGCTTCTGGAATGTCATGGCTCCTGTCTGCACCCTATCGTGGTCAGTCCTGCTCTGCAGGACTTGATTTGGTCTCAGAAGAGAGTGTGTGCAGACAGAAGATGAGCCATGGCAGAGTGTGTGGGCTGACACCAGGGTAGAAGCTAGGTCAGATGGAATGAGACGATAAGCTCAAGCTGCTCCTTTCCGCCTTCAGGCAGGAGGTGACAAACCTAGGGGTGCTCCTGAGGGTGACACAAGAGAGGGAACACTGGGACCTGCAGAGCTTGGCACCTACCATCTGCTTTGGGTCTGGGACACCTGGCAGGTGCCGCTGGCTGTGGCCCCTGAGAGACCCCCAGCCCCACTAGCAGCACTGAGTCCCCTTCCACAATGACAGGAGCTTCTGGAGTGTCCTGGCTCCCATCTGCATCACATTGCTGCCCTGGCCCAGCTCTGCTGCCCTGCACGTGGCCCCTGTGCAGGCACCGTCCAGCACCCACTGTGAGCAGAGGCAGGGAAACATCTGCTCAGCAGGGTTCCCATGAGAGCCCTCAGTGCCCCTTCCCCTAGCACTGCCTGCCCGGTGGCCTCCCACCAGCCCCCAGCCCCTGCGCACTCCTGCTCCTGTCCCCCTGGGCTGGGCAGAAGGCCGTGCTGAGGGCTCTGCTGGGCTCTGGGCCCACAGAGAGTCCAGGCGGGGCGGCCATTCCCCCCACACAGGTGCTGGGCCCAGCAGGCACATGGAGCTGGGCACATCCAAACAGGAGCCCTCCCAGGACCATGGGGAATGGGCAATGCTGGGAATGGCTGCTGCGAAGGGCTGGGGCAGGGGCTGGGAGTTGTTTCTCATGCCAGTTTCTCCTCTCTCTTCCCTCCCCCAAAAATAGTAGTGTGGGCTCGATGTTTGTTCCGACACACCCTGCTTGAAGGTCCCCATGGCAGAAGGATGGTCTACTGGCCCAGTAGACAGCTCCAGCATCATCTCTGAATTCTCCCTGCCAGCCCTGCAGAGGAGCCAGGGGAGGGCTCGTCCTCCCAGGGCTCACAGCTGCACACACAGTCCTCCACCTCAGCATGGACCTTCTTGGAATGTGACCTCTGGAGCAATGGGCAGCAGGCAGAGTGCGGGAGATTGTCTCAAGGACGTGTGCTGGGGGTAGGTCCTCAGAGACAGCAGCAAACTGATGTGTCTCCTGGGTCATGCTTCCTTCAGTACAGGTCTCTGAAAGGGGTCTTAGCCTTATATTTGGTGCCATCCTTCAGGAGGGTTGATGCCCCTATGAGCTGGGAGGATGGGCAGCATTGATCCTTCTTCATCTGCTTGCCAGGTCATGGGGTGGGCCAGCGCAGCAGGGTTGTCTGGCTCTGCACCAGGCGCTCGCTGTAGTGCCCCCACACCCTGAGTGTTGTCTTGGAGCTTGCTGTAGTGCACCAGTATTGTCTTGGAGTCCATGTCAGCATTCTTCTCTCCAAGACCCTTTCATGTTCATTTCCCCTTCCTTGTCATTTCAGACAATCCCTTCTCTGATTCTGTTGCCTGTTCCCACCATTCCCTTCCCTGTTCTTCCCACAAGATCCTGAGCTCACAGTACTGCTTCACAGAGCAAATGGGCAGTTGAGCACACAGGGATCAGGAGGTGCCTCCACTGTTGCTGTTCTGCTCAGGGAGGGAAGCAGACTCAACCAAAGGGGGTTTGTGGCCTCGATTCCCCCCAGGAGTCTGAGGATGTGTCAGGTGGAACTACGGGAGGAACTATGGACATTTCTGAGGGTACCAGCTGTGTCCAGGTGCACCTCTAGATCTGAGGTTTGCCTTGGCCCCAAATACCTGGGTTTAGTGCGTTACCTTTAGGTGCCTCCACTTTAGAGGACCTCTCCCCTTGTGAGGCTCCACTCCCTGCTCTCCTGGCATCTCCATCTTCCCCTCCAGAAAGACAGGAATCTCACACTGTGCTTTAACATGTGTCACAGCTCTGGTCATGTAAATGCAGCACCATTCAACCTCTACACTATTCCTGGACACTGATAAGTGCTTCCCAAATCCACCCCTTGATCTCTGTAGAGATCATTACAAGATGATGAGTTTTTGATGCTGAACCCATGGAGCAAGCTGCTCAGCAGGCCCTTCTGGTGTGCGGTTTCTTGGGCGTGTTATTGACACCAGCTTTGAAGAAAATCCAGCCTTCAGGCAGTGCACTGGACAGAACCTTTTCTATTATATAGGAGTCACTGAGGGAGCCTGTCCTGATACAGCATTCGACACAATTTAATGGACATTCGACACAATTTAATGGACTAGGTGAGCAGTCTCAGACTAAATATCACAAATCCAAGAACTTGTGTAGCAACATGATAACAATTATTACTACTAATGAAAGACACAATAAAAATAACAAAACGAAACAGTACTCAATCTGGTTGGGATAGAGAAAGAGTCATTTGTGGAGAGATGTGGCAATTTTACCACTGCTGAAAAATGTCCATGAAATCACTTTCCTTAAGGCATCCTTGAGCTCCTTATTCCTCATGCTGTAGATGAGGGGGTTCAGGGCTGGAGGCACCACAGAGTACAGAACAGCCAGCACCAGGTCTAGAGTTGGAGAGGAGATGGAGGGGGGCTTCAGGTAGGCAAAAAATGCAGTGCTAACAAACAAGGAGACCACGGCCAGGTGCGGGAGGCACATGGAAAAGGCTTTGTGCCGGCCCTGCTCAGAGGGGATCCTCAGCACAGCTCTGAAGATCTGCACGTAGGACACCACAATGAAAGTGAAACACCCGAAGCCTAAACAAACACTAACCACCAGAAGCCCAGCCTCTCTGAGGTAGGAGTGTGAGCAGGAGAGCTTGAGGATCTGGGGGATCTCACAGAAGAACTGCTCCACCACATTGCTTTTGCAGCAGGGTAGGGAAAATGTGTTCCCAGTGTGCAGGAGAGCATTGAGGAAACCACTGGCCCAGGCAGCTGCTGCCATTCTGACACAAGCTCTGCTGTCCAGGAGGGTCCCGTAGTGCAGGGGTCTGCAGATGGCAACGTAGCGGTCGTAGGCCATGACTGTGAGGAGACAATACTCCGCTGACATGAAAATAGTAAAACTTAAGACCTGGCCAACACATCCCCAGTAGGAAATGGCTACGGTGTCCATCAGGGAATTGTGCATGGATTTGGGGACAGTTGTGGAGATGGATCCAAGGTCGAGGAGGGAGAGGTTGAGGAGGAAGAAGTACATGGGGGTGTGGAGGCCGTGGTCGCAGGCTACGGCTGTGATGGTGAGTCCGTTGGCCAGGAGGGCAGCCAGGTAGATGGCCAGGAAGAGCGAGAAGTGTAAGAGCTGCAGCTCCCGCGTGTCTGCAAATGGCAGGAGGAGGAACTCGTTGAGGGAGCTGCTGTTGGACATTTGTTCCTTTGCAGCATAGAGGCAATATCTGAGGAAGAAAAGACATGGACAATCAGGAGGACACTCTTAAAAGGAAAATAAACAAATTAATGAAGTTTTTTTTATCTATCTATTTGTCTCATTCCCAGATCTCTGAAGCTCATGCCTCTTCTAGCTAGAAAATGATGTCACTCTAAAAAGAGAGCAGCCCCTGCTGAGAGCAAAGTCTGGTTTCAGAGTGCCCATCTCTGACCTTCTCACCCTTTCTACGTGCACGTGAAGGAGGTCTCCACACTCCCCTTCTAGCAAACAACACACAAGAGCCTTTTCTGCTGCCCATTTACAGCCTCCCACCATCACTTCCATACTATTAGTATTTCCATAGGTTCCCCATGGGTCGTTGGGATACCACAGATATGCCATGAGACAGCAGAGGCTTTCTGGAGGGCAGGTGGCAGCCTGCAGGACACCACAGGGTAACAGCTAAATGACTGTGAGGATTTTAGATGGACTTTCCTTAAGGGACAATCAACTCATTTCCTTGTACTGCATTTCCTGGAGCTCCACAGGACAGAATGGGGCTGTGGAGACCTCACTCCCTTGGAAATCCCTCTTTTCCACTACTTGTAGCTTTGGTGCCTGAACTGCAGCTGAATACTCCCAACCACAGGAAGCAGAGAGCAAGAACAGGAGCAGCATGGACAGGAGAAGGATTAAGGAGCAACACCATGACCCTGTTGCCAAGGGAGGCAAGGAGGGACAGAGAGGCATTCTGGAAAACCTTCACTTTACCTGCAGGGTATGGCACCTTGCAGAGGGGGACATTGCAGCACTGCCCCTCTCAGCCCTTTGGTGGGGAGGCACCAAAGAGATGCCCCTCTCCTCTGCCACAGCTCTGGCTGCAGAGTTCAGCCAGAGTCCCATGCCCTGCAGTTCCTTCTCCTTCCCTGCCCTTCTCTGCTGCCTGGAGCTGTCCCTGCTGGCAGCTCTTTCTCTGTCCCAGTGTCTTGTCCCTGTCACTGCTCAAAGATCCCCTGTCACCCTCTGGGTGCTCAGTTCTGCCCTACAGAAACCTCTAGCAATGTCCAGGGCCAGCTCTGTGGTTGCAGGTTGGAATGAGCAGGTCACAGAAAGTCCTAGGATGCTGCAAAGAAGATGCTGATGCTGCCTTTAGAGTAAAGTGGGGATGAAGCAGCTCGCTGACATTTCTCACAGACCTATTAATCTCTCAGAGTGAAGGTTTACGACTCCCAGCTTATTGCCAAAACAGAAAACTTGTTCCTTCATTCTCCCTGTCAAAATGAGGCAAGTGAAAGTGCAGAGACCTGAAGGAAAGCTCCTTCTCCTTGAAGCAGGTCTTCTCTTGATTTTCCTCTTGAAAGGACCCCTCAGACATGTCCTGCGCATGTGCTGGAGCTGTGAGCAGAACCTGACCCCTGCAGCACCTCTCAAAGGCAGAAAGAACCTGCCCTGCCAGGGATCTCTTCCCACCCAAAGCTTCTCCCCACAGCACCACGGGGAGCTCCCTGGAGAGGCTGTGTGCTGACCCTCACAGGTGGCAGAGTCACTGCCCTGGGCAAACAGCACCATGAGGTACAGGGACACTGCTCTGAATCACAGCCCCAGGCAGACCTTGGTGCACTCCCTGCCTTCACAGCCCTACAGCCCTGTGTTCAAGTGGCAGACCCAAGAGAAGCATACCCTGATCCTCTGACCATATGTCAGGGAATCCCTGCCCTGAAGCATCTCCTCGTCCTGCTATGTCCTGCTTACTCCAGGAGAGAGACCATTAAAAATCCTATGAGCCATGGTTTGGCTGGGACGCAGACACCCCCTCCAGGAACCTCAGCAGCATTGCCCTGCAGACAGAGACTCACTGTTTCAAGGGCTATGAAGATTCCCCCACAATGAGCTCTGCTCCCGCTCCACACTGCCGTTCCCCTCTCGCTGCCTTCTCTCCTCTGCTGTCCGCAGCAGCAGGCAGTGCTCGCAGCCCTGCTGCTCTTGGCACAGGAGCTGCTCCTGCACTCGGCTGTCTCTGGGCAGTGCTGCCAGGCTGCCACGAGCTGCCTCCGTCCCAGGAGCCTGGCCCTGCTCGGAAGCAGAGGCCCAGCTGAACTCACTAATTTCTCTGTCCCTTGTGTCCCCTCATCCTGGGGAATGTTCCCTCAAGCAAACTAAAATAATCATCTGTTTTAATTTTCTCGTGAGTGGAGAGAGGTTCCAACATTGCAATTTATTTCATCACAGGATGAGGAGCTATGAAAGTTGTGGATGTCCCACTCTGGAAGAAGGATTTCCATCTCTCAACCAGACAGGGACACCTAGATGGGGCAAAAGTGAACTCACTGAGACATTGTTCAGGTTTTGATTAGGATTAATCAATCTGAGCATTACAGAATTCAGACCCCCCAGGCCTGGGTCTGATGTGATATTCTGATTTTTCCTATAAATTCCACAGACACCATCGGTGGGATTCCCCTTGCGAAAAACAAAGTGAGCACAACACAGAGGTGTGCATGTGTGCTCTAAGATCCCACTATAATCATAGGGATAATCATTGGAGATGGAAAATCATTGATAATCATTGATAATCATTGGAGATGGAAGAGTCAGTCGCTTACACACAGATATCTGGTGTCAGCTGAAGAGACAGATGTGCTCCAAAGCAGATGTGCCACACACAGATGTGGTGTCAGTGTCTGCTTACTCTGATGCAGGAACTGGGGACCTGCATCATCCTAGAGGATGAGGTGAGGATAAGGTGGGGAATTGTCTTGGCTATCTGAAATGACCTCCTGGTGCCAAATACAACTAGAGCCCCACTCACTCCAGCTGAGGCATAGGAAGATTCCAGTATTAACCAGCAGCTCTTGTAATTCAGTGCAGACACTTGATTTGATGGCGTTGAAAAGTGCTGGAAGAGCCTTGTCAGATGCCTGGGTTGTCCAGCTCAACCATATATCTCTAGCAGATTGGACCTGCAGGGAAACTATCCCCTTTGGAGCGCTTGCTGGGCAAGTACTCCAGGGAATTCTAGGGTTCCATCCTGAACCCAAGCAAATGAAATCCAGCACTGTCTGTAGGGAAAGTCCATCCCGTCTACATCCATGTGTGCTGCATAAATGAGGGGCACATCACACCAAGGTATCTTGAGACTCTTTGCTCTCTCAAACCCTTCTTGCTCTCCTCCGCTCAACTTCTGCTCATTCCATCATATTATATGAACAGGGACTGGGCTAATGAGGACCTCAGCGTGGCTGCATCACAGGCTGTCCAGGTCCATGGACATCTTCAGGGGCACCTTGTCCTTCCTGGAGATTTGTGCAAGAAGTCTGTCATAGGTCCAGTATAGCCACAGAGTCACCTCAGGCACAACCACCTTTCCTGCTGTTTCTCAATGGCCCAGCTCTGTGTCCTCCTGGTCTCAGACACTGCTGGATTCACTTTCCTAGTGGGAAGCTGCTTCCACCATTGCATTGTTCCTGCTATATATGACGGCATGGCTCTGCTCTGAACTGGGCCATTGCACACCCAGTGTCTTTGCCTCTTCGTAACAGGTTTCTCTGTGACCATTCTATTCTCTGTGCCACAGCTGAAGCTCTATAGCCCAAATATGTGCAAGTGTAGGCAGCCTGAAGTAGAAGCAGGAGCATGTGAAGACGTGCAACCTGTCACAGGCCTGAAATATCATTGGAATGGTGATCAATGGGCGATGAGGGAGGATGCCTTTTGTGTGAAGGAGCAGATTGGATGTGTGGAGCTCTTCCTTGGAAGAGGCAAGGTTCGAAGTGAGAGCTTGTGGGTGAGCATCTCTGGAGGGAGCTCTGCTATTTCTCGGCAGTATAAAAAAAGTCTGTGGATCACTGACCCTGGTTCTTGTTGGGCAGACTTCATTCCCCCTATCATGACCTGGAAAGGCAGACTGCAGGGTGCAAGCAGTCTGGGAGACTTCTGGAGGGCATTAAGGAGAACTTTTTTGCACAGCTGCCAGATGGGCTGAGAAGGACGATCCTTTCTGGTATCCGGACGTTTCAAACAAGGACAAACTGCTCAGGGATGGGATAGTCAATGTCTGCCTTGCCTGCTGTGACCATGAGAATGTGGAGTACCTAATGCTGAGGGGAGTGCAGAAGGACAGTAGCAGAATGGAGACTGGGCTTCAGAAGAGCCGACTTCCCGACCTGTTCAGGGGACTGGTGGGGGATCCCAGGGGAGGCAGCTCTCAAGGACATCAGAGCTCAGGAAAGCCAGCAGGTCTTTAAGGACAGACCTGCCAAGCATAAGGATGGGCCATTCCGATACTCACTAAAACTATCAGATAGCTCGGGGCACTCAAACCAACAGATACCCAAGGGATAGACTGGGATCTCGTTACTTATCTCCAGGCTAATAGGGAAATGTAGAGGAGAAAAAAAGGCAGAGGCAAAGGCAGAGGCTTTTAGAAATATTGCCCAGCATCACATTACATGGACAAGTGCAGGGTCCTGCACCTGGGGAGGAATAACCCCAGGCACCAATATAGATTAGAGGTTGACCTGCTGGAAAGCAGCTCCACAGAGAGGGATTTGGGAATCCTGGTTGACAAGTAGTTAAACTTGAGTCAGCAATGTGCCCCTATGGCCAAGAAGGCTAATGGGATACTGGCATCTATCATATGAGGACAGACTAAGCGAGCTGGGCCTGTTTAGTCTGGAGAAGAGAAGACTGAGAGGAGATCTGATCAACATGTAGAAGTAAGTACCTTAGGGGTGAATGTAGGGAGGATGGGGCCAAACTCTTCTTGGTGGTGGCCAGTGACAGGGCAAGGGATTATGGGTGCAAGTTGAAACACAGGAACTTCCATCTCCATGTGAGGAAGAACTTCACTGTGAGCGTGCCAGAGCCCTGGAACAGGCTGCCCAGAGAGGTTGTGGAGTCTCCTTCTCTGGAGATCTTCAAAACCTGCCTGGATGCCACCCTGTGCCACATGCTGTAGGTGTCCCTGCATGAGCAGGGGGTTGGACTAGATGATCTCTAGAGGTCCCTTCCAATGTTGACCACTCTGTGATTCTGTGAACTTGCTGCTGGAGACAGTGCCCATCGTTTCCCTTACCACATCTTCAGAGTGCAATTCAGCTGAGTCTACATTAACTCACCCATCGGACAGGGAGGGGAATTACTACAGCACAAGGAGCCTGGCAATCATCAATTACTATTGCCACTGCTCTGGTTACACCATGCTCACTAAGGCGCTGCGTTCATTTAGCAGCTTAAAAGGCTGGAATGTTGGAATCTGTATCCCTGTACTCTTTAGAGAAGGAAAACAGGTTACTCTACTTGATGGAACATATCCCAGAAGGAGGAATCCCAAGGGACAGAGTAATTCCTGAATTCAGCTGGGCCGCAGCTTGTGGCAGCCTGGCAGCACTGCCAGAGACAGCCAAGTGCAGGAGCAGCTCCTGTGCCAAGATCAGCAGGGCTGCGGGCACTGCCTGCTGATGCAGATGGAAGAGGAGAGAAGACAGAGAGGTGAAAGGCAGCGTGGAGCGGGAGGACAGAGCAGAGCTCATGGTGGGAGCAATCTGTGACACAGTAAGTCGCCGGCTGCAAGGTAATGCTGCTGAGGTTTCTGAAGAGATCTGCAGCACCCCTGCAGCTGATGACCTTTTTTTTTTTTTTTTTTTTTTTTTTTTTTTCTGAGGACTGTTCTCCCTGCTTCTACTTTGCATATGAGGAGATGCTTCAGAACAGAAATTCCCTGTCCCAGCATCACAAGGTCAGGGCATCATGGCTGCTTCTTCTGGAGCTGGTGCAAGACAGTGAAGGCAATGTGGACACATAGGTTCCTCAGAACACTGTTCTTCAGAGCAGTGTCCATGCGCCCCAGGGTGCTGTGTGCCCGGGGCAGTGATTCTGTGCGGATCAGCACTCAGCCTGCCAGGGCGCTGCAGGGAGAAGCTCTGGGTGGGAGGAGAGATCCCCCCAGGGCAGGTTCATTCTCCTGCTGAGAGGCTGCTGTGTGGGGTCAGGGCTGCTCACAGCTCAGCCTCACCCACACAACATATCTGGAAGGGGCTTTTCAAGAGGACACTCTTGGGAAGCTGCTATGAAAGGGAAGGCAATATCCAGAGGCTAGGATTTTGTTTTGTATCTTTGACAAGGCAGCAAATGAATGGGACATTTTAGCTTTAGATGCCTGAAGGAGAGTTCTGCAGTGCTGCTCTGAGGGATCAATAGGTCTGTGAGGACCCCACAATATTCCTTCAACTGCCTTTTCACCTGTGGGCAGCAGCAATATCCCCTTTGCAGCTCTCCTCATTCTCATTGTGCTTAGTCTCACTCTGCTCTCAAGGGGAAAGGCTCCAGGGCATTTCTGACCTCCTCTGCAGTCAGATTTCCAGAACAGCAGAGCTGCCTCTCTCCTGCCATGTGCCCATTTCCCATTGCAAGGCACAGGGGCTGAGAACCACTGCCCTGGAAGTCCACACTGTCTGGGAGGTGCAACCTGGGGACGGTGCTGCTCTGTCTCTCTGTCCTCCCTTGGCAGCAGTCACAGTGTTTCTCCTCGTTTCCCTGCTCTTTCTGCTCTTGTCCTGGCAGTCAGCTGGGGCTTCAGCTACAAATTCAGATACTCACCCTGAGGTCCTGCCATGGAGGTGTCTGAAGAGGAGCAATGTGCCCAGGGTGCTGGGCACTGTCATTGGAGGGGCTGCAAAGGGGTTGACTCTCCCTTTAGGAGACCCTGTGACTGTCAGGACACATGACTGTCTCTGTTGTCCTGCTGGGGTTGTGAGGTGCCCTCCAGAAGAGGATACAGTGCACAGAGCCCTTGCCATGTGAACCTGTCCTGTCAACAGTGTCCTGTTCTCTCCATCACATATGCACCTTGAGCTAAGAGGGAGAGCAGAGTTAAATGAGTGCTTTGAAACAGTCTTCTATGATCTCAACAGAGCCCAGGGTTGTCTGCTGGGAACAAGGCACATGGACTCAACAGCACTCCTTACTGTACCCTAAGCAGCAGAGAGCCCATTTCCATCTCCAGTCTGTTTAATGTTCACATTTGCAAGAATAGAGAAATCTGTCTTTATCTGCATGCCAGTAAAGACATGCAAAGAACCTGACGAGATATGGTGGCAGAATCTAAAAACCTCAAAAATAAGAAATTCTAAAACAGAATGCTAAAACCCCCTGCTGCACCCCAAACTCCTTGGAAGTGTTTGTGGGAATATGAAAAGACCCTTTATATTAAAGGTGGATGTCCTGTGACATCAACTCCGAAAAGGAGAGATATCAAGAACCAGTCCTTTATACACATGGACGTAGAGTAACTCAGGCTCCGGCTCCTCCCAGAAGACTCAGCTGGAGCAGAGACTGAGGAGCTGACTGAAGGTGACAGTGAGAAGAAGAAATTCCTGAGAGTTGGGATGGGGTCCAGAAGCATTTCTATGAAAAATGGAAAGATTATTTCAGGGAAAATTCTTCTAAGCTATTATTGCCTTTTTTCCCTACACAGTTTTCCTGAGCCCAATAGAACAGATGTCCAACAGTAGCTCCCTCAATGAGTTCCTCCTCCTGACATTCTCAGACACATGGGAGCTGCAGCTCTTGCACTTCTCGCTCTTCCTGACCATCTACCTGGCTGCCCTCCTGGCCAACGGCCTCATCATCACAGCCGTAGCCTGCGACCACCGCCTCCACACCCCCATGTACTTCTTCCTCCTCAACCTCTCCCTCCTCGACCTTGGCTCCATCTCCACCACTGTCCCCAAATCCATGCACAATTCTCTGTGGAACATGAGGGTCATTTCCTACTTGGGATGTGCTGGGCAGGTCTTTTTCTTCCTTTTTTTCGTATCAGCAGAGTATTATCTCCTCACTGTCATGGCCTATGATCGCTACGTTGCCATCTGCAGACCCCTGCACTACGGAACCCTCATGGACAGCAGAGCTTGTGTCAAAATGACAGCAGCTGCCTGGGCCAGTGGTTTCCTCCATGCTCTCTTGCACACTGGGAACACATTTTCCCTACCCCTCTGCCAAGGCAACGTGGTGAAGCAGTTTTTCTGTGAGATCCCCCACATCCTCAAGCTCTCCTGCTCAGAATCCTACCTCAGGGAAACTGGGATTATTGTGCTTAGTGCCTGTTTAGTCTTTGGTTGTTTCATTTTCATTGTGGTGTCCTACGTGCAGATGTTCAGAGCTGTGCTGAGGATCCCCTCTGAGCAGGGCCGGCACAAAGCCTTTTCCATGTGCCTCCCGCAACTGGCTGTGGTGTCCTTGTTTGTCATTACTGTATTGTTTACCTACCTGAAGCCTCCCTCCATCTCCTCCCCGCTTCTAAATATGGTTGTGTCCATTCTGTACTCAGTGGTGCCTCCAGCCCTGAATCCCCTCATCTACAGCATGAGGAACAAGGAGCTCAAGGAGGCATTGAGGAAACTCATCCAGTGGGTCCAAGGTCAGTGGTAGCAACTGTTTCCTTCACTCACCAGGATATCTGGCATCAAGGCTGTATTTTATGCATTTCCTTTTTTAAGTCTCTCTTTTACATCCATCTTAAACCAATAAATACTAAAATAAAGCTGCCTAGTTTTTGTCACGTCTGCACAGGAATCTCTCATTTAGCACTTAAACATAGACCGTGATAAAGCAGGAAGCCAGGCTTCCCCCTTCACTAGCAGAGAGGGGGGATTCTCTGAGCCTCTTCTTTGAGCTCCCTTTGATGTGCCCAGTGCAGGGAGGAGAGTTTCCCTCTGCAGCGTCTTTTCCAGCACTGACACCAAGGCACCTCTGGGGTACAGAGTCACAGCGGGACAAGGGCAGGTAGGCTGAGACCAGGGGTCCAGTGTTGTTTAGGAGATCTCAGCTCTCGTGCCTATGGTTAGAGTGTGATCTCAAATCTCTCTAATATGACAGAAATGGCAACCAAGGGTCAGCACAGGTTTCCATGGTTCCATGCAAAGCTCCAACATACAAAACTAAACATGAGTGAATTGACAGAAAGTCTAGAGGCAGCCTTCCCGTGGCAGTTCGGGTGGGAGGCAATTGCCTGGTGACACCAGGTGACATCTGAAGAGACAGGGTTGTCCCAGGCACGGGCTAGTGCCTATTGCTCTGATAGAACAAATGTGATACCCACATCTTTCTAGAATGCCTGGTCAGGGCCCGGTGGGCATCTTCCTTGGCCATCTGAAATAGCACTAGATGCTCACTAGTGTTAGAGCCACACTCACTAGGAAGCTGAGACACGTGGAGATGTTGACAATGTAAACTGTGACTGTAATTTATTTTGGACACTTGATTCAGTGACACTGAAGTAGGCCTGCAAGGCCATGATACATGCCTGGGATTTCTAGCACATCTGCATGGGCAGGAGCTATGAGGAAACTCTGCCTTTCTTTGGTAGTTGCTAGGAAAAGACCCCAGGTTCTCTCAGGTTTTCCTACTTGTGCCCAGACATTTGCGCAGAGTCTATTGGGGGCCTGGAGCCAGCTGTGTCCCCCAGGGAGTAGTATTGGGTCCAATCCTATTCAACTTCTCCATCAGTAACCTGGAAGAAGGAACAGAGTGCACTCCCAGCAAATTTTGTGATGATGCAAATGCGGGAGGTTTGGCTGATACACCAGATAGGCTGTGCAGCCATGTTCCTGTGTTAGGGAACGAGGACTGGATTCAGGTGCCACTTGTGGGTGCCCAGGCCCCTGGATAGGGTGAGTGCTCAGGAGGGATCCGCTGAGGACAGTCCCACTCATTACAGAGCTGGGACAGATGCCCATCCTCCTGGAAGGGGCTATGGAGCCACCATGGAGCACAGGAGACCTCCAGGGGCTGAACATGCCTGGAGTGGGGGTGAGTGCTGTGCTGGGAGAGGGACTGCCCAGAGGGGCTGCACAAATGATTAGTGTATTCAAGACATAGAAAATACGGGGGCAATCACAGAGATTTCCTCTAGAGTCCAATGGAGAGAGAAGTGGACACTAAAAGGCAAGGGCAGATAAATAGTTCTTCACAGCAGATTCAGCAAGTTCCTGAAGATTTCCACTCTTTCATCGCTGGAAAACATTCAAAACAGTCCTTCATCTTTGCAGGCAGAGCTCAAGTGTCTGAGCAGCAGCAGCCAGAGGGACTTGGAGATGTCCCAGTGTCTCTGAGTGACCTGCGTGGGCCTGAGAGCTCTCGCAGGGACCTGCGGGAGAGCAGAGCCCCTCAGAGCTGCAGAGGGAGGCTGGGGACAGGGGACCACGGCACCTGGAATGGCACCAGCTGTGCAGGACTCTGGGACTGCATCCCACCCACTTCTGAAAATCACTTCCCTTTTCAAGAACAAATGATCATGCTGAAGTCTAGTCTAAAACACAACAACACATAAAGGCGGGAAGTATAACAAATGATTTTTTTGCTTTAATTCTTTCTTTAATTTCTTTCTAGATTTGTTTTTTATCAAATCTTCTAAATCTTTCTGTTACCATCAGGCCTATACCTGTAAGGTTTCTTTGTCCCACTCAGAGCCCCGTGCTCAGAAAAGCCCCCCTGCCCACAGCTGTCCCTGCCACCCCTCACTGCACAGAGCACGTCGCACTCGGAGGTGTCGTCCTCTCTCGACTGCTGCAGAAAGTTGGGGACCAGCTTCAAGGGAATGCTCTGTTTTGGCAGGGCCAACTTTGCAAAAACAAAATCTACCCCAGTTACATCAACGCCCAGGGCCAGGAATAAATGAACCTTCCCCAGAAGAGCTCTCAACTCTCCCCTCATCCCAGCTCCCCTTCCACACCATCCTTGTGCTCCCCATGTTGGTGCCATCCCCGCTGCCTGCCTCTCCCTTCAGCCCCACTGCTCACCTCGCTCCCGCTCTCCTGCAAGCCTGAGAGCCCGTCTGTGCGCTGGGAGCAGGCGTTCACCTGCTGCTCCTTGTCCATGTTCAGGATCCTCCTGTGGGGACCTGACAGTGACACCAAGGGGAGCTGCTCCCTCCTGATGGAGCTGCTCTCCTCAGAGTGGGGAGCCTGGGGTGTTTGTCCCCAACAAGGGCATGGTCACCATGGGGCCCGTGCCCCCACAGCGGCCTTATGGACCTGATGCCACTGCCATCACAAAGCCCTGGTGGTTTCCATGGGGACATTATTCCGATGCCCTGGTGGAGACCACCGAGATCCTATCACGATGCCTTTGTGGGGCTATGGAGATCCCATCATGATGCCTTGGTGGAGACCATGGAGAAAGACACCATCCCAATGTCTTGGTGAAGACCATGGGGACCTCATCATTATTGCTTTTTTTGAGATCTATAGCAGAGGTCTTCACAAGGCCATAGCTGGTGCTCTGCCCACTAATCCTCATACCAACAATCCTGACTGGCTCTCTTTCCATCCCTAAGCCTAGCTCCCTGCATCCCACTGCTCTCTCACCTGCACCTTTCCCTATCATTTCAAGCCATCACCTTCTCTCTCTTGCTGGAGTCTTCTTCTCCCCTGACTCACTCCCTATTTAAGGCTCTCCTCATCAGCTTGGCCAGCTAGTTGATAACCTTCGTGTTGGCAGATGGGAGGAGTCTCCTTCCAAATGAAATGTCACACCCGGTAGCTTTGCTGTCTTGCTGTGGGCTCAGCTCCAGATCTTCCTCCAAATCCTGCTAAAAAAGAAAAGGTAAAGTAAAAAAAAAAAGTCTTTGCTCGTTGTCCTCTCCATTTTCAGCTTGTAATAAGTGGGTATGAGTGTACAATAAAGCAATATGAATTATGATATTTGAAATGCAGAATTAAACCATGATTTCTTAGGGCGTTTCCCCTTCTTGCATGAGTGCATGCCCAGATGTGCAGGGATGCTGCTGCTGGAGGCAGGTTCTGTGCATCACTGTGCCAGAGCGAAGGCCACCCCAAGGACACCGGCTGAAGACTCCAAAGCCCATGGAGAGATCAGCAGGTTGTGAGGAAGCTCCAAAAGTACCTTTGCCCACTTTGCCTGTTGACAGCACCAGTAGCACCTTTGCTGGGCCTATCTGGCCAATAACACAAGAAAGGAGATAGTCAAGGGGAGCCAGGCACCCAAAGACCATGCGAGTGCCATAGGGACCATGGGTGTATGTGTGCAGGTGCTGTAGGTGGGCACATGGAGTACTTGTGACTGTCACAGCTGCCTAGCCTGAGGGACAGGGCAGGATGGCAGATTTCTTGGAGCAATCTCTAGAAAAGTGAAGGTGCTATTGAAGAAGTCCCTGTTCATATAATCTAGTGGGGTGAGCAGGAATTCAGGGGAGGGGAGCTAGAAGGGTTTGAGAGTTCAGAGACCGGAGCACAGAGCTTGGAGTGATGTGCCTCCTCTTTTTGCAGCATTCTGCATGTAGTTGGGCCAGTTCTGCATGTAGGTGGGACAATTTTCCCTGCAGTCAGTGCTGGAATTCATTGATTAGGGTAGAAGTAGGAAACTCAGCATAGCCTGGGGCACTTGCCCAGCAAGCACCGCAATGGGGCATGGTTTTCCTGCCCTTCTGTATCTGCTAGAGACATATGCTTGTGGTGGCCACCCCAGGCATCTGACAAGGCCCTGCCAGCATTTTTCTATGCTATCAAATTAAGTATCTGCATTGAATTACCAGAGATGCTGCTTAATACAAGTATATTTCTATGCCTCATCTTCATAGTTAATGGGGCTCCTGTTGTATTTAGGATCTGGGGTCATTTCAGCTGGGCAATGCAATTCTCAGAGGCCCCCACCCTGATGCTCTAGGATGATGCAGGTCTCCAAGTTGCTGCATCAGAGAAAGTGGGTACTGGCACATGCCTTGGACCTCCTCAGCCTTTTCAACTGTCCCCAGGTGTTTGTGCAGGAGCCACTGACTCCCATCCTCCATCTCCAGTGACTGCAATTGCAGCTTAGACAAGGAGCTCTCTTGCAGACCTCTATGTTGTGCTCACTTCAGTTTTGAAATGGGAATCACTTGACCTGCCTGTGGAGTTTGCAGGATTTTTCTGAATCCCACTTCATGTCAGGGGCTTCTAGACCAGCATGAGATGCCCAGACTGACACATTTGAGTCAATCCCTGAACCATGTGTCAAGGAGTTCCCTTCATGTCCTAACTAGTTGTCCTGCCTAGATCAGAGATGAGAATCGGGTGTTCCACAGTAGCACATTTCCATCTGTCATAGGTAGTGAACATCTGATGAAAGAATGGGCAAGGTTGGAAATAGTGGCTCTCCACTCGATGGGAAGAGACGACAGGTGATTACTTCACTCTATTCCCGTGAACATTTCCCAGGAGGAGGGAGCACAAGGGACAGAGAAATTGGTGAGTTCAGCTGGGCCTCTGCTCCTGAGCGGGGCCAGGCTCCTGGGACGGAGGCAGCTCATGGCAGCCTGGCAGCACTGCCCAGAGACAGCCGAGTGCAGGAGCAGCTCCTGTGCCAAGAGCAGCAGGGCTGCGGGCACTGCCTGCTGCTGCGGACAGCAGAGGAGAGAAGGCAGCGAGGGGTGAACGGCAGTGTGGAGCAGGAGGACAGAGGAGACCTCCACAGCTCTTGACACGGTGAGTTTGTGCTTACAGGACAATGCTATGGAGCTTCTTGAAGGGGATATAAGAACCCATCACACCCCATGGCTGGCAGCATTTTTCTCTTCTGGCTTCTGCAGTGCGGAGGAAGAGGAGCTGCTTGAGATCAGGGATTCTCTAACATACCACCTAAGGGCAGGGCATCCTGCTGCCTTCCCCAACAGAAACAGCAGTGATGTGAAGCCGGGTTGTGCAGACAGGGTGAGAGGTCTGCACTTCAGAGCAGGGTCCCTGCACCCAAAGGTGCTGTGTGCCCGCAGCAGTGACTGTGTCACCTGTGAAGGTCAGCACTCCCTGCCCAGGGAGCTCCCCACAGCACTGAGGGGAGAAGTTCTGGGTGGGAGGATTATCCTCTACCAGGACAGGCTCCTTCTCCTGCTGGGAGGGTGCTGCGGGGGTCAGGTCTGCTCACAGGTCTAGTTGTGAGCACATTTCAGGGAACACTTTGCAAAAGGAAAGGCTGGGCAGGAATTGAGATGGTGCTTACAATTTCCTTCCACTTGGTAAGAGGAAAATGGAAACAAAACCATCATATTTGGACAAGAGACTGAGACTCATTAAGACATTCAAGGAGCAGCCAAAGAGTCTGCCAGGGACTTCTGAATGTCCCCTCACTCATCCCTTAGGGCATAGAGAGCACCAGCTTCTCCTGGGCTGCTGCATCAGGGTCTATCTGAGCTGCTCCTTAGCACCTGCAAACCTGGGGGTGCCCCTGGACAGTCCCCTGCTCCTGGGAGGTTTCTGCAGGGAGAACTGGGCTCACTTGTGAGTGTCGTTGTCCTTCATGTGAGTGAGGTGCAAGTACACGACAGAGAGCGGCAAGGCTCAGCGACGAAGCAGGTCCCATGACAAAGTCCTAACAAGGTTTTTTTTTTTTTTTTTTTCCTTTTTCCTTTTGGAATTCACAAGGGTTTATGCTGAGAATGATTGAAGTGCCAAAAATTTCTGCTCTATCAAAATATCTTCCCACAGTGAGTAGGCACCTTTGTGTGTTTGTGTATGCACCATCATATATATTATTTATACGCACACTTATATATCAACAGACTCCTCCGCTTATCCTTTTGCAGAGAAGACTTGATTTCTAAATGTTGAAGAGCCCTGCCATAGAAGGGGTGGACATCGTCTCCTGCAGGTTCTGGGCATCAAAGCTACTCCTTCTCTCTGCAGTGCCTGGAATAAGGGCGCAGGGAGCAGGGTTAAAGGAGGCATGAGGACAAGGTCTATCTCTAGACCTCTCGACATGTAGAAAGGGTAAGGTCTATCCTTGTTTCCTTTTGACTGTTGTTCTCCGTTGTTGGAGTGAGATCTGGTGTGGCAGACTCAGATAAAAATATCTCTGTTGAGGAGGGCAAGAGTGATGGGGGTGAATCCCTCACAGAGCTCTTCTCCTTCAGATACAACTGCTGTGAGGGCTGTATTCAGCTCTCGTGCTGGTGAATGGAGAATATTCCCACCTGGTATCTGGACTAAGTCCATTCCAAGCAATGCAATATGCCACTCCAAGGTTTCTCCACAAATACCAGTCAAAGACTGGCATCTATTTCCACCTGCAGCAAAGCAGAAATACCTCCTCCAGCGCTATGGGCAGGAGTCCCTGCTGAACTTGGCACACTCAGCCAGTTCAAAGTGGAGCACCAGAAAGGGAGCTGAAATAAGGGAGAGAGGAAATGTGGGGAGTTCCTTGAGAAACTGAAATGGTTTGGCTCAGAAAAGCCTGCCTTAACTTTTGACTTTCTTTCCTTCCTTGGATAGGACTCCTGTGCCCCTAAGGAACTAATGTCCAACAGCAGCTCCCTCAATGAGTTCCTCCTCCTGCCATTCGCAGACACACGGGAGCTGCAGCTCTTGCACTTCTCGCTCTTCCTGGCCATCTACCTGGCTGCCCTCCTGGCCAACGGCCTCATCATCACAGCCGTAGCCTGTGACCACCGCCTCCACACCCCCATGTACTTCTTCCTCCTCAACCTCTCCCTCCTCGACATGGGCTCCATCTCCACAATCGTCCCCAAATCCATGAGCATTTCCCTTTGGAACAACAGGACCATTTCCTACTCAGGGTGTGCTGCCCAGATCTTCCTGGTAGCAATCTTGTTTTCAGCAGAGTTTTCTCTCCTCACAGTCATGGCCTATGACCGCTACGTTGCCATCTGCAGACCCCTGCACTATGGGACCCTCATGGACAGAAGAGCTTGTATAAAAATGGCAGCAGCTGCCTGGGCCAGTGGCTTTCTCAATGCTCTCCTGCACACTGGGAACACCTTTTCCATTCCACTCTGCCAAGGCAATGTGGTGGAGCAGTTCTTCTGTGAGATCCCCCAGATCCTCAAGCTCTCCTGCTCACACTCCTACCTCAGAGAAGCTGGACTTCTTGTGATTAGTATCTCTTTAGGCTTTGGGTGTTTCGTTTTCATTGTGGCGTGCTACATGCAGATCTTCAGAGCTGTGCTGAGGATCCCCTCAGAGCAGGGCCGGCACAAAGCCTTTTCCATGTGCCTCCCGCACCTGGCCGTGGTGTCCTTGTTTCTCAGCACTAGCATGTTTGCCTACCTGAAGCCCCCCTCCATCTCCTCCCGATTTCTGGATCTGGTTGTGTCCATTCTGTACTCGCTGGTGCCTCCAATACTGAACCCCCTCATCTACAGCCTAAGGAATGAGGAGCTCAAGAATGCCCTAAGGAAACTCATCCAGCGGGTCTAGTGCCAGCAACAAGATCTGTGCTAGGGGATTTGGCATTAAGGATAAGTGTTGTTCATTTATTTCTTGCTTGCTTTTTTTCTCTTATATTCCAATAAAGGAAAAATATATAGTCTGGTTCATGCTATTTCTCCGCAGGAAAGTCTCATTTGAATCTGCCACAGGGACCATGTTTAGCCCCACTAAGCAACTTCCGATGTCTCCCATGTACTGAGGAGAGTTTCCCTGTGCAGTGTCTCTTCCAGCACTGACTCCAAGGGAGAACAGGGGCACAGAGTCAGGCTCACATGAGTACAGACAGGGTGAGACCATGGCTCCTGTGTCCTTTAGGAGAACTCAGCTCCCCTAGCCACAATCAGGGGGCAATTTTTCCTGCTCTCCTGTGGAGGTCATAGTCATGTGTTGCCCTACACCGGTCATTGCAAACACTCTGGGGTCGTGTGTCACCAGTATTGGTGGTGGCAGTCCCAGTCAAACTGGGTCTGCTTCTCTCTCTGACCACCGTGGACCATAGTCCCACAGCTGCTCACTCTGCAAAGCAGCACCACCAGAACAGGGCAGGTGCAGGAACAGCCCAGCCAGCAATGGGGACACTGATCTGGGAAAAGTCTCTGTGGGGAGCAGAGATGTCCCAGGAGAGAGGCAGGGTAACATCCTGCGATAGAAAATGCAAAGGAGAGCCAGGTTTCTGTGTGCCCCTGCTCAGGACAGGAGCTTCTGGAGGGTCTGCAGGACCTGGGGTCCTCTGCTGGACTGTGCTGGGCAGTATGGTGGGCTTGGGGGAGCTGCAGGCAGACAGGGAGGGGATCTGCTGGGCACAAGAGCAGGGAAAAGAGAGAGTGGTTGGCCTCCCTGTTGGGCCTCACCTCCCTTACCAGGGAGCTGCTGTCCTTGGCCTTGGCCTGGTCATGCCATGGACATGGCGGAGCCTGGCCCTGCACCTCTCGCATTCTGACCAGCTGACCTGACTGCAGAGCTCTGCCTTGCACCTGCCACCACCCTGCAGTCCACAAAGCCTTGACAAGGAAAGCTGGGAGCTGAGGAGATCCCACAGAATCCCAGAATGCTTCAGCTTAGAAGGCGCCTCTGGAGATCATCTAGTCCAACCCCCCTGCACAAGCAGGGTCACGTAGACCATGTTGCACAGGATCACACCCAGGTCAGTTTGGAATATCTTTGGGAAGGAGACTCCATATCCTCTCTGGACAATCTCTGCCGATGCTCTGTCACCCTCACCCTGAAGAGGTTTTCCCTGAAACTCAGGCAGAACTTCCTCTGCTTCAGTTTGTGACTGTTGTCTCTTATCATATCGCTGCCCCCCACTGAGAGTGCCTGGCCCAATCCCTCAGCACACTCCCTTCAGGTATTTGGGCACAGTGCTAAGATCCCATCTCTGCCTTCTCTCCTGTAGATCACAAAAGCACATTACTGGCTCATGGCTCAGTCCGTAGTCCAGCAGGAAAGTCCTCCCTTTCTGGGCACATGAGTAACGTGCATCTAATTTACAAGGAAAGACTAAGCGAGTCAGGCCTGTTCAGCCTGGAGAAGAGAAGATTGAGGGGGGATCTTATCAGCATGTACAAAATACCTGAGGGGAGAATGTAAAGAGGATGGGGCCAAACTGTTTTAACTGGTGGCCAGCAGTAAGACAAGGAGTAATGAGTACAAACTGAAACTCAGGAAGTTTCATCTCCATATGAGGAAAAACTTCTTTACTGTGAGAGTGACAGAGCACTGAAACAGGCTGCCTAGAGAGTCTTTTCTCTGGAGATCTTCCAAACCCACCTGGATGCAACCCAGTGCAACATAATTTAGGTGTCCCTGCTTGAGCAGGGGTGTTGGACTAGATGATCCAGAGATCATCTAGAGATCTCTTCCAACCTCAACCATTCTGTGATTCTGTCATTCTGTGAATGTGCCTGGAAGCAGACAGCAAGGACCTGAATCATTCCTGAGCAACTTCACTCTGGCATTCTTAAGGTCTTTTGTAGATGAAAATGATTCCAGGACTGGAAGAGGCATTAACATCCAGGGAACACACAGCTAATGCTGTCTTTGTCACGATGGGAGGACAAGGGAGCTGGATTTCTTCAGTCTGGAGAAGGGAAGGCTGTGGGCTGACCTAATAACAGCCTCCCCATGCACACCAGGATAGCAAGAAGAAGATGGAGCCAGACTACCCTGAGGACCCTCATGGCTGGAATGATTCTTCCATTCTACTTTCTTCACCCCAGGTCTTCCCTTGTTGACCTTAGGGAAAACCTTCAGCTTTTCTGCGACCATGGGTGTATTTCAGACAGAAATAGGATGACGTCAGGTCATACAGGTCACCCAGAGGAGACCTGAGATCAGCACAGGCCTTTCTGTTTCAAAAAACAGCCAGTGAGTGCAGAGAGACATTGGGGAAGTCCTGCAGTGAGGACAAGGTAGGAAAGCAGCTTGATTATCTACAAGCTGCAGGGAAACAAGTGCAAGCATGGGAAAGTGCAGAACAATCTCATGGGGAGATGGCAGAGGGCACTGGCATGGTTGAAAACCTCCAAAAGAACCAGGTCTTTGTTCTCTTAGCCATGGCTAGTGGTTCTGCCACTGAGGACTCAGAGAAGAAGCTTCTTCCTTATGACAAGAGGTCCTCCTTGCCTGCTTTCCCTCAGGGAAACACAATGTGCTCTGTTGGTGTCCTGCCATGGAACGCTGCCTCCACCAACAGCCTGAGCAAAGCATCATGGAAAGGATCCACCTGCTAAGGAACTGGGCATCTATGACTGGCTCATCTGCTTGATAACACACAAGAAGAGATGACCTGGTATCAGAGGCACCTGCACATTGCCTTTGCCTACCTGCAATCAGGACCTCCAGCTTTCTGCTCGAATCAGCCCCTAGGGAGGCTTTGCTCATAACGGTCCTCAGCGAGACCCATTAACCCTCCTAAAAACTTGGAGATTTTCTTCTGACTTTAACTTCTTGAGAGGTTTCTTCAAGTTCCTCCCAGCATTGGAGGTCTATGTGCAAAGTACCAAATACCCCACGGGGACATTAAGATGCAAAACCCTCAGGAGCCAATGCCTCTTGCCATAATGTTCTTCGAGCTTTGGTTCTTGTTTGGCTAATTGGAGAGTTTTTAAGACTGTGTTGAAGTTAGATTTCGTTAGGCACCTGAAAAAGATAGATGGCTGCTTTTTAAGCCTTCTTTGTCCCTCAGTTTTCAGAAGGAGTCATACCTACATTCTCCAGTTCTTACAGTTTCTCCCAATGATGTCTGGACATATATAAAAAAAAAAAGCAGGATTTTTGAGAGGATACCTGTATGAAGAACCTTCCTGCCCAGCTCTTCAACCCTGTCATTTCTCTCATCAGCCACTGGGTGCTGCTTGGATCGCTGGTTCAAATTGGACCTGTTTCTACTCCAGGCAGTAGATGAATGTTACAGCTCATGTGCACCGATTCCCCCTGTGAACTAGCTGCAAGCAGGCACAGAAGGATTTGTCTTGCAGTCCTCAACTGTATGTCAAGTCTGAGTTACCTCCAATGAAGTCCACCAAGAAGTCCACCAAAATCTTTGAGATTTGACACATGAATAGTAAAGTTTAGAAACAATAATAGTAAAGTTCTGACACATTAATAGTAAAATTTAGAAACAAAATAAAAGAATCATGAAAAGTAAAAGACATAGCGAGAGTCCTGAAAGGCAAGGCAAGGTTTAAACTCCCTGAATCTGAGAGAGATGACTGGAGAGCTGAGAGGTTTCTGACAGAAAAATGAGCAAGGGAAAAAACTCTGGGGGGAGAGGGGGAGAAATGCATATGTCTAAGTGATTAGATGCAAATATGACGTTAGAAATGATTTATGTATTCAAGACATGTAAAACATGTGAGAGATCACAGAAATGCCATCTATAGTTTAAGGGACAGAGCAGTGGAAACTCAAGGGCAGATCAATAATTCTTCACACCAGATTCAGACAGTTCCTGAAGATTTCCACTCTTTCATCACTGGAAAACTTTGATAAGCCAAACATAAGCCAAATATTTGAGATGTTGGAAGTGTGCTCATATTTTCCCTAACATTGAAAACATTTCTTCACCTTTGCAGGCAGAGCTCAGGTGTCCAACCACCAGCACCCAGCAGCACTTGGAGACGTTCCAGTGTCTGTGAAGGACCTGCGTGGGCCTGGCAGCTCTCACAGGGACCTGCAGGAGACCAGAGGCCCTTGGAGCTGCAGAGGGAGGCTGGGAGACCATGGCACCTGCAATGGCACCAGTTGTCCAGGACTCTGGGACTGCATTCTATACTGTTTAGGAAATCACTTTCCTTTTCAAGAAAAAACGATCATGCAGAAGGCTAGTGTGCTAAAATAGAACAAATGAAGAAAGGTGGAAGGTATAACAAAGCATTTATTTAATTCTTTTTCTTAATTTCTTTCTATTTTTATGACATTTTCTAAACATTTGTGTTGTAAACAGGTCTACACCATTAACAGGATATTTCAGTGTCCCACCCAGAGCCCAGTGCTCAGAAAACCACCCCTGCCCACAGCTGTCCTTGCCACCCCTCACTCTTTGCACTGAGCACGTCGCACTCTGAGGTGTCATCGTCTCTCAACTGGTGAGGAAAGTAGGGGACCACCTTCAAGGAAATGCTCTGTTTTGGTGTAGCCAACTTTGAATAAATTGACTACACTCCTGTTAAAACAATGTTTTAAGGAAGTCTCTAGAGTATCTTCAATGCAATCATTGAAAAAAAAAAAAGTCCTACTTTCCAAAATTTCTCACAGCTTTTGCCATTGTCATTTACTCTTTTCTGCTGTCTTATGTCTATCTTAAGCATCACAGTGTAAGAAACCCTGCTGGGGAGCCTTAAAAACAGAGATCCTCCCTTGGTACCTCTGGGAAGAAGGCTGTGTCCTGTCCTGTCCAGTCCTACATCCTGCTGTTACTGGAAGAGTCACTCACCGCAGAAATGAGATTTGAGGCTCCCCAAAACCTATCAACCTGTGGCCACACTTTGTGAAGTTTCATCCCCCATGACTTTGATCCTGTCTTGGACCACCCTGAAGCCCTAAATTCCCTCACTGGACTGCCTGGAGAAGAGATGTGACAGTGCAAGAGTGCAGAAGTGTCCTCTTCAGGGCTCCCTTTGAGACATTTTTCAGCTTTTGGCACCATCTGGAGATATTCCTGAAGGATTATCAGCAGGTTTTGGGAAATATCTGGGGGGAAATGAGGTGACTGCTTTCCAGGACATGAAGAGACATCTCCCTGCTCCTCCTGGCTCTGGGATGTGGCTCCAAAGGGCAACACTGGGGAGCACATGAGCAGTGCCCAGCAGAGCCTGGGCCATACAGGGCAGGGAGGGCACCACTCTGGCAACAGGGAGACCTCCTTGTGATGACGCACATCTCACTGTGACCTCAGATCGTGTCACTGGGAGCTCAGCAGGTCACTGCCACGGAGATAGAAGAGCTAGGCAGGGAGGAGAGACGTGTCCTTGCACATGCTGCAAAGCGGTGACCTCCCTTCATATCTGTGCTATCACACAACTCTCCTCTGGCCTAACCCTAATCCTAATCCACAACCCTAAAACCCTAACCCTAACCTCTAACCCCTAACCTGTTTCTAACCTAAGCACAAACCTAAAACCCCAACTAACCATAACACCCTAACCCCAAAACCCTAATACTAAACTCTCCAAACCCTAAACCCCCAAACGCTAACCCCAAACCCTCTCACCCTCTAACACTAAACACTCTAATCCTAACCCTACCTCTAACCCGTAACCCTCTAACAGTCAACCCAAAAGTCTCTAACCCTAACCCAAACCCTTAACCCTCTAACCATCACCCTAAACCCTCTAACCCTTAATCCTCTGGCCCTACATATTCAAACGCTAAATTCTCAAACCCTCTAACCCTAACAAGCTAACCCCAAAACCCCCCAACCCTCACCCATAACCTTCTAACCCTAAACCCTCTAACCCTAATCCTAAACTCTCTAACACTAACCCCCAACCCTCTAGCACTAAAACATCTAGCCCTAAACCGTTTACCCTAAACCTAAACCCTCTAACTCTAAACCCTCTAACTCTCTAACAGTAAACTCTAAACCCTCTAAAACTAACCCCTAACTCTCTAACTCTCTTACTCTATAACCTCTATCCCCTTTAACCCTTACCCTAAACCCTCTAACCCTGAACTCTCTAACCCTAAACTCTTTAACCTTCTAACAGTAAACCCTAAACCCTCTAACTCTAACCCCTAACTCTGTAAGCCTAAACCTTCTAACCCTGACCCTAAACCCTAAACCCGCAAACTCTAACCTGCTAACCCTAAACACCCTAGTCCTAAACCCTCTAACCCTAAACTCTCGAACCTTTCAAACTTCTAACTCTACCCCTAAACACTCTTCCCTAAACCCTCCCACTCTCTACAGCTAACCCTCCTTCCCTCTAACCCTAACCCTAAGTTTTCTAACCCTCTCACCCTAAAACTTCTAACACTAAACCCTCTAACCCTCTAAGTCTAACTCTGTAACCGTAACTCTAAACCCTCTGACCCTAAACACTAACCTTTCTAACCCATAACCCTAATCCTTAAAGCCTCTAACCCATACCCAGAACCCCTGTAACCCTAATCCTAAACTCTCTAACCCTAACGCTAAACCCTAAGACTCTAACCCTGCCGCTAATCCCTCTAACCCTCTACCTTTAAACACCCTAAACTGCTAACCCTCAACCCTCTAACTCCCTTAACCCTAAACCCTCTTAACCCTCTACTAAACTCCTCTACCCCTAAACCCTATAACCCACTAACCCTAACACTCTAAGCTAACAAAACCCGCTATCACTGTAAGCCCTAAACCACTGACCCTGTAACCTCCTAACTCTAACCGCCTAATGCCCTAAACCTAACCCCTAAACCTAAACCCTAACTCCTATACCCTCTAAACCTAAACCTTCAGCCCCCTTAACTCTCAAACCCTCTTAACCTTCCAACAGTAAACCCTAAACCCTCTAACGCTAACCCTCTAACCCTGTAACATCCCTAACCCTAAACCCTTACCCCTATAATCTCTCTAACCTCTATAACTCCCCTAAAGCCTCTAACCTAAAACCTTACCTCTAAACTGTCTAACCCCCTAAACCATCTAACCCCTTTGATGCTCTAACCCTAAACAGTATAACGCGAAATCGTAACCATCTAACTGTAACCCCAAACCCTCTAGTCTATCCCCTCAACCCTCTAACACTAACCCTAACGCCTCTAACACCCTAAACCTAACTCCTAGGCCCCCCACCTCTAAACCCTTACCCCTAAACCATCTAGCCCCCCTAACCCCAACCCCATTAGTCCTAACCTCCTTAAGCCTCTAACCCTAACCCCCTTAATCTTCTAACATTAACCCTAACATTTAGGGTTAATTAGAGGGTTCCTTTACCCTAACCCAAACTAACCCTAAACATTTAACTCCTCGAACTCTCCAACACTCTAATCCTAAGCAATCTAATGCTAAATCCTAACCATCTAACTGTAACCCTAACCCCTCTAACCCTAACTCCTCTAACCATCTAATACCAACCCTAACACCACTAATCCCACTAACCCATAGCCCTAAACCCTAAACCCTCTAAACAATAACCCTAAACCCTTAGCCCTCTAGCCCTCTAATGTCAAACCTTAACCCCTCTAACCCTAATGCTAAACCTGCTAACCCTAACACTAAACCCTAACGCTAAACCCTCTAAAACTCTAACCCCCCCAGCTCCCTAACCCCCTAATCCTAACCCTTACCCAAACCCCTACAGCCCTCTATCTCTAAAACCCTAAATCCTAAACCCTCTAACCTTATCCCTAAAACCCTAAACCCCTAAACCTCTACCCCTAAAACCTCTGAACCTCTACCCCCTAAAACCTAAACACTCTTACCCTAAACCCTCTAAACCTAACCCCAAACCCGCTAACCCTCTACCCCTAAACGCTAAACATCTAACCCTAAACACTCAAACCCTCTAAACCTCTAACTCTAACCCCACCTCTAACCCCCTAACTCTAACTCCAAACCCTCTAACCTCTAAAAAGTTACATTAATACATTTTTCTACACTGCAAATGACTCTTACTGCATGCACACACACAATACTGTCTGCCAGAAAGCCCTAAACCACCACAGCAGTGCCACTTGGATGCTCTGGGCAAGCCCAAACACCTCTGACCGTGACAAAAAGGGGCCACCCAAGCTCAAAAGATTGATACAAAAGATACCAGCAATAAAGAGCCTAGGCCTTGACAAGATGGGAAACAAATGATGAGGTCAATAAATTTCAAGGCAAAGCGGGGGCAGCACAAGGCAAAGCAGGAGCATGACACAACCCTTGGGACCAATATGCACAAAGCAGAATGTCATTGAGAAAACCCACTGACCACAACACTCTCCTTCCAGCAACTCCCTAGCTCACCCTTATTATTGGAGCATGACCTTTGCTTCCTCTCTCTCTCTTTTGGGGCCCCTGGGAATTCTGCTCTACATTTGAAAAATCAATACAAATTGCCACCGTCCCAACCGACTGATGCCTGTCCCCCACACTGAATATACCACACATGAATATATCAAGTGGATTACACATACTCTGACCAACCACCACTCCAGGCCATCTCTGCCACACTCACTCTACTATAACCAACTCCCACATGCAAGGCAGCTCCAGCCCCAAACTGAAAGGCACACACACAATGGCATGCTAACTGAGGAAAATCCTCTGCAAAAAGAAGTGCTACTGCACAGAAGATACTTTATGTTCCAGAAAAGAAAGAACACGAATGACCTCAAGACCCGTGCAAAACAGTGCGCAGACACAACACACAGCTTAGAAACACAGGCTGGAGCTGCCTGCCCTAGCACTCCCGCACATTCTCCTGCTCAACACCCAAAACACCTGCCTCGCACACCACTCATCCACAAGAGGCATCCACACTAGACAGTCTGTCAGCTGAGACACACACTGAAACCACCAACTCAAGCCACACGCTCATGCCACCCCAACACTTTCTACATTGCCACTTAGCTTTTGCAGTGTGCAGGGTCAGCACAGGACTTCAGTTTGCAGATGCACTTTAAAAGACTGTTTTGGATTGTGTTTGTCTTGACATTGTTGCCAAACCATTTAAGACATCTTGACCTCGGCATCCTGTCTCTGGGAAGACTGTGATATCAGCTCGAGGTGTTTTGTCTCCATACAATTTACGACTTCTTGGCCTTGGCATCCTGTCTCTGGGAGGATCAGCTCAAGACCCAAATAATGCTCAGCAGTGCCTACTGAGTGGCACTTACACTTGAGTTGGGTAAAGAGGAGCACCAGAGCACACCGCATGTACGAAAGTGGGTGAACCCTTCAGGAACTGGGACATAAAAGGACTGCATATCCACCCCACCACACACACATACATGTGTGGCTTCTTTTCCTGAACTCTCCTTCAAGAGATCATCACCTGCACTAAGATGAAGCCAACGAAACTTAGCTGGACTGGTGGTCGTGGGAACTAATCTTGCTGCATCTCTCCCACTTGCTTGTTCATCTTTCTTTTTCCCTCCTTCTTCTCTCTGTCCTACTGCAGTTATGAGAATAAAGTTTACAAGGTTGTATGGCATTTGACCCCATTTGTGTCTTAATCTCACTCTTGGGATCGTATTGAAATCTCCCCCGACAGTGGATCAGGACACTGAGATGCCTGCCAAGCAGGGCTGTGCACATGTCACATTGCTGTGATTTACGCTCTAGTATAGCCTGTGGTTATACCTGCAGAGACAGGTCGCCCTCCTCAGGGTAGGATCCTCTCTCTGCTCAGCTGCATGAGCCTGTAGGCTCCATTGAAATATCTGACCAAGATGGGCTCAGGTGCTCTAAATGCACATATGTCGTTCCATTTCAGCTGGCCAAGGATACCCTCCTTGCCCCTATGGCCACCAGCTGATGCTTGGGAAGGATGTGCATCTCTCGGTCTTGTTCCAAGAGAACTTGCAGACCCTTGCATGTGCCTTGGATCATCCCTGGCACCTCAGGCATCACAACGTGTCATTATCCGAGCAGCTGACTCCTACCTTCTATCTCTACTGATTAGGGACAAGGGTTTCATAAGGGACGTCCATGCAAATATCTCTTTCACACTCGCCTATACTTAGACAAAAGTAGTCCCATGTCCTGTGGGTCTCTGGTGTGCATAGGAGGGACATGAATGCCCCTCCAGCGTGAAAGCTTCTCGAATGTCATGGCTCCTGTCTGCACCCCATCATGGTCAGTCCTGCTCTGCAGGACTTGATTTGGCCTCAGAAGAGAGTGTGTGCAGACAGAAGATGAGCCATGGCAAAGTGTGTGGGCTGACACCAGGACAGAACCTAGGTCAGATGGAATGAGACGATAAGCTCAAGCTGCTCCTTTCCACCTTCAGGCAGGAGGTGACAAACCTAGGGGTGCTCCTGAGGGTGACACAAGAGAGGGAACACTGGGAGCTGCAGAGCTTGGCACCTACCATCTGCTTTGCGTCTGGGAGACCTGGCAGGTGGTGCCGCTGGCTGTGGCCCCTGAGAGACCCCCCAGCCCCACTAGCAGCACTGAGTCCCCTTCCACAATGACAGGAGCTTCTGGAGTGTCCTGGCTCCCATCTACACCCCATTCCTGCCCTGGCCCAGCTCTGCTGCCCTGCACGTGGCCCCTGTGCAGGCAACCGTCCAGCACCCGGTGTGAGCAGAGGCAGGGAAACATCTGCTCAGCAGGGTTCCCATGAGAGCCCTCAGTGCCCCTTCCCCTAGCACTGCCTGCCCAGAGGCCTCCCACCAGCCCCCAGCCCCTGTGCACTCCAGCTCACAGAGAGTCCCAGAGAGACCCACTGGCCCACAGAGAGTCCAGGCAGGGCAGTCATTCCCCCCACACAGGTGCTGTGCCCAGCAGGCACACGGAGCTGTGCACATCCAAACAGGAGCCCTCCTGGGACCATGGGGAATGGGCAGTGCTGGGAATGGCTGCTGTGAGGGGCTAGGGCAGGGGCTGGGAGGAGTTTCTGAGGCAGGTTTCACCTATCTCTTCCTTCCAAAACAATAGAAAAGCGGTCTGGGCTCGATCTTTCTTCTGACAGACCCTACTTGAAGGTCCCCATGGCAGGAGGATGGTCTATTGGCCCAGTAGACAGCCCCAGCATCATCTCTGAATGCTCCCTGCCACCCTGCAGAGGAGCCAGGAGACGGCTCGTCCTCCCAGGGCTCACAGCTGCACACACAGTCCTCCATCTCGGCATGGACCTTCTTGGAATGTGACCTCTGGAGCAATGGGCAGCAGGCAGAGAGTGGGAGATTGTCTCAAGGACGTGGGCTGGGGGCAGGTCCTCAGAGACAGCAGCAAAGTGATGTGTCTCCTGGGTCCTGCTTCCTTCAGTGCAGGTCTCTGAAAGGGGTCTCAGCCTTATATTTGGTGCCATCCTTCAGGAGGGTTGATGCCCCTATGAGCTGGGAGGATGGGCAGCATTGATCCTTCTTCATCTGCTTCCCAGGCCATGGGGTGGGCCAGCACAGCAGGGTTGTCTGGCTCAGCACCAGGTGCTCACTGTAGTGCACCCACACCCTGACTATTGTCTTGGAGCTTGCTGTAGTGCACCAGTATTGTCTTGGAGTCCATGTCAGCATTTTTCTCTCCAAGACCCCTTCACGTTCAGTTCCCCTTCCTTGTCATTTTAGACAATCCCTCCTCTGATTCTGTTGCCTGTTCCCACCATTCCCTCCCCTGTTCTCCCCACAAGACCCTGAGCTCACAGCGCTGCTTCACAGAGCAAATGGGCAGTTGAGCACACAGGGATCAGGAGGTTTCTCCACTCTTGCTGTTCTGCTCAGGGAGGGAAGCAGACTCAACCAAAGGGGGTTTGTGGCCTCGATTCCCACCAGGAGTCTGAGGATGTGTCAGGTGCTGGGAGGAACTATGGACATTTCTGAGGGTACTGGCTGTGTCCAGGTACACCTCTGGATCCTGAGGTCTGCCTTGCCCCCAAATACCTGGGTTTAATGTGTTACCTTTAGGTGCCTCCACCTTGGAGGACCTCTCCCCTTGTGAGGCTCCACTCCCTGCTCTCCTGGCATCTCCAGCTTCCCCTCCAGAAAGAAAGACAAGAATCTCACACTGTGCTTTAACATGTGTCACAGCTCTGGCCATGTAAATGCAGCACCATTCAACCTCTACTCTATTTCTGGACACTGATAAGTGCTTCCCAAATCACCCCTTGATCTCTGAAGAGATCATTACAAGATGATGAGTTTTTGATGCTGAACCCATGGATGGAACAAGGTGCTCAGCATGCCTTCCAGTGTGCAGTTTCTTGGGCATATTATTGACACCAGCTTTGAAGGAAGTCCCGCCTTCAGGCAGTGCACTGGGCAGAACCTTTTCTATTACATAGGAGCCAATGAGGGAGCCTGTCCTGATACAGCATTCGACACAATTTAATGGATTAGGTGAGACAGAGCAGTCTCAGAATAAGTACCACGAATCAAAGAACTTGTGTAGCAACATGATAACCATTATTACTACTAATGAAAGCCACAATAAAAATAACATGAAGAAACAGTGCTTAGTCTGGTTGGGATACAGAAAGAGTAAATATGGAGAGAAATGGCAATTTTACCACTGCCGAAAATTGTCCATGAAATCACTTTCCTCAAGGCATCCTTGAGCTCCTTGTTCCTCATGCTGTAGATGAGGGGGTTCACTGCTGGAGGCACCACCGAGTACAGAACGGCCAGCACCAGATCTAAAGTTGGGGAGGAGATGGAGGGGGGCTTCAGGTAGGCAAACAGGCCAGTGCTGACAAACAGGGAGACCACGGCCAGGTGTGGGAGGCACATGGAAAAGGCTTTGTGCCGGCCCTGCTCAGAGGGGATCCTCAGCACTGCTCTGAAGATCTGCACGTAGGACACCACAATGAAAACGAAACACCCAAAGGATAAACAGGCACTAACCACAATAATCCCAGCTTCCCTGAGGTAGGAGTGTGAGCAGGAGAGCTTGACGATCTGGGGGATCTCACAGAAGAACTGCTCCACCACATTGCCTTGGCAGAGTGGCAGGGAAAATGTGTTCCCAGTGTGCAGGAGAGCACTGAGAAAGCCACTGACCCAGGCAGCTGCTGCCATTTTGACACAAGCTCTGCTGCCCAGGAGGGTCCCATAGTGCAGGGGTCTGCAGATGGCAACGTAGCGGTCATAGGCCATGACTGTGAGGAGATAAAACTCTGCTGACATGAGAAAGGCAAACATAAAGACCTGTGCAGCACATCCTGAGTAGGAAATGGCCCTGGTGTCCCAGCAGGAATTGGCCATGGCTTTTGGGACAGTGGTGGAGATGAAACCGAGGTCAAGGAAGGAAAGCTGGAGGAGGAAGAAGTACATGGGGGTGTGGAGGCGGTGGTCGCAGGCTACAGCTGTGATGATGAGGCCGTTGGCCAGGAGGGCAGCCAGGTAGATGGCCAGGAAGAGCGAGAAGTGCAAGAGCTGCAGCTCCCACGTGTCTGTGAATGCCAGGAGGAGGAAGTCAGCAGGAGAGCTGCTGTTGGACATTTTGCCCCCAGTCTTTGGGGACTGTCCAAAAAAGAGAAGACATTGAGAAGTTAGTATTAACTGTTCAAGGGAAAAAAAAAACTCTCTAGTTGCTCATTTTTCATACATCCTCCCTCCATGCACTCTCACACTGCCTCTGTCTTTACTGAGAGGATCTTTTTCTCAGTACTTTGCTTGAGTCCTGCTTTGCACTGGCTGAGTGTGCTGTGAGGAGCAGGGACCTCAGCCCCTGGACTCCAGGGGGTCTGTCCTGCTGTTCAGCACTGGGAATCAGGGAACAGAGGTGATGAGCTTGACCATTCACCATTTCTGTCAGGTGAAGTCCACTCAAGACATCAACGAGCCCTTTAGCATCTTCCCTCCCAAATATAAAGAGGGTGGTTTGAGGAACAGAGTTTCATGGAATTGCTCAATATTTTTTATTTGATTGGAGTTGTGCTTGTCACCCCTGGGGAGTGTTCCTCAAAATAGACCTCTTTGGCATTTCTACTGAGTCCAGAGAAGAAATCATCCACTGTTGCTGTGTGCAGATTGGGGACATCTCATTTGTCTCTTAGACTATTTCCCAGCTGTTCTATGCTGGAGGATGATCACACTCCTCTACTATCCTAACAGGAGATCAGACCTTGCAGAGGACAGAGGAGTCCCATTTCACAACGCAGATTTTCAATTTCTCGCTCTTTCCCCATACACCTAAGAGAGTCTCCTCACTCCCCTTGTTGCCAAGAGCACCCAGGGCTCTTTTCAGCTGCCCATAGACAGATTCTCCCCAACACCTCCATACCCTCAGCATCTCTGCAGCTTCCTCACGGGTCTCTCTTAGCAGTGAGGATGGGCTCTCCTTAAGGGAGATACAGCTCATTTCCCAGCCCTGTGCACTGCATTTCATGGAGCTGCACAGGACAGAAGGGGGATGGAAAAGCTCCTTCCCTGCAGACCCCTCTGTTCCACAGCTTGCAACATCAGCGCCTGAACTGCAGCGGAAAACACCCAACCCCAGAGAGCTGAGAGCAGGAACTGGAGCATCCCGGACAGGAGGGGAAACAAGGAGCTAGACCACGATGCTGCTACCAAGGCAGGCAAGGAGAGGCACAGAGAGGCATCCTGGAGAGCCTTCACCGTACGCAGCTGGGCATGTCACCTCGCAGATGGTGACAGTACAGAGCAGTGACGCTGAGCCCCTTGGCGGGGCAGCAGGAAATGGGCCCGTGGCAGGAGAGATGCCCCTGGATATGGATGGAGGTCTGGCTGCAGAGGAGGCAGCTCCTGCCCTGCACTTCCTGCCCCTTCCCTGCCCATCTCTGCTGCCTGGAGCTGTCCCTGCTGGCAGCTCTTCCTCTGTCCCTGTGTCTTGTCCCTGCCACGGCTCACAGATCCCGTATCACCCTCCATGTGTTCAGCTCTGCCCTGCAGAAACCTCCTGGCTCTGTGGCCACAGGTTGTAACGACTAGGTCACATAAAGTCCTCCGAAGCCACAATGATGATGGTGATGCTATCTGCAATCTAAGGTGGGGATGAAGCGGCTTGCTGAGGTTTCTCACAGACCTCTTAATCCTTCACTGCCTTAATCCCTGCCAGGTGTCTCTCCTCTCAGGCAGAGATTCTCCCTGGAGGCCCATGGGGAGCTCCCCAGGCAGGCTGAGCACTGCCCCTCGCAGGCTGCAGAGTCACTGCCCCGGACACACAGCAGGCGCAGGGACACTGCTCTGAAGAACAGACCTGGCTGCACTCCCTGCCTTCACCCCCTGCAACGTCCCTGCGAGAAGGAAGCAGGATGCTCTGTCCCTGTGACAGTGGCAGGGAACGCCTGCCCTGCAGCATCTCCTCAGCCTGCTCTGCCCTCAATAATCCAGGAGAGAGACTATTAAAAACCCAGTGCATAATGACATGGACTGAGAGCAGAAGTCCCCTCCAGAAAGCTCAACAGCATTGTCCTGTAGCCAGACACTCACCATGTAAACGGCTGTGAAGATTTTCATTTGCACTGAGTTCTGCTCTGTTCCCCTTGCTCTAAACCACCGTTCATCCCTCGCTGCCTTCTCTCCTCTGCTGTCCGCAGCAGCAGGCAGTGCCCGCAGCCCTGCTGCTCTTGGCACAGGAGCTGCTCCTGCACTCGGCTGTCTCTGGGCAGTGCTGCCAGGCTGCCACGAGCTGCCTCCGTCCCAGGAGCCTGGCCCCGCTCAGGAGCAGAGGAACAGCTGAACTCACCTATTTCTCTGTCCCTTGTGCTCCCTCCTCCAGGGAAAAGTTCACTTCAATAAACTAAAATAATCACCTGTTGTCCTTTGCATATGATTGGAGAGAGATTATTCCAACATGGCAATTTATTGCATCAAAGGATGACTATCTATGAAAGTTGGAAATACCCCACTCTGGAAGCCTCATTTCACATCCCTTAACTAGACAGGAGACCGAGGAGTGGACAAATAGGAGTTAATTGACACATGGTTCAGATGCTGATTCAGAAATATCAATCTGGGCAGTACCTGTCTAGGCCTGGATCTGAAGTTGTATTCGGATTCCTTCTGTAAACTGCACAAATACAGCAATGGTGGGGTTCCCCCTGCCAAAAGTGAAGTGAGCAGAGCACAGAGATCTGCCCACGAGGTCCTTGTCAAAGCTCCACCACAATCAGTGGAGATGCAGGGTGAGAGTCAGCAGTTCCCACAGAAACACCTGGTGACAGCAGAAGAGACTGAGGAGGTGCAAGGCATGTGTCAGTGCCTGCTTGCTCTGATGGAGCTACTAGGAGACCTGCATGATCCTAGAGCACGAGTTGGGGAATTGGCCATCTTGGCCATCTGAAATGACCCCAGATGCCAACTACGACAGCAGCCACACTCCCCATGAAGCTGAGGTATGGGAAGATTGCAGGATTAACCAACAGCTCTTGTAATTCAATGCAGAGTCTTGATTTGATGTCACAGAAAAGTGCTGGCAGGGCCTTGTCTGATGCCTGGAGTGTCCAGCACAACCACACGTCTCTAGCAGATACAGCAGGGCACCCACAGGAAAACCATGTCCCCTTGGAGTGATTGCTGGGCAAGTGCCCCAGGGCATCCTGCGTTTCCATGCTGTACCCAAACACAGACATTCCAGCACTGGCTGTAGGGAAAGCCTATCCCGTCTACATCCAGGGTGCTGCATAAATGGGAGGCACCCTGGCCCTGCCACGTCTCTGCTCCAGGCTCTGCACTCTCAAACCCTTCTAGTTCTCCTCCCCTGAACTCCTCTTCATCCCATCACATGACATGAACAGGCAATGGGCTAATGAGGACCTCTGGGTGGCTGCATCAAAGGCTGTCAAGGCCCATGGACATCTTCAGTGGCACCTTGTTCTTCCTGAACCAGCGTCAGGCACAGGAGAGAGTGCCCGTTGGGCTGCTTTGTGTGAGAGGAAATGCCCATGGCCAGGAATACGTGTCCCCTCACTGGAGAAGCTCCAGCCTGGCTATCTTGGCCCAGGTCTCCTTCCCTACCATTCTCATGCTCTCTGTGCAGGTCCCATCCCTGCCGCCCACCTCTCCCTCCAGCCCCACCGCTCACCTCCCTCGTGCACTCCTGCACTCCAGGGATCCCGTCCATGGATGAGGAACAGCCGTTCACCTGCTGCTCCTTCTCCATCTCCATCTCCAGGACTTGCTCTGGGGACAGCCCTGCATGGCCAGAGTGTTTCCAGCCTGTCTTCTACACAGACAGACGCATCCTCACAGCCCATGTCACAGCCCTGTCCTCTGATCAGCTGCTCACACTGAGGGGACCTCACAGGCCCTTGGCTAGGGCTGGTTCTGCTGCTGGACAATCCCGCATGGGGCAGCAGTGACCTCACAATGTGCCCTGGAACCTTCAGCTGGCTCTGGCCTATCAGCAGCAGGGACAAAGGTGACGTCACAAGAAACCTCAGCAACCCAGAGCCTCTTGATGACGTCAAGTCTACAGAGAAGGATGTGACCTCACAGTCACCCTCAGAGCCACATCCCTGCTTTTGGGCTATCAAGGACTGGCCCAGCAGTGACCTCACTACCAATATCCAGGCCATGTCCCTGCTGCTAACCTATCAGGGACTGGCACAGCAGTGACCTCACTAACAAACATCCAGGCCATTTCCCTGCTGCTGGCCTACCAGGTCCTGAGGCAGAAAGGCCAACACAACCAACATCCAAACCATGGGCCTTTTCTGCCTTGTCACCACCGGACACTGAGGTAACATCACAACAGCCTGTGGGAGCTAAGAGCCCCCTCTGGACTATCCAGAGCAATAAGTGTCCTCAGAGTCACAAGTTTGGGTCTATCAGCTACTCAGGCAGAAAGGACCTCAGAGTACGAACAGCAGCCATGGCCCTGCTGCTGGCATGTCACGTTCGCACACAGAAGGGACCCTGTCATTGGTCCCAGGGACATCGGCAAGGTTGTTCTCCAGGGTGTGCTTGCTCCTGCAGTGCTTTCCCAGGAGAGGGTCTAGGAGAGAGCAGTGCCCTGGCCCCAGACACAAGTCACCACCTGTGGATGTCAGCCTAAGGTCAGTAGCAAAGAATGTCCCCTCGGCAGATGGGGGGCTGAGCAGGAGAGGCGGGAGCTGCAGCCACTTGGCCAGCACATGATCAAGGAGCTCACTGGACAGCCTCACGTGTGATCAGCGCGTGATCATCTGGTTGATGGGTTGGTTGGGTTTGGGGCTTAACGTGCTGCCAGGCAGGGCGGGGGCTGTCTCCGGGGTCAGAAGCTCTATAAATTGTGTTTAAATAAAGGTCTTTGGTTTCACAACACCAAAAACCATGGTTGCTTCAGACACTGCAAATGGCATCCAAAGCTGGGGCGAGAACACAGGAGAAGCTCACAAAGCCTGAACCCGGCAGCACAGCCCAGCTGAACCAGGAACGGAGCAGGAAGAACTCCGGTGTGCACCCATCGCCTAATTAGAGGAGAGCAGTCTGGGAACCACGGGAGGCGGAATGTCTCAAGGGCAGAAACACAGCCTGGACACACTGCAGCACATGGTGCACGAAGAGAACCGGCAGGTTTCCGGGAAGGATTATGTCACTCTACTAGAGTGGATTCGGGAGAAGGTACCTACTTTCCCGAAGGAAGGCACACTCCAGCGAGAGGTGTAGGAAGAACTCGGAAAGGGCTTTAAGGAGGCGATGGCGGATGGTGATACAGCTGCAGTAAAACATGTGAGCACCTGGTGGCAGATCATGGTCACCTTAAAAACGGCCTGGGATCTTCAGGGGGACAAAAGCAATCAGCCACGTGCAGCAGCACCATCAGCACCACCGTATGGGGGGGCGGCTGATCCTCCGTGCGACCATCCGTTCGACCCAGGCCCCATGGACCCGGAGAAGGAACCTGATTTCCACCCTCAGACCCACATAATGAGGTTACAAAAGGGGATCGAGGGTTGATTCACTGGGAAATGTTTAGCAGAGAGGCAGTTCAGCAGGGGAACTTAGAAATATTAACAGCTATGCGGTCGTGTATGCGTCGGTGGTGCATTTGACTGAGAAAAACCAAATCCTGCCTTAAAAGGGAGAAGCAGGGAAGTGTTTTCAATGTGGAGAGAATGGCCATCTCAAGAAAAACTGCCCCAAAGGCCGGGAGGTGGAAGCAAGCCAGCTCCAGCTCGCTTATTCACGTGCCGTATGGGTCATTGACAGATCCACTTCGAGTGCTGGAGTGGATCTTCTTACCTCATGGACAGTCAAAAAGAAATTATCACCGCAACAGAAGAATATGCACAGTTAATTCAGAAAGCAACAATGCGCTTAAGAATATTAAACAGCAGCAATCCAAGATTCATTTATCTTCCTGCAACCAAGGAAAATTTGCAATGGTTATTAGCAGAACATTTAATCATGCAGGTGGCTTTAGCAGACTTTGCAGGAGAGATGAACATTCACTATCCCCTGCATAGGTTGTGGTCAGAACTTCCTAACATTCCCTTATTAGCAAGGTGTCTTTGGCAGCAAACTCCCCTTTCAGGTATTACTGTCTTCACAGATGGATCAGGACAAACTAAAAAGGCTGCCATTGCCTGGAAAACGTCAGCGGACGCAGAGCGGCAAACTGAGGTTCAAGCCAAAGTACCAGGCTCCACACAGCTGGTAGACTGGTAGCTGCAACCATGGCTTTTTGAAAATTCACAACTCTAAATCTTAATGTTGGAACAGATTCCTTAAATGTCGAAGGCCTGGTGAAGCGCTTGGAGGGAGCTACACTTTGAGAGGTTGCCAATCCTTTGCTGATGGCCCAATTGTGAAATTTATGGACTTTGTTAAATCGCTGAGCCAATCCCTGCTTTATTACTCACACACGGTCACATACTGGGGAGAAAAGTCGGGATGTGTGTAAGCACTGGTTAAGATGTTTTGCGGTCACGGATGTTCCAAAAATGATAAAAACAGACAACAGGCCTGTGTATGGTGCTATGCAAACCCAGGACTTCCTTAAACAATGGGGCGTTCAACATATCTTCAATATTCCTCATTCTCCTACTGGGCAGGCAGTTATTGAACACTCACACCAGACCCTAAAAAATATGTTAATTAAACAGAGAGGGGGAGCTCAGAGAGATGGCCCCCAAGAAAGATTGGATAAAGCTTTATATGTATTTAATTTTTTAAATCATTACATAGCAGGTGAGGGCTGAGTTACTCAACAGTTTGGCCAACGGTCAGAAAATTTACAGCCAAGATCCCAAGTTACCATAAAAGATCTAGTTACAGGGAAGTGGGAAGGTCCAAAAGACTTAGTAACTTGGGGAAGGAGTTATGCTTTTGTTTTGACACACGGGAAACCAAGATGGGTCCCTTCACGATGTGTACGGCCCTGGCTTTCCTCAGCAGCTGTGCAGCCTTTGTCCCAAACTGGGTCAAACAGCCAAGAAACATATGGGTAACGTTAGCCATGTCAACAACAGACAATCCCTTTCAAACATGTTTAATAGGAGTATTTTCTTGGTTAAGACAGTTTGGGCTTTGGAAAACACAAATTGTAAAGTTTTTGATTATTGGGTTAATTGTGTTTTGCTTGCTGTCAATTGTCTACTTTGTCTGTTATCATGTGTAGAATGGTTAATTGATTGATCAATCAATCAAGTGATGACCGCTCAAATAAAAACTAAATAAGGAAGGGGGAGATGTGGAGGTCAGCCTAAGGTCAGTAGCAAAGAATGTCTTGTGGGCAGGTGGGGGGCTGAGCAGGAAAGGCGGGAGCTGCAGCCCCACGGCCAGCGCATGATCAAGAAGATCCTTGGACGGCCTCGTGCATGACCAGTGCGTGATCATCTGGTTGATTGGTTTGTCGGGTTTCTGGGCTCCACGTGCTGCCAGGCAGGATGGGGGCTGTCTCTGGGCTCAGGAGCTCTATAAGATGCGTTTAAGTTAAGGTCTTTGGTTTCACAACATTGAAGTCTGTGAATCCTTCATACGCTGCAGATTTTCCATTGTCCATCTTTTCCCTGCTGCCTCCCATGCAATTGCTGTGGCTTCCCAAGAAAATCCTGCTGCTCTGTGCCCTCCACAAGGTATTTGTGCACAGCATGACAGTCTCTCCTGGCCTTCTCTGGTCTAGGCTGAACAAACATCCCCTTCCAGCTTCTCCTTACCTGTCCCATGCTCCAGCCCCTGACCAACTTCTCGTCCCTGTACTGAACTCCCTCCCATTTGTTCATTTCCTTCCAGAATTGGAGAGCCCAAATGGGATCTGGTATAGAGACATGGTGTCCACTGTGCCAAAAAGAGTGTTAGAACACGCATGTGGCCCCACTGGCCGTGCTCTCCCAAATAAATACCCGTGAGAATGGCCAAACTATGGCAGAGGGACCAAAAAGGCCTCCCCTTGCTGACCACTAAGGCACTGAGATGAGATGTGGGTGCGCTTGGCCACCACCAGGACATACCCCTGGGAGTCCCTATGGCAACGGCCAGGGCTTTGTGATGGGGGTGGCATCATGTCCCCAATGCCATTGTGATGGGGCAGTGCCCATGGCAACCAAGGCTGTGTTGGGCCAGAACACCACCCTCAGGGTCGCACTCTGAGGAGAGCAGCTCTTGCAGAAGGAGCAGCTCGCGTTGGTCCCCAGAGCAGCAAGTCCCCAGCTGCAGTGAGTGCCCTGGAGATGGAGAAGGAGAGGCAGGCGAACGCCTGCTCCCAGCCCAGCAATGGCCGTCCTGCCAGGCGCAAGTGCACAAGGAAGGTGAGTGCTGGGGCTGGAGGGGGAGGCTGACAGCAGGGATGGGAGCTGCATGGAGAGCACAAGCATGGTGGGGCAAGCCAGCCAGGTGTGATCTCCTCTGGCCAGGGGCTGCTTCTTGCTGGCTGTGGGGATTTTCTCGAACACAAAGCATGACTGGGATGCTCCAAAGCCCATATGGATCCTGGGAGCCCTGTGTGAAGGATCAGAGAGCCTCTTTGAATCACGTGTAGCTGGGTTGTGCTCGACCATGAGCTTCCCTTTGACATGGGGATGGGGCTTCCTGTCCCTCAGGGGCTGCTTGTAGCAACACAACCCTCTCCATCATGTGCCTCCTCCTTCCCGCGTGAGGGCAAGCAGGAACCGCACGCAGCGAGGCGACGCAGGCGGACCCTGACTTCGTCCCCACAAAAGGACAGGTGGCCTTTGCTGTCTGACCCCCAGGACTTTGAAGATGCTGATCAGGCCATCGCAAAGGTACAGAGCTGAGCAGTGAGGCCGGCAAAGGCCCTGCCTGACCGCTGCCCTTCTCAAGACGACTCCTGTGATGCTCAGGGAGACCCTGCCCAGCAGAGCTGGGCTAAGAGCGGAGGTGCCACATCTGCCTCCCAAACCACCGCGCACTGCCAGGGCAGCCAGCCAGGCACATGGAGGCCTGGAGGCTCCTGCATGCAAAACACCAGGATCTACAGGGAAAAAGAAGCTGCCTGCTCCAGAAAAGCCTTGCAGAGCTTCTGCCAGGTGCAGGACCAAGGCCATCGATACGGAAGATGTGGCCAGGAGACTGGTGGACATAGTGATGGAGGGATTAGAGACAGTGGCAATAACTTGCAGGGAAGCTGCTGCCAGGGAACCCTCGGGGGCTGATGGGGGTGCTGTGATGTCTCTGGAGTGCGGGAAGAGACTGGAAGAGTCCATGTCTCTTGATTTGCCTGCCCTTCAAAAAGCCAAGCGAGATGCTGGTGTTCCCCACCAGGCAATTCCAGAGCATGGCCACTGCTTGCCTGAGGCCAGACCTGGGCCTTGTGCACTGGGAAAAACAAGGATGGCGCCAGAAGTGTGGTGCTTATCCCAGTGTGTCCTTGATGCAGAGGCAGGTGTAGGCTGAGGACCCTCTGTTTAGGTGTGCAGGTAGTGGCGTGCTGCAGTGCTCTGCTCCAGAGCCCAGCCTGCCACCCCAGGGTCCTGCTGGGAGAGCAGAGGGAGGACTGTTGGTTACCCTGTTTGCTCCTTGGAGCATCGTGGTGTCACCCAGGGGTTCTCACAGTTTCATGGTTTCTGATCATCTTGATGATTACCTGAGTCCTTGAGATTTGAGTCACTCTGATGGAATAAGTTACCTTCTCACTCCTTTAAAGGCTTTCTGTTGAAGCTGGACCCTCATTACATCTTCCCATTGCAGACCCTAATCCATTGTGATCCCTCATACAAACTGGTAGTTAAACAAAGCAGTCAGAGCCATTTCTGCACTTTGTGGATATGCAGGCACTTGCAGACAGAGAGATGCCCCCTCACAAGAATCAGGCTTCTCAGGGTGATGGATGGCTCTGCAATACCTGTTCTTGGTCAGTGGTGGAGGCGGCAGTTTGAAATCCACAGGTCCCTTTGGAAAGAGTCTCAGAATAGCAGATTCCTTGAGCCTGCTTTTAGGGAGCCATCTGGAGGTGGGGATCCAACACCCTGCTGAAGACACTTCCCAGTAGAGGTGTTGTCTTTAGGCCTTTTCCAGTGAAATTTACATTATCTCTGAGGACAGGAGGATATCTGAGAACCTCTCCGGGTCCCCCTGCCATATTTTGCCCAAGATCCTGGATTTGTATTTGGGAGAACACAACCAGGAGGGCCACTGACACATTCTACCTCTGTTTTTGGCACAGTGGGGACCATGCCTGTACACCAGATCCCATTTGGTCTCTCCAGTTCTGCACAGGCACTAACAAGTGAGAGGGAGTCCAGCACAGGGACAAGAAGATGGCCAGGGGCTGGAGTGTGCAGCGGAAAAGGAGATGGTGGAAGAGCAAGGTTTGTTCAGGATAGACCAGAGAAGTCCAAGGAGGATCTTCATACTGTGCAAAACTCCCTTGTGGAGGGCACAGAGCAGTTGGATTTTCTTGGAGGGTCACACAAATGGCGTGTTAGGAAATAGTGAGAGAAAAAGAAATGAACAATGGAAAATGCTTCTTAGATGTTAAGAACCAATCTTTTTCTCTATGAGCATGACCAAACTCTGGCACAGGATCCAGAGAGATTCTCAGATCTCCATCCTCGGAGATAACCCAAAGTTCACTGGAAAAGGCCCCAAGGACCTGCCTGCTGGGACCTGCCTTCAGCAGGATCCCCTGCTGCAACTTCAAGGAATCTACTCTTCTGAAAAAGGGTCTACAGACTTTTCGCTTTTAAAAGCCCTCAGGAAGGTTTCTTGATCTGTGATAAGATAGAGATGATATGTCAGAAAAGAGCAAACATATTCTTAATACATGTCTTCCCTCCAGAGGGCTTGAGATGGGACATTTGTTCCTGACAGGCTCCAAAACCATGGGTCAGGCCAGGTAGAAAATCTGAAGAAGTTTCTCCAAATCCTGTGAATTTTGCGCAGCTTTCTTTCATCTGACCCTGAGGAAAGCCATTTCTCTTTTGCACCTTACTTATGCTTTGGGGTTTTCCATTACTCCTCCAAGTAGTGTTTCTCCCCTGGGTATAGTTCTTGGCACCTGCCTCTCTTTGGGATCTGTAGAGCCCTGGCATCCTGCATCTCCCACACTTTTGACCCTGGACCCTGTCTCAGGACAAGCCCACACACTGTATCCCTGCTGTCCAGGCTCCTGTATGGAGCCTGTAAGGCACTGCCGTGCCTCAGGAGCTGAATTTTGACTTGTTCACAAGTCAGTGAGATGACCATCTCCCCACTCCCCTACTGCTGAAGCTTCCAACAACCAACATTCCTCTTCCTGTAGTGTTTGCACAGTCCTGGAGCAACTATTGAAGAAGGGAGACTGCATCTCTCTTGAAGCTTTCAGATATGTGGCATTCCAGACACTGAAAAGCAAAGCACACCTTTCCTCTTTTTGGTTGCCTATTCAACCTATAGCATCCTGTCTTCGGCATAGCAAGGCCCATTCTGGACCCGGGAGTCTCTACCCATTCTTTCTCCTGTCTCCTCTGTGTCTGCTCAGTCTGCTCGATGCACTAGGGTCATGGGAAGTGTTGGTTTAGGGAGCTCCCCTGAAGCTATGACAAGCTGCAGAGCTTAAGGCCTGATGGAGGAAGTCTGGGACGTGACTGTTTTCCCTGTCCCCTCCTGCTCCCAGCCAAAGGGTTGAGGAAGGTCCAGTGCTTTTGGTGTTGGTGGTTTGGATTTCCTTTGACATCCCCAAGCCCTTCTTTGGGTTGCTCTGAGCAGCCAGGAAAATCCCTCTTTTCTAGGGTCTTGCATCAGGGCCTTTTCCCTGCTTTTGTAGAGAAGCTGAGGCAGGTCTGGGATCTCCAAAAGCAGCATGGCCCACATCATGACCCAGGACACCCAGGAGATGTTATGACCTGCTTAAACTGACAATTTCTAACACCATCTTTACAGGCCATTGTAGAACCGCAGTATTGTGACTCCCCCTGTTACTCTCTATTCACTCTGGGACCCAGCTGCTGGTTTGCACTTCAGGAGTTTAAAGGTTGCTCTGTCTTTCAGGAAGGCTGTCCCTTGTGGCAAGGGAACCTCACTGTTGACATGTTGCACTTAGCCTACACTCAAAGAGCACAATTATTATTTATGAAATTATTTCAAGCTCTATTTCTGTGTCTTTGCGATTAAGAAAAATCCTGTGTTTATTTGCACCTAGTTCTCTAAGGAACTCTCTAAGGAAAGCAGTTGGGAGTTGCAGCAGATGAGCTCTAACTTTCAGTTGCTGATTTCAGTAGAACAGAGAAGTTTCTAACAAGAGTGATGGAAGTCCCAGGTGGCTGATGAGAGAAATGGCAGCTTGGGGAGGGGAGGAAGAGTGTCCATACAGTGCTTGAGGTCTGGGACAGTGGTTCTCCTAGATGTCCAGACTTCACTGGGAGTCATTCTGGATTGATTCCAATTCAAGAATATTGCTGTCGATTACTCTGAAAGCTGGATGTTAATAGTAACAATAAAAAACTGTAAAATGAGAATTACTTGTATCTTATTGATGTCTCCACCTTTCAGCTACAGTCCCCAAACCTCTCCAATTAGTCATGCAAGCCTAGACAAAATTTGCAGGGAGAGACATGGTTTGTGAGATCTTTTTGCATTTTAATGAGCCCCATGGTATATTTCATGCTGGATCCATGAACCTCAGTTACTGAGAAGGGAATTCAAAGGCAAGATCAATCCACAACATTTTGTTGAGTTTTAATGGGTCCCACTGATAGTTGTTAGCAGTGAAGTGTCTCCAGGGGCTGATTAGAGCAGAAAATTGTCATCACTGATAACAAGTAGGCAGAGGAAACGTGCAGGTGGCTCTGATGCCACATTAACCGTTGAGGTGTTTTATCAAGCAAAATGTCCAAGTTTGGCCACTGAGCTTCTGGGAAAGGAGATCCTTTCCCCCAAATGTTTTCCAGGTCCTCTTGGGGACAGTGTGTGGGTGGGGGTGTGCAGTGCTCAGTGCAGGACAATGATATGACACCTTTCAAGGTGTCAGCAAGAGGGACACTGAGGCCCATGTGTCCTGGCAGGTCTTGGTGGCAGAGACAACAGCCATAGCCAAGAAGATGCTGACCTGCTCTGGTGTCTTTGGGCCTTGACAGTGCCTTTGTCTGTCTCCAGCAGAGCCTGTCCTGTGCTGTCTGATGCCTGCAGCTGTGTCCATGCAGCCTGTAGACACCCACCCTGCTTCCCCACTTTGCTCTCACACGGGATCTCCTTCCCTTCGCTGTTGTCTCTGCATCCCCACTGGCTGTTCTTTCCAAAGCCATGGGATGATCCTTGACTCCTCCTGGGTGTCCTGTTGCACCACAGCACCAGCCTTCAGGTGTCATTTCTTCATTCTGATGTCCAGTCTGAAATTCTCTAAACTGGGGATTTTGGGGGTTGTTTTGGCTATTCATACTGCCACCCACTACCAAGTAAAGCTCCTGGCAGTACCACAGTGTGGGGAAGAATATAACCTTGTCTGTCAGGACAGATAGAAACTTGAGGAACTGAGGACAGGGCTGAGAAGGGCCTTGGTGCTACGAGGGATGCCATATGAGGCAGTGGTGCAGGGTCATGTGAATAATGCCAGATGCCTGTGGGGCTGCATTAGTAGTAGCATGGCTAACCAGAGGAGGGGAGCTGTTATCTGCCTCCAAGGGGGACTTTTCCTGAAGGCAGTGGTGGCACTCAACTTTGGGGGAGCATATATGAAACCCAGGTGTCCTAAGTGGTTGCCAACTAATTTGAAGGGCCCAATTTTCCTGTTGGTTCCCTCTTAAATATGCTACAAATGTGGTGGTTTTGCTGGGCACCTCAGGCATCGGACATGGCCGACTAGACCTGTTTTCCTTGCATGAAATCAAGTGTCTGCAGAGAATCATGCAAGCTCTTTGCAATGGACATGGATCTCCTCATTGCTTGTCAGAACAAGTGGACATTTGCACCTGTCTTGGACCAGCTCTGTCCAACGTGGACTGCCTCCCCCTTGGAAAAATTCCAAAGGGGCGAGTGTGTGTGCACAGCTGATTCACTTCTCCCAGTGACTGCAGTGGGAGCTCAGAAAACCAGCTCCCATGCAGGCAGCCGTTTTGTGCACCCCAGCAGCTGGACAAAGGGAATCCTCCTCTGAGTTTGTGGAGTGCACAAGAGCAAACTGAATCCTCCTGCGCTCCTGGAGCTTCTCAATGGGCATTAGCTGTACTGCTGAACTGCTCTAAATCACCTCCTGAAGCACGAGGGTGTTGACTCCCTTCTTGCCCCTGTGCAAGTGTTCTGAGTTCTTATGGGATGGAAGCAGAGGCTTCAACAGCAGGACATGTCCACTCTCCTAGACAACCATCCTCTGATGAGGCCAGCTGCATGCTGGATTCATTCCACGGACTCTCTCTCTTTACATCAGTGGACCTTTGCCAGAGATGACCTTGCTGCCTTGCAGGAACTGTCAGCCTTGGAGCCCCAGAAATGCGTGGAGGCTGCACAGGGGACAGAAAACGTCCCATCTGCAGCTGGGTCCCTGCTCCTGAGCTGGGCCTGGCTCCTGGGACTGCGGGAGCCCATGGCAACCTGGCAGGCGCTGCAGAGAGACAGCTCTGCCCAGGAGCAGCTCCTCATAAAGGAGCACCAAGACTCAGGGCACTGCCCGCAGGCACCAGGCTGGGATGAGTCGCTCCTAAGTGAAAGACTGTTGGGAATGGGAGGACGGCTGAGCTCACTGCAGGCAGAAACCTCCCCAGCCCTTGACACGGTAAGTCTCTGGCTGCAGGGCTACACTGCTGCGGTTCCTGGAGGGACCTTCTGAACCTGGCGCCTTCAGCAGCTGATTGGATTTGTCAGGGTGGCTCTCCCAGCTTCTCCTGTTTGGAGCTGGTCGTGCTTTAGAGCAGGGACTCCCAGCCACACATTCAGAGGGATCACGGCTGCCTTCGCCCACCCCTCTGCTTGCAGACACAGCCAACATCCCCTCCCCGGCCTCAGCAAGGTTTGTCTCACCTGCTCTTTTGCACCTGCAAGCACGGAGGTGCCCTGGGCAGGGTCCTGCCCCTGCCAGGTGTCTACAGGGCAGAGCTGAGCACCCAGCGGATGTCATGGGGTCAAAGAATATGGACAGGGCAGAGATGTGGGGACAGAGAAGCAGCTCTGCAGGGACGGCTCCAGGCAATGGAATCATGGTGAGAGGAAAGTGCCTCCTGCAGCGCCCCTTCCCACCTGCACAGCCCTCTGCGCTCCAGGCCATGGGGGCCAGGGCAGGAGTTGTCCCAGAGCAGCCAGATGTCCAGGAGAGGAGACACATCTGAGTGCCCCTCTGTCCCTGCCAGGCCCTGCCTCCCTCGGCACAGCTATCATGGTGTTACTCCATGATCCCACCTGCCCACGCTGCCCTTCTCCTTCCCTTGGACTCTCTGGGCAGGGGGTTTCTGATGCAGGTCAGACACTGGCCCTGTGGGTCCTGCCATGCAGATGGGTCCTGGACTGTGAGGTGCCCAAGTACCCTCTAAGCTGTGGGGCTCAGGGCAGTGCGGTTGGAGGAGCTTGGAATGAGCCACCTCTCTCATCAGGACACCCCATCCTTAGGACATCCTGCCGTCTCCCTGGGTGCCTGTCTGGGCTGCAAGCTGCCCTCCGGAAGAGCTCAGCTCCCCCGTTACAGCAGGTGCTGTCTGGGTGCCCCAGGGAGAAGCCTCCTGGAATCTGAGGTCACAGAATCGCTGCAGGGAGGTGGATGTGGGCAGCTGGCAGGAGCCTAAGGTGTTGCTGGCTCCAAGGGGAGGGTGGAAACCTGCCTGACATCCCCTCCAAAAGAGTGCTGGTGGACGTGATGTAAAGGAATCCTTTGCTCTTCATGGTGCCATTTAATTGAGGGGTAACATGAGTGCAAGTGTCCTACAGCTCCAAGGTGAGAGCACAGGGCAATTGGGACCAAGGCAGATGGAGAGGCCAGCGCTGCTCCCCCAGCATCAAGGCCAAGAGCTGAAGCCATAGAGCTCAAGAAGGGTCCTGCTAAAATGGGGGGGGAAGCAATGAGTGTGTGTTTAGGCAAGAATATGAGAAAGTTTCACTCAGGGAAGTTTTCTCTAAATTGTCCATGTCTTTTCTTCCTCTTCCTACTGCAAAGGAACAAATGTCCAACAGCAGCTCCCTCAACGAGTTCCTCCTCCTGCCATTCTCAGACACGCGGGAGCTGCAGCTCTTGCACTTCTCACTCTTCCTGGACATCTACCTGGCTGCCCTCCTGGCCAACGGCCTCATCATCACAGCCGTAGCCTGTGACCACCGCCTCCACACCCCCATGTACTTCTTCCTCCTCAACCTCTCCCTCCTCGATATTGCCTCCATCTCCACCACTGTCCCCATATCAATGGCCAATTCCTTCTGGGACACCAGGGCCATTTCCTACTGGGCATGTGCTGTACAGGTCTTAACTTTTACCTTTTTCATTTCAGCTGAGTTTTCTCTCCTCACAGTCATGGCCTATGACCGCTACATTGCCATCTGCAGACCCCTGCACTATGGAATCCTCATGGACAGCAGAGCTTGTGTCAAAATGGCAGCAGCTGCCTGGGCCAGTGGTTTCCTCAATGCTCTCCTGCACACTGGGAACACATTTTCCCTACCCCTCTGCCAAGGCAATGTGGTGGAGCAGTTCTTCTGTGAGATCCCCCAGATCCTCAAGCTCTCCTGCTCACACTCCTACCTCAGGGAAGTTGGGCTTATTGTAGTTAGTCTTTGTTTAGCTTTGGGGTGTTTCATTTTCATTGTGGTGTCCTATGTGCAGATCTTCAGAGCTGTGCTGAGGATCCCCTCCGAGCAGGGTCAGCACAAAGCCCTTTCCATGTGCCTCCCACACCTGGCCGTGGTCTCCCTGTTTGTCATTACTGTATTGTTTGCCTACCTGAAGCCCCCCTCCATCTCCTCCCCACTTCTAGATATGGTTGTGTCCATTCTGTACTCTGTGGTGCCTCCAGCCCTGAATCCCCTCATCTACAGCATGAGGAACAAGGAGCTCAAGGAGGCACTGAGAAAACTCATCCAGTGGGTACAAGGTCAGTGGTAACAACTGTTTCATTCACTCACCAGGATATCTAGCATCGAGGCTGTATTTTATCCATTTCTTTAGTTTTTACTTCTCTCTTTTACACTCATCTTAAAATAATAAATAATAAAATAAAGATACCTAGTTTTTGTCACGACTGCACAGGAATCTCTCATTTAGCACTTAAACATAGACCATGATAAAGCAGGAAGCCAGGCTTTCCCCTTCACTAGCAGAGAGGGGTATTCTCTGAGCCGTTTCTTTGAGCTCCCTTGGATGTGCCCAGTGCAGGGAGGAGAGTTTCCCTCTGCAGCGTCTTTTCCAGCACTGACACCAAGGGACCTCTGGGGTGCAGAGTCACGGTGAGACAAGGGCCGGTGGGGTGAGACCAGGGGTCCAGTGCTGTTTAGGAGATCTCAGCTCTCGTGCCTATGGTTAGAGTGTCATCTCAAATCTCTCTAATATGACAGAAATGGCAACCAAGTGTCACCACAGGTTTCCATGGCTCCATTCAAAGCTCCAACACACAAAACAAAACATGAGCGAATTGAAGGGAAGTCTAGAGGCAGCCTTCCCATGGCAGTTCATCTTTCCTGAAGACACATTCCAGGAGGGCAGCAGGATTTTCTCTATTTAGAGCTGTCCTCCTCATTTCCGTTCTTTCCTTCCATGCTTTATTCTGCAGATATGGCCCAGGAACTCTCATAACCTGGTAGGCTTGTTTTCCCTTGTACTCTGGTAGAAGAGGCAGGACTAGTCCTTGGGCTCCCTTAAGAACGAGCTGGACTCCAGAATAACATTTCCATAATAAAAGGGGATCTTCCCTATGATGGTCCTGAATGTGGCCTCTCTTTAGAAACTGGAATCAAAAAACATGCCCAAGGGTGTGCAACCACAAATGGGCCTGCTCTTCTGCTTGTGAACTCCATAAGATCCAGGAGATGACCTCAGCATTCCAGGGTGATCTGTTAGCCTCAATCTAGGGTTCATCTCTCAGTGACCACTGCAGATAGGCAATGGTCTCTGCATTGCCTGTGCCAGGCTGCCCCACACGTGGCTGTGCTGATGAGAGAAGAGTACTAGAGGAGAAGAAAGGCAGAGGCAAAGGCAGAGGCATTTAGAAATATTGCCCAGCATCACGTTACAAGGACAAGTGCGGTGTCCTGCACCTGGGGAGGAATAACCCCAGGCACCAGTATAGATTAGAGGTTGACCTGCTGGAAAGCAGCTCCGCAGAGAGGGATTTGGGAATCCTGGTTGACAAGGAGTTAACCTTCAGTCAGCAGTGTGCCCTCGTGGCCAAGAAGGCCAATGGGATCCTGGCCTGCATCAAGAGGAGTGTTGCCAGCAGATGTTGCCCCCTCTCCTCAACTCTGGTGAGGCCTCACCTGGAGTATTGTGTGCAGTTCCGGGCTCTGCAGTACAAGAGGGACATGGAGGTTCTAGAGAGGGTGCAGCATAAAGCGACCAAGATGATTAAGGGACTCGAGCATCTACCGTATGAGGAAAGACTAAGCGAGCTGGGCCTGTTTAGTCTGGAGAAGAGAAGACCGAGAGGAGATCTGATCAACATGTAGAAGTACCTTAGGGGTGACTGTAGGGAGGATGGGGCCAAACTCTTTTTGGTGGTGGCCAGTGACAGGACAAGGGGTAATGGGTGCAAGTTGAAACACAGGAAGTTCCATCTCCATGTGAGGAAGAACTTTACTGTGAGGGTGACAGAGCCCTGGAACAGGCTGCCCAGAGAGGTGGTAGAGTCTCCTTCTCTGGAGATCTTCAACACTCACCTGGATGCCACCCTGTGCCACATGCTCTATGGGTCCTTGCTTGAGCAGGGGGTTGGACTAGATGAGCTTTAGAGGTCCCTTCCAATGTTAGCCACTCTGTGATTCTGTGAACTTGCTGCTGGGGACAGTGCCCATCATTTCCCTTACCACATCTTCAGAGTGCAGTTCAGCTGAGTCTACATTAACTCTTCACTCACCCATCAGACAGGGATGGGAATTACTGCAGCACAAACAGCCTGGCAATCATCAATTACTAATGCCACTGCTCTTGTTACACCATGCTCACTTAGGCACTGGGTTCATTTAGCAGCCTAAAAAATCTTGCTGGACTCCATGGTCCACTGGTAGCTCGCTGCAAGTCTCTACTCCATCTACTCCGTTCGACGGAGAAGATCACGCTCACAGCGGCACAAATTCCTGGTGCTAAGTGCTCCATCTCCCTCCTCTTGATTAAGGAGCTGCCTTTCTCCGGGGCTGCAGAGCTCCGCAGGTGTCAGCCCCTCCACGGGGCACCCTCAGCAAACCCTCTCGTCCCGGCCGCTGCTGCCGGCCCCTCACTGCTCTGGCAGCAGCGACCTCAGCGCCAGCACCCGCCGTGAGCCTCCTGCTGGCCCAGCAGCTCCTCGGGCAGGGGGACCTCGCTCGCGCACAGCCCAGCGTGGGCTGCTGCCGCCGCGGGCTGCAGGGACACCAGGTTCCTCGGCAGAGCCGCCCCGGCCAGGAAGGGGCTGCTGACGTCACAACCAGCTGCGTGGCCTGGCCTATCAGGGGCTGCGGCAGCAGTGACGTCACCAGCCGACGCCCACGCGTCAGCACAGAGCCAGCCCTGCAGAGAGCAGGGGCCTCCCGGCAGCGTCCCCGCAATGGCCTCCGTGTCCCTGCCCGCTGCTCAGACACCCCTGGCCTCACAGGCAGCGCCTGCTGCTGCCCCGGCAGCTCCGCGCACACAAGGGACCTCCCCGCGTGTCTGCACCAGACCCCGCTGCCGGCCGCGCTGCTGCTGGGACAGGAGCGGCCTCAGAGCCCGTCCCCAGCCATGGGCCAGCGCTGGCCTCGTAGCTGCTCTGCCAGCAGGGACCTCCCAAGGAACTGCCCAGCCAGGCGCCTCTTGCTGGCCTGCCCGGGACTCAGCACAGAGCAGAGCTCACGGTCACCCTCACAGACATGGATGGACCTGCTAATGCCTGGTGCTGTCCAGTCAGGAGCGCAGACAATGTGACCCCCCGCCCAAGCAGGAGCAGTGCCATGTGCCTGCTGCTGGCCTCCCAGGTGCTTGCAAACATTGACTTGACCATCATCTGACTAGATGATCTCCAAATGTCCCTTGCAACCAGAGAAAGGTGCCTTCTCTCACTCAAGCCCCCTTGAAGCTTGCTTATGAGCCAGCAGTGTCCCCTTGCCGCCAAGAAGACCAGTGGTCTTCTGGGGTGTAGTAGGAAGACTGTTACCAGGAGGTCAAGGGAGGTCATCCTGCCTCTCTACTAGGTCCTGGGGAGGCCACCCCTTGAGTCCTGTGTCCAGTGCTGGGCTCCCCAGTACAAGAGGGACACGAAGCTATTGGAGAGAGCCCAGCATAGGTCTACAAAGTTGATCAGGGAGCTGGAGCATCTCTCCTATGAGGAGAAGGTGAGAGAACTGGGCCTGTTTTAGCCTGGAGAAGAGAAGGCTGAGGGGGGGATCTTATCAGGGTGTGCAAATGCCAAGAGCAGAAGAGGATGGCCCAGATTCTTTTTAGTGGTGACTAGTGATGGCACAAGAGGCATCAGGCACAAACTGAAGCACAGGAAGTTCTGCCTGAATTTGAGGAAAAGCATCTTGACTGTGAAGGTCATGAGTTGCCCAGAAAGGTTGTGGAGTCTCCTTCTGTGGAGATTTTCCAGACCTGCCTGGACAGGATCCTGTGCATCGTGCTGTAGGTGACACTGCTTGACCAAGGGCTTTGAACTAGATCATCCCCAAAGCTCCATCCAACCTCAACCATTCTGTGATTCTATAAATGGTGTCCACTGGAATAGATCAGCTTTTTGAGCTGTAGGGATCTGCCTGTCCCTCAGCTTTATTGCGAGTGCTGCTCTAGTAGGATAGAAGGCATCCAGGGTCATTAGAGATGACCAAGAAAATTCCCAACCTGGCCTGCCGCTGAAGCTCTATTTCCAGTGATTCCATTAGGACCTTTAGGCCAAGAGCTTGCAAGCAGATCATGTGCATGCTTAGCCTGGTAAAGGGGAATCCCACCTGCCATGTATTTGTGGAGTTCATGAGTTAGCTGAATCCTTCTCCAAACCTGGCACTTCTGAACAGACATGTGGAGCCCCAGTAAGCCAGCTGAATAAGTCATCTGAATCATATATGCACCATGTATCAACAAGCTCCCTTCTTATCCCTGTCTGGGTGTCCTGCCTAATTAAGAGATGTGAATCAGGACTTCCCGTGGGACATTTCTAACTTTGGGAGATAATCATTATCGGATGAAATAAATTGCAACATTGGAATCTGTATCCCTGTACTCTTTAGAGAAGGAAAACAGGTTACTCTACTTGATGGAACATATCCCAGAGGGAGGAATCCCAAGGGACAGAGTAATTCCTGAATTGAGCTGGGCCGCAGCTCGTGGCAGCCTGTCAGCACTGCCCAGAGACAGCCAAGTGCAGGAGCAGCTCCTGTGTCAAGAGCAGCAGGGCTGCGGGCACTGCCTGCTGCTGCGGACAGCAGAGGAGAGAGGACAGAGAGGTGAAAGGCAGCGTGGAGTGGGAGGACAGAGGAGAGCTCATGGTGGGAGCAATCTGTGACACGGTAAGTCACCGGCTGCAGGGTAATGCTGCTGAGGTTTCTGGAGGGGTCTGCAGCACCCCTCCAGCTGATGACTTTCTTTTTTGAGGATTGTTCTCCCTGCTTCTACTTTGCATACGAGGAGATGCTTCAGAACAGAAATTCCCTGTCCCAGCATCACAAGGTCAGGACATCATGGCTGATTCTTCTGGAGCTGGTGCAAGACAGTGAAGGCAATGTGGGCACATAGGTTCTTCAGAGCACTGTTCTTCAGAGTAGTGTCCATGCGCCCCAGGGTGCTGTGTGCCCAGGGCAGTGATTCTGTGAGGATCAGCACTCAGCCTGCCAGGGCGCTGCAGGGAGAAGCTCTGGGTGGAAGGAGAGATCCCCCCTGGGCAGGTTCATTCTCCTGCTGAGGCTGCTGTGTGGGGTCAGGGCTGCTCACAGCTCAGCCTCACCCACACAACATATCTGGAAGGGGCTTTTCAAGAGGACACTCTTGGGAAGCTTCTGTGAAAGGGAAGGGAATATCCAGAGGCTAGGATTTTGTTTTGTATCCTTGACAAGGCAGCAAATGAATGGGACATTTTAGGTTTAGATGCCTGAAGGAGAGTTCTGCAATGCTGCTCTGAGGGATCAATAGGTCTGCGAGGACCCCAGAATATTCCTTCAACTGCCTATTCACCTGTGGGCAGCAGCAATATCCCCTTTGCAGCTCTTCTCATTCTCATTGTGCTTAGTCTCACTCTGCTCTCAAGGGGAAGGGCTCCAGGGCATTTCTGACCTCCTCTGCAGTCAGATTTCCAGAACAGCAGAGCTGCCTCTCTCCTGCCATGTGCCCATTTCCCATTGCAAGGCACAGGGTCTGAGAACCACTGCCCTGGAAGTCCACACTGTCTAGGAAGTGCAACCTGGGGATGGTGCTGCTCTGTCTCTCTCTGTCCTCCCTTGGCAGCAGTCACAGTGTTTCTCCTCGTTTCCCTGCCTCTCCTTTCTGCTCTTGTCCTGGCAGTCAGCTGGGGCTTCAGCTACAAATTCAGATACTCACCCTGAGGTCCTGCCATGGAGGTGTCTGAAGAGGGGCAATGTGCCCAGGGTGCTGGGCAGCATCATTAGAGGAGCTGCAAAGGGGTTGACTCTCCCTTTAGGAGACCCTGTGACTGTCAGGACACGTGACTGTCTCTGTTGTCCTGCTGGGTTTGTGAGGTGCCATCCAGGGCAGGATTCAGTGCACAGAGCCTTTGCCATGTCAGGAGCAGTGTCCTGTTCTCTCCATCACGTATCCACCTTGAACTTAGAGGGAGAGCAGAGTTAAATGAGTGATTTGAAACCAGCCTTCTATGATCTCAAAAGAATCCAGGTTTGTCTGGAGGAACAAGGCAGATGGACTCAACAGCACTCCTCACTGCTCCCTAAGCAGCAGAGAGCCCATTTCCATCTCTAGTCTGCTTAATGGTCACATTTTCAGAAATAGAGACATCTGTCTTTATCTGCATGCCAATAACGACATGCAAAGAACCTGACTAGATATGGTGGCAGAATCTAAAAACCTCAAAAATAAGAAATTCTGAAACAGAATGCTAAAACCCCCTGCTGCACCCCAAACTCCTTGGAAGTGTGTGTGGGAATATTAAAAGACCCTTTATCTTAAATGTGGATGCCCTGTGACATCAACTCCGAAAAGGAGAGATATCAAGAACCAGTCCTTTATACACATTGGCGTAGAGTAACTCAGGCTCCGGCTCCTCCCAGAACACTCAGGTGGAGCAGAGACTGAGAAGCTGACTGAAGGTGACAGTGTGAAGAAGGAATTACTGAGAGTTGGGACGGGGTCGAGAAGCATTTCTATGAAAAATGGAAAGTTTATTTCAGAGAAAATTTTTCTAAGCTAATATTGCCTTTTCTTCCCTACACAGTTTTCCTGAGCCCAATAGAACAGATGTCCAACAGCAGCTCATTCAGCGAGTTCCTCCTCTTGGCATTCTCAGACAGGCGGGAGCTGCAGCTCTTGCACTTCTCGCTCTTCCTGGCCACCTACCTGGCTGCCCTCCTGGCCAACGGCCTCATCATCACAGCCGTAGCCTGCGACCACCGCCTCCACACCCCCATGTACTTCTTCCTCCTCAACCTCTCCCTCCTAGACCTGGGTTGCATCTCCACCACTGTCCCCAAATCCATGCACAATTCTCTGTGGAACATGACGGTCATTTCATACTTGGAATGTGTTGGCCAGGTCTTTTTCTTCTTTTTTTTCGTATCAGCAGAGTATTATCTCCTCACTGTCATGGCCTATGACCGCTACGTTGCCATCTGCAGACCCCTGCACTACGGGACCCTGCTGGGCAGCAGAGCTTGTGTCAGAATGGCAGCAGCTGCCTGGGTCAGTGGCTTTCTCTATGCTTTCTTGCACACTGGGAACACATTTTCCCTACCCCTCTGCCTAGGCAATGAGGTGCAGCAGTTCTTCTGTGAGGTTCCCCAGATCCTCAAGCTCTCCTGCTCAGATTCCTACTTCAGAGAAGTTGGCCTTCTGGTGGCTAGTGCCTGTTTAGGCTTTGGATGTTTCACTTTCATTGTGGTGTCCTACGTGCAGATCTTCAGAGCTGTGCTGAGGATCCCCTCTGAGCAGGGCCGGCACAAAGCCTTTTCCATGTGCCTCCCGCATCTGGCCGTGGTCTCCCTGTTTCTCAGCACTACACTGTTTGCCTACCTGAAGCCCCCCTCCATCTCCTCCCCAGCTCTGGATCTGGTGCTGGCTGTTCTGTACTCAGTGGTGCCTCCAGCAGTGAACCCCCTCATCTACAGCATGAGGAACAAGGAGATCAAGGATGCATTGAGGAAGCTCATTCATTTGGTACTACTTCCTCAGAAATAAACTGCCACTGCCCATCTCTCTGCCTGTTCATGTCAATCTTGGCTTTGCTCTAATTAAAGGGGATTTTCTCATTGTGTTGCTTGAATGTTGCTCTCTCCTTTGAAAGGCGCATTTGTAATTACTCAAGGGCTTTCACTCTTCAAGACCCTGTTGCTTTGCAGGCCTCTCCATGGGCTCCGTGCAATGTCCTCATAGGTGACAAGTTAGGCAGTGAGGCCTGGATCCTGTTCTCACTTGTGGGTGTTCAGTGCTCCTGCAGGTGATGCATGGTGAAGCGGTATCCCCCAAATGACAGGACTGGAGACAGATATAGATCCCCCAGGCGACCACAGGGCATCTCCAGGGGGACCACGTGCCTTGGGGTGGGCTGTGAATCCAGCTTCAAAAACTCAGGTGGAGTCACCCAAATATAAAGGGCAAAGCCAGTGAATGTCCAGGCTAGTGATAGCTCTGTAGTCCCACAAGTGGAAGAGAGGGCCCTGCAGGCACATGGAAGGGTGCCTGCGGAGTCATTCCTGTCACCTTCGGTGTCATGGGCTGGGTCTTGGGACAAATTGAAACACATCCTGAGCCATTTGAAAAGCCCAGTGATTGCCCAGCTATTCGTCCAAGGCCACAGACCCCCTTGGAAGGGTTATCAGGTGCAGTGGTGCCTCTCCAACTGGGTCTGCTACTCACTGCAAGCACCATGGGCAGTGTGGGGTCACTTTTGGACCCTGTAGGCCAACAGTCAAGTGCTCTGCAGAGCAGCAGCAGCCACCTGGGGCCCTGCTGCTGGGCGGACCAGCACCAATGTCCCCACCTGCAGAAAGACTCTTGGCAGAGCAAGGATACACCTGGAGAAGAGGAAAGCAGCAGTTGTGCTGTCAAGGAGGAATAAACAAGAATGAGAAATCTGCTTCTAGGCAGATCACCTAAAGGCAGGCTGCTGTGTCCCTGCCAGAGGAGCCCCGCAGCAGGGACTCTTGTGCTGTGCTGGAGACAGGGGCTGGCATGGGAGGCTGCGGGCAGTCGGACACTCCAGTCCCTTAATCATCTTCATCTCTGTACACTGGACCGTCTCTAGGATTTCCACATCCCTCTTGTACTGGGGATCCCAGAACTGCACCCAATACTCCAGGTCCGGCCTCACCAGAGCTGAGGAGAGCGGCAGGATCACCTCCCTCAACCTGCTGGCAACGTTCCTCCTGATGCAGCCAGGAGCCCATTGGCCTTCTTGGCACCGAGGGCACATTGCTGCTTCATGGTTAATCTATTGTCAACCAGGACTCCCAAATCCCTCTTCGCAGAGCCGCTTTCCAGCAGGTCAACGCCTAATCTGCCCTGGTGCCTGAGGTTATTCCTCCTCAGGTGCAGGACCTGGCACTTGTCCTTGTTGAATTTCATGAGGTTCTTCTCTGCCCAATACGCCAACCTCTCCAGGTCCCTCTGAATGGCAGCACAGCCCTCTGGAGTGTTGGCCACTCCTCCCAGTTTGGTATCATCTGCAGACTTGCTGAGGGTGCCCTCTGTCCCCTCGTCCAAGTCATTGATGAACAAGTTGAACAGCACTCGGCACAGTATGGGCCCCTGGGGGACACCACTGGCCTCAGGCCTCCATCTTGGCCCCATTTATCACAATCCTCTGAGCTCTGCCATTCAGCCAGCCCTCAATTCACCCCATTGTCCACTCATCCAGCCTGCACTTCCTGAGCTGCCCTATGAGGATGTAACAGGAGATGGTGTCAATCTATGTGAGGAAAGGAGCTTCCTTCATGAAAGGAAGAGGTGAAGTGGGTGAGGAAGAAGCACAGAGGAGGGAAAGGGGAAGAGCTAAAGGAAGAGGTGGAGGGGGAGAGGAAGAAGCACAAAAGGGAGAAAGGGGTCAAGGCAAAAGGAGATGGGAGGTGGGTGAGGTATATGCACAGAGGTGGGAAAGGTGGAGAGGAAAGGGGAGAGGTGGAGGAGATGGGGAAGAAGCACAGAAAGGGGCTAGGGTGAGAGTTAAAGGAAGAGGTGGAGCGGGAGAGGAAGAGGCAAGGAGGAGGCAATGGGGGACAGCTAAAGGAAGAGGTGGAGCAGGCGAGGAAAAAGCACAGAGAAGGGTAAAGGGGAGAGGAAAAGGGAGAGGTGGAGCAGGCAAGGAAGAAGCCAACAAGAGGGTTAATAAAATAAAACTAAACTAAAACTATCCCCAACCCAACCTTCATCCTTCTGCTGGAGCTGCTCTCCTCAGAGTGCGACCCTGAGGGTGGTGCTCTGGCCCAACACAGCCTTGGTTGCCATGGGCACTGCCCCATCACAATGGCCTTGGGGACATGATGCCACCCCCATCACAAAGCCCTGGCCGTTGCCATAGAGACTCTCACGGGGTATGTCCTGGTGGTGGCCAAGGGCACCCACATCTCATCTCAGTGCCTTAGTGGTCAGCAAGGGGAGGCCCTTTGGGTCCCTGTGCCATAGTTTGGCCACCCTCATGGAACTGTATTTTGGAGAGCACAGCCAGTGGGGCCACATGTGTGTTCTACCGCTCTTTTTGGCACAGTGGACACCATGCCTCTATACCAGATCCCACTTAGGCTCTCCAGTTCTGCAAGGAAACAAACAAACAGGAGGGAGTTCAGCACAGGGACAACAAGTTGGTCAGGGGTTGGAGCACGGGGCAGGTAAGGAGAAGCTGGAAGAGGGATGTTTGTTCAGCCTAGACCAGAGAAGGCCAGGAGAGATCTTCATGCTGTGCACAAATACTTTGTGGAGGGCACAGAGCAGCAGGATTTTCTTGGAAGGCCACATTAATTGCATGGGAGACAGCAGGGAAAAGATGGACAATGGAAAATCTGCAGCGTATGAAGGATTCACAGACTTCGGTGTTGTGAAACCAAAGACCTTTAAGTTAAATGCAACTTATAGAGCTTCTGACCCCAGAGACAGCCTCCACCCTGCCTGGCAGCACGTGGAGCCCAGAAACCCAACAAACCAATGAACCAGATGATCACGCACTGGTCATGCACGAGGCCGTCCAAGGAGCTTCTTGATCATGCGCTGGCCATGGGGCTGCAGCTCCTGCCTTTCCTGCTCAGCCCCCCACCTGCCCACAAGACATTCTTTGCTACTGACCTTAGGCTGACCTCCACATCTCCCCCTTCCTTATTTAGTTTTTATTTGAGCGGTCATCACTTGATTGATTGATCATACAATTAACCATTCTACACATGATAACAGACAAAGTAGACAATTAACAGCAAGCAAAATACAATTAACCCAATAATCAAAAACTTTACAATTTGTGTTTTCCAAAGCCCAAACTGTCTTAACCAAGAAAATACTCCTATTAAACATGTTTGAAAGGGATTGTCTGGTGTTGACATGGCTAACGTTACCCATACATTTCTTGGCTGTTTGACCCAGCCTGGGACAAAGGCTGCACAGCTGCTGAGGAAAGCCAGGGCCGTACACATTGCAAAGGGACTCATCTTGGTTTCCCATCTGTCAAAACACAAGCATAACCCCTTCCCCAAGTTACTAAGTCTTTTGGACCTTCCCACTTCCCTGTAACTAGACCTTTTATGGTACCTTGGGATCTTGGCTGTAAATTTTCTGACCATTGGCCAAAGTGCTGAGTAACTCACCTGCTCATCTGCTCACCTGCTATGTTACAATTTAAAAAATTAAATACATATAAAGCTTTATCCAATCTTTCTTGGCGGCCATCTCTCTGAGCTCCCCCTCTCTGTTTAATGAACATATTTTTTAGGGTCTGGTGCGAATGTTCAATAACTGCCTGCCCAGTAGGAGAACGAGGAATATCGAAGATATGTTGAACGCCCCATTGTTTAAGGAAGTCCTGAGTTTGCATAGCACCATATGCAGGCCCGTTGTCTGTTTTTATCGTTTTTGGAACACATAACTGCAGAACATCTTAACCAGTGCTTACACACATCTTGACTTTTCTCCCCAGTATGTGACCATGCATGAGTAATAAAGTAGGGATTGGCTCAGCGATTTAACAAAGTCCATAAATTTCACAATCGGGCCATCAGCAAATCAGCAATCAGCAATTGGGCCATCTCAAACCATAGCTCCCTCCAAGCGCTTCACCAGGCCTTCGACATTTAAGGAATCTGTTCCAACATTAAGATTTAGAGTTGTGAATTTTTAAAAAGCCATGGTTGCAGCTACCAGCTCCACCAGCTGTGTGGAGCCTGGTGCTTTGGCTTGAACCTCAGTTTTCCACTCTGCATCCACTGACATTTTCCAGGCAATGGCAGCCTTTTTAGTTTGTCCTGATCCATCTGTGAGGACAGTAATACCTGAAACGGGAGTTTGCTGCCAAAGAGACCTTGCTAATAAGGGAATGTTAGGAAGTTCTGACCACAACCTATGCAGGGGATAGTGAATGTTCATTTGTCCTGCAAAGTCTGCTAAAGCCACCTGCATGATTAAATGTTCTGCTAATAATCATTGCAAATTTTCCTTGGTTGCAGGAAGATAAATGAACCTTGGATCGCTGCTGTTTAACATTCTTAAGTGCATTCTTGCTTTCTGAATTAACTGTGCATATTCTTCTGTTGCGGTGATAATTTCTTTTTGACTGTCCATGAGGTAAAAAGATCCATTCCAGCACTCGAAGTGGATCTGTCAATGACCCATACAGCAGGTGAATAAGCAAGCTGGAGCTGGCTTGCCTCCGCCTCTCGGCCTTTGGGGCAGTTTTTCTTGAGATGGCCATTCTCTCCACATTGAAAACACTTCCCTGCCTCTTCCTTTTAAGGAGGGATTTGGTTTTTCTTAGTGAAATGCACCGCCGACGCATACATGACCGGCATAGCTGTTAATATTTCTAAGTTCCCCCGCTGAACTGCCTCTGCTAAACATTTCCAGTGATTCGACCCTTGATCCCCTTTTGTAACCTCGTTATGTGGGTCTGGGGCTGTAAATCATGTTCCTTCTCCGAGTCCCTGGGGCCTGGGTCGAACAGATGGTCGCACGGAGGATCAGCCGCCCCAGCTTACGCTGGTGCTGACGGTGCTGCTGCACGTGGCTGATTGCTTTTGTCCCCCTGAAGATCCCAGGCCGTTTTCAAGGCGACCATGATCTGCCACCAGGTGCTCACATGTTTTACTGTGGCTGTATCACCTTCCACCATTGCCTCCTTAAGGCGCTTTCCGAGTTCTTCCTACACCTCTCGCTGGAGTGTGCCTTCCTTCGGGAAAGTAGGTACCTTCTCCCGAATCCACTCTAGTAGACTGACTAAATCCTTCCCGGAAACCTGCCGGTTCTCTTCATGTACCATGTGCTGCAGCGCGTCCAGGCTGCGTTTCTGCCCTTGAGACATTCCGCCTCCCGTGGTTCCCAGGCTGCTGTCCTCTAATTAGGTGATGGGTGCACACCGGAGTTCTTCCTGCTCCGTTCCTGGTTCAGCTGGGCTACGCTGCCGGGTTCGGGCTTTGTGAGCTTCCCCTGTGTTCTTGCCCCAGCTTTGGGTGCCATTTGCAGTGTCTGAAGCAATCATGGTCTTTGGTGTTGTGAAACCAGAGACCTTTATTTAAACACAATTTATAGAGCTTCTTACCCCGGAGACAGCCCCCGCCCTGCCTGGCAGCATGTTAAGCCCCAAACCCAACCGACCCATCAACCAGATGATCACGCGCTGATCACACGTGAGGCTGTCCAGTGAGTTCCTTGATCATGTGCTGGCCAGGTGGCTGCAGCTCCCGCCTCTCCTGCTCAGTGCCCCCATCTGCCGAGGGGACATTCTTTGCTACTGACCTTAGGTTGACCTCCACAGGTGGTGACTTGTGTCTGGGGCCAGGGCACTGCTCTTCCCTAGACCCTCTCCTGGGAAAGCACTGCAGGAGCAAGCACACCCTGGAGAACAACCTTGCCCATGTCCCTGGGACCAATGACAGGGTCCCTTCTGTGTGAGAACGTGACATGCCAGCAGCAGGGCCATGGCTGCCCTTTGTACTCGGAGGTCCTTTCTGCCTGAGTAGCTGATAGACTCAAACTTTTACTCTGAGGACACTGATTTCTCTGGATGGGCCAGAGGGGGCTCTTAGGCTGTTGTGATGTCACCTCAGTTTCCAGTGGTGACCAGGCAGAAAAGGCCCATGGTTTGGATTGTGTTGGCCTTTCTGCTTCAGGACCTGGTAGGCCAGCAGCAGGCCCATGGCCTGAATGTTGTTAGTGAGGTCACTGCTGTGCCAGTCCCTGATAGGCCAGCAGCAGGGACATGGCCTGGATATTAATAGTGAGGTCACTGCTGTGCCTGATCCTGATAGGCCAAAAGCATGGATATGGCTCTGATGGTGACAGTGAGGTCACATCCTTCACTGTAGACCTGATGTTATCAGGAAGCTCTGGGTTGCTTAGGTTTCTTGTGACGTCACCTCTGTCCCTGCTGCTGATAGGCCAGAGCCAGCTGAAGGTTCCAGGGCACATTGTGAGGTCACTGCTGCCACGTGCGGGATTGGCCAGCAGCAGAACCAGCCCCAGCCAAGGGCCTGTGAGGTCCCCTCAGTGTGAGCAGCTGATCAGAGGACAGGGCTGTGACATGGACTGTGAGGACACGTCTGTCTGTGTAGAGAACAGGCTGGAAACGCGCTGGCTGTGCAGGGCTGTCCCCAGAGCGAGTCCTGGAGATGGAGAAGGAGCAGCAGGCAAACGGCTGCTCCTCATCCATGGACGGGATCCCTGGAGCGCAGGAACGCACGAGGGAGGTGCGCGGTGAGACTGGAGGGAGAGGCAGCAGAAGGGATGGGACCTGCACAGAGAGCACGAGGATGGTAGGAAAGGAACCTGGGCCAAGATAGCCAGGCTGGAGCTTCTCCAGTGAGGGGACACGTGTTCCTGGCCATGGGCATTTCCTCTCACAAAAAGCAGCCCAACGGGCACTCTCTCCTGTAGCTGACACTGGTTCAGGAAGAACAAGGTGCCACTGAAGATGTCCATGGGCCTTGACAGCATTTGATGCAGCCACCCGTAGCCCGTTACCTGTTCATGTCATGTGGTGGGATGAAGAGGAGTTCAGGGGAGGAGAGCTAGAAGGGTTTCAGAGCGCAGAGCCTGGAGCAGAGATGTGGCGGGGCTGGGGTGCCTCCCATTTATGCAGCACCCTGGATGTAGATGGGATGGGCTTTCCCTACAGCCAGTGCTGGAATGTCTGTGTTTGAGTACAGGATGGAAACGCAGGATGCCCTGGGGCACTTGCCCAGCAATCACTCCAAGGGACATGGTTTTCCTGTGGGTGCTCTGCTGTATCTGCTAGAGACGTCAAAATCAAATCAAGGCTCTGCATTGAATTACAAGAGCTGCTGGTTAATCCTGGAATCTTCCCATGCCTCAACTTCATTGGGATTGTGGCTGTTGTCGTAGTTGTCATCTGGGGTCATTTCAGATGACCAAGCCAATTCCCCACCTGGACCCCAACTCATTCTCTAGGATGATGCAAGTCTCCCAGTAGCTCCATTGGAGCAAGCAGACACTGGCACATGCCTTGGACCTCCTCAGTCTTTTCCACTGTCACCAGGTGCTTCCGTGGGAGCAACTGACTCTCAACCTTCATCTCCAGGGACTGTAGTGGAGCTTTGACAAGGAGCTTGTGTGCAGATCTCTGTGCTCTGCTAACTTCCGTTTGGCAAGGGGAATGCCGCTACTTGTGTGTTTGTGGAGTTTACAGGAGGGATCTGAATACGACTTCACACTCAGATCTAGGCAGGTACTCCCCATATGGGTATTTCTGAATCAGCACCTGAACCTTGTGTCAGTGAACTCCCACTTGTCCACTCCTCGGTCTCCTGTCTGGTTAAGGGATGTGAGATAAGGCTTTCGGAGTGAGACATTTCCAACTTTCATAGATAGTCATCCTTTGATGAAATAAATTGCCGTGTTGGAATAATCTCTCTCCAATCATTAGCAAAGGACAATAGGTGATTATTTTAGTTTATTGAAGTGAACATTTCCCAGGAGGAGGGAGCACAAGGGACAGAGAAATTGGTGAGTTCAGCTGTTCCTCTGCTCCTGAGCGGGGCCAGGCTCCTGGGACGGAGGCAGCTCGTGGCAGCCTGGCAGCACTGCCCAGAGACAGCCGAGTGCAAGAGCAGCTCCTGTGCCAAGAGCAGCAGGGCTGCGGGCACTGCCTGCTGCTGCGGACAGCAGAGGAGAGAAGGCAGCGAGAGGGGAACGGCAGTGTGGAGCGGGAGGACAGAGCAGAGCTCACTGTGGGAGTGAGCTCCCAGCTGCTTGCATGGTAAGTCTCTGGCTGCAGGGCAATGCTACTGAGTTTCCAGAGGGGTCTTCTGCACCCAGGCAATTCCATCACTTGATAGGGTATGGGGCAATCGCTCTCCCCCCATCTCCAATGCAAAGGTTGCTTCAGAGCAGGATTCCCTGCCTCAGCGTCACAGGGACAGGGTGTCCTGCTTCCTTCTCCCAGGGATGCTGCAGGGCTGTGAAGCTGGGTGTGCACCCAGGTCTGCATGGGCTCTAATCCAGAGCAGTGTCCCTGTGCCCCAGGGTTGCTCCTTCCTTCCCTCCTGTCCATGCTGCTCCTGGTCTTCTCTTAGGCTCGCTTGGGTGGAGAGGATTTCAGCTGCAGTTCAGATATCAATGCTGCAAGTTATGTGAAACAGGGGTCTGCAAGGGAGTGTGGTTTTTAGGGTAACATGTAAATGCAATCATCCTCCAGCTCAAAGCAGTGTGAGTGCAGGACAGATGGAACCTGGGATGATAGAGAAGCTCTTGTCACTCTGCCCCAAGTGATAGGGAAGCCTTTCCTCTCAGCACTCGCGGCAGAAAGGACAATGTTTGCTATCTTCAAGGAGCGCTGCCCAGTTGGGAGAGGGGCATCTCAAAGAAAATAAATAATGTTAAAAAAAAAAAACTTCCTTCTACAATCCACATCCTTTAGAAATGGGTGTGAAGATGCTGAACAGCCCTGTTACATGAAAAGACATCTTATTGTGAGTGCCAGAATTACTCACTCCAATTCCCTCCACATTCCATGGGCAGAGGCCCCAAATCCTTACAACACACCCGGTCAGCACAAAACAGGATTCAAGCCAGGTAAGTGCACAGATGCCCCTTCTCCGTCCCCTCCCCCTAGTAAAGAGAGAATCAGTGTGATGTGTTTTTAATGAGAAATTGAATATTTTTTAATTTACTGTTTTTTTTTCTTGAAATGTGTTTTCCTAAAATACCACTGTTGGGGCCTTAGCACTTTTACAGGAATACGAGGAGCTGAAGTGATGAGAACTGAGGAGCTGAAGTGATGAGAACCGAGGAGCTGAGGCGGTGAGAACCGGGAACTGAAGCGATGGGAACCAAGGCCACCCGGAGAAGATAACGCTCGTTAGCAACTTTTTAATGAACTAGGCCGGCCATAGCCAGATAAGCATCCGGGAGGACCAGCAATAGAGCATCGGAAAGGAATGTCAGCCAGCTGCAAGCTAGTTATGCATGGACACTATAGCTTAACCAATGAGAATGCTGTTGCTTAGCGCGTGTGTACGCTTACAGGTGATAGAATTGTATAAAGCTACACCGTAGAGAATAGTAAACGAATTGAACCTGCTTCACATTGAAGTGTCGTTCATTCCGTCTCGCGGGGTGGGCCTCGGCATCTGGTGACCCCGACGTGATACGACCGTGGGTAGAGTGGAGCCGAGAACGCGAGGGATCCTGCAGCCAGCGGAGAAGTAGCTGGGCGCCCGGGAGAGGCGGATCGTGGCCACGGCTGACCTAGTGAGTCAGGACTGACCTGGTGAGTCAGGGGCAGGATGGGGATTGCTGCATCAGCAACTAGGATGGAAATTGCTGCATCAGCAACGGAGCGTGCTATTATAGAAAGTTTGTTAAAGCTCGCTCAAAAGACTGAAACTGAGATCTCAAAAGACGATTTAATTGACTTGCTGCTGTTTTGTAAGCAGAAAAAACTCATAGAAGAAACTTCTCAGGTATATAAGCTCGAGTCCTGGGAGCGAGTGGGAAAAGAACTGTGGGATGGTGTGCAAGTAGGTTCGAAGGAAGCTCGGCGACTTGCGAAAATATATCGTCCCGTGCGGCTAATGCTTGAACAATTGCACGGGGAGGCTCAAGTCGCTGCTGCTTTGCGAGAGGCACTCGGCGGAGAAAAGGGGGAGGAGAGTGGCTCAGGAGACTCCGAGTGGACTGAAATTATTGAACCGAATCCATACGAGGAAATGGACAATAAGGAAAAAGGGATTTCATCTCGACAGGCGTGTCCAGTAACTCTAGCTGAACGTGAAGTATGGGGGGGAGTGGATGAGTATCTTCCACCGTGGGAGGGGGAGGAACGACCACCCCCGGAACGACCACTCCCCACAGCGCCCGAAATGGACGTGGATCCGATTAAAGTACCGATCCTGAATGGGTCGGATGACGATGACAGTACCATCCAAGGAATGCGACGAGAACTTCGGGAGCAAACAGAGAGAATGACGGAGTTATTGGAACAGATGCGGCGCTTAGATTGTGGGTCCAGGGCAAGGGATGTGAAGGCAGCATATAAGGCTGCCCATAAGGCTATCGTAGAGGGGTTGGAGAATGTGGATAAACAACTGGGGCAATGGGAGGCGCGAAAAGGTACTTCTAGCTCTAAGGTGAATGAAGAGGTTATGAAACGACAAAAGGAGTGGGTACTGCAGAAGGTTAAAGAAGGGAGTATGACAATTGACGAAGCAAAAAATTATCTACAGGCAAAATTTGGTATGGAGGGTTACATTTTGGGTGGAGAGATTGAGGAGTTATGGAAGGCTCAAAAGAAAGGGGAAGCAGCTGGAGGGAGCGATCCAGATGAAGAAGGGTTGTTGTCGTGGTTCCGAGCCACTGTATGTGGAAGTGATAGTGCGGGAAAAAATAAGGATGTGGCGCCACCTATTGATCCAACTTTTAACGCGGGAGCGCGGTATAAGGGGTTGATAGAGAATGCTCGGTTACAGGGGGACTTTATATTAACTCCAATAGCAGCCCCCGTAGTAGTGGGAGCCCAGGGCCCCAAGTGGGAGCCTTTAGATTGGAAATTGGTGCGAGATTTACAAAAAACAGTGATGCAATATGGACATGATAATAAGCTTGTTCGAAACCAAGTCTCTGCTTTGTTTAAATATTCGAATATGGTTCCTGCAGACAGCAGGGCTATAATGGAACTTCTGCTTTCCTCTACTACCTATATGCTCTGGCTAGCAAAGTGGCAAGAAAGGTTAGAAGAAAAGCAATTGGAAAATCTAAATTGTAGTATGGATGATCCGTTAAGGGTCGCCACTCTCGATCAATTGATGGGAAATGGGCGCTATCGGGCACCCGAGGCCCAAGCAGCGCTTCACCCTAGAGTATTACAACAATCAAAAAATGCAGCTTTAGCAACCTTTCTTGCCCTGCCACAGATTGGAACACCTCAATTGCCATATACTAAAATAATGCAAAAGCCAGACGAGCCTTTTTTCGGTTTTGTCGATCGGCTAAAAGATGCCCTGGATATGGCACCTAATGTGCCTCCAGAGATGAAAGCAATATTGGCTAAGGAATTGGCAACACAAAACGCAAATCAATCCTGTAAACAACTGTTGGCTACTCTGCCACCAGGGGCCTCGATTATTCAAATGATAGAAGTATGTTCCCGAGCACCACTGGTCGAAGAAGAGCAGAAGGCTAAAATACATGCCGTGGCTTTGGCTACAGCACTCAAGGAGGGGAGAATATCTGGAAAGGGGGATAAAGGATTTCATGGAGTGTGTTTTCAATGTGGCCTACCAGGACATGTGAAAAGAAGGTGTCCTAACAAATTTAGAGTTGAAGGTGTGGGCCCGAAAGGATTTAATGGGAACTGTGCTAAATGTCAAAAGTTTGGGCATAAGGCAGCAGAATGTCGGTCACGATGTTATAAGAACGGTACACAGTTGCAGGGAAACGGGAGCTGCCGCGTTATGAGGGACGCGGCGAACAAATATCCCCGAACGATGGCTGCCTCTGCGAGCTCTCCTCCGCAACTTGCGGAAGTGCAGGAGTCGATTTGGCCGTGGCAAAATCCACAGTAATTAGAGATTCTGATGTGCACATATTGGAATCTACGTGCACTGGTCCCCTGGGGAAGGGCCTATCCGCTTTGGTGATTGGCCGTTCCTCAGCTTCAAAAATGGGCATTTTTGTTCTACCAGGGTGTATTGATGCTGATTACTCTGGAAATATTGGCATAATGATTAAAATTTTCAATCCTCCTATTACTATTCCAGCACTGAGCAGGATAGCCCAATTGATACCTTTTCGAGCTCTAGTTCCTAATCCTGGACAGGCCCAGCGTGGAAACAAAGGCTTTGGATCTTCTGGACCCCCCCAGGTTGCCTTTTGTGAAAAAATAACTACTCAGCGTCCGACAAGACTCGTGAGTATGGTGGGACCGGATGGTATTCGTCTTACTGATGTTGCCATGATGATTGATACAGGTTCAGATATCACTATCGTTCCCAAGTTTGCATGGCCACCTCAGTGGGATCTGCAAGAAATTGATGCTCCTGTGACAGGTATCGGAGGGCAATCTCCTACGCAGGTTAGTCGATGCTTTGTAACCATCATGGATAAAGAGGGAAACAGAGCCATGATAAAACCTTATGTGATGTGTACATCACTGTGGCTGTTGGGAAGGGATGTTCTGGCCCAGTGGGGAGTCATCTTGCAGACACCTTTTCCCTAGCGGCCATTGGGGGCAGCTTCCGCCCCACCTTAAAGTTAACATGGACCACGAAGGACCCTGTGTGGGTGGACCAGTGGCCGCTGCCAGAGGAGAAGCTGCGTTACCTAAAGGAACTAGTTAAAGAACAATTAGACCAAGGTCATATTAAGCCGTCAACAAGTCCTTGGAACACCCCTATTTTCACCATTAAGAAAAAATCAGGAAAGTGGAGATTGTTACATGATCTCCGAGCTGTTAACGCATGCATGGCAAACATGGGAGCATTACAGCCAGGGTTGCCTTCACCTGTTATGCTCCCACAAGCATGGCATTTGTTAGTAATTGATCTGAAAGATTGTTTCTTTACAATACCCCTCGACCCGGAAGACAGTGACAAATTTGCCTTTACGGTTCCTACGATTAATAGGGAAGGCCCATCGGAGCGATATCAGTGGGTAGTTCTTCCACAGGGAATGAAAAATTCGCCAACCATCTGTCAATGGTTTGTGAATTTGGCCCTGAAACCGTGGAGGAAAAATCACCCAGATTTAATTACGTATCATTATATGGATGACATCCTAGTAGCAAGCCCTGAAGTTTTACCAGCTACGCACGAAGAGGAATTAATTACTTGTTTAAAGGAATTTGGTTTGGTCGTTGCCCCTGAGAAAGTGCAAAGGCAAGCTCCTTGGAATTATTTGGGTATGGTTATCACAGAGGCTAGAATTAGACCCCAAAAGCTTAAATTGCAGACAAATATTAACACTGTTAACTGTGTGCAAAAATTAGTGGGAGACATTCAGTGGATCAGAAATTTTTGTGGTATCACCAATGAGGAAATGGAGCCGTTGTTTCAACTGCTCAGAGGAGCTAAAGAGCCTGCGGAAAAGCGGAGCTTAACTCCACAGGCTGCCACAGCCTTAGAACGAATTGAGGGGAAGATAGCCGGAACAGCTGCCTATAGATTACAGGAAGGGTTACCAATATCTTTGGTGGTTTATAATCGGAAAAGGGAGGTAGCAGTAATCATTGCCCAGATAAATGAGAAGGGAATCTTGTTTATACTCGAATGGGTTTTTCTTCCAAGTCACCTACGACGCACCTTAACTCAGAGGCATGAGGCAATTGGAATGGGAGTTTTGAAAGCCCGGCAGCGTTTACGAACAATTGCCGGTAGGGAGCCTGACAGTATTATTCTGCCTCTAAAGGCTCTGGAGATAGTCGAAGAATGGTGCTTGAACAGCGTAGAATTTGCCTTAGCCATTCAGGGAATTAAAGTGGACAATCACTATCCTAAGCATCCTCTCTTCCACACCTCTTTGGAGCTGGAAGAGCGAGAAATCCGGAGCTCAAGACCATTGTCAAACGCGATTACTGTATTCACGGATGCTAGTAGCAAAACTGGAAAGTATGGGTATGCTTTCCGGGAGTCAGATCTCTGGAAAACACAAATTCGGAAAGAGACTGCATCCGTGCAGGTCCTAGAACTAAAAGCTGTAGTTTGGGCATTTTTAACCTTTCACGATCGGCCCATGAATATAGTCATCGATTCCTTGTATGTGGTAGGCATTGTTCAACGAATTCATAGGGCAATTATAGGGCACGTAAACAACCATAGTCTCCAAGCCTTGTTTGTTCAGCTTTGGAACATCATACAACAGAGGAAGCATGCTTTTTGGGTATCACATATCCGTAGCCACACTGCACTCCCTGGTCCTTTAACAGAAGGCAATGCAGTCATAGATAGTGTTGTGTCAGCAGCAGGTATTCCTTGCTCGGTGGAACAACAGGCATCATCTTCTCATTCATTTTTTCATCAGTCTGCTCGAGCATTGCAACGCGCATTTAAAATTTCCCGAGCAACAGCTCGTGCTATTATTGCTGCTTGTCCTGATTGTGCACGCTTGACCCCTTTACAGGAAATGGGTACTAACCCGAGGGGATTACAACCAAGACAGATATGGCAGTCAGATGTAACGGAGTTTGCACCTTTTGGGCACCTCAAGTATTTACATGTTACTGTGGATACCTGTTCAAAGGCTTTATGGGCCACCCCAGCCACTTCTGCAAATGCCAAGTCAGCCTGTAAACATTGGACTCAGGCAATTGCTGTTTTAGGAAAGCCTGACATCATAAAGACGGATAATGCACCTGCGTATAAGAGTAACACCTGTGCAACCTTTTTCCAGCAATGGGGAATAATCCATCAGACGGGTATCCCTTATAATTCTGGTGGTCAGGCCATTATCGAGCGTCACCATAAAAATTTAAAACAATTACTGTTTGCTTTGAAAAAAGAGGGGGAGAAGAGTCCCTACGAGTTAATCAGTAAAGCATGTTATGTTTTAAATTGGCTTAACCCTCGAAATGATGATAGTATACCTATTTTCACCCATTTTTCTAAAAACCCAGCTGATCTTTCAGGAAAGAAGGTGCAGGTAGAAGTTTTCTGGCCGCAGAAACAGATCTGGGAAGGTCCAGTCGAGTTAATTACGTGGGGACGGGGTTATGCTTGTGTACTTGCAGGAGATGGAGCGACCTGGGTACCAGCCAAGTGGGTACGACCGTGGTTGCGGAACAGACAGGAACAATCAATGGACCAGGATGTCAGAATGGACCAGGTTCAGCTGTTTGGTAATCATCTTGATAACAGTGACAGGAATAGTGCAGGGGAAATGGCAGACAGAAATTCAGCAGAGGGAGAACATTTGGGTCACCATAGCTAATCAGACAGGCCAAAGTGCCTTCTGTCTTAGCTTGGAACGTCCAGGAGACCCTTTTCGTACTTGTTTGATAGGTGTCCCTGTTTGGCAACCTCAAGAATTCAATGGGTACGTAGCTAATTTTGCTGTGCTTAATGATACTCTATTAAATACTACTATGTGCTCTTACCGATCAAAGCGAACGGCAGAACAGTTAGACGGGTGCTGGCAATGTGAAATCATTAAAAGTCTGAATGGCACTCTGACTTCCCCGCCGGAGGAATTAGACTTGTTGGGAAGTTTGAATGCCACAAATGCCACCCGAAACGGTGGATGGGTTAGTTTTGAACTGCATAGCAAAGGTGCACTTGAAGAAAGTACATCGCAATGGGCAACAGTTAACTCGGGGCTGAAAATTAATGATGTTTATCTTCACACATATACCCAATGTAAATTAACGAGCTTCTCTGCAAAACGGCTACCACCAGGAGTGTTTTTAATATGCGGAGACCGGGCATGGAACGGAGTACCGTCCAGTCCACAAGGAGGTCCGTGTTATCTGGGGAGACTGAGTTTGTTTCACCCTAATATATCTCAAGTGATGACCTTTGTATCCAAAAGGAAGAAACGATCGATACATGAGTTAGATTGTACAAAAGTTGGGGATCCAAGATTTTGGTCAAGGGTCAAAACTATCTTCGTGTCCCTGCTTATCCCAGGGAGCACTGCCGCACGAGCAATGACTTCCTTGAAACAGCTAGCATGCTGGACAAGGAATGAATTAAATTTAACATCAGACATTTTAGATCAGCTATCGCAAGATGTAGCTAGTGTAAATCATGTAGTATTGCAGAATAGAGCCGCAGTAGATTTTCTGCTTTTAGCACATGGGCATGGGTGTGAGGATTTTGAAGGTATGTGTTGTTTAAACTTATCTGATCATTCAGAGTCTATCCATAAAAAGATTGCACTCTTGAAAGAAGGGCTGCACAAGTTGAAGGAAGAAAGTTGGGGATTAGAAGATTGGCTCAGATCGTTAGGCTTAGGACCATGGGTTACAGAAATGTTGTACCACTTGTGCGTGATCGGGATGGTTATACTCGTGCTTGTGATTATGTTACCTTGCTTTTGCCAATACTTGCAACGCTTGATGCATAATACCGCTAATTCTGTTTTTGAAAAAAGAGGGGGAAATGTTGGGGCCTTAGCACTTTTACAGGAATACGAGGAGCTGAAGTGATGAGAACTGAGGAGCTGAAGTGATGAGAACCGAGGAGCTGAGGCGGTGAGAACCGGGAACTGAAGCGATGGGAACCAAGGCCACCCGGAGAAGATAACGCTCGTTAGCAACTTTTTAATGAACTAGGCCGGCCATAGCCAGATAAGCATCCGGGAGGACCAGCAATAGAGCATCGGAAAGGAATGTCAGCCAGCTGCAAGCTAGTTATGCATGGACACTATAGCTTAACCAATGAGAATGCTGTTGCTTAGCGCGTGTGTACGCTTACAGGTGATAGAATTGTATAAAGCTACACCGTAGAGAATAGTAAACGAATTGAACCTGCTTCACATTGAAGTGTCGTTCATTCCGTCTCGCGGGGTGGGCCTCGGCATACCACTTTTTTTTTTTCTTGTTCTCCCAGGACAGTGCACTATACCCTGAGATAGCAAATGTCCAACAGCAGCTCCCTCAACGAGTTCCTCCTCCTGCCATTCTCAGACACACGGGAGCTGCAGCTCTTGCACTTCTCGCTCTTCCTGGCCATCTACCTGGCTGCCCTCCTGGCCAACGGCCTCATCATCACAGCCGTAGCCTGCGACCACCACCTCCACACCCCCATGTACTTCTTCCTCCTCAACCTCTCCCTCCTTGACCTTGGCTGCATCTCCACCACTGTCCCCAAATCCATGGCCAATTCCCTGTGGGACACCAGGGCCATTTCCTACTTAGGATGTGCTGCACAGGTCTTTATGTTTCTTATCTTCATAGTAGGAGAGTATTTCCTCCTCACAGTCATGGCCTATGACCGCTATGTTGCCATCTGCAGACCCCTGTATTATGGGACCCTTATGGACAGCAGAGCTTGTGTCAAAATGGCAGCAGCTGCCTGGAGTAGCAGTTTTGTCAATGCTCTCCTGCACATTGGGAACACATTTTCCTTACCCCTCTGCCAAGGCAATGTGGTGAAGCAGTTCTTCTGTGAGATCCCCCAGATCCTCAGGCTCTCCTGCTCTAATTCCTACCTCAGGGAAGTTGGAGTCCTTGTGATTGCTTTTTGTGTACACTCTGGGTGTTTCATTTTCATTGTGGTGTCCTACGTGCAGATCTTCAGAGCAGTGCTGAGGATCCCCTCTGAGCAGGGCCAGCACAAAGCCTTTTCCATGTGCCTCCCGCACCTGATTGTGGTCTCCCTGTTCATCAGCACAGCCATGTTTGCCTACCTGAAGCCCCCCTCCATCTCCTCCCCAGCTCTGGATCTGGCACTGGCTGTTCTGTATGCGGTGGTGCCTCCAACAGTGAACCCCCTCATCTACAGCATGAGGAACAAGGAGCTCAAGGATGCCCTGAGGAAAGTAATTTCATGGACATTATTCAGAAATGGTAATATCGGTGTTCATCTCAACATGTGAATCCTACTGTATCCTGTACCATGATTGAGCAATAGTTCTTTATGTTTATTAGATTTACTATTACTAGCATTTGTTAACATGCTGCTACACAAATGGTTGGATTTGTTCCTCCTTGAATTAGACTACTTTGTCTCATATGGTTTCCAAATAAATTGATGTCTAAGTCTGGGTCATAACTGATCTCCTCACTCTGTCATTAAAAGCAGAAAGTTCCACCCAGTGCAGTGCCTGAGGGCTGCTCTTTAGAGGAAGCTGCTTTTAAGAATAGGCTCAAGCAATTGTACCCCAAAGGCCTTGCTTCACAGGATTCTCCATGTGTTCAGGAGAAAATAGCTCAGAAATGTGTAATGAGCTCTGCATTTAGGACTCACTCATTGGTGACCAGTGACTGTGGAAGGGATGAACCTTTCTGGAAAGGTGAAGAAGCAACTCATCAGAGATGTTGTCTCTAAGCATGTGGAGGAAAGGACGGGTGTCAGCAGTGGTCAGCATGAATTCACCGAGGGGAAATCAAGCTGAATCAATTCGAGAGTCTTCTAGGATGGAAGGACTGGCTGGGGAGATGAGGGTAGATTGGTGCATGTTGTGTGCCTTGACTTCAGCAAAGTCTTGAACACTGTCTCCCATCATGGGCAAGGTCAAGAAGTGTGCGTTTAGATGAGTGGACAGCAGCTGAGGGGCAGAGCTCAATGGGTTGTGATCAGTGGTGCAGAGTCTAGCTGGAGGCCTGTAGCTCTTGGTGTTCCCCAGATGTCAACATTGGGTTAAGTCTTGTCCAGCTACTTGATTAATGACCTGGATGAAGGGGATGAGTGCACACTTAGCAAGTGTCCTTAGGGTCCCAAACTGGGAGCAGTGTCTGATACCCCACACCTCCGTGCAGCCATTCCAAGGGAAACGAACAGGCTGGAGAGCTGGGCCTCATGAAGTTCAGGGTCCTACACCTAGGGAAGAATTACTGAATGCACTGGTACAGACTGCCTGTGCCTCGTCCTTATAGTGACTGGTACTTGTGTAGGAGGAAAAAGCATCCAGGGTCACCTGAGATGGCCAAGGAAATCCACAGTGCCCTGGCACAGTTGTGGGTGACCATGGACAAATGTCACAAACATGCAGGACCAGATGCAGCTCTGCAGAGAGGGACCTGGGTGTCATGATGGATGACAAGTTGACCATGAGGCAGCAGTGTGCCCTCATGGCCAAGAAGGCCAATGGGATCCTGGGGTACATTAAGAAGAATGTCTCCAGCAGGTCGAGGGAGGTGATCCTGCCCCTCTACTCAGCCCTGGGGAGGCCATATCTGGAGTATTGTGTCCAGTTCTGGGCTCCACAGGACAAGAGGGATGTGGAGCTGCTGGAGAGAGTCCAGCGCCCTGCCACAAGGATGATCAGGGGCTTGGAACATCTGCCCTACGAGGAGAGGCTGAGGGAGCTGGGCCTGTTCAGCCTGGAGAAGAGAAGGATGAGAGGGGACCTGAGCAGTGTCCCCTCTCATGAAGTGAGAGTGTGAAGAGGATGGTGCTGGTCTCTTTTCACTGGTGGCCACCAACAGAAATAGAGGTAATGGTCACAAACTGAAGCACCAGAAGTTCTACATGAACTTTAGGAATTTTTTTTTAACAGTGAGGGTGACAGAGTGCTGGAACAGGCTGCCCAGAGAGGCTGTAGAGTCTCCTTCTCTGGAGATCTTCAAACCCGCTTGGACGCAGTCCTGTGCCACGTGCTCTAGGTGACCCTGTGCAGGGGGGTTGGACTAGATGACCTCCAGAGGTCCCTTCCAACCTTAAGCATTCTATGATTCTATGATTCTTTGTCCCCCTTCACTTTGAGGTATTCAGGTTCAGGACTGCTAGGCAGGGACTCCCATATAGCCTTCATTTTTCTTTTGCATTACCTTTTATGATACACAAGCCTGTGGTGCCTGCTCACCACAACTGGGCCTGCTGCACACAGGGCTGCGTTAGGAAGTGCCTGGACACTCAGCTGAGAGCAGTTCTAAGCCCCCATGACTCAGCCCTGTTGTGGCCACCTGTGGAATTGTGTGTCCCACTGTGGTACACCCAGTGCTGCAGCAATGAGGAGGAACAGGACAGGCTCCAGAGGGGGTCTGCAGAGATGGGGTTGGAGACCTAAAGCGCATGGCCTGTGTGGAGAAGCTGAGGGACATGGGTTTCTTCAGCCTGGTGAGGTGTTACAGCTAAGGCGAATATAACACTGGCCAGTGACTGCTAGAAGGGTGGTTTCAGAGATGATGGAGCCTATTCTGGCAATGGGAAAGAGCATGAGAAGTTGAAAGAGCCACCAACAGCAGCTTGAAATGTGCAGACTGCACTTCAGGAAAACAAGAAATTTCACTTCAAGGGTAGTTCACTTCAAGGGCGTAAGAGATCATGCAGAAGGTATCTAGGATCATCCCATGCCTCTGTTTCAAAGAACAGTGAACAAGACCTAGAGACATCATTTGAGATGGAGAGATCGTGGGCTGAGAGCAAGGTGGGAAGCAGTTTGGATGTCTACAGGCTGCAGGCAAACAGGCACAGAAATAGCAAAGTATATCAGAGCCGGAGCGGGAGATGGCCAAGGTTCATTGCCATGGCCAAAAGCCTCCAAAAGAACTAGGTCTATGTCACCTTTGCTATGGCTGGTGTCTCTGATATTGAGGATTGGGAGAGGAAACTTCTTGCTCATGGCCACAGGGTCTCCCTGCCTGCTTTCCCCCAGGGACACAAGGTGTGCTGCCCTTGGCCTTGAACACCCCCACTCACGCACTGACCCAGCAGGAGACCCGAGCAAAGCATGGTGGAAAGGACCCCCCTACTCAGAGTCTGGACACCTGTGTTTGGCCAAGGTACTTGAAAAACACGTGAAGTGTTAACCTGGCATCAGAGCAACCTGCACTTTGTCTATGCTTATCTGCAATCAGGGCCTCCAACTTTCTGCTCTACTCAGCCCCTGGGGAGACTTTGCTGCTAATGGTCCTCAAGAGGACCAATTAACTCTCCAAGAAAGTTGGGCATTTGCTTCTGACTGTAACTGCTGGAGAGATTTCCTCAATCTCCTCCTTGAGGTTCTCAACCTCCTGGAGGTTCATAGACTCAGCACCAAATACTCCCACGGCTCATTAAAATAAAAAATTATATATCTAAGGATATGTCATATTTTTCTTCAATCTTCAATTCTTGTGTGGCTAATTGGAAAGCAATGTATTGAAATGAGGCAGATTTCAATGAGCACCTGAAAAAGAAGGATGGCTGCTTTTCAGCTTTCTTTTTTCATTCTGTTTTCAGAAGAAATCTGACCACATTCTCCAGTTCCTACAGTGTCTCCCAATGAAGCCTGCACATGTGAGAAAAGCAAAGTTTTTGAGAGGAGACCTGTATGGACAACCTTCCTGTTCACATCCCCAGCCCTGACATTTCTCTCCTCAGCCACTGGGGACTTGGATAGCTCTGGTTCAAATCTAACCTTTTTCTGCTCCAGGCTGTAGCTGAATGTTACAGCTGTTGCAGTTCATCCAGGCTCCTATGAGTTAAAAAATCTAGTCACCTGTATGACAAGCATAAGATTCATCCTCTGTCCTAAGAAACAGAATGCAATCCTGATCACTATGTTGCGTCCAAATTGCCTCCAAGGAGGTTCCCAGTCTACAAGGAATAAGCTTCCCTGAGATGTTTTTGACAGATAGATTGAACAGCCTGCATAGAAAACTCTGAAACAGCTAGCTGAAGAAGTAACTACACTCCTGAAAGGCAAGGCAAGATTGAAATTCTCCACTTGCTCAAAGGAGTAACTGGAGAGTTGAGAGGTATCTGAACAATAAAGAGAAATCATAGAATGATTATAGTTGGAAAACACCTTCAAGATCATTGAGTCCAATCGTAAAACCTTCAACACCATACCTGTTAAACCATGTCTCTAAGTGCCTCATCTACACATTTCTTAAATACTGCCCCACCACTTCTTCAGGCAGCCTGTTCCAATGCTTGATTACTCTTTCTGTGTAGAATTTTCTCCTAAAACGTATCCTGAACTTCCCCTGGCACAACTTGAGGCCTTCTCCTCCTGTCCTATTTTCATATATTGGAGAAGAGATCAACCCTGCCTCACTACAACCTCCTTTAAGGCAGATGTAAAGAGTGATAAGGTCACCCCTGAACTTCCTCTTCTCTACACTAAATAACTCCAAGTCCCTCAACCGCTCCTCATAAGGTCTGTGCTCCAGTCCCTTTACCAGCTTTGTTCCTCTTCTTTGGACTCGCTCCAGCACCTCCATGTCTTTCTTGTAGTGAGGGGCCCCAAACAGAACACAGGATTCGAGGTGCGGCCTCACCAGTGCTGAGTACAGGGGGATGATCGCTTCCCTGGTCCTGCTAGCTACACTGTTCCTGATACAAGCCAGAATGCCTTTGGCCTTCTTGACCATCTGGGCCCACTGCTGGCTCATGGTCAGATGGCTGTCGACCAACACTCGCAGATCCTTTTCTGCCACGCAGCTCTCCAGCCACTCAGCCTCAAGCCTGTAGCTGCATGGGGTTCTTGAGAGTGAGGTGCAGGATCCAGCACTTGGCCTTGTTGAAACTCATACAGTTGGCCTCAGTCTATTAATCCAGACTGTCCAGATCATCCCCTAGAGCCTTCCTGCCCTCAAGCTGATCAAATGTTCCTTTGAGCTTGATGTTGTCTGCAAACTTGCTGAAGGTGCACTCAATCCCCTTATCCCTTATTCAGATCATTGACAAAGATATTAAAGATGTCTCGACCCAACACTGACCCTGGGGGAACACCACTCGTGACCAGTCACCAGCTGGATTTCACACCATTCACCACCACTCTCTGGGCCTGGCCATCTTCTCCATTTTTCTCCTAGCAAAGAGTACACCTGTCTAAGCCCTGAGCTGCCAGCTTCTCCAGCAGAATGCAGTGGAAGACTGTGTCAAGAACCTTCCCAAAGTCTACTGAGACCATGTCCACAGCCTTTCCCTCATCCATTAGGCAGGTCACCTGGTCTGAGGAGATCAAGCTGGTCAGGCAGGACCTGCTTTTCATGAACCCATATTGTTCCAGCCTGATTCCCTGCTTATCAAGCACATGCTGTATGATCGCCCTCAATATGATCTGCTCCATAACTTTTCCCAATACCGAGATCATGCTGACAGGCCTGTAGTTTCCCTGGATCCTCCATCTTGCCAACATTGGCAAGTCTCTAGCCATCTGGGACATCCCCTGTTGACCAGGACTGCTGATAGATGATGGAGAGTGGCTTGATGAGCACTTCCACCAGCTCCCTCAGAACCTTTGGGTGGATGCCACCTGGACCCATAGACGGACGTGTGAGTGTCCAAGTGGAGTACTGTGGAAACTGACTGTTTCCTCCTGATTTATGGGGGAGTTGTTCTGCTCTGCACAGGTGTCTTCTAGCTCAAGGGGCAAGCACCTTGAGGAGAACTGATCTTGTTGTTAAATACTGAGATAAACTAGGCGTTAAGTTCCTCAGACTTAGCCTCATCCTTTGTGATCCCCATCCTCATCCCTTTTTCATGCAATTGTCAGGGATTGTAGTGAGTCTGTGAAATCCCTGGCTCCCTTAGCAGAGAACGTTAACCTTGAAAAGATTAGAGTGTATCTATGAGATAGGGAGTTCACATGGAGACAGCAGAATGTTATTAACAAGTGTAAGGAGGTTTTGGCCACTGAGCAGAAACTGACCAAGCTAAGAATCGTCCAGTCATAACTCTGTCACTAGCTACTGTCCTTTGTAGTCCTCAGCTATTCAGCCAAGCTGGTCTTCTTCCCCTCCGACTCATCTTACAGCTCACAGGGATGGCCTGTTCCTGCATCTTCTACATTTCCTTTTTGAGAAAAGTCCAGCTTTCCTGGACTCCTTTGCTCTTCAGGACCATCCCTGCTGCTGCTCCTGGCAGCGTCAGCACAGAGCCAGCCCTGCAGAGAGCAGGGGCCTCCCGGCAGCGTCCCCACAATGGCCTCCGTGTCCCTGCCCGCTGCTGAGACACCCCTGGCCTCACAGGCAGCACCTGCTGCTGCCCCGGCAGCTCCGCGCACACAAGGGACCTCCCCGCGGGTCTGCACCAGACCCCGCTGCCGGCCGCGCTGCTGCTGGGACAGGAGCGGCCTCAGAGCCCATCCCCAGCCATGGGCCAGCGCTGGCCTCGCAGCTGCTCTGCCAGCAGGGACCTCCCAAGGAACTGCCCAGCCAGGCGCCTCTTGCTGGCCTGCCCGGGACTCAGCAAAGAGCAGAGCTCACGGTCACCCTCACAGACATGGATGGACGTGCTAATGCCTGGTGCTGTCCAGTCAGGAGCACAGACAATGTGACCCCCCCTCCCAAGCAGTAGCAGTGCCATGTGCCTGCTGCTGGCCTCCCAGGTGCTTACGAACACTGACTTGACCATCATCTGACTAGATGATCTCCAAACATCCCTTGCAACCAGAGAAAGGTGCCTTCTCTCACTCAAGCCCCTTTGAAGCTTGCTTATGAGCCAGCAATGCCCCTTGCTGCCAAGACCAGTGGTCTTCTAGGGTGCAGTAGGAAGACTGTAGGCAGGAGGACAAGGGAAGTGATCCTGCCTCTCTACTAAGTCCTGGGGAGGCCACCCCTTGAGTCCTGTGTCCAGCGCTGGGGTCCGCAGTACAAGAGGGACATGAAGCTACTGGAGAGAGCCCAGTATATGTCTATCTATGTCTAAAGTTGATCAGCGAGCTGGAGCATCTCTCCTATGAGGAGAAGGTGAGAGAACTGAGCCTGTTTTAGCTTGGAGAAGAGAAGACTGAGGGGGGGATCTTATCAGGGTATGCAAATACCTGAAGGGAGGATGCCAAGAGCAGAAGAGGATGGCCCAGACTCTTTTCAGTGGTGACTAGTGATGGAACAAGAGGCAACAGACAAAAATTGAAGCACAGGAAGTTCTGCCTGAATTTGAGGAAAAGCATCTTGACTGTAAAGGTGAGAGAGCACTGGCATGGGTTGCCCAGAAAGGTTGTGGAGTCTCCTTCTCTACAGATATTCCAGACCTGCCTGGACAGGATCCTGTGCATCATGCTGTAGGTGACACTGCTTGATCAAGGGGTTTGAACTAGATCATCCCCAAAGCTCCTTCCAACCTCAACCATTCTGTGATTCTATAAATGGTCTCCACTGGAATAGATCAGCTTTTTGAGCTGTAGGGATCTGCCTGTCCCTCAGCTTTATTGTGAGTGCTGCTCTAGTAGGATAGAAGGCATCCAGGGTCATTAGAGATGACCACGGAAATTCCTGACCTGGCCTCCCACTGAAGCTCTATCTCCAGTGATTCCATTAGGACCTTTAGGCCAGGAGCTTGCAAGCAGACCATGTGCATGCTTAGCCTGATAAGGGGGAATCCCACCTGCCGTGTATTTGTGGAGTTAATGAGTTAGCTGAATCCTTCTCCAAACCTCGCAGTTCTGAACAGACATGTGGAGCCCCAATAAGCCATCTGAATAAGTCATCTAAATCATATATGCACCATGTATCAACAAGCTCCCTTTTTATCCTTGTCTGGGTGTCCTGCCTAGTTAAGAGATGTGAATCAGGACTTCCTGTGGGACATTTCTAACTTTGGTAGATAATCATTACCTGATGAAATAAACTGCAATGTTGGAATCTGTATCCCTCTACTCTTTAGAGAAGGAAAACAGGTTACTCTACTTGATGGAACATATCCCAGAGGGAGGAATCCCAAGGGACAGAGTAATTCATGAATTCAGCTGGGCCACAGCTCGTGGCAGCCTGTCAGCACTGCCCAGAGACAGCCAAGTGCAGGAGCAGCTCCTGTGCCAAGAGCAGCAGGGCTGCGGGCACTGCCTGCTGCTGCAGACAGCAGAGGAGAGAGGACAGAGAGGTGAAAGGCAGCGTGGAGTGGGAGGACAGAGGAGAGCTCATGGTGGGAGTAATCTGTGACACGGTAAGTCACCGGCTGCAGGGTAATGCTGCTGAGGTTTCTGGAGGGGTCTGCAGCACCCCTCCAGCTGATGACTTTTTTTTTTTTTTTTGAGGATTCTTCTCCCTGCTTCTACTTTGCATACAAGGAGATGCTTCAGAACAGAAATTCCCTGTCCCAACATCACAAGGTCAGGGCATCATGGCTGCTTCTTCTGGAGCTGGTGCAGGACAGTGAAGGCAATGTGGGCACACAGGTTCTTCAGAGCACTGTTCTTCAGAGCAGTGTCCATGCGCCCCAGGGTGCTGTGTGCCCGGGGCAGTGATTCTGTGAGGATCAGCACTCAGCCTGCCAGGGCGCTGCAGGGAGAAGCTCTGGGTGGGAGGAGAGATCCCCCCGGACAGGTTCATTCTCCTGCTGAGAGGCTGCTGTGTGGGGTCAGGGCTGCTCACAGCTCAGCCTCACCCACACCACATATCTGGAAGGGGCTTTTCAAGAGGACACTCTTGGGAAGCTTCTATGAAAGGGAAGGGAATTCCCAGAGGCTAGGATTTTGTTTTGTATCCTTGACAAGGCAGCAAATGAATGGGACATTTTAGCTTTAGATGCCTGAAGGAGAGTTCTGCAGTGCTGCTCTGAGGGATCAATAGGTCTGTGAGGACCCCAGAATATTCCTTCAACTGCCTTTTCACCTGTGGGCAGCAGCAATATCCCCTTTGCAGCTCTCCTCATTCTCATTGTGATTAGTCTCACTCTGCTCTCAAGGGGAAGGGCTCCAGGGCATTTCTGACCTCCTCTGCAGTCAGATTTCCAGAACAGCAGAGCTGCCTCTCTCCTGCCATGTGCCCATTTCCCATTGCAAGGCACAGGGTCTGAGAACCACTGTCCTGGGAGTCCACACTGTCTAGGAGGTGCAACCTGGGCACGGTGCTGCTCTGTCTCTCTGTCCTCCCTTGGCAGCAGTCACAGTGTTTCTCCTCGTTTCCTGCCTCTCCTTTCTGCTCTTGTCCTGGCAGTCAGCTGGGGCTTCAGCTACAAATTCAGATACTCACCCTGAGGTCCTGCCATGGAGGTGTCTGAAGAGGGGCAATGTGCCCAGGGTGCTGGGCAGAGTCATTGGAGGGGCTGCAAAGGGGTTGACTCTCCCTTTAGGAGACCCTGTGACTGTCAGGACACGTGACTGTCTCTGTTGTCCTGCTGGGGTTGTGAGGTGCCCTCCAGGGCAGGATTCAGTGCACAGAGTCCTTGCCATGTCAGGAGCCGTGTTCTGTTCTCTCCATCACGTATCCACCTTGAACTTAGAGGGAGAGCAGAGTGAAATGAGTGCTTTGAAATCAGCCTTCTATGATCTCAACAGAGTCCAGGTTTGTCTGCTGGAACAAGGCAGATGGACTCGACAGCACTCCACACTGTTCCCTAAGCAGCAGAGAGCCCATTTCCTACTCCAGCCTGCTTAATGTTCACATTTTCAGAAATAGAGACATCTGTCTTTATTTGCATGTCAATAAAGACATGCAAAGAACCTGACCAGTTATGGTGACAGAATCTAAAAATTTCCAAAATAAGTAATTTTAAAACAAAATGCTAAAACCCCCTTCGGCACCCCAAAATCCTTGGAAGTGTTTGTGGGAAAATGAAAAGACCCTTTATATTAAAGGTGGATATCCTGTGACATCAACTCCGAAAAGGAGAGATATCAAGAACCAGTCCTCTATACACATTGATGTAGAATAACTCAGGCTCTGACTCCTCCCAGAACACGCAGCTGGAGCAGAGACTGAGGAGCTGACTGAAAGTGACGGTGAGAAGAAGAAATGACTGGGAGTTGGGACAGGGTCGAGAAGCATTTCTATGAAAAATGGAAAGTTTATTTCAGAGAAAATTCTTCTAAGCTATTATTGCCTTTTTTTCCCTACACAGTTTTCCTGAGCCCAATAGAACAGATGTCCAACAGCAGCTCCTTCAGCGAGTTCCTGCTCCTGCTGTTCTCAGACAGGCGGGAGCTGCAGCTCTTGCACTTCTCGCTCTTCCTGGCCATCTACGGGGCTGCCCTCCTGGCCAACGGCCTCATCATCACAGCCGTAGCCTGCGACCACCGCCTCCACACCCCCATGTACTTCTTCCTCCTCAACCTCTCCCTCCTCGACCTTGGATCCATCTCCACCACTCTCCCCAAATCCTTGGCCAGTTCCCTGTGGGACACCAAGGCCATTTCCTACTTGGGATGTGCAACACAAGTCCTTTTCTTCCTTTTTTTATTTTCAGCAGAGTTTTATCTCCTCACAGTCATGGCCTATGACCGCAACGTTGCCATCTGCAGACCCCTGCATTACGGCACCCTGCTGGGCAGAAGAGCTTGTGTCAGAATGGCAGCAGCTGCCTGGGCCAGTGGCTTTTTCAATGCTCTCCTGCACACTGGGAACACATTTTCCCTACCACTTTGCCAAGGTAATGTGGTGGAGCAGTTCTTCTGTGAGATCCCCCAGATCCTCAAGCTCTCCTGCTCACACTCCTACCTCAGGGAAGTTGGGTTTCTTGGGGTTAGCCTTAGTTTAGCCTTTGGGTGTTTCACTTTCATTGTGGTGTCCTACGTGCAGATCTTCAGAGCTGTGCTGAGAATCCCCTCGGAGCAGGGCCGGCACAAAGCCTTTTCCATGTGCCTCCCACACCTGGCCGTGGTCTCCCTGTTTGTCATTACTATATTGTTTGCCTACCTGAAGTCCCCCTCCATCTCCTCCCCATCTCTGGATCTGGTGCTGGCTGTTCTGTACTCGGTGGTGCCTCCAGCCCTGAACCCCCTCATCTACAGCATGAGGAACAAGGAGCTCAAGGACGCCATTAGGAAAGTGATTTCATGGACCTTTTTAAGCAGTGGTCATTTTTCCACATCTCTCCCCAAATGACTCTTTCTGTATCCCATAACTGGATTGAGCATTGTTTCTTCATGATATTTTTATTATGACTTTTACTAGTGATAATAATTTTTATCATGTTGCTACACAACTACTTGTATTCATTCCCCTTTTTACATTGTCTGCTCTGTCTCACTTGATACCCTAAATTGTGTTGAATGCTGGACAAGGACTGGCTCCCTAACAGTATCTCTGTAATAAAGTAATTTCTATCAGTACAGTGCGTGAAAGCTGGGCTTTTCCTCCAAAGCTGGTGTCAAGAATAGGCCCAAGGACTTGCACCCCTCAAGGGCCTGCTGCACAGGATTCTCCATGGGTTCAGCAACACAGAGCTCAGAATCATGTAATGATCTTTTAGAGACCAAGGGCTGGTTTGGGAATTCACCTATCAGAGTCCTAGGATAGTGGAGATGCTGAATGGGCATGGATTTACACATGCACAGCTCTCCTACGTATTAAGGCACAGTGTCAGATGGCTGTTCTCATGGAGGGGAAGCTGGTCGTGTCAGGAGAGCACAGAGATCCTCCTGGGACAGCATATGCCTGGGATGGACTGTGAGTAGAGCCTCATAAAGGGAGAGGTCCTCGAAGATGGAGTTTCTTAGAGGTAAAGCACTGGGTATTCGCAGGCAAAAGAGGACTCTGCAGTCTTAGGAGAGGCAGTGAGGACTGAACTGTCAGGAAGAAGGGAGAATGGGGAGCCCTCTGGGTCACCATCTATCAAATACCAGGGGCAGGATGTACAGGCACAGCTGGACACAACGAGCACCCTTGGAAATGCTCTGCAGTCCAGGTGCCCTGGACTGTGCAGTCATCTGCAGTCCCCCGGAGGGATTAGAGGTCGTGATACCCATTTGGTTGGGTCTGACTCCTACCCCCGGTCACAGGGGCAGTGAAATGTCACCCTTAGCCACTTTATTCCCCTCTCTCCCCCCTCCATATCCTTCCCAGCTCTGGACCTCTCTGTACTGGCCATTCTGTACTCAGTGGTGCCTCCAGCACTGAACCCCCTTGTCTGCAGCATGAGGAATAAGGAGCTCAAGGAGGCGCTGAGGAAACATCCTCAATGGGTACAATGTCAGTGCCAAAAACTGTCCTGTGTGCAGTCACTTTTCATTCCCATGTACTTGGCATGAAACATGTGCTTTTCATTTATTTCTTTATGAATTTTTACTCTTACCTTCCTGAAAATAATAATAATAAATAATTATTTAAAATACAATACAGCACTACATCAGGAACAAAAGGCTGACTAGGGAAAATACAGGCCTGCTGCTAAATGGGCCAAGAGGCCTGGAGAGAAAGGACACAGAAAAGGCCACCTCTGGCTTTAGTGCTAAGAGTGACCCTCAGGAATCCTAGGCCCTGGAGACCATGGGGAAATGGAGAAAGGAAGAGTTTCCCTTGCTGGAGGAAGATCTGAGTAGCGCTCACTTCAGCAAACCGGACACCCACAAAACCATGGGCTCTGAGGGGACTCTCTTGCACTGTTCAGTGCCCACGGCTGACAGAGCTCCATGAACTGGAGGACATCGAGTCCCTCCAGTCACACTGCTTGTACCTCTGGCCCTTGGCAAGCGACCTTCACACATCAGAGACACTCTGAGCACCGCCTGATAGATGCAAAAAGGGGCTCACATTGGAATACTGCATTTATGGCACTGCATCTCGCACTGCTTTCATGCCTCCTGATGGTTAGCTTGCTTCCCTTTACCCCTTCTCTGTTTGTCACACTGCACCATTGCATGTGTCACGATCACATCTCAAAGTGCACAAGTGGCAGTTTCTCCTCTGGTGTTATTCCTGTGTTTCACACCTCAGACAACTTCACCTGCCACCTGCATGGTCATAGTGACAACTGGGAATAGAAGAAGCTGAGCGCAAGGAAGGACCTTGCTCTACCTTGCTTGGTCTTGTTACAGGCATTGCCTGGTTCAGGCTGGGCTGCTTTTTCTTGGAGAGCAGCAAGAGAAGAGGCATCTTTCCCTTCTTTTAGAAGTCAGCAGGCAATAATTTGCATCCTGCTTGTAACACACACTTGCTACTCAGGGCCATAAGGGCAGGGGGCTTGGGGCATGCCAAGGAGGATTATGAGAAAGAATAGCCGGCACAGCTCAGCACTGGAACTGAGCTCTTTTTCCCTTTGGAGGGTGGTCGGGAGGGGGGATTCGCGGGTGGTGTCACAGTCACCCACGGGATGGAAAGCCATGCTGTCACACACAGCATGTGGACCTTCCTCTACAGTCCTTCGCTCCTGCCTTCCACAGGATGGGGAGGTGTGTGCTGAGAGGGATTTATGGCTGAAAATGAGCCCCGGCAGGATGGTAAGGGTCACAGGGGAAGAGGACTGCTGCTTCCAGGGCTTGTCTGAACCTACAGCAGCTCATGGATGTTACCAAAGCACAGTTGAGCCACAAGACACTGAACAAACTTGGCCTACCATCAGAACAAAACCACAAGGACTGCTCCTGCTCTTTGTCCTTCTTGATACTGGCAAAAGAAAAGACAGTTTTACTTGCCACCAATGCCCACTGAATTTTAAGTGAATAGGCTCTAAGGCAGGACCCGAGGTGACAAGATCCACACCTCCAGGCCATCTGCTGACTGCTATGCTGAGCCCAGAAATCAGGTTTGGACAGAAGAAAGGACAGAAAGCATGGAGCTCTGGAAATTTTCCTTCTTTCTTTCCATCACAGCATCCAGGAAGGAGGAATTTGTGACCCAAGAAACACTGCATGAAAACCAGGACACCCATTTACTCACTACCCTGGAGCAGGCAACTGCTGCCTGAGAGAACTCCAGGTGCAACTTGTGTCCTTTGTACCTCTTCAGAGCTGGCTGGAAACACTTGTGGCCCCCTCCAACTGGTCTTGATTTGAGGGTGACCAAGGGCAGGAAGCAGCACCAGACCAGAAGTACAGCTGCCTTCAGAAATACTGTGGCCTGCAAGACTGAAAATCAGAGGCCAACCTTGCATCCTGGGAGCTGCAATGGGCATATGCAAAGAACATGGTGTTTTGCCAATTGAGCGGGACAGACAGAAAGAACCAGCCACCCCTGGAAAGAATGGTCTTATTTCACTGTTAATATTAAGGCAGTACAGAATGATAAATTTAATAAAATAAGCTTATTACACACTCAGGTTTAGCAACAGACAAAATAGGCAAGGTAATGCACCTAACCATTACTATATGAGAAAGGGAATAGTGGCTAAAAGATATATCACGAATTGCCTAAATATTTCCCTGTCATACAGATCCGCAGTCACTGGGGAGTCCCTGTTGCAGTGAGGATTTAGAGAACCTTACCAGCAACTGGGAGGTCTTACGTGGTGCATCCACCCGTGAGGTCTCCAACATCGCGGCAAGAGTGTCCATCTTTTATAGAGCCAAATCAGCAAATCATGATAACTTGCATTTTGTTTGTGAGTGGTAACATCTGATGTGGCATACTTGCCCTATCATGTGGGATGGGGATCTGGTCAGAGCCCAGGCCTTGGATGGGAGGGCTCCCATCAAGGTCAAAAACAGCCGCATGAAAGCTTAAAAAAGCTACAGTTTAATAAGCCTCCGTGCAAGCTGGCATGAGCAATTCTACAAGCGACTGTTGTGTCCTGCAAAGGCAGTGCCGTATTCATCTCTAAGTCAACACCAACTTGGCCTGTTGTTTTGGGCCTAGCACTTCAGTTCCTCACGTTCCACTCTGTCGTTATACACAAGGTTATATTCGTCCCCACATTGTGGGGCTGCCAAGAGATATCCTTGGTAGTGGGAAGCAGCAGGAAAAGAGGAAACAGGACCAAAATACAGCTTGGGAAGCTCGGATTGGGCAATAGGATGAAGAAATATCACTTGAAGGGTGGAGCAGTGGTTGTACAGGGCACCCAGAGCGAGTCTTTCACCACCCATGGCTTTGTGTTTCAAGAAACAGCCAATGAGGATGGAAAAGCTCTCAATGAAGGGAGGAAGAACCTCTTGTGAGAACTTGCTGGGGAAGCAGATTGGGTGTCTACAGTCTGCAGGGACATAGGAGCAGGTCTAGGATGACCTGTGGTAGAGACGGCCAAGGGCGCTGCCAAGGCCCCGACAGAATGGAGGTCTTTATCTTCTTGACTATGGCTGTTCCATCCGTCACTGAGGCCTACCCCGAATCATCAGGACTTGTTTACCGGCTTCATCCTTCTGGGGACCCTGGGAGGTGTCGTGTGTTTGTCCTGCACTCAGCACTGCACACTCTTACCCAAACACTGATGTCAGGGAGGATGTGGGCAACACATGGAGGAAAAGATCTCCCTTCCCAGGGTTTCTCTTCCTGTGCTTCGCCAATGTATGTTGACAAAACACATCAAGGGTGTATTCGGCATCAGAGCCACCTGAGTATTTCCTCTACCTAACTATTACCAGTGATTATATTTTTTGGCTTTAATCAGCCCCTGGTGAGTTGTTGTAGTTAATGGCCTCAGTGGGATCCATTAATGCTCTACAAAACTTCAGGGTTTCCTTCTGACTTTGATTTCTTCACTGATTTATTCAATCTCCTTTCAATAGCTGCAATTCATGGACTCAGCTCCAAGTACTGCATGGAGCTCATTAAAAAGCAAAAAGACCTGATAAAGCAGGACTCTCCCTGCTATTTCCTTCAAGTGTCCATGACTAATTGGGAAGGTTTGGGGCGTGTAACTGAAAGATGAAGACAACAATAATATATATATATATTATATAAGTATTTCATCTTTTTAAAGTTTTCTATTATTATTCTAAAGAATAGGTGATAGCACGCCATCCAGTTTGCAGCCATCCAGAGTGACTCCTAATGAAGTCAGCACATGTAGGAAAAGCATTGTCCCAGAGATCAGGCACTGCATGCACAATCTTCCTCTCCATCTCACCATCCCTGCCATTTCTCTCATCAGCCTCTCGGGAATTTAAATCACTCATGTTGAAAGCTAGCCTTAGTCCACCTAAGTCTGCATTGAATGTTATAGCTCACCGGCACCAATTCTCACCTGCTTTACTTAGACAACTGGCTGCCAACAGGCACAGGGGGATCTTCTTTTAGTTACAATGAAACAAAAAAAAAAATAAAGCAGAGTATAGTTTCATGGAAAATAATGACGCTCTTTGAATGTATGCTAAGTCCATACAACCTGTACATACAGTTAGGATTTGGCTAATGGGACAGACTGCAGAAAGACAGAGCAAGCTTTAACCTCCCCAAAGGGCAAACCAGCCACTGGGGCTCTGAGTGAACAGACTATCGGGAGGAGTCACAGTGTGTCCAGATAGTGCCCTAAAGGGGATGTTAGAAATTGTCACTTTAAACAGGACATGTGGGAATGGGAGACTTCCGTAAACGCACAGGAGACAGGGGAGAGAATAGGCCAAGACTCCCAGCATGCAGAGCTGGGCTCACAGCATCACTGATGAGCTGCCACAGACTGAATAAGCAATGCAAAGAAGTCCTTCCTTTGGCAGTGACTTGGAAAGCCACATCTCTGGCAGGGTTCCAGGGAGATGGGGTTTCTCTACTGTCAGAAGATCCTGCTGATGGAAACTGCTGATGGAGTCAAATGAGGTGGGCACTGATGAGTGAGGTGGGGACTGCCGGATGAACACTCGCAGCCTGGACCTCAGTTCTTGTTCCCGGTGATCCTGCTGCTCTCCATCAAGGCTCGAAGCTTGGGAGCTCCTTCCCGAGGTGTCACAGGGGCGGGCAGTGTCTGAGTGTGACAGGTGTCTGAGAGGGCAGAAGGACAGAATCCAGGGCAGGTTTCCCTGGCACTGGCAGCCCCTCTTCTCCCCCACGCCGGGGTGGGCAGTGCTGGCTGAGCCCAACACAGCAGCTCACACAGCCCCCCAGGCCCCCACACCAGCACCCCCAGCACCCGCAGCCCCGAGCTGGGCTCCCCTCCCTGCCCCGGCCCCGCACAGCCCCCAGCACAGCCAGGAGCCCCGCAGGGCCTCACAGCCAATGGCTGCGCTGGGCACGAGGAGGTCACTGCTGCCGCAGCCCCTGATAGGCCAGCTGCAGGGAGAGGGCGTGGCTGCTGCTTGGGAGGTCCCCGCTGCGGGCAGAGCTGATTGGGCAGCAGCAGGGCTGGCTCTGCCTGGTGACTGTGAGGTCACCGCTCCCGCAGCGCCTCATTGGGCAGCAGCCGGGCCCTGCGGGGCTCTGCGCTGCTGAGATCATCTCCGCGGAGCAGCTGCTGAGCCCGGGCTGGGCTCCTGGCGGGGAAGGGCTGGGGAGGCCATTGCTGCCCTGGAGGGCAGGGCCAGAGAGCTGGGCGGGACGGCGCTGTGACGTCATGTCTTTGGGAGTGCCTGATTGGCCGGCAGCAGGCAGGCAGGCGTGGGCGGTGGGTGGGGGGTCTCTGTGGTGAGAGGAGCTGAGAGGGCAGCAGTGGTTCCTGTGTGGGGAAGGGGTTGGAGGAAGCTGCTGTCTCTGAAGGCCACAGGCAGCAGCAGGGATGTGGTGGGTTTGCACCTGTGAGGTCACCTCCATGTGAGCAGCTGGGTTTGGGGTTTAGGCTTTAGGATTGTGATCAGTGGCTCAGAGCCTAGTTGGAGACCTGCAACTATGGGTATCAGGAGTCAGTCAAAACCTGTTCAGTTTATTAATCAGTGACCTGAAGGGGCAGAGTGCAACCTCAGCGAGTTTGCTGAGGATAGAAAAGTGGGAGGAATGGCTGATAGCCCGGAGGTCTGTGCAGGCTTTAGGAGGGACCTGGACAGCCTGGAGAGTTGGGGGCAGAGGAACCTCATGAAGTTCAACACGGGCAAGTGCAGGGTCTTGCAGCTAGGAAGGAATAACCCCATGCACCAGGACAGGCTGGGGGTTGACCTGTTGGAGAGCAGCTCCACAAAAAGGGACCTGGGAATCGTGTTTGGCAACAAATTGAGCATGAGCCAACAGTGTGCCCTTGTGGCCACTGATCCTGGTGGCTGAGGTCCGACTGTACTCAGAGTGCCCCCACAATATTGCAATGGCAGGAGATGTCTTTGGGTGGCCACTAGCTCCAGGCTGTGGTGTTTCACTGTGGTTGCAGGAATCACCCTCCACTGCCCCTTCCCTGGGCCTCCTGGGTCCCCACTGCCCCTCTGGGGATTGCAGAGCCCTCCTTTCCCCATGTGCACCTGGGTTTAGTGCTCTACCTTCTGGTCCCTGCACTGTGAGTCATCCCTGTTTTGTTAAAGCTGCACTCAGTGCCCACTCCCAGGCAAACCCTGTGCCTGGAGATCCCCTGGGGGTTCTCTCATCAGCACAGTCACGTGTGGGGCAGCCTGGCACAGGCAATGCAGAGACCATTGCCTGTCTGCAGTGGTCACTGAGAGATGAACCCTAGATTGAGGCTAACAGATCACCCTGGAATGCTGAGGTCATCCCCTGGATCTCATGGAGTTCACAAGCAGAAGAGCAGGCCCCTTTGTGGTTGCACACCCTTGGGCATATTTTTTGATTCCAGTTTCTAAAGAGAGGTCGGATTCAGGACCATCATAGGGCAGATCCCCTTTTATTATGGAAATGTTATTCTGGAATCCAGCTGTGGCTTAAGGAAGCCCAAGGACTGGTCCTGCCTGTTTTTCCAGGTTGAAAGGAAAAACAAGTCTCTCTCTACCAGGTTATGAGCGTTCCTGGGCCGTATGTGCAGAATAAAGCATGGAAGGAGAGCACGGACATGAGGAGGCTGACTCTAAATAGAGAAAGTCCTGCTGCCCTCCTGGAATGTGTCTTCAGGAAAGATGAACTGCCACGGGAAGGCGGCCTCTAGACTTTCCTTCAATTCACTCATGTTTAGTTTTGTGTGTTGGAGCTTTGCATGGAACCATGGAAACCTGTGGTGACTCTTGGTTGCCATTTCTGTCATATTAGAGAGATTTGAGATCACACTCTAACCATAGGCACGAGAGCTGAGATCTCCTAAACAACACTGGACCCCTGGTCTCAGCCCACCTGCCCTTGTCCAGCTGTGACTCTGTACCCCAGAGGTCCCTTGGTGTCAGTGCTGGAAAAGACGCTGCAGAGGGAAACTCTCCTCCCTGCACTGGGCACATCCAAGGGAGCTCAAAGAAGCGGCTCAGAGAATCCCCCCTCTCTGCTAGTGAAGGGGAAAGCCTGGTTTCCTGCTTTATCATGGTCTGTGTTTAAGTGCTAAAGGAGAGATTCCTGTGCAGTCGTGACAAAAACTAGATATATTTATTTTATTATTTATTATTTTAAGATGGATGTAAAAGAGAGAAGTAAAAAAGAAAGAAATGGATAAAATACAGCCTCGATGCCAGGTATCCTGGTGAGTGAATGAAACAGTTGTTACCACTGACCTTGTACCCACTGGATGAGTTTCTTCAGTGCCTCCTTGAGCTCCTTGTTCCTCATGCTGTAGATGAGGGGGTTCACTGCTGGAGACACCACAGAGTACAGAATGGACACAACCATATCTAGAAGTGGGGAGGAGATGGAGGGGGGCTTCAGGTAGGCAAAAAATACAGTAATGACAAACATGGAGACCACGGCCATGTGCGGGAGGCACATGGAAAAGGCTTTGTGCCGGCCCTGCTCTGACGGGATCCTCAGCACAGCTCTGAAGATCTGCACGTAGGACACCACAATGAAAGTAAAACACCCAAAGACTAAACAGGCACTAATCACAATAATCCCAGCTTCCCTGAGGTAGGAGTGTGAGCAGGAGAGCTTGAGGATCTGGGGGATCTCACAGAAGAACTGCTCCACCACATTGCCTTGGCAGAGGGGTAGGGAAAATGTGTTCCCAGTGTGCAGGAGAGCATTGAGGAAACCACTGGCCCAGGCAGCTGCTGCCATTTTGACACAAGCTCTGCTGTCCATGAGGGTCCCATAATGCAGGGGTCTGCAGATGGCAACATAGCGGTCATAGGCCATGACTGTGAGGAGATAATACTCTGCTGATACGAAAAGAAGGAAGAAAAAGGCCTGCTCAGCACATTCCAAGTATGAAATGACCCTGGTGTTCCACAGAGAATTGTGCATGGATTTGGGGACAGTGGTGGAGATGGAGCCCAGGTCAAGGAGGGAGAGGTTGAGGAGGAAGAAGTACATGGGGGAGTGGAGGCGGTGGTCGCAGGCTACGGCTGTGATGATGAAGCCGTTGGCCGGGAGGGCAGCCAGGTAGATGGCCAGGAAGAGCGAAAAGTGCAAGAGTTGCAGCTCCCGTGTGTCTGAGAATGCCAGGAGGAGGAACTCACTGAGGGAGCTGCTGTTGGACATCTGTTCTATTGGGCTCAGGAAAACTGTGTAGGGAAGAAAAGGCAATAATAGCTTAGAAGAATTTTCTCTGAAATAAACTTTCCATTTTTCATAGAAATCCTTCTCGACTCCATCCCAACTCTCAGTAATTTCTTCTTCGCACTCATTTAACTCTGCTCCCCCTCTAAGTTCAAGTTGGATATGTGATGGAGAGAACAGGATACTGCTCCTGACATGGCAAAGACTCTGTGCACTGAATCCTGCCCTGGAGGGCACCTCACAACCCCAGCAGGACAACAGAGACAGTCACGTGTCCTGACAGTCACAGGGTCTCCTAAAGGGAGAGTCAACCCCTTTGCAGCCCCTCCAATGACGCTGCCCAGCACCCTGGGCACATTGTCCCTCTTCAGACACCTCCATGGCAGGACCTCAGGGTGAGTATCTGAATTTGTAGCTGAAGCCCCAGCTGACTGCCAGGACAAGAGCAGAAAGGAGAGGCAGGGAAATGAGAAGAAACACTGTGACTGCTGCCAAGGGAGGAGAGAGAGACAGAGCAGCACTGTCCCCAGGTTGCACCTCCCAGACAGTGTGGACTTCCAGGGCAGTGGTTCTCAGACCCTGTGCCTTGCAATGGGAAATGGACACATGGCAGGAGAGAGGCAGCTCTGCTGTTCAGGAAATCTGACTGCAGAGGAGGTCAGAAATGCCCTGGAGCCCTTCCCCTTGAGAGCAGAGTGAGACTAAGCACAGCGAGAATGAGGAGAGCGGCAAGGGGGATATTGCTGCTGCCCACAGGTGAAAAGGCAGTTGAAAGAATATTCTGGGGTCCTCGCAGATGTATTGATCCCTCAGAGCAGCACTGCACAACTCTCCTTCAGGCATCTAAAGCTAAACTGTCCCATTCTTTTGCTGCCTTATCAAGGATACAAAACAAAATCCTAGCCTCTGGATATTCCCTTCCCTTTCATAGAGGCTTCCCAAGAGTGTCCTCTTGAAAAGCCCCTTCCAGATATGTTGTGTGGGTGAGGCTGAGCTGTGAGCAGCCCTGACCCCACACAGCAGCCTCTCAGCAGGGGAATGAACCTGCCCGGGGGGGATCTCTCCTCCCATCCAGAGCTTCTCCCTGCAGCGCCCTGGCAGGCTGAGTGCTGATCCTCACAGAATCACTGCCCCGGGCACACAGCACCCTGGGGCGCATGGACACTGCTCTGAAGAACAGAGCTCTGAAGAACCTGTGTGCCCACATTGCCTTCACTGTCCTGCACCAGCTCCAGAAGAAGCAGCCATGATGCCCTGACCTTGTGATGCTGGGACAGGGAATTTCTGTTCTGAAGCATCTCCTCGTATGCAAAGTAGAAGCAGGGAGAACAATCCTCAAAAAAGAAAGTCATCAGCTGGAGGGGTGCTGCAGACCCCTCCAGAAACCTCAGTAGCATTACCCTGCAGCCGGCGACTTACCGTGTCACAGATTGCTCCCACCATGAGCTCTCCTCTGTCCTCCCACTCCACGCTGCCTTTCACCTCTCTGTCCTCTCTCCTCCCCTGTCCGCAGCAGCAGGCAGTGCCCGCAGCCCTGCTGCTCTTGGCACAGGAGCTGCTCCTGCACTCGGCTGTCTCTGGGCGGTGCTGACAGGCTGCCACGAGCTGCTGAATTCGTGAATTACTCTGTCCCTTGGGATTCCTCCCTCTGGGATATGTTCCAACAAGTCGAGTAATCTGTTTCCTTCTCTAAATTAGAGTCCAGGGATACAGATTCCAATGTTGCAGTTTATTTCATCAGATAATGATTATCTACCAAAGTTAGAAATGTCCCATAGGAAGTCCTGATTCACATCTCTTAACTAGGCAGGACACCCAGACAGGGATAAGAAGGGAGCTTGTTGATATCTGGTGCATATATGATTTAGATGATTTATTCAGATGGCTTATTAGGGCTCCACGTGTCTGTTCAGAAGCGCTAGGTTTGGAGAAGGATTCAGCTAACTCATGAACTCCACAAATACATGGCAGATGGGATTCCCCTTACCAGGCTAAGCATGCACATGGTCTGCTTGCAAGCTCCTGGCCTAAAGGTCCTAATGGAATCACTGGAGATAGAGCTTCAGTGGGAGGCCAGGGCAGGAATTTCCTTGATCATCTCTAATGATCCTGGATGCCTTCTATCCTACTAGAGCAGCACTCACAATAAAGCTGAGGGACAGGCAGATCCCTACAGCTCAAAAAGCTGATCTATTCCAGTGGACACCATTTATAGAATCACAGAATGGTTGAGGTTGGAAGGAGCCTTCGCAGATGATCTAGTTCAACCCCTTTGGTCAAGCAGTGTCACCTACAGCACGTTGCACAGGATCCTGTCCAGGCAGGTCTGGAATATGACCACAGAAGGAGACTCCACAACCTTTCTGGGCAACCCATGCCAGTGCTCTGTTCCCTTCACAGTCAAGATGCTTTTCCACAAATTCAGGCAGAACTTCCTGTGCTTCAGTTTGTGTCTGTTGCCTCTTGTGCCACCACTAGTCACCACTAAAAAGAGTCTGGGCCATCCTCTTCTGCTCTTGGCATCCTCCCTTCAGATATTTGCACACCCTGATAACATCCCCTCTCAGCCTTCTCTTCTCCAGGCTAAAACAGGCCCAGGTTTCTTCTCCTCATAGGAGAGATGCTCCAGCTCCCTGATCAACTTTGTAGATCAATGCTGGGCTCTCTCCAGTAGCTCCATGTCCCTCTTGTACTGGGGAGCCCAGCACTGGACACAGGACTCAAGGGGTGGCCTCTCTAGGACTTATTAGAGAGGCAGGATCAGCTCCCTTGTCCTCCTGGCAACAGTCTTCCTACTACACCCCAGAAGACCACTGGCCTTCTTGGCAGCAAGGGGACATTGCTGGCTCATAAGCAAGCTTCAAGTGAGAGAAGGCACCTTCCTCTGGTTGCAAGGGATGTTTGGAGATCATCTAGTCAGATGATGGTCAAGTCAATGTTTGCAAGCACCTGGGAGGCCAGCAGCAGGCACATGGCACTGCTCCTGCTTGGGAGGGGGGTCACATTGTCTGTGCTCCTGACTGGACAGCACCAGGCATTAGCAGGTCCATCCATGTCTGTGAGGGTGACCGTGAGCTCTGCTCTTTGCTGAGTCCCGGGCAGGCCAGCAAGAGGCGCCTGGCTGGGCAGTTCCTTGGGAGGTCCCTGCTGGCAGAGCAGCTGCGAGGCCAGCGCTGGCCCATGGCTGGGGACGGGCTCTGAGGCCGCTCCTGTCCCAGCAGCAGCGCGGCCGGCAGCGGGGTCTGGTGCAGACACGCAGGGAGGTCCCTTGTGTGCGCGGAGCTGCCGGGGCAGCAGCAGGCGCTGCCTGTGAGGCCAGGGGTGTCTCAGCAGCGGGCAGGGACACGGAGGCCATTGCGGGGACGCTGCCGGGAGGCCCCTGCTCTCTGCAGGGCTGGCTCTGTGCTGACGCGTGGGCGTCGGCTGGTGACGTCACTGCTGCCGCAGCCCCTGATAGGCCAGGCCGCGCAGCTGGTTGTGACGTCAGCAGCCCCTTCCTGGCCGGGGCGGCTCTGCCGAGGAACCTGGTGTCCCTGCAGCCCGCGGCGGCAGCAGCCCACGCTGGGCTGTGCGCGAGCGAGGTCCCCCTGCCCGAGGAGCTGCTGGGCCAGCAGGAGGCTCACGGCGGGTGCTGGCACTGAGGTCGCTGCTGCCAGAGCAGTGAGGGGCCAGCAGCAGCGGCGGGGACGAGAGGGTTTGCTGAGGGTGCCCCGTGGAGGGGCTGACACCTGCGGAGCTCTGCAGCCCTGGAGAAAGGCAGCTCCTTAATCAAGAGGAGGGAGAGAAGCACTTAGCACCGGGAATTTGTGCTGCTGGGAGCATGATCTTCTCTGGCAAACGCGGACAAGGAGTAGAGACTTGTGGCCAGCTACCATTGGATCAGGGAGTCCAGCAAGACCTTTTAGGCTGCTAAATGATCCCAGTGCCTGAGCGAGCATGGTGTAACGAGAGCAGCACCATTAATAATCTGTGATTGCCAGGCTCTTTGTCTGTAGTAATTTCCCTCCCTGTCCAACAGAAGGGATCTTGTGAGATTTTCCTACAGGGTCTGAACCGGGTCTCTCTCCATCATGGGTCCACCTGCTTTTATGGTCTAGGTAGGACTGATAGACATTAGAGGTCTGTGACTTTCTATCCAAGCACGTTCCCCCAACAAAAGGGAGCTTGGAGCCTGCTGCCTGATGGACACTGAGGTTCAGGCCTGAAGCTTCCTCAGCTCTTGCCAGGATCTGCATCCAGATATCCCAAGTGGTCTGTGCAATACATACAGATATGTATCTTGGAGTACGTGAAGTAGAAGAGGTAATCTCTCAGGTGGAACTGAGAAGAACTGCTGTGGGATGCGCTCATGGAGTCCTGGACAGCTGGTGCCATTGTAGGTGCCCTCATCCTCTCTGCTCAGCCTCCCTCTGCAGCTCTGATGGGCTCTGGTCTCCCGAGGTTTCTGTGAGAGCTGCCAGGCCCAGGCAGCTCCCTCAGAAACCCCAGGGCCTCTCCAAGTGCTAATTTTAATTCCAATGTTTTCCTGTCACCTGTTACAAAGACTGAGAGTTGAGAGTATGAAAGAATTGTTTGGAAAGTGCCTATGGGTAGCTAAAAAGAGCCCTGCATGTTCTTGGCTAGAAGTGGAGCTTGGAGAGCTCCCTCAAGTGCCCTGAGAAAGGGAGAGAAGTTGAAGATCAGAGGTTTTGAAACTGGACTGGTCTGCTCTTAGGAAGGGCTGGATTCTTTTTAGGGGAACTTGTTTAGGGTGATCATAATGCAGATCAAAGAGATGTAGGCACATGATGCTGAAATCAAGGCTAGCAGGCAGATGAGCTGTCCTCACTCTGCAAAAGGTGACTATGAATCTTTTTTTCTCAAGATTCCCAGTAGGAATGCTGAAAATTTCTGCCTCTGAGGAACACTCCCCAGGTGGTATTTCACCTAATCTGCTGCTATTACAAGAGCCCTGGGGTCACACTGAGAACCATTAGAGAGCACAGACGCGTGCCAGCAGTATCAGTGATGGGGAGCCCCATTTCGCTGGGTCTGCTGCCCACCTCAACCACCAAGACCAGCGCGGAGTTAGGAGTCACCCCATGGCCTTATGGCCCCACAGCCCCACTTGTCTCCCTGGAGATTTTCTGACACCACTTGACACAGGGAGAAAAAGCTTCCAAGGGGTTTATTTGAAGCAGGCGATGGCTGCTGGCGATGTTGGCGAGTTTGGTTTCTCTGGGCACATGGGTGCTGTCTCTCAGCTCTGCTCCAGCCCCCATCTCAGGGGACCTGTCTGGCACGTGCGCCCGCTCGCCGCTCCTCTCGCTGCCCCGCGATGCAGAAGCAGCAGAACGCTCTGCACAGAGCCCGAAGCGCCGTCCTGAGCCGTGAGCGCCATCGCCGGGGAGCTGCAACGTCCGGGAGGGCAGCGATGCCTGTGGTGGGAAGCAGAGCTGTGGGCAATGGGCTGCACGGGCGCAGGGCTGCACCTGCCTGTCCCTGCCGCCAAGGGCTTCCCGAGGGGTTCTGTCCTCGGCACAGCAACTCCCGAGCGCTTCCTGCTGCCGGCCTCGGTGCCACCCCCTGTGCCAGGACAGGCCACTGTCCCCAGCAGGGCTCTCCGCTCGGGTACGTACCTGGCTCAACGTCGGGTGCGGGGCTGCAGGAGGAGGGCTTCTCCTCCTCCTCTTGGGGCTCCAAGGCCACCTGCATGGGCAGAGCAAGAACACGCACCCATCAGCCATCAGCTGGCCCTGCTGAGGGTCCCAGTGCCCCAGGCTGCACAATGGCAAAGGGTTTAGATCAGAGGAGGCTGCCCATGGCTGCACGTCCCAAGGGAAGGGACCTGCGGCTGGCACGGCAATAGGACAAGGCTCCTTGTGGGGCCGTAGCAGCAGGGCTGGGCAGGGGGAACGGAGGCAGCTGGGGGCTTGCGTGGCACAAGGGGGCTCGTGCCCTGGTGTGGAGGGGGCTACTTCTGGGGCTGCCCCTTCCCTCCTCGCTCGGCATCCAGACCCCAGGGCTGAATGTGACGTGGGCTGGAGCAGACTTCATCGCTGTGCCTTTGGCACTGGGAAATGGAGAGGGGCTGGCATCCCCCCATGGAGACATGGCAGAGGGCAAATGCCTGGCGGTGACAGTGGGATGCCATGGGCAGAGGGGTCCCAAGGGATTGGGCAGCTCTGGGCACCCCCTCTGCTCCCCCCAGACCCAGCTCACATGGCGGCTCCCTGGGATGGTGGGTGCAGGTGAGGCGCTGCTTGCTCACCTGGGGAGCAGGGCCTGCAGCCGGGGGAGGAGCCGCTGGTGCCGTGTCCTCAGGCAGTGGTTGCTCTGGAGTGGGGCTGTCACTCACAGGGGGCACCTTCTGGTCAGTCATCTCCCTGTTCACGAGGTGGCTCCGGAGGCTGGGTCTGACCCATGGCAAGGAGATGCTTCCCTCCACCTCCTGGCCTTGCAAAACCTCTTCAGCATCTTCCTCTTCCTCATCAGTCTGGCCCACGTGCTCATCCTGCTCTGCTCCCAGGTCCTTCTTCCCACTTCTCACCTGCCACTCCTTCTTGGGAGCATGGACATAGAGCCGCTCCAGCACCTCCCACTTGCACCTTGCATCTTTGAGGAGCTCCACTTGCGTGACCTTTGGGTTCCACAAGTCATAGAAGGAGTTTCTGGCGAGGAGCTAGAGGAGAGAGGGAGGTTTGTGAACAGAGCTTCATTTCCCACCTAAATGGCCTCCTGAGCACAGGGACAACTGGGCTGTCACAATGCAGCGCAGCAGCTTGTCCCAGCACTGGTGGGGTTATGGCTGCCCCAGCCCTCCCTTGTGCTCACTTGTTTGGGTCGGACATTGAGCGATCCCGAGGCTGTCAGGGAGAAACGTGTCCCCTCGCCCTCCTCTTCCTCGTCCTCGCTCTCCTCCAGGCTCTGCTGCTTCCTCAGGAAGGTGCCTTCTCGCAGCTGGGCCAAGCTCTGCCCGGTGCGCGCCAGGCAGCTGCTCTCGAGTTCCTCCAGCGGCTCCGTGCGGATGCTGAGCACGGACAGGCAGCGCGCGGTGTTGTCCGGGTGCACACGCAGCGGCCCTGCTCCCAGGTGGCAGACGATGCCCACAGGCTGCTGCTTTGGGCCCTGTCCTGTCCCTGCTCGGCGTGGTGGGGCAGCCTTCCGGCTCTCTGCCCTCAGCTCCACCGCAATCTCTGCAAAGATGCTGTCCACGAAGCCAGCAGTCTCAAGCAGGGATGAGCACATGGCCTCCAGTGAGGCCGTTTCACCGGGTGAGCCAGCAGCAGCCGTGTCTTCTGCAGAGCCGGGTGGTGCCTCTGCGAAGGGCAGGCTGGGGAGTTCAGCCTCCCAGGAACCCTCCTTGGCTGGCAGCACGCACTGCTGGGCATCCTGCGGGGCAGAAGAGGCTCTTTCTTCCTGGGACACCTTGACGGGTGGCCCTTCCACTTGAGAAAGCTGCAGCTCTCCCCCTTGGCACCCTGAGGATGTGCTTAGCACCAAGTCCTGATTCGGCACCGCTGCCTCCAGGCGCTGGTCCTTGAGCTGCTGGCCCACCTGCGGGGAGAAGGAGGCCCGTGATGGAGGTGGCTGCATGGATACAAGTGGCCCCTGAAGCACAAGAAACCTCAGCCCTGTGTCCAAGGGAGGCTCGTGGCTGCACACAGCCTGGCTGAGCTCAGTCTAGAGCTGCTCGCTGATCCTCAGCACAGAGCTCACAGGGTTTGGGTGGCCCTGGGAGGACCCTGGTTGGCGTCTTTTGTCTGAGAAAAAATACCCAGGGCCGAGAAGAAATGAGCCCATCCCAGAAGAGCTCCTGCCTGGCTACCTCACCCCAGCTCCCCTTCCAAACCATCCTTGTGCTCTCCGTGTCAGTCCCATCCCTGCTGCCTGCCTCTCCCTTCAGCCCCACTGCCCACCTCGCTCCTGCTCTCCTGCAAGCCGGAGAGCCCATCTGTGGGCTGGGAGCAGGCGTTCACCTGCTGCTTCTCGTCCATGTTCAGGATCCTCTTGTGGGGACCTGACACTGGCACCAAGGGGAGCTGCTCCCTCCTGATCGAGCTGCTCTCCTCAGAGTGGGGAGCCTGGGGTCTTTGCCCCCAATAAAGGCAGGGTCACCATGGGAACCGCCCCCTCACAATGGTCTTGTGAGCAGGATGCCACTGCCATCACAAAGCCCCGGTGAGTGCCATGAGGACCCCATTATGATGTCTTGGTGGAGACCAAGGGGACCCCATCATGATGGCTTGGTGGAGGCCATAGGGACTCCACCATGATGTCCTGACGATCTCCATGGGGATGCCCATCACCATGTTGCTACCTCCAAGTCCTGATTCCAGCTTCTGAGCCTGCCTGGGAACTGCTATGAGGGGAGCAGGATGAATGTTTCTCCCTCCAGCTCTGCACTCCCCAGGCTCCACTTCTTCAGGCGCCCCATAGCAGAGATCCACACAAGGCCATCGCTGTTGGTCTGCCCATTAATCCTCATTCCTACAATCCTGACTGGCTCTCTGTCTGTCCCTAGGCAGAGTTCCCTGCATCTTGCTGTGCTCTCCAGGGTTTCCTTTGTCCACCTCACCTGCACCTTTCCCTGCCATCCCAGCCCATCACTCCCTCACTCTTGCTGTAGTCTTCTTCTCGGAGTCATTCTCAATTTAAGGCTCTCCTCACCAGCTTGGCCAACTGGTTGATGATCATCAGGTGAGCAAATGGGAACAGTCTCCTTCCAGAGGAAATGTGACAACATGCAGTCTTGCTGCCTTGCTGTAGGCTCAGCTCCAGGTTCTCCTCCAGCTCCTGCTGAAAAAAAAAATGACAAAAAGAAAAGAAAATAAAACTAGGAAAAAAGGACCCTTTGCTCTTCATCCTCTCCATTTATCATTTGTCTTAAGCTGGTATGAGGTGCATGAAAACAATACAAATTATGGTAACTGAAATGCAGAGTTAAAACCTGAATACTTCGGACATGTTTCTCCTTCTTGTATCAGTGCATGCCCAGATGTGTAGGGCTGCTGCTGCTGGAGGCCAGTTCTGTGCATTGCTGTGCCACAACAAAGACCACTCCAACGGCACTCACTGAAGACTCCAAGGCCAACAGGGAAATCAGCAGGTTGTGAGGAAGCCCCAAAAGTGCCTTCGCCCACTCTGCCCCTTGACAGCACCAGCATCACCTTTGCTCTCCCCAGCAGGCCACCAAGCAGGGGAAAGGGGATAACCAAGGGGTGCCAGGCACCCAAAGGCCATGCCAGTGCTGTAGGGACCATGGGTGTGCGTGTGCAGGTGCTCTAGCTGAGCACACTTGTGTCTGTCACACTGGACTAGCCTGAGGGACAGAGCAGGATGGCTCCCAGAAGCACACTGCTGTGTTCCCCTGTGCTTCCCTGGCACAGTTAACCGCGGGTGACATTCCTCCTCTCCTGGGAACTTTCCAGGCCAGCCCAGCTGGGTCAGGCAGCCCCAACAGGAGAAGGAGTTGCTGCCCCAGGGGACTCTAAAGTACCTGGGAGCATGTGACAGAGGTAAAGAGGATGTCCAGGAAGGGCAAGATGCTGCTGAGGAAATTCCTGTTCCTTCTGGATGAGGACAGCCTTTCATGTGGCCACATTGAGGACATCAGTAGCATGCTCACTGTCAGGATCACCATGAGTAGGAAGGTTCAGGAAGAGGAGACTCATCAGCCTTTAAGAACATAGGTTCATGAAAAGAGACCCCAGTGTCATGTGTCTCCCATTACTGATTCCTCCTTTCATGTGTTGGTGCTCAGTTGCTGGTCCATAGGCCCTGGACCACCTTGAGAGGCCTCAGAGTTCCTGCCCTCTGCACCCATTCCAGGAGGTTGTGTCTTTCCTGGAGGTGCTGTGCTGTATTTGCCAGCCATGGCTGGCTGTAATGGGCACACCAGGCACCTGGCACAGCTCTAGAGACCTTGGACTGAACTTGGGTGCCTGTCATGCAGGGATGTGTGTGTGTGTCACTTTGCTCTGATTTGAGCTCACATGCCCTAAATGCACATGTCTGGTTCCATTTCAGGTGGTCAAGCATACCCTCCTTGCCCCTATATGCATCAGCTGGTGCTTGGGAAGGATGTCCATCTCTCAGGATGGTTCCAAGAGAATTTGCAGACCCTTGCATTTGCCTTGGACCACCCCAGCCCCTCAGGCATTACAAGGTGTTATTACTGACTCCTACCATCTCTCTCTAGTGATTAGAGACGCCAGGGCCATTTCCTACCTGGGATGTGCTGCACAGGTCTCTGTCTTCTTGAGTTCAAGAGAAGGTTTTCTTCACACAGTCATGGCTTATGACCACTTTGAGGCCATCTGCAGATCCCTGTACTATGGGATCCTCCTGAGCAGCAGAACTTGTGTTGAAATGGCAGCAGCTGCCTGGGCCTGTGGGTTTCTCAATGCCCTGGTCCATACTGCTAACACTTTCATGCTTTCTTTCTGTAGAGACAGCTCTACAGACAGTAGTTTTGTGAAATCCCCCAAATCCTCAAGCTCTCCTGCCAGGCTACAGATATTTCCATATATCTGGAATGCAAAAGGTCAGGATGTGGCACAGAAGACAGATTGGTCATGGTAGACCCTATTACCAAGAGCCAAGGACATCGTGTGTGCAATGGCCCCACTTGAGAGCAGAGAAATGCTGGCATGGAGAGAAGATGTCAATGCAATGGTGAAAGAAGGTTCCCACTAGGAGAGCAAAGCCTGCAGTGCCCAAGGCCAGGGAGAAGCATAGTGTGACTGTGAGGAAATGGCAGGAGAGGGCTTTGTTGCCTGAGCTGATTTGTAGTACCTTGGGGCCTGTGACGGAGTTGGGCCAATATCCAGGCAGGAGAAGGCATCATTGAGGTGTTCTTGGGCTGGAGCCGTCTATGATCCAGCCATCCTGAGGCTGTCATTAGCCCAGTCATATCATCCAGTGTGAAAGGAGGTTCTGTTTGATAAAAGCGAGAAGCTGTTAAGAGAGCAGAGACCAGAGCAGACACCTTGGTGTGATGTGCCTCTCCCATTTAGGGAGCACGCTTGGCGGTAGGAGGGATGGATTGGCCTAAAGGCAGTGGTGGAATCCAGTTGTTTTGGCACTGGTAGCGAACCCGAGAGGTCCTGGGGTGCTTGCCCAGTTCCAACTCCAAAGGGACATGGCTTCTCATAGATCCCATGCTAGAGGAGGCATTTGGTTATGCTGGACAATGCAGGCATCTGTCTTGGCCCAGCCAGCCTGTTCCGATGTCACTGAATGATATGTCTGCACTGAATTATATTAACTTTTTGCACTGTGATGATATGCCTGGGTCTCTGCTTTATACTGCGTGGTGCTCACATAGTAGTGGAAGGCACCTGGGGTCATTTGAGATGGCCAAGGACATCCCCACCTGGTCTTGTCCTGGAGCTCCATGAGAATGTGGGTCTGAGATTTGCTGCTTAAGAGCAGACAGACATGGGCAGGTTTTTGGTACCTCCACTGTTTCTTCAACTGTCCCCAGGTGTTTGTGTGTTGCCAGCTGACTTCCACCTTCCATCAGCAGTGATTACAAGGGGAGCTTAGAGAAGGAGCTCCTGTGGAGATGTCAGTGCTGTGCACACTTCAGCATGGGGAAGCAGAATCCCACCTTCTGTGTGTTTGTGGAGTTCAGGGGAGGAATCTGAATCCCATCCCAGACCAAGGGCTTCAGAACCAGCATGGGATGCCCAGATTGACTCATCTGAATCAATGAGCCTCCTTCTTGCCCCTGTCTCAGTGTCCTGCTTATGGGGTCTTCCTAACTAGGTACTTCCAGAGTGGGACCATTCTAACTTGCACAGATAGTCATTCTCTTGATGAAATAGACGGCAAGTTGGGAATCCTTCTTTCTCTACTCATTAGGAAAAGACAACAAGTGATTATTTTAGTTTACTTAACAAACATTTCCCAGGAGGACAGGGCACGAGGGACAGAGAAATTGATGAGTTCAGCTGGGCCTCTGCTCCTGAGCGGGGCCAGGCTCCTGGGACGGAGGCAGCTCGTGGCAGCCTGGCAGCACTGCCCAGAGACAGCCGAGTGCAGGAGCAGCTCCTGTGCCAAGAGCAGCAGGGCTGCGGGCACTGCCTGCTGCTGCGGACAGCAGAGGAGAGAAGGCAGCGAGAGGGGAACGGCAGTGTGGAGCGGGAGGACACAGGAGACCTCCACAGCTCTTGACATGGTGAGTTTGTGCTTACAGGACAACACTACAGAGCTTCTTGAAGGGGACATAAGAACCCATCACACCCCATGGCTGGCAGCATTTTTCTCTTCTTTATCCTGGCTTTTGCAGTGCAGAGGAAGAGGAGCTGCTTCAGAGCAGGGATTCTCTAACATACCACCTAAGGGCAGGGCATCCTGCTGCCTTCCCCAACAGAAACAGCAGTGATGTGAAGCCGGGTTGTGTAGACAGGGTGAGAGGTCTGCACTTCAGAGCAGGGTCCCTGCACCCAAAGGTGCTGTGTGCCCGCAGCAGTGACTGTGTCGCCTGTGAAGGTCAGCGCTCAGCCTGCCCAGGGAGCTCCCCACAGCACTGAGGGGAGAAGTTCTGGGTGGGAGGATTATCCTCTACCAGGACAGGCTCCTTCTCCTGCTGGGAGCATCCTGCAGGGCTCAGGTCTGCTCACAGGTCTAGCTGTGAGCACATTTCAGGCGGCACTTTGCAAAAGGAAAGGCAAGGCAGGCATTTCCTGAAGGAGAAGCCAATGAGATGGTGCTTAGAATTTCCTTCCACTTGGTAAGAGGAAAATGGAAATGAAATGGTCAGATTTGGAGAAGAGACTGAGACTCATTTAGAGATTCAAGGAGCGGCCAAAGAGTCTGCCAGGGACATCTGAATGTCCCCTCAGCCATCCCTTAGTGCATAGACAGCACCAGCTTCTCCTCAGCTGCTGCATCAGGGTCTATCTGAGCTGCTCCTTAGCACCTGCAAACATGGGGGTGCCCCTGGACAGTCCCCTGCTCCTTGGAGGTTTCTGCAGGGAGAACTGGGCTCACTTCTTCACTCAAAAAACATTCCCACAGTGAGTAGGCACCTTTGTGTTTTTGTGTGTGTACCATCATATATATTATTTATACGCACACTTATATATCAACAGACTCCTCCACTTATCCTTTTGCAGAGAAGACTTGATTTCCAAATGTTGAAGAGCCCTGCCATAGAAGGGGTGGACATCATCTCCTGCAGCTTGTGTGCATCAAAGCTACTCCTTCTCTCTGCAGTGCCTGGAATAAGGGTGCAGGGTGCAGGGTTAAAGGAGTCATGAGGACAAGGTCTATCTCTAGACATCTTGACATGCAGAAAGGGTAAGGTCTATCCCTGTTTCCCTTTGACTGTTGTTCCCCATTGTTGGAGTGAGATCTGGTGTGGCAGACTCAGATACAAATATCTCTGTTGAGGAGGGCAAGAGTGATGGGGGTGAATCCCTCACAGAGCTCTTCTCCTTCAGATACAACTGGTGTGAGGGCTGTATTCAGCTCTCATGCTGGTGAATGGAGAATATTTCCACTTGGTCTCTGGACTAAGTCCATTCCAAGCAATGCAATATGCCATTCCAAGGCACCTCCACAAATACCACTCAAAGACTAGTGCATCTATTTCCACCTGCAGCAAAGCAGAAACAACTCCTCCGGAGCTATGGGGAGGAGTCCCTGCTGAACTTGGCACACTCAGCCAGTTCAAAGTGGAGCACCAGAAAGGGAGCTGAAATAAGGGAGAGAGGAAATGTGGGGAGTTCCTTGAGAAAGTGAAATGGTTTGGCTCAGAAAAGCCTGCCTTAACTTTTGGCTTTCTTTCCTTTCTTGAACAGGACTCCTGTGCCCCTAAGGAACTAATGTCCAACAGCAGCTCCCTCAACGAGTTCCTCCTCCTGCCGTTTGCAGACAGGCGGGAGCTGCAGCTCTTGCACTTCTCACTCTTCCTGGCCATCTACCTGGCTGCCCTCCTGGCCAACGGCCTCATCATCGCAGCCGTAGCCTGCGACCACCGCCTCCACACCCCCATGTACTTCTTCCTCCTCAACCTCTCCCTCCTCGACCTGGACTCCATCTCCACAACTATTCCCAAAATCATGGCCAATTCCCTGTGGAACACCAGGGCCATTTCCTATTCAGAATGTGCTGCCCAGATATTTTTCATGGTCTTCTTGTTTGGAGGAGAGTTTTTTCTCCTCACAGTTATGGGCTATGACCGCTACGTTGCCATCTGCAGACCCCTGCACTATGGGACCCTCCTGGGCAGCAGAGCTTGTGTCAAAATGGCAGTGGCTGCTTGGGCCACTGGTTTCCTCAATGCTCTCCTGCACACTGGGAACACATTTTCCCTACCCCTCTGCCAAGGCAATGTGGTAGAGCAGTTCTTCTGTGAGATCCCCCAGATCCTCAAGCTCTCCTGCACAGATTCCTACCTCAGGGAAGTTGGGATTATTGTGGTTACTGTCTCTTTGGACTTTGGGTGTTTTGTTTTCATTGTGGTGTCCTATGTGCAGATCTTCAGAGCTGTGCTGAGGATCCCCTCTGAGCAGGGCCGGCACAAAGCCTTTTCCATGTGCCTCCCGCACCTGGCCGTGGTCTCCCTGTTTCTCAGCACTGCTCTGTTTGCCTACCTGAAGCCCCCCTCCATCTCCTCCCCATCTCTGGATCTGGTGCTGGCTGTTCTATACTCGCTTGTGCCTCCAATTCTGAACCCCCTCATCTACAGCCTAAGGAACGAGGAGCTCAAGAATTCCCTAAGGAAACTCATCCAGCGGGTCTAGTGCCAGCAACAAGATCTGTCCTAGGGGCTTTGGCATTAAGGATAAGTGTTGTTCATTTTTTTCTTGCTTGCTTTTTTTTTCTCTTATATTCCAATAAAGGAAAAATATATAGTCTGGTTCATGCCATTTCTCCGCAGGAATGTCTCGTTGGAATCTGCCACAGGGACCATGTTGGAGCAGGACGCCAGGCTTCCCCCTTCACCAGCAAAGAGGGGATAAACTCTGAGCCCCACTAAGCAACCTCTGATGTCTCCCATGCAATGAGGAGAGTTTCCCTGTGCAGTGTCTCTTCCAGCACTGGAGCTCAGGGCCACAGGGTCAGGCTCACACGAGTACAGACATGGTGAGACCATGGCTCCTATGTCGATTAGGAGAACTCAGCTCCCCTAGCCACAACCAGGGGGTAATTTTACCTGCTATCCCATGGAGGTCATAGTCATGTGTCGCCCTACATTGGTCTCTTCCCTCTACACTGCTCCAACAGTCCAAGTGGGGCATGAGTGGAGGGGAGGAGAGTCTGGACGCAGCGTGTGGGGACAGAGCTCTGCTGCTCAGGGCCATCCCTGAGCACACTGCCACAGCAGGCATTTCCTTGCTGCACCCTTCAATGGGCCCACAGTTTTTCCAGCGACATGTCCACCAACAGCAGCAGGACTTTTTTTTTTTTTTTTTCTCTTCAAGTCTCTTCTCATTTTCACACTGTCCTGCTGTGCTCTCATGCGCCTACTTGCCCTAAGTGCTCTTGTAATGTGGTGTTTCCTGGTACATTTCTGTGATGTCAGGCAGGACTAGGGCCTGGGCACCCTTATGCCAAACCTGGCCTACACAAGAACATTTCCTATAACAAAAGAGCATCTCTCCTGTGATTTGCCTCAAGTGTGGCCATTCTTCACAGATGGATCTCAAAGGGGTCTCGTGTTCTGCTTGTGAACTCCATAGGCTCTAGGGGACGAGCTCCAAGGATGTTTGATCTGTGTGATCTCCTAGAGACCGAGGGCAGCACTCGGGGTTCATCTCTCAGTGGCAAGTGCCAATGGAGATGGGAAATTGTTTCTGAATCCCCTGCAGCAGGTGGTCTCACAGGTGACAGTGCTGATGTGATTTGTCCTCCATCCTTCTGGAGGAGAATCTCCAGGAGATCCCCAGGAGAGCTTAGAGGATCTCCACAGCCCAGGTGAGGGCTGTGAGTGGAGCCTCACAAAATGAGGGATGGTCCACCATGGAGTAGCCAGAAGGAGAGCTTTAAATCCAGGTGCACATGAGGAAAGGAGGGCTTTCAGCCTTTGGAAAGGCAATGGGGACCCAAGAGGGCAAGGGAAGCGGCACTGGAGGGTGAATCCTGCTGTGAAACACCAGAGACGGGAGCTAGTGCCCACCCAAACACATCTCCTCCCACTGCAAACACTCTGGGGTCATGTGTCACCAGTATCGGTGGTGGCAGTCCCAGCCCAACTGGGTCTGCTCCTCTCTCTGACCACCATGGACCATAGTCCCACAGCTGCTCACTCTGCAAAGCAGCACCACCAGAACAGGGCAGGTGCAGGAACAGCCCAGCCAGCAATGGGGACACTGATCTGGGAAAAGGCTCTGTGGGGAGCAGAGATGTCCCAGGAAAGAGGCAGGGTAACATCCTGAGATAGAAAATGCAAAGGAGAGCCAGATTTCTGTGTACCTTCAAGGAAATGCTCTGTTTTGGTGTGGCCAACTTTGAATAAATTGACTACACTCCTGTTAAAACAACGTTTTAAGGAAGTCTCTAGAGTATCTTCAGTGCAATCATTGAAAAAAAGAAAGTCCTACTTTCCAAAATTTCTCACAGCTTTTGCCATTGCCATTTACTCTTTTCTGCTGCCTCATGTCTATCTTAAGCATCACAGTGTAAGAATACCTGCTGGGGAGTTTTAAAAACAGAGATCCTCCCTTGGTACCTCTGCGAGGAAGGCTGTGTCCTGTCCTGTACAGTCCTACATCCTGCTGTTACTGAAAGAGTCACTCACCGCAGAAATGAGATTTGAGGCTCCCCAAAACCTATCGACCTGTGGCCACACTTTGTGCTGTTTCATCCCCCATGACTTTGATCCTGTCTTGGACCACCCTGAAGCCCTAAATTCCCTCACTGGACTGCCTGGAGAAGAGACGTGACAGCGCAGGAGTGCAGAAGTGTCCTCTCCAGGGCTCCCTTTGAGACATTTTTCAGCTTTTGGCACCATCTGGAGATATTCCTGAAGGATTATCAGCAGGTTTTGGGAAATATCTGGGGGGAAATGAGGTGACTGCTTTCCAGGACATGAAGAGACATCTCTCTGCTCCTCCTGGCTCTGGGATGTGGCTCCAAAGGGCAACACTGGGGAGCACATGAGCAGTGCCCAGCAGAGCCTGGGCCATACAGGGAAGAGAGGGCACCACTCTGGCACCAGGGAGACCTCCTTGTGATGACGCACATCTCATTGTGATCTCAGATCATGTCACTGGGAGCTCAGCAGGTCACTGCCATGGAGATAGAAGAGCTAGGCAGGGAGGAGAGACGTGTGCTTGCACATGCTGCAAAGCGGTGACCTCCCTTCATATCTGTGCTATCACACAACTCTCCTCTGGCCTAACCCTAATCCTAATCCACAACCCTAAAACCCTAACCCCAACCTCTAACCCCTGACCTGTTTCTAACCTAAGCACAAACCTAAAACCCCAACTAACCATAACACCCTAAGACTAAAACCCTAAGACTAAACTCTCCAAATCCTAAACCCCCAAGCGCTAACCCCAAACCCTCTTACCCTCTCATCCTCTAACACTAAACACTCTAATCCTAACCCCACCTCTAATCCATAACCCTCTAACAGTCAACCCGAAACTCTCTAAACCTAACTCAAACCCCTAACCCTCTAACCATTCCTTAAACCCTCTAACCCTTAATCCTCTAGCCCTAAATCTTCAAATGTTAAATTCTCAAACGCTCTAACCCCTAACCCTCTAACCCTAACAAGCTCACCCCCCAACCCCCCAACCCTGACCCATAACCTTCTAACCCTAACTCTCTAACCCTAACCCTAAACTCTCTAACACTAGCCCCCAACCCTCTAAGGCTAAAACATCTAGCCCTAAACCATTTACCCTAAACCTAAACCCTCTAACTCTAAACCCTCTAACTCTCTAACAGTAAACTCTAAACCCTCTAAAACTAACCCCTAACTCTCTAATTCTCTTATGCTATAACCTCTATCCCCTCTAACTCTAACCCTAACTCCTCTAACCCTGAACTCTCTAACCCTAAACTCTTTAACCTTCTAACAGTAAACCCTAAACCCTCTAACTCTAACCCCTAACTCTCTAACCCTAAACCCTCTAACCCTGACCCTAAACCCGCAAACTCTAACCTGCTAACCCTAAACGCCCTAGTCCTAAATCCTCTAACCCTAAACTCTCGAACCTTTCAAACTTCTAACTCTACCCCCAAACACTCTTCCCCAAACGCTCCTACTCTCTACAGCTAACCCTCTTTCCCTCTAACCCTAACCCTAAGATCTCTAACCCTCTCCCCTAAAACTTCTAACACTAAACCCTCTAACCCTCTAACTCTAACTCTGTAACCCTAACTCTAAACCCTCTGACCCTAAACACTAACCCTTCTAACCCATAACCCTAATCCTTAAGGCCTCTAACCCATAACCCTAGCCCCTGTAACCCTAATCCTAAACTCTCTAACCCTAACGCTAAACCCTAAGATTCTAACCTGTTGCAGATAGTTAGGGAACGGCGGCCGGAAGATATCGTGCTGTATGGAAAGATAGGGCCCCTAATGGCCAATAGTGTTTAGTCTATGGTGTAAGCAGATGGATGTGACATTGTAAACCTAGCTATATAACACCTTGTTACCCATCAATAAACGCCATTTGCCGTCCACCACATTGGTGTCAGTGAGCTGATGGCCCGAGCGGCTTGGGGGTGGTCGCCGTGCCGTTCCTGAACCAGGTCGCCACGCCGCTTGAACGGCAACAAGTGGTGCCGAAACCCGGGAATCATCGCCTGGACGGGTGAACGGCGGCCGGAGCGAGTGGACCAGCCCGGTGGGGAGGACGCTCCCGGACAAACAAGGAGGATGGAAGGCCTTGTGAAGGTCGTATCACAATTACATAAATATTGGGGGATTGATTGTAAGCCAAAAGATTTTACTCTCGCTATTGCGAGGCTTTTAAAAATTAAGGTTATAGACCAGCCGGTGGATATTCTCCACCCTGAAGTGTGGGACAAATGTACCAAGGTGTTAGCCGAGGAGACGATGTCTTCGGGTTGTGGGAAAAACCTTAAGGCTTGGGGAAAAGTTGTACAGGCGTTGCAGAAAGCTATGAAAGAGCAGGAGACCTGGGTGGCAATAAGGGACTGTTTGCTGGCCACCCCGAAAACGGGAGTCGGGGCAGCCACACAGACTTTGCACCCCCCAGATGATGGTGATTCTGCTGAGCCTAAAGGTCTGCAAGAGGGTGATACATCCCCTCCATCCCCGAACCCCGTCCCGCTTACAGAGGAGCAGAAACAGCCGAAATCTGTTTGGAGCGAGCTAGCCGGGGAAGCTAGGAACATTGAAAAGAAGTCAGAGCTTGGGGACGTCTGGGCCAGGCCACCACCCTATGCCCCTCAAAATGGCGCCGAGCCGCAAGGGGAAGGGCCGGGCGAGGGTGCCCCCGGCGCGAGTGAGGGGCCGAGAACCAATGGGAGTGACCGGACAGGTGAGGGAAGCCCGAGCGAGGGGCCGAGAACCAATGGGAGTGACCGGACAGGTGAGGGAAGCCCGAGCGAGGGGCCGAGAACCAATGGGGGTGACCGGACAGGTGAGGGAGGCCCGAGCGAGGGGGCGAGAACCAATGGGGCTGACCGGACAGGTGAGGGAGGCCCGAGTGAGGGGCCGAGAACCAATGGGGGTGACCGGACAGGTGAGGGAGGCCCGAGCGAGGGGCCGAGAACCAATGGGGGTGACCGGACAGGTGAGGGAGGCCCGAGCGAGGGGCCCAGAACCAATGGGGGTGACCGGACAGGTGAGGGAGGCCCGAGCGAGGGGCCCAGAACCAATGGGGGTGACCGGACAGGTGAGGGAGGCCCGAGCGAGGGGCCGAGAACCAATGGGGGTGACCGGACAGGTGAGGGAGGCCCGAGCGAGGGGCCGAGAACCAATGGGGGTGACCGGACAGGTGAGGGAGGCCCGAGCGAGGCGCTGAGGACCGATCAGAGCGGCCATTTCACAAAAGGCGCCTCCGCGGGTGGAAGGCGGGGCGAGCCAAGAGGGGGGAACAGCCCGCCTGCAACGGAAGTAGGCGGGACGGAAGTAGGCGGAGCCGGATGTTAGGAGCCGAGCTGGATTACAAGACACGGACTCAATATGAGTTTAGATCTTGCTCCGTTTATTAGCCGAAGCGCGCGTATCTTTATACCTACAGGCATCTGAGGGATTTCCAGGCTTGTTATGATTGGTTGCTAGGTCCCCACCGCATAGGCTCTTCTCAGTTCTGCAAAGTTGTTTACCTTAAGCGGCTAGCTCCTCATTCCCAGCCGGCCAAGGACAATTCGCTAACACTCCCCTGTACATTATCAGCAAGGCGCAGGTGGTGCAGATCCTCAGCACAGCATTTCCCTACAATTCCCCCTTTTTTCTTTTGCACTAATCAAGCCTTGCTGGTAAGCGAGAATATCATACGTCTAATACATGCAAAAGTACAGCTAAAGATACAAAGCATAAACAATAAAACAACTAATAACATTAGCCTCAATTTTACTAATACATGCACGCATCCCCAAGTCCATGTTGGTCTGCAAAGTCTTCCCAGCCGAAGAGTCCGACGTCCTGCTGAGCAGTGTCTGTTGTCTATTGATCTGCTGATGGGCAGTTCAGGGACTCTCGATCATTTCATCGCCGCGGTTTTACCAACCGCCTGGAGCCGTAAGGTGTCCTCGATCTCCAAGCCATTCCTCTATAAGTCCTCCTTTTTTCTTTTGCAACAACCAGGCTTTATGAGTATGCAAGGATAGCATTCGCCTTAAGCACACGAAGGCACAGCTGAATAAGCATAGGACAAAAAGCATAACAATCAAAAGCATCAGTCCTGTCTTAAGCGAGGATTTCAGTCACCCACCAATACCCAATAAATGAGTTAACCCATCCAGCCCAAAGAAGCCCACGTCTTTCTGTATCTCCTGGGTGTGTTCCATCAGCTGTTGGATTTGCTGGTGGATTGCCTTAGAGTGGTCTTGCAGGTCCATACAGCACATTCCTTCAAAGTCTTCACAGCCGTGCCCATGGGCTAGCAGGAGGAAGTCGGTGGCCGCTCTGTTCTGAAGCACTGCATGTTGTACCTGTGACCCCCCGAGACTGCCAGCACCTGAGTTCTCTCACGGCAGACCATGTGAGCCACCGCTTCCAACCGAGGGGTCACACTCTTGCACGGTTGAACTGAGAAGATCCATTCTAAAATCGCAAGGTAGTCTTCTCCCCCTTTTTTCTTTTGCCACTGCATGATGAGGGCAAACACCGAGATTGGGTTGGAGACGTCCATGAAGTGTATTGGGAGTTCAGAGCATTCCTGCCATTGCGACATTCTCCTGTGTGCACTGATATGATGTATTGAGTAGGCTATATGGATTCAGGTCTGTCCAGTTGCTTTGAGGAATACCTAACACCAGTGCATCAAATTGATCCGCTGTCCCACAAAGCCAACAACTCTTAATTTGGGTATAATTAACAATACGCCTAAGAAGCATAACATATCCATTAGCGTTAAAAGTAGCATCAGCTCCTATAATAGCGTTAAAAGCAACATTACCTCCTAAAAGCCACAATATACAGCTAATAATGACAGTAACACTTCTTCCTCCCATGTTGTTCTTCCGCAGCCTCACGCCTTCCACAGTTAGGGTACCAGCTGCTTGCCTGCTACGTCTGATGTATGCAAGTTTGCTTCCAGCCAAGGTCTCACCCATTTTTTCTGGCACCCATCTGGTTCCAGTATCTGTAATGACACAAGAATACCCTTTTCCCCAGGTTATCAAGTCCAAAGATCCCGTCCATTTTCCCGTGTTCCAGTCTCTCAGCATCACCTTACACGGACCCGTTTTTACTTCTGCCAGGGCTCCCTTTAGCCCAGCCCTATGTTTGACCATCAGAGGGACTAGGCTATCCTGGGATAACCTCAAAAATTTTAAAACATATACTGCTCTGGCCAATTTTTTGTTTTTCGTAGCTGGCATTTCAGCGTTTGGTTCATATGTTCCACTATGTCATGGTCCTCAGGATGCAATGGTATGGTAAAAAAAAAACAGTCTTTTAAATCAATTATTAAGATGTCCCAATCATTTTGGAAGGTTCTCTATTTCCATTTCTATTTATATTTGCATAGCGTCAATTTGGTTTCCTCTCTTTCCAAGGATACAAGTCAGAGTACAGCTCCCAGTCCTCCACTGGTGGTGGTGGGGGAATGCCGTAGTCTGAGTTATTCCTGGCTTTCCCGCTTTCGAATTCTGCACTTTCTTGTTGTGCTTATTCAGCCCTCTCTGCTGATATATATATTACACAATAAAGATCTAAAGACCACACACACAAACAGCACAAACACAATTTCTATCCAGTGGCACGACCTCACATAGCTGTGCACTCCACTAGTGAGTTCCACTGTCTCAATTGTCGAATCCCATCCTCGTTGCCGATTAGATTGCGAATGGGCTTGAGATTCGGCAATAATCACACAGAACAAGGTGGCTACGGCTATTCAGGTGAAAGCACATTAAAGAAGCAAAGTATGAATAACTACTCTTGAGGTAATACTTGTTGGCAGGATACTGAGACTGATCATCTTCTCGAGTTGGCAGATTAGAGGGTTGCTGACAGGCTCCTAACTCGGCGGGCGTCCCCGCAGAGACAACGTGGGTCTCAGTGTTAGGAGTCTCGCCCCCGCCCCCCCCCTGCACTGTCTGTTTATGCCCGGTGCATCCTGCCACGTAGGGCCAGTACGTGCCAGCAGGCAGACCAGGGGGCGGACAAACTCCGCCTTCAGTCACATAACCTTCCCTCCTGGCTGCGCAAGTGCGCATACCAGTAAATTGTCCCAGTCGTCAGTCTGAGGGTCCTGCCTTTCTCATCTCCCTCCCTCTCGGGTGTTTTGACCTTCAAACTAGTTCAGAGGATGTTTGCAGTTAAGTTGGCTACAAGCCCGGTCGAGCAGCCGCCTTCAGCTGCTTTTGGAGGAGGTCGGCTCTGAGCCTGGCTGGGCAGCCGCCTCCGCACTCCTTATCGCTCAGCCTGGGCAGGCAAACATCTTCTTTCTCAGGGTCTTGGATTCTGTTTTGCACAATAGTTTTATGACTCTACGGATTGTACAAATTTCCAGTTTTTGACCATACCTCGTGTCGGCATCAATATACAAAGGATACAACACATAATAGAGATGAACATAGCAAATAGAAATAATAGCCCTAATAACGGTTTCTATCCTCACTTAAAGCATTACAGTTCTTCAATCCCCACTTTTAAAAGATGGATCAAATTCCTCTGCACCTCCCTCCTGGCTTTCATCAAGCCCTCAGCAACATAAGTTTCCTTGATCTCATTCGCCTTCTCTTCCCCAGCCCCCCTTTCTCCTTTTTTCAAGGCGATCTAACAAGCGGAAGCGGGGGCACAGACAGTGTAGGCGCCGCAGGTGCAGGCACAGAGGCAGGCACGGGCGGGGGGGTTAGCGATGGATCTCCAAACACCAGCGGTTTTCAGTGGCGTGGCGGTCCCGGTCCTGAAGTGCTTGCAAAGGCTGCCGTGGCTCCGATGGCCACTTTGCTTTTGGCTTTCGCATCGGGTTTGAATACTAGGTGGGGTTCAGCTTTGAACCCGTTCTCTCTGCACCAGATCGAAAGCTTGCAGAGGGTCTGTTCATCAGCCTCTGTCTGCACTCCCACTGCTTCGCTCTTCCCGAGCGCCTCCCGTGCTGCCCTCCAAGTCTCCCTCTCCTCCTTTGCTCTCTGGAGGACCTGCCGTATCACTCCCCATGTCTTTAGATCTTTCGCACTCCCTTTAGATATACCATATTCCGCTAAGGCGGTGGTACATCTCTGCCAGTGCTGGGGGAATAAAACTTCCCCGGCACTGTTAACCGCCCCTTCTTCAAGGAGCCGCTCAATGCAGCTCTTAACTGCGTTCGATTTCATAGAAATCCCCCATTCACGAGCACACGATAATACGACCTTGATTATCCCTTCCATGATCCGGATCCCTCGACCGCCTGCGGTCCGCCGCCTCGGAGTATCACGTCGGGGTCACCACTTGTTGCCTGACATTGGCAATCGACTCCGTCTGCCGAGGCGGCCAGGCACGTCCAACCCATGCCTGGGCCAGAGAGCACAGACACCAATATGAGGATGCTGCAAATGGCGTTTAATATACGCAGGCTGGATCTTATAAAGGTAGCGAAGGCGGAAGCATGCCTATATAGCCAATAAGCGTTGCTCTTTACCTAATATGGCATATGCCTTAGTTCCCTATTCTTCCCGTACATCGCGAGATCTTCCGAGCGCCGTACCCTACACCCACGTCCTCCCTGGCATCAGTGTTTGGGTGAGAGTGTGCAATGATGAGTGCAGGACAAACACACGACACCTCCCAGGGTCCGCAGAAGGATAAAGGGGGCAAAGAAGTCCTGATGATTCCTGGTAGGCCTCGGTGACAGACACATTAGCCATAGTCAAGAAGATAAAGACCTCCATTGTGTTGGGGCCTTGGCAATGCCCTTGGCCATCTCTACCACAGGTCATCCTAGACCTGCTCCTGTGTCCCTGCAGACTATAGACACCCAACCTGCTTCCCCAGCAAGTTCTCCCAAGCGGTTCTCCTTCCCTTCCTTGAGAGTTTTTCCATCCTCAGTGGCTGTTTCTTGAAACACAAAGCCATGGGTGGTGGCAGACTCTCTCTGGGTGCCCTGCAGCACCACTGCTCTACCCTTCAAGTGATATTTCTTCATCCTCTTGCCCAATCTGAGCTTCCCAAGCTGTATTTTGGTCCTGTTTCCTCCTTTCATGCTGCTTTCCACTACCAAGGAAATCTCTTGGCAGCCCCACAATGTGGGGTTGAATATAACCTGGTGTGTCACGACAGAGTGGAATGTGAGGAACTGAAGTGCCAAGGCCTGAACGACAGGCCCGAGTCGGGGTTGACTTAGAGATGAATACGGCACTGCCTTTTCAGTACACAACACTCGCCTGTAGAATTGCTCATGCCAGCTTGCACGGAGGCTTATTAAACTGTAGCTTTTTTAAGCTCTCGTGCAGCTGTTTTTGACCTTAAAGGGAACCCTCCCATCCGAGGCCTGGGCTCTGACCAGATCCCCATCCCACATGATAGGGAAAGTATGCCACATCAGATGTTACCGCTCACAAACAAAATGCAAGTTATCATCATTTGCTGATTTTACTCTATAAAAGATGGACACTCTTGCTGTGATTTTGGAGACCTCACGGGTGGATGCACCACCTAAGACCTCCCAGTTGCCAGGAAGGTTCTCAAAATCCTCGCCACAACAAGGACTCCTCCTCAGTGACTGTCAATCTGTATGACAGTAACATATTTTGGCAACTGGTGATGTATCTTTTAATCACTATTCTCTTTCTCATATAGTAATGGTTAGGTGCATTACCTTGCCTATTTTGCCTGTTGCTAAACCTGAGTGTGTAATAAGCTGATTTTGTTAAATGTATTATTCTGTACCACCTTAATATTAATAGTGAAATAAGACCATTCTTTCCAGTGGGGTCTGGTTCTTTCCGTCGCCCCGTCTGCCCCAGAGCTGTGCCGGTGCTCTTCTTTCTCATCGTGCTCCTTTGCATGCCCCAAGCCCCGGGCCCTTATGGCCCTGAGTAGCAAGTGTGTGTTACAAGCAGGATGCAAATTATTGCCTGATGACTTTTAAAAGAAGGGAAAGATGCCTCTTCTCTTGCTGCTCTCCAAGAAAAAGCAGCCCAGCCTGAACCAGGCAATGCCTGTAACAAGACCAAGCAAGGCAGAGCAAGGTGCTTCCTTGCGCTCAGCTTCTTCTATTCCCGGTTGTCACTTTGACCATGCAGGTGGCAGGTGAAGTTGTCTGAGGTGTGAAACACAGGAATAACACCAGAGGAGAAACTGCCACTTGTGCACTTTGAGATGTGATTGTGACACATGCAATGGTGCAGTGTGACAAACAGAGAAGGGGTAAAGGGAAGCAAGCTAACCATCAGGAGGCATGAAAGCAGTGCAAGATGCAGTGCCATAAATGCAGCATTCCAATGTGAGCCCCTTTTTGCATCTATCAGGTGGTGCTCAGAGAGTCTCTGATGTGTGAAGGTCGCTTGCCAAGGGCCAGAGGTACAAGCAGTGTAACTGGAGGGACTCGATTTCTCCAGTTCATGGAGCTCTGTCAGACGTGGGCACTGAACAGTGCAAGAGAGTCCCCTCAGAGCCCATGGTTCTGTGCGTGTCCAGTTTGCTGAAGTGAGCCCTGCTCAGATCCTCCTCCAGCAAGGGAAAGTCTTCCTTTCTGCATTTCTCCATGGTCTCCAGGGCCTAGGATTCCTGAGGGTCACTCTTAGCACTAAAGCCTGAGGCAAAGGTGGCCTTTTCTCTGTCCTCTCTCACCAGGGCTCTTGACCCGTTTAGCAGCAGGCCCGTATTTTCCCTAGTCAGCCTTTTGTTCCTGCTATATTGTTGTATTGTATTTTAAATAATTATTTATTATTATTTTATCAGGAAGGTAAGAGTAAAAATTCATAAAGAAATAAATGAAGAGCACGTGTTTCATGCCAAGTACATGGGAATAACAAGTGACTGCACACAGGACAGGTTTTGTCACTGACATTGTACCCATTGAGGAAGTTTCCTCAGTGCCTCCTTGAGCTCCTTGTTCCTCATGCTGTAGACAGGGGGTTCAGTGCTGGAGGCACCACTGAGTACAGAATGGCCAATGCAGAGAGATCCAGAGCTGGGAAGGATATGGAGGGGGGAGAGGGGGGAATAAAGTGGCTAAGGGTGACATTTTACTACCCCTGTGACTGGGGGTAGGAGTCAGACCCAACCAAATGGGCATCACGACCTCTAATTCCTCTGGGGGACTGCAGATGACTGCACAGTCCAGGGCACCTGGACTGCAGAGCATTTCCAAGGGTGCTCGTTGTGTCCAGTTGTGCCTATACATCCTGCCCCTGGTATTTGATAGATGGTGACCCAGAGGGCTCTCCGTTCTCCCTTCTTCCTGACAGTTGAGTCCTCCCTGCCTCTCCTGAGACTGCAGAGTCCTCTTGTGCCTGTGAATACCCAGTGCTTTACCTCTAAGAAACTCCATCTTTGAGGACCTCTCCCTTTATGAGGCTCTACTCACAGTCCATCCCAGACATATGCTGTCCCAGGAGGATCTCTGTGCTCTCCTGACACCTCCAGCTTCCCCTCCATGAGAACAGCCGTCTGACACTGTGTCTTAATGCATAGGAGAGCTGTGCATGTGTAAATCCATGACCATTCAGCGTCTCCGCTATCCTTGGACTCTGATAGGTGAATTCTCAAACCAGCCCTTGGTCTCTAAAAGATCATTACATGATTCTGAGCTCTGTGTTGCTGAACCCATGGAGAATCCTGTGCAGCAGGCCCTTGAGGGGTGCAAGTCCTTGGGCCTATTCTTGACACCAGCTTTGGAGGAAAAGCCCAGCTTTCACGCACTGCACTGATAGAAATTACTTTATTACAGAGACACTGTTAGGGAGCCAGTCCTTGTCCAGCATTTGGCACAATTGAGGGTATCAGATGAGACAGCAGACCCTGTAAAAAGGGGAATGAATACAAGTAGTTGTGTAGCAACACGCTAAGAATTATTATCACTAGTTAAAGCCATAATAAAAATAACATGAAGAAACAATACTCAATCCACTTACGGGATACAGAAAGAGTCATTTGTGGAGAGATGTGGAAAAATTACCACTGCTTAAAAAGGTCCATGAAATCACTTTCCTAATGGCATCCTTGAGTTCCTTGTTCCTCATGCTGTAGATGAGGGGGTTCACTGCTGGAGGCACCACCGAGTACAGAACAGCCAGCACCAGATCCAGAAATCGGGAGGAGATGGAGGGGGACTTCAGGTTGGCAAATGCACCTGTGCTGAGAAACAGGGAGACCACGGCCAGGTGTGGGAGGCACATGGAAAAGGCCTTGTGGCGGCCCTGCTCTGATGGGATCCTCAACACAGCTCTGAAGATCTGCACGTAGGACACCACAATGAAAGTGAAACACCCAAAGACTAAACAGGCACTAACCACCAGAAGCCCAGCTTCCCTGAGGTAGGAGTCTGAGCAGGAGAGCTTGAGGATCTGGGGGATCTCACAGAAGAACTGCTCCACCACATTGCCTTGGCAGAGTGGCAGCGAAAATGTGTTCCCAGTGTGCAGGAGAGAATTGAGGAAACCACTGGCCCAGGCAGCTGCTGCCATTTTGACACAAGCTCTGCTGCCCAGGAGGGTCCCGTAGTGCAGGGGTCTGCAGATGGCCACATAGCGATCATAGGCCATGACAGTGAGGAGATAATACTCCGCTGATATGAAAAAAAGGAAGAAAAATACCTGCCCAGAACATTCCAAGTAGGAAATGACCCTCATGTTCCACAGAGAATTGTGCATGGATTTGGGAACAGTGGTGGAGATGGAGCCAAGGTCAAGGAGGGAGAGACTGAGGAGGAAGAAGTACATGGGGGTGTGGAGGCGGTGGTCGCAGGCTACGGCTGTGATGATGAGGCCGTTGGCCAGGAGGGCAGCCAGGTAGATGGCCAGGAAGAGCGAGAAGTGCAAGAGCTGCAGCTCCCGCGTGTCTGCAAATGGCAGGAGGAGGAAATCGTTGAGGGAGCTGCTGTTGGACATCTGTTCTATTGGGCTCAGGAAAACTGTGTAGGGAAGAAAAGGCAATAAAAGCTTAGAAGAATTTTCTCTGAAATAAACCTTCCATTTTTCATAGAAATGCTTCTCAACCCTGTCCCAACTCTCAGTAATTTCTTCTTCTCACTATCACCTTCAGTCAGCTCCTCAGTCTCTGCTCCACCTGAGTGTTCTAGCAGGAGCCGGAGTCTGAGTTACTCTACGCCAATGTGTATAAAGGACTGGTTCTTGATATCTGTCATTTTCGGAGTTGATGTCACAGGACATCCACCTTTAATATAAAGGGTCTTTTTGTATTCCCACACACACTTCCAAGGAGTTTGGGGTGCAGCAGGGGATTTTAGCATTTTGTTTTAGAAGTACTTATTTTGGAAATTTTTACATTCTGTCACCATGTCTCGTCAGGTTCTTTGCATGTCTTTATTGGCATGCAGATAAAGACAGATGTCTCTATTTCTGAAAATGTGAACATTAAGCAGACTGGAGATGGAAATGGGCTCTCTGCTGCTTAGGGAACAGTGAGGCGTGCTGTTGAGTCCATGTGCCTTGTTCCTCCAGACAAACCTGGACTCTGTTGAGATCATAGAAGACTGGTTTCAAAGCACTCGTTTAACTCTGCTCTCCCTCTAAGTTCAAGGTGGATATGTGGTGGAGAGAACAGGACACTGCTACTGACATGGCAAGCACTCTGTGCACTGAGTCCACTTATGCAGGGCAGCTCACAACGCCAGCAGGACAACAGAGACACTCACGTGTCCTGACAGTCACAGGGTCTCCTAAAGGGACAGTCAACCCCTTTGCAGCCCCTCCAATGACTCTGCCCAGCACCCTGGGCACATTGCCCCTCTTCAGACACCTCCATGGCAGGACCTCAGGGTGAGTATCTGAATTTGTAGCTGAAGCCCCAGCTGACTGCCAGGACAAGAGCAGAAAGGAGAGGCAGGGAAACGAGGAGAAACACTGTGACTGCTGCCAAGGGAGGACAGAGAGAGACAGAGCAGCACCATCCCCAGGTTGCACTTCCTAGACAGTGTGGACTTCCAGGGCAGTGGTTCTCAGACCCTGTGCCTTGCAGTGGAAAATGGACACATGGCAGGAGAGAGGCAGCTCTGCTGCTCTGGAAATCTGAGTGCAGAGGAGGTCAGAAACGCCCTGGAGCCCTTCCCCTTGAGAGCATAGAATCATAGAATCATAGAATCATAGAATGCTTAGGGTTGGAAGGGACCTCTAGAGATCATCTAGTCCAACCCCCCTGCATACGCAGGGACACCTAAAGCGCGCGGCACAGGACTGCATCCAAGCGGGCCTTGAAGATCTCCAGAGAAGGAGACTCCACAACCTCTCTGGGCAGCCTGTTCCAGTGCTCTGTCACCCTCACTGTTAAGAAATTTTTCCTTAAGTTCCTATGGAATTTTTGATGTTTCAGTTTCCGGCCATTTCCTCTAGTCCTATCAGTGGCCACCACTGAAAAGAGACCATCCCCGTCCTCTGCACTCCCTCCCTTGAGGTATTTATATACACTGATTAGATCCCCTCTCAGCCTTCTCTTCTCCAGGCTGAACAGGCCCAGCTCCCTCAGCCTCTCCTCATAGGGCAGATGTTCCAGGCCCCTGATCATCCTCGTAGCCCTGCGCTGGACTCTCTCCAGCAGCTCCACATCCCTCTTGTACTGTGGAGCCCAGAACTGGACACAGTACTCCAGATGCGGCCTCACCAGGGCTGAGTAGAGGGGCAACCAGGGCTGAGTAGAGAGCAGAGTGAGACTAAGCACAACGAGAATGAGGAGAGCTGCAGAGGGGATATTGCTGCTGCCCACAGGTGAAAAGGCAGTGGGAGGAATATTCTGGGGTCCTCGCAGACCTATTGATCCCTCAGAGCAGCACTGCAGAACTCTCCTTCAGGCACCTAAACCTAAAATGTCCCATTCATTTGCTGCCTTGTCAAAGATACAAAACAAAATCCTAGCCTCTGCATATTGCCTTCCCTTTCATAGAAGCTTCCCAAGAGTGTCCTCTTGAAAAGCCCCTTCCAGATATGTTGTGTGGGTGAGGCTGAGCTGTGAGCAGCCCTGACCCCACACAGCAGCCTCTCAGCAGGAGAATGAACCTGCCCAGGGGGGATCTCTCCTCCCACCCAGAGCTTCTCCCTGCAGCGCTCTGGCAGGCTGAGTGCTGATCCTCACAGAATCACTGCCCCGGGCACACAGCACCCTGGGGCGCATGGACACTGCTCTGAAGAACAGTGCTCTGAAGAACCTGTGTGCCCACATTGCCTTCACTGTCCTGCACCAGCTCCAGAAGAAGCAGCCATGATGCCCTGACCTTGTGATGCTGGGACAGGGAATTTCTGTTCTGAAGCATCTCCTTGTATGCAAAGTAGAAGCAGGGAGAACAATCCTCAAAAAAAAAAAAAGTCATCAGCTGGGAGGGGTGCTGCAGACCCCTCCAGAAACCTCAGCAGCATTACCCTGCAGCCGGCGACTTACCGTGTCACAGATCGCTCCCACCATGAGCTCTCCTCTGTCCTCCCACTCCACGCTGCCTTTCACCTCTCTGTCCTCTCTCCTCTGCTGTCCGCAGCAGCAGGCAGTGCCCGCAGCCCTGCTGCTCTTGGCACAGGAGCTGCTCCTGCACTCGGCTGTCTCTGGGCAGTGCTGACAGGTTGCCACAAGCTGCAGCCCAGCTGAATCCATGAATTACTCTGTCCCTTGGGATTCCTCCCTCTGGGATATGTCCCATCAAGTAGAGTAACCTGTTTTCCTTCTCTAAAGAGTACAGGGATACAGATTCCAATGTTGCAATTTATTTCATCAGATAATGATTATCTACCAAAGTTAGAAATGTCCCACGGGAAGTCCTGATTCACATCTCTAAACTAGGCAGGACACCCAGACAGGGATAAGAAGGGAGCTTGTTGATACATGGTGCATATATGAGTCAGATGACTTATTCAGATGGCTTATAGGGGCTCCACATGTCTGTTCAGAAGCGCCAGGTTTGGAGAAGGATTCAGCTAACTCATGAACTCCACAAATACATGGCAGGTGGGATTCCCCTTTACCAGGCTGTCACGGAATGAGTGGTGGTGGGGGTGAGTGACACAATACATTTCACTCATGAGAAATAAATAGGAATTGGTTTTATTGGTAATGACAATGGTTTCATGAGATTCTATGGCAAGGTCACTTATTAGCTACTGCATGGAGGTTCAAGACACACACAGGACATCAAGGACACCCTCCCGTTGGGTCGCGAGGTTCAGATTGGACCCCCTTGCTTTCCAAACTCCTTCTGAGAGGAGTCTGGGTGCGGCTGGATCCAGTCCTTGCCCTTGTTTAACCTCCTAAGGTTCCTCTCTGCCCATTCTCCAACCTCCCTAGGTCCCTCTGAATGGCAGCACAGCCCCCAGGAGAGTTGGCCACTCCACCCAAGTTTGGTGTCATCTGCAAACTTGCTGGGGCTGCCCTCTGTCCCCTCATCCAAGTCATTGATGAACAAGCTGAACATTAGTGTAACCAGTACACACACCAGTGCACAGCAGTACACACCACCACACACCAGCACAAACCAGTGCTGCAGCGCACGCCAGCACATAACAGTGCACACGCTGTAGACCCCAAGACACAAGCACACACGAGCGCACATCGGTAGAGACGCCTGCACACACCTGTGCATGCCAGCAAACACGAGCGGACACCAGTGCACAAGAGTACAGTGTAGTTCACACCAATACTGACCAGCACACACCAAAACACTCCAGAACACACCAGTACACACCAGCACACACCAGTTAAGGCCGTTAGACAGCAGCGAACACTAATACATACCAGCACACACCAGCACACACCAGAGCACAGCAGTGAACACTAGTGCATACTGGTAAAGACCATTAGACACCAGTACACACCGGTGCTCAGCAGTGCACACCAGAGTATACCACTACACAACAGTACAGACCGGTACATGCCATTACACATGAGTTCACACCAGTGAACACCAGTAGACACCAGCACACACCAGTACGCACCAATGCATACCAGTACAAAGCAGTACACACCACTGAACAACGCATCACACCAGGACAGACAATTACAGAGTAGTAGAGCAGTGAGCATCCGCTCACACTAGCTCACACCAATACATAGCAGTACACACTAGCACACAAAACTGCACACCACTACATACCAGCGCAAACCAGCACACATCCATACACAGCAGCACACACGTGTGTACACCACCACATACCAGCGCAAACGAGTACACATCCATACACGGCAGCACACACGTGTGTACACCAGCACACACCAGCGCTCCCCACGTACTGCGTGGGCAGCAGGTCCCTCTGGCAGCTCAATACCCCACTCCCCATACTGGCCAGCACAAAGCAGTGCACATCAGTACAGACCATCGCACACCAGTGCGGACAATTACACACCAGCACACACCATTACACTCCAGTGCACACCAGCACACACCATTACACACCAGCACACACCGCTGCATATCAGTACACATCCTTGCTCACCAGTACACACGAGTGCACATCAGCACACTCCATTACACACCACTACAGGCCAGCAGACACCAGTGCACACCTATACAGAGCACCACACACCACTACACATAAGCAGATGCCAGCACATAGCCCTACACACCAGTATAGAGGAGTGCACACCAGTGCACACCAGTACACACCAGTATAGATCATTACACAGCAGTGGACACCATTACGCACCAGCACACACCAGAAAAGACCAGTGTACTCCAGCGTGCACACCAATAAACAGCCGTGCAGACAGCTACACACCCGTGCACTACAGCACACAACAGCACACAGCAGCAGAGACCAGTACACACCAGCATACAGCAGAAATACCAGTGCTTGCTAATACACACCAGCACACAGCAGTGCACTGCAGTGCACACAGATACAGACCGGTGCACATCAGCACACACCAGTATACACACTGGTGTGCTGGCATCTACTGCTCTGTACTGGTGGGCATTGGTGTGTCTTGGTGTGTGCTGGGGTGTGCTGGTGTTCACCAGTCAGTGCTGGTGTGTGCTGGCGTGCTCTGGTGTTCATTGGTCTGTACTGGTGTCTGCTGGAGTTCATGGGTTTGCAGTGATGTGTACAGGTGTGTGCTGATGTACACCAGTCTGTACAGGCGTGTGCTGGTCGCTACTGGTGCGTGCTGAGCGTGCTGGTGTGCACTGGTCTTTGCCTGTGTGTACTGCTGTGCATCGGTGTGAGCTGGCTTCTGCTGCTCTGTGCTGGTGTGTACTGCTTATTTGTACTTTAGGGTCAGGCTTAGAAGTTTAGGACTATATTAATATTTAGGGTCAGGGTTATGGTTAGGGTTTGGGTTAAGACCAGGGTTTAGGTTTAGGGTTGTGGTTAGGATTAGGGTTGGCTTGGGGATAGTTTTAGTTTAGTTTTTTTTTTAATTAACTCTCTTCCTTGCCTGCTCCACCTCTCCCTTTTCCTCTCCCCTTTACCCTTCTCTGTGCTTCTTCCTCTCCTGCTCCACCTCTTCCTTTAACTCTCACCCTAGCCCCTTTCTGTGCTTCTTCCTCACTCCCTTCACCTCTCCCCTTTCCTCTCTGCCTTTCCCACCTCTGTGCATATACCTCACCCACCTCCCATCTCCTTTTGCCTTGACCCCTTTCTCGCTTTTGTGCTTCTTCCTCTCCCCCTCCACCTCTTCCTCTAGCTCTTCCCCTTTCCCTCCTCTGTGCTTCTTCCTCACCCACTTCACCTCTTCCTTTCATGAAGGAAGCTCCTTTCCTCACATAGATTGACACCATCTCCTGTGACATCCTCATAGGGCAGCTCAGGAAGTGCAGGCTGGATGAGTGGACAATGGGGTGAATTGAGGGCTGGCTGAATGGCAGAGCTCAGAGGGTTGTGATAAATGGGTCAAGTCTAGTTGGAGGCCTGAGGCCAGTGGTGTCCCCCAGGGGTCCGTACTGTGCCCAGTGCTGTTCAACTTGTTCATCAATGACTTGGACGAGGGGACAGAGGGCTCCCTCAGCAAGTTTGCAGATGATACCAAACTGGGAGGAAAGGGGAGAGGTGGAGGAGGTGAGGAAGAAGCACAGAAAGGGGCTAGGGTGAGAGTTGAAGGAAGAGGTGGAGCAGGAGAGGAAGAAGCAAGGAGGAGGCAATGGGGGATAGCTAAAGGAAGAGGTGGAGCAGGCGAGGAAAAAGCACAGAGAAGGATAAAGGGGAGAGGAAAAGGGAGAGGTGGAGCAGGCAAGGAAGAAGCCAGCAAGAGGGTTAATAAAATAAAACTAAACCAAAACCATCCCCAACCCAACCTTGACCCTTCTGCTGGAGCTGCTCTCCTCAGAGTGCGACCCTGAGGGTGGTGCTCTGGCCCAACACAGTCTTGGTTGCCATGGGCACTGCCCCATCACAATGGCCTTGGGGACATGATGCCACCCCCATCACAAAGCCCTGGTCGTTGCCATAGAGACTCCCAGGGGTATGTCCTGGTGGTAGCCAAAGACACCCACATCTCATCTCAGTGCCTTAGTGGTCAGCAAGGGAGGCCTTTTGGGTCCCTGTGCCATAGTTTGGCCATCCTCGCGGATTTTTATTTGGGAGAGCACGGACAGTGGGGCCACATGCGTGTTCTACCACTCTTTTTGGCACAGTGGACACCATGTCTCTATACCAGATCCCATTTGGGCTCTCCAGTTCTGCAAGGAAACAAACAAATGGAAGGGAGTTCAGCACAGGGACAACAAGTTGGTCAGGGGCTGGAGCATGGGGCAGGTAAGGAGAAGCTGGGAAGAGGGATGTTTGTTCAGCCTAGATCAGAGAAGGCCAGGAGAGATCTTCATGCTGTGCACAAATACTTTGTGGAGGGCACAGAGCAGCAGGATTTTCTTGGAAGGCCACATTAATTGCATGGGAGACAGCAGGGAAAAGATGGACAATGGAAAATTTGCAGCGTATGAAGGATTCACAGACTTCGGTGTTGTGAAACCAAAGACCTTTAAGTTAAACGCAACTTATAGCGCTCCTGACCCCAGAGACAGCCTCCATCCTGCCTGGCAGCACGTGGAGCCCAGAAACCCGACAAACCAATGAACCAGATGATCATGCACTGGTCATGCATGAGGCCGTCCAAGGAGCTTCTTGATCATGCGCTGGCCATGGGGCTGCAGCTCCCGCCTTTCCTGCTCAGCCCCCCACCTGCCCACAAGACATTCTTTGCTACTGACCTTAGGCTGAGCTCCACATCTCCCCCTTCCTTATTTAGTTTTTATTTGAGCGGTCATCACTTGATTGATTGATCATACAATTAACCATTGTACACATGATAACAGACAAGGTAGACAATTAACAACAAGCAAAATACAATTAACTCAATAATCAAAAACTTTACAATTTGCGTCTTCCAAAGCCCAAACTGTCTTAACCAAGAAAATACTCCTATTAAACATGTTTGAAAGGGATTGTCTGGTGTTGACATGGCTAACGTTACCCATACATTTCTTGGCTGTTTGGGACAAAGGCTGCACAGCTGCCGAGGAAAGCCAGGGTTGTACACATTGCAAAGGGACTCATCTTAATTTCCCATCTGTCAAAACACAAGCATAACCCCTTCCTCAAGTTACTAAGTCTTTTGGACCTTCCCACTTCCCTGTAACTAGACCTTTTATGGTAACTTGGGATCTTGGCTGTAAATTTTCTGACGGTTGGCCAAAGTGTTGAGTAACTCACCTGCTCATCTGCTCACCTGCTATGTTACAATTTTAAAAAATAAATACCTATAAAGCTTTATCCAATCTTTCTTGGGGGCCATCTCTCTGAGCTCCTGCTCTCTGTTTAATTAACATATTTTTTAGGGTCTGGTGCAAGTGTTCAATAACTGCCTGCCCAGTAGGAGAATGAAGAATATCGAAGATATTGTTTAAGCAAGTCTTTGGTTCACAGGCCCATTGTCTGTTTTTATCATTTTTGAAACACCCATGCAACACCAAACACTGAAACACCAAACCATGAAACACCAAACACTGCAAAACATCTTAACCAGTGCTTACACACATCCTGACTTTTCTCCCCAGTATGTGACCATGTGTGAGTAATAAAGCAGGGATTTGCTCAGCGATTTAACAAAGTCCATAAATTTCACAATTGGGCCATCAGCAAAGGATTGGCAACCTCTCAAACCATAGCTCACTCCAAGTGCTTCACCAGGCCTTCGACATATAAGGAATCCATTCCAACATTAAGATTTGGAGTTGTGAATTTTTAAAAAGCCGTGGTTGCAGCTACCAGTCCACCAGCTGTGTGGAGCCTGGTACTTGGCTTGAACCTCAGTTTGCCGCTCTGCGTCCGCTGACATTTTCCAGGCAATGGCAGCCTTTTTAGTTTGTCCTGATCCATCTGTGGAGACAGTTATACCTGAAAGGGGAGTTTGCTGCCAAAGAGACCTTGCTAATAAGGGAATGTTAGGAAGTTCCGACCACAACCTATGCAGGGGATAGTGAATGTTCATCTGTCCTGCAAAGTCTGCTAAAGCCACCTGCATGATTAAATGTTCTACTAATAACCATTGCAAATTTTCCTTGGTTGCAGGAAGATAAATGAATCTTGGATCGCTGCTGTTTAATATTCTTAAGTGCATTCTTGCTTTCTGAATTAACTGTGCATACTCTTCTGTTGCGGTGATAATTTCTTTTTGACTGTCCATGAGGTAAAAAGATCCATTCCAGCACTCGAAGTGGATCTGTCAATGACCCATAAGGCAGGTGAATAAGCGAGCTGGAGCTGGCTTGCTTCCACCTCCCGGCCTTTGGGGCAGTTTTTCTTGAGATGGCCATTCTCTCCACATTGAAAACACTTCCCTGCTTCTCCCTTTTAAGGCAGGATTTGGTTTTTCTCAGTCAAATGCACCACCGACGAATACACGACTGGCATAGCTGTTAATATTTCTAAGTTCCCCTGCTGAACTGCCTCTCTGCTAAACATTTCCCAGTGAATCAACCCTCGATCCCCTTTTGTAACCTCATTATGTGGGTCTGGGGCTGTAAATCAGGTTTCTTCTCCAGGTCCCTGGGTCCTGGGTCGAACGGATGGTCGCACAGAGGATCAGCCACCCCAGCATATGGTGGTGCTGACGGTGCTGCTGCACGTGGCTGATTGCTTTTGTCCCCCTGAAGATCCCAGGCCGTTTTCAAGGCGACCATGATCTGCCACCAGGTGCTCACATGTTTTACTACGGCTGTATCACCATCCACCATTGCCTCCTTAAGGCCCTTTCCGAGTTCTTCCTACACCTCTTGCTGGAGTGTGCCTTCCTTCGGGAAAGTAGGTACCTTCTCCCGAATCCACTCTAGTAGAGTGACTAAATCCTTCCCAGAAACCTGTTGGTTCTCTTCGTGCACCATGTGCTGCAGTGCATCCAGGCTGTGTTTCTGCCCTTGAGACATTCCGCCTCCCGTGGTTCCCAGGCTGCTCTCCTCTAATTAGGTGATGGGTGCACACCGGAGTTCTTCCTGCTCTGTTCCTGGTTCAGCTGGGCTGTGCTGCCGGGTTCAGGCTTTGTGAGCTTCCCCTGTGTTCTCGCCCCAGCTTCGGATGCCATTTGCAGTGTCTGAAGCAACCATGGTTTTTGGTGTTGTGAAACCAAAGACCTTTATTTAAACACAATTTATAGAGCTTCTGACCCCGGAGACAGCCCCCACCCTGCCTGGCAGCAGGTTAAGCCCCAAACACAACCGACCCACCAACCAGATGATCACACGCTGATCACACGTGAGGCTGTCCAGTGAGTTCCTTGATCATGTGCTGCCAGGTGGCTGCAGCTCCCGCCTCTCCTGCTCAGCCCCTCATCTGCCGAGGGGACATTCTTTGCTACTGACCTTAGGTTGACCTCCACAGGTGGTGACTTGTGTCTGGGACCAGGGCACTGCTCTTTCCTAGACCCTTTCCTGGGAAAGCACTGCAGGAGCAAGCACACCCTGGAGAACAACCTTGCCCATGTCCCTGGGACAAATGACAGGGTCCCTTCTGTGTGAGAACATGACATGCCAGCAGCAGGGCCATGGCTGCCCTTCGTACTCGGAGGTCCTTTCTGCCTGAGTAGCTGATAGCCCCAAACTTGTGACTCTGAGGACACTTATTGCTCTGGATGGGCCAGAGGGGGCTGTTAGCTCCCACAGGCTGTTGTGATGTTACCTCAGTGTCCAGTGGTGACAAGGAAGAAAAGGCCCATGGTTTGGATGTTGGTTGTGTTGGCCTTTCTGCCTCAGGACCTGGTAGGCCAGCAGCAGGGAAATGGCCTGGATGTTTGTTAGTGAGGTCACTGCTGTGCCAGTCCCTGATAGGCCAGCAGCAGGGACATGGCCTGGATATTGGTAGTGAGGTCACTGCTGGGCCAGTCCTTGATAGCCCAAAAGCAGGGCTGTGGCTCTGAGGGTGACTGCGAGGTCACATCCTTCTCTGTAGACTTGACGTCATCAAGAAGCTCTGGGTTGCTGAGGTTTCTTGTGACGTCACCTCTGTCCCTGCTGCTGATAGGCCAGAGCCAGCTGAAGGTTCCAGGGCACATTGTGAGGTCACTGCTGACCCTGTGTGGGATCGGCCAGCAGCAGAACCAGCCCCAGCCAAGGGCCTGTGAGGTCCCCTCAGTGTGAGCAGCTGATCAGCGGACAGGGCTGTGACATGGACTGTGTGGACGCGTCTGTCTGTGTAGAGGACAGGCTGGAAACGCGCTGGCCGTGCAGGGCTGTCCCCAGAGCGAGTCCTGGAGATGGAGAAGGAGCAGCAGGTGAACGGCTGATCCTCATCCATGGACGGGATCCCTGGAGCGCAGGAGCGCACGAGGGAGGTGAGCGGTGGGACTGGAGGGAGAGGCGGCAGCAGGGATGGGACCCGCACAGAGAGCACGAGGATGGTAGGAAAGGAGACCTGGGCCAAGACAGCCTGGCAGGAGCTTCTCCAGCGAGGAGACACGTATTCCTGGCCACAGGAATTTATTCTCACACAAAGCAGCCCAACGGGCACTCTCTCCTGTAGCTGACGCTGGTTCAGGAAGAAGAAGGAGCCACTGAAGATATCCATAGGCCTTGACAGCCTTTGATGCAGCCACCCGGAGCCCGTTACCTGTTCATGTCATGTGGTGGGATGAAGAGGAGTTCAGGGGAGGAGAGCTAGAAGGGTTTGAGAGTGCAGAGCCTGGAGCAGAGACGTGGAGGGGCGGGGGTGCCTCCCATTTATGCAACACCCTGGATGTAGACGGGATGGGCTTTCCCTACAGCCAGTGCTGGAATGTCTTTGTTTGCGTACAGAATGGAAACGCGGGATGCCCTGGGGCACTTGTCCAGCAATCACTCCAAGGGACATGGTTTTCCTGTAGGTCCCCTGCTGTATCTACTAGAGACGTGTGGTTGTGCTGGACACCCCAGACATCAGACAAGACCCTGCCAGCACTTTTCTGTGACATCAAATCAGGACTCTGCATTGAATTACAGGAGCTGTTGGTAATCCTGCAATCTTCCCATACCCGCAGCTTCATGGGGAGTGTCGCTGTTGTCGTAGTTGGCATCTGGGGTCATTTCAGATGGCCAAGATGGCCAATTCCCCAACTCGTGCTCTAGGATCATGCAGGTCTCCTAGTAGCTCCATCAGAGCAAGCAGGCACTGACACATGCCTTGCATCTCCTCAGTCTCTTCTGCTGTCACCAGGGGTTTCTGTGGGAACTGCTGACTCTCACCCTGCATCTCCAGTGACTGTGGTGGAGCTTTGACAAGGAGCTCGTGGGCAGATCTCTGTGCTCTGCTCACTTCAATTTTGGCAAGGGGAATCCCGCCATTGCTATATTTGTGGAGTTTAGAGGAGGGATCCGAATACAAGTTCAGATCCAGGCCTAGACAGGTACTGCCCAGATTGATATTTCTGAATCAGCACCTGGACCATGTGTCAATTAACTCCTATTTGTCCACTCCTCGGTCTCCTGTCTAGTTAAGGGATGTGAAATGAGGCTTCCAGAGTGGGGTATTTCCAACTTTCATAGATAGTCATCCTTTGATGCAATAAATTGCCATGTTGAAATAATGTCTCTCCAATCATTAGCAAAGGACAACAGGTGATTATTTTAGTTTATTGAAGTGAACTTTTCCCAGGAGTAGGGGGCACGAGGGACAGAGAAATTGATGAGTTCAGCTGGGCCTCTGCTCCTGAGCGGGGCCAGGCTCCTGGGACGGAGGCAGCTCGTGGCAGCCTGTCAGCACTGCCCAGAGACAGCCGAGTGCAGGAGCAGCTCCTGTGCCAAGAGCAGCAGAGCTGCGGGCACTGCCTGCTGCTGCGGACAGCAGAGGAGAGAAGGCAGCGAGAGGGGAACAGCAGTGTGAAGCAGAGAGGAGAACTTGTTGTGGGAGAAACCTTTCCAGCCCTTGACACGGTGAGCAGGGCAAATCTGCTGAGGTTCCTGGAGGGCTCTTCTGAACTCAGTGCATATAATTAAGGATTGGGATTTTAAAAGGTCTCTCTCCTGGAGTATCCAGGGTTTAGCAGGAGGAGGAGATTCCCTGTCACATGCACGAGGGGTCCTTTCCTGGAGAAGAGCAAGAGAAGGGCTACTTGAAAGGGAAGGAGCTTTCCTTCAGGTCTCTGCTCTTTCAGCCTCCTTATTATGGCTGGGAGAAGGAAGGAACAAGTTTTCTACTTTGGTAAGGATCTGAGAGTCCTAAACCTTCTCTCTGAAAGATTAAGAGAGAATGAATAGAGAGGTGAGAAACCTCAGCAATCTGCTTCATCCCCCCCTTAGCCTAGAGGCAGCATCAATATCATCTTTGTGGCCTCCTAGGACTTTATGTGACATATTTCTTAGGACCTGCAACTGCACAGCTGTCTTTGGACATTGCCCAGAGGTTTGTGCAGGGCAGAGCTGAGCACAGATAGGGTCGTATGGGATCTGTGAGCAGGGACAAGAGCCAGGGACAGAGGAAGGGCTGCCGGCAGGGACAGCTGCAGGCAGCAGAGATGGGCAGGGAAGGGGCAGGAAGTGCAGGGCAGGAGCCGCCTCCTCTGCAGCCAGACCTGGGCGATCTCTCCTGCCACGGGACCATCTCCAGCCTCCCCACCAAGGGACTAAGGTGTCCGCCTCTGTGAGGTGACGTACCCAGCTGGTAAGGTGAAGGTTTTCCACAATGCCTCCCTGTCCCTCTCCCTTCCTCCACCCAGCACATTGAAGGTGTTGCTCCTTAATTCTTCTCCTGTCCATGCTGCTCCTGTTCTTGCTCTCAGCTTCCCATGGTTGAGTGTTTTCAGCTGCACTTCGGACATTAATGCTACAAGTTGTGGAACAGAGGGGTCTGAATGGGAATGAGGTTCTTCCCAAGCCTGTCCTGTAGAGCTGCAGGGAAAGCAGTCCCTGGGTCTGGGAATTGAGCTGACTCTCCCTTAAGGAGAGCCCATCTTCAGTGTTGCCAGTCCTTTGGCTCTTGCCCTGTAGTGTCCTGCCAGGCTGTCCGCTTCCCTCCAGAAAGGCTCTGCTGTCTCATGGCCATTCTGTGATATCTGAGTGACCCGTGAGGAAGCTGCAGAGATGCTGAGGGTATGGAGGTGGTGGTGGGAGGCTGTTCAGAAGCAGCTGAAATGAGCCCTGTGCGTCTTTGGCCAGGAGTATGGAGCCCTCCCTTAGGTGTATGGAGACAGGGTGAGAAAGGTGGAGATGGGCACTTAGAAACTGCACAGCTCTGCTCTCAGCAGGGCCTGTCTCCTTTTAGGGCACCATATGAGCATGATGACAATCTAGCTCAAGGAGACAGGTGCACAGGACATCTGGGAATGAAACTTAACAGACAAACGAGATGTCCCGACTCTGCACATAAGTGACTGTGGATGCATTCCTCTAAGGACTCAGAGTTGAAATGTGAAGGATTTGTCCTTTGGGGAACACTCCTGAGGAGTGACAAGGACATCTCAAAGAAACTAAAAATTAGTGTTCCTCAAACCTCTTTGCTTACTTGGGAGTAAAGATGCTGAAAAGCTCATCTACATCTTGAATGGATCTCACCTGCCAGAAAAGATAAAACATCCAAAAGTGTGGCCTCCGTTCTGCCAGAAAAGGTAAAACATCCAAAAGTGTGGCCTCCGTTCCCCATTTCCCACTACTGTTCAGCACAGACAGCTCTCGAGTTGAGGTCTCTGCTCCTCACAGCACACACAACCAGTGAAAAATGGAGCTCAAGCAAAGGAACTGCACTAAGACACTCTTACTCTTACTAAAGAGAGGCAGTGGTGGGTGGTGTCATAAAAGAAATGACTTCGGAATTTTATTTCTTGTAAAGTCCCTCCTAACTTCTCATTGCTTTCCTTAGACAGGTCCACATAACTGCAGGGAGCTAATGTCCAACAGCAGCTCCTTCAGTGACTTCCTCCTCCTGCCATTCTCAGACAGGCGGGAGCTGCAGCTCTTGCACTTCTCGCTCTTCCTGGCCATCTACCTGGCTGCCCTCCTGGCCAACGGCCTCATCATCACAGCCGTAGCCTGCGACCACCGCCTCCACACCCCCATGTACTTCTTCCTCCTCAACCTCTCCCTCCTCGACCTTGGCTGCATCTCCACGACTGTTCCCAAATCAATGCACAATTCTCTGTGGAACACCAGGGCCATTTCCTATTTGGAATGTGCTGCCCAGATATTTTTCTTCGTCTTCTTTTTTGCAGCAGAGTTTTCTCTCCTCACATTCATGGCCTATGACCGCTACGTTGCCATCTGCAGACCCCTGCACTATGGGACCCTCCTGGGCAGCAGAGCTTGTGTTAAAATGGCAGTAGCTATCTGGGCCTGTGGCTTTCTCTATGCTCTCCTGCACACAGGGAACACATTTTCCATTCCACTATGCCAAGGCAATGTGGTGGAGCAGTTCTTCTGTGAGATCCCCCACCTCCTCAAGCTCTCCTGCTCAGACTCCTACCTCAGGGAAGTTGGGCTTCTTGTTGTTAGTACCTGTTTAATCTTTGGGTGTTTCGTTTTCATTGTGGTGTCCTATGTGCAGATCTTCAGAGCTGTGCTGAGGATCCCCTCGGAGCAAGGCCGGCACAAAGCCTTTTCCATGTGCCTCCCGCACCTGGCTGTGGTGTCCTTGTTTGTCATTACTGTATTGTTTGCCTACCTGAAGCCCCCCTCCATCTCCTCCCAACTTCTAGATATGGTTGTGTCCATTCTGTACTCGGTGGTGCCTGCAGCCCTGAATCCCCTCATCTACAGCATGAGGAACAAGGAGCTCAAGGGGGCACTGAAGAAACTCATCCAGTGGGTACAAGGTCAATGGTAACAACTGTTTCACTCACTCACCAGGATATCTGCCTATAGGTCGTATTTTATCCATTTATTTCTTTTTTACTTCTCTCTTTTACATCCATCTTAAAATAATAAATGATAAAATAAAGATAACTAGTTTTTGTCATGTCTGCACAGCAATCTCTCCTTCAGCACTTAAACACAGACCATGATAAAGCAGGAAGCCAGGCTTCCCCCTTCACTAGCAGAGAGGGGGGATTCTCTGAGCCGCTTCTTTGAGCTCCCTTGGATGTGCCCAGCGCAGGGAGGAGAGTTTCCCTCTGCAGCGTCTTTTCCAGCAGTGACACCAAGGGACCTCTGGGGTACAGAGTCACGGCGGGACAAGGGCAGGTGGGCTGAGACCAGGGGTCCAGTGTTGTTTAGGAGATCTCAGCTCTCGTGCCTATGGTTAGAGTGTGATCTCAAATCTCTCTAATATGACAGAAATGGCAACCAAGCATCACCACAGGTTTCCATGGTTCCATGCAAAGCTCCAACACACAAAACTAAACATGAGTGAATTGAAGGAAAGTCTAGAGGCAGCCTTTCCATGGCAGTTCATCTTTCCTGAAGACACATTCCAGTGGGGAGCAGGACTTTCTCTATTTACAGTTATCCTCCTCATTTCTGTGCTGTACTCCATGCTTTATTCTGCAGATACGGCCCAGGAACTCTCATAACCTGGTAGAGAGAGGCTAGTGTTTCCACGTGCCCTGGAAGAACAGGCAGGACCAGTCCTTGGGTTCCCTTAAGCAACAGCTGGATTCCAGAATAACATTTCCATAATAAAAGGGGATCTGCCCTATGATGGTCCTGAGTCTAGCCTCTCTTTAGAAACTGGAATCAAGAATATGCCCAAGGGTGTGCAACCACAAATGGGGCTGCTCTTCTGCTTGTGAACTCCATGAGATCCAGGGGATGACCTCAGTATTCCAGGGTGATCTCTTAGCCTCAATCTAGAGTTCATCTCTCAGTGACCACTGCAGACAGGCAATGGTCTCTGCACCTTCTCCTGCCTGGACAAGGGCTCACCTCTGTCCCAGGTCCCAAGGTGCTACAAATCAGCTCCGGCAACAAAAGCCTCTCCTGTCGTTCCCTCACAGCCCAGCTCTGTTTCTCCCTGGTCTTGGGCACTGCAGCCTTGACTCTCTTAGTGGAAACCTCCTCTCACCATTGCATTGACCCATGCTCTCCATGCCAGCATGGCTCTGCTCTCGAGTGGGGCCATTGCACACAGTGTCTTTGGCTCTTGGTAACAGGTTTCACCAGGACCAATCTGTCTTCTGTGCCACATCCTAACATTTTGCAGCCCAAATATATGCAAATGCCTGTAGCCTGGCATGGAGACAGAAGCACAAGCTGTCACAGGACCTCAACACCATTGCAATAACTGAGATGCATTATCACCGCTCACACAACTGGAGGCCTGCGCTGCTGGGGTAAAAGCTCTTCAGGAGAGGCTGTGAGGGAAGAGGAGGAGGGGGCAGGTCCTTTGTGTGGAGAGGCAGCTCGGATGGACAAAGTGCTTCCATGGCATGGACAAGGTTTGGGTATGTGCTTGTGGGTGAGCATCAGATGAAGGGTGACATCATGCTGGGAGCTACAGACCATGCAGTCAGGCTGATGGCGTGGATGACATCTTTAAGCAACATGACAAAGTCTGTGGATCATAGGCCATGGTTCTTACTGGCAGAACAGGTTGGAAGGCTCTTGAATCCCCCTAACATTCACTGGAAAGGCAAAGAACAGGATGTAAACAGGCCGTGAGGTTTCTGGAGTGTGGACACCAGGTGCAACAGAGAAGTCTCAGTGAAGGTGGAAGATATGCAACAGTTTGGGTAGCAACAGGATGTAAAATACTAGTACTGTTAATAAAAATGAAGTGAAAATCTATTAAAAATGTAATATAAATATTAGGAAAAATAGTGAAGAAACAATGTTCAGCATTGGTAGGGGATGCTGAGGGAGTCATTTTTTAGAGAGCAATGACAGTTTCCCCAGGCTGAAAAATATCAGTGAAATTATTTTCCTCATCTTCCTTGAGCGCCTTGTTCCTCGTGCTGTAGATGAGGGGGATTCCCTGTTGCAGGCACCACCGTGTACAGAACAGCCACTACCAGATCCAGAGCAGGGGAGGAGACATAGGGGACCTCAGGTAGGCAAACATGCCAGTGCTAAGAGAAAAACAGACAATGGGCAGGTGCGGGAGGCACATGGAAAAGGCTTCGTGCTGGCCCTGCTCTCAGCACAACAGCAAAGATCTGCTCGTAGGGTAACACTGTGAAAATGAAACAATCAAACATTAAACTGGCACTAATAATAAGATGCCTAACATGGCTGAGGTAGGAGTGTGAGCAGGAGAGCTTGAGGGTCTGAAGGATTTCACACAAGAACTGTCCACAGAGTTCTCTCTACAGAAAGAAAACAGGAAAGCGTTAGCAGTGGGGACAGGAACAGATACAGGAGGGCACCTGTAGGAAACCATGTCCCACTGCAGTGCTTGCTGGGCAAGTGCCCCAGGTTGTGCTGGGTTTCCTACCTCTACACTAATAAATGAATTCCAACACTGACTGTAGGGAAAATCCATCCCGCCTGCATGCAGCGTGCTGCAAAAATAGGAGACACATCACACTGAGCTCTGTGCTCTGGTCTCTGAACTCTCACACCCTTCTAGCTCTCCTCCCTTGAATTTCTGCTCACTCCGCCAGATGATATGAACAAGGCCTGGGCTAATGAGGGCCTCAGTGTGGATGGACCGCTGGCTACCCAGGCCTAGGGACTTCTGCAGTAGCAACTTTGCTTTCCCAGAGATTGCTTCAAGAAATCTGCCATCCTGCCCTGTCCCACAGGCTAGGCAGCTGTGATAGTCACAAGTGGCCCCTGTGCCCACCTACAACCCCTGCACACGCACACCCATGGTCCCTATGGCACCAGCATGGCCCTTGGGTGCCTAGGATCCCTTCGTTATCTCCTTAACACTGCTTTGTGGACTCAGAGGGCTGCTGGTGCTGTACATGGGCCAGAGTGGGCAAAGGCACTTCTGGAGCTTCCTCACAACCTGCTGATCTCTCCATGGGCTTTGGAGTCTTCAGTCATTGGAGTCTTCACTCAGTGTCCTTGGGGTGCCCTTTTCTCTGGCGCAGTGATGCACAGAACATGCCTCCAGCAGCAGCATCCCTGCACATCTGGGCATGCACTGATGCAAGAAGGAGAAACATGTCCTAAGGATTCATGGTTTAATTCTGCATTTCAGATACCCTAATTCATATTGCTTTCATGTACCCTCATACCAGTTTATTACAAGATGAAATTGGAGAGGATAAATAGCATGGGTCTTTCCTGCTCCCTCCCCCTTTTTTTTTCTCTTCTTTTTCAGTTTATATTTTCAGTAGGAGTTGGAGGAGGACCTGGAGCTGAGCCCACAGCAGGGCACCAAGACTGCAGGTTGTCACATATCCTTTGGATGGAGACTCTTCCCATCTGCTGGCCTGATGGTCATCAACCAGGTAGCCAAGCTGGTGAGGAGAGCCTTAAACTGGGAGTGACTCAGGGGAGAAGAAGACTCCAGCAAGAGTGAGGAACTGATGACCTGGGATGGCAGGGAAATGTGCAGGAGGTGTAGACAAAGGAAACCCTGGAGAGAGCAGTGGGATGCAGGGAGCTCTGCTTAGGGACGGACAGAGAGCCTGTCAGGATTGTAGGGATGAGGATTAGTGGGCAGAGCAACAGAGCTGGCCTTGTGTAGATCTCTGCTATGGATCTCTAGAAAGGTGTTGTGATGGTATCCCCGTGGTTTTCAGCAAGACATTGTGATGGCGTCTTTCTCCATGGTCTCCACCAAGGAATCATGATGGGACCTCCATATTCCCCACAAAGGCATCATGATGGGGTCTGCCATGGTGTCCAGCAGGGCATGATGATAGGGTCCCCATGGAAACCACCAGGGCTTTGTGATGGCAGTGGTAGCCTGCCCATAAGGCCATTGTGAGCGGGTGGTCCCCATGGTGACCATGTTCTTGTTGGGGGCTAAGGCCCCAGGTTCCCCACTCTGAGGAGAGCAGCTCCAAGCAGCTCTGAAGGGTGGAGGACCTCAGGAAAGGCAGCCATTAAGTAAGCATCTGTCAAGAAGAAGAATGCTCCATACAAACAGTTGGTAAAATTAGGAAACATCGCTGGAGCCCAGCTTGACTAAACCGGGAACTGGCATGTGGCCTTCAAGTCAGTAAGGCAGCATGTGGAAAGGGGAAGAAGGGAGAGGCTGCAAAGGAGGAAGTCAGAAATATTGTCCGGTAAAGTAAGGATGGTTGGGGAAAGCCAAATCTCCCTGCTCCTGCTTCAGTGAGAGTAAAAGAATGAAGCAGGAAAATGTGGGCTAATGGCTGAATGGGACTGGGATTCTAGCACGTGCAGCCCTGCTTGGCTTCAGTCAACCTTCACCAACTAAGTGAAGCCTGAGAAATGTCTAAAAGGGGCACCTGGAGAGGTCACTTCTCTCTCCCTGCCCTGGCAAGTGTGGGCCCTTGGCAGACCTGTGGGATTGCCTGGGGTTGGGGCTTGGTTTGAGGGTTTGGCGTTTGGTAAGACAGGATCAAAGGCCTGTGGGATGAAAGAGCACAAAGTCTGAGCACAGGCTGAGATGAGGGTGAGCCTCAGCTCCATGATAACTGCTGTGGGCTGCTCTTTGGGTAGAAGTGGGATGGAGGACAGTCTGTGGCAGAAGACAGTCTTCCTCCTGGAGGCACCAAAGCAGGCTCACTGTTCTTCACTTCCTCAGCAGAGTTTCATGCACTGTGCTACTTAAGAGAGAGATGATAGTCCAGAAAAGAGCAAAGGTGCCCTTAGCACAGATCCTCCTGAGAACTTTATCTAGGGCTCTGCTTCCTGCATTACTTCATTGCCATGTTCAGTGTTGTGCACCAACATGGTGCTGCCAAAAAAGAAGAATGAAAATGTATTTCATAATGTTAAAAATGGCACGAAGTTTTGGAAGGGATAATTTTTGTTATTCTATGAGAATGTTCTGACTTATGACTAAAATCTGCTTTAGGGGTTGGATTCAATTTGATCACACAGAGAGGCTGGTGCTGCTGGAGATTCCCTGGGGCAGTTGTGTTCCCCTGTGGTGCCGAAATCAATTTATTCCCCCTGCATTGACTAGAAAGGGAATTCCAGACAACTGCATTTGACAGAGGCAACTACATGGATGGAGTCTGACACTTATCACTTTGAAAGTCAGCTTTGATTCAGATGATCTGCACATCTGCACTTTTCATGGTTTGAGTATTCCTTCTCCCCCTGGCCTTTATTGTTCAGACACCTCTCAACTCTTCCCTTGCTGCTTTGAGCTTCAGGGAGTCTTTCAGGAGACTCTTGTTGTCTCTTAACCAGCTCCTTCACCGTGTGTCTATCCAGCCTTTACTAACTGTTTGTGAAAAGAGGTTCAAGGGAGGTTATTCCTTGTAGGCTGTGAAGCTCCTTGGAGGCAACTCGGGATTCAACCTACAGTTGAGGTTTGGATTTTGTTTCCTATTGACACAGGATCCAGGTTATTTTGTTTTATCATACTTCATACTTTTATGTATTTGCAGCTAGTTCAGGTGGGAATTGGTGCACATGAGCTGTAACATTCAGCTACTGGAGTGAGAAAAACAGTTTGATTTTAGCCAGAGTGATCCAAGTCCTCTGTGGCTGATGAGAGAAGTGGCAGGGCTGGGGAGCTGAGCAAGGAGGTTCTTCATACAGGTCTCCCCTCAAAAACACTGCTTTTCACACATGTCTAGACTTCGTTGGGAGACACGCGAGGAAGTGGAGAAAGTGCATATGGCTGATTCAGGAAATGGAAGAATAAAGAAAGCTCAAAAAAAAAAATAGCCATGTTTCTTTTCCAGGTGCTCATTGTAATCAGTCTAATGTAAATACACTCCTTTCCAATTAGCTAGAGAAGATTTGAAAATTGAAGAAAATTATTGCAAGAATCATGGCTCCTGAGGGGTTTTGCATTTGACTGACCCCTTGGGAGTAGTTGGTGCTGAGCCCATGAACCTCTGAGGCTGAGAAGAGACTGAAGAAACTTCTCAAGAAGTTCAAGTCAGAAGCATGTCCTCAAGTTTCTTGGAGAGTTAATGGGTCCCACTGTGGTTCATTACCAAGCAAAGCCTCCCCAGGGGCTGATTAGAGCAGAGAATTGGAAGCCGTGATTGCAGATAGGAAAAGTCAAGGTGCAGGTTACTCCGATGCCAAGTCAACCCTTCATGTGTGTTTTCAAGCAGAATGACCAAATAAAGGTGCCCAGTCCCTGAGTACAGACATCCTTTCCACCATGCTTTGCCCAAGGCTTTTGGTTGGAGCAGTGTGTGCGTGGGGATGTTCAAGGCCTCGGGCAGGACACTGATACAGGACACCTTGTGTCCCTGGGGGAAAGCAGGCAAGGAGGCCCTGTTGCCAGAAGGATGAAGTTTCTTCTTCTAGGCCTCAATGGCAGAGACACTAGCCATGGCCAAGAGGACATAGACCTAGTTCTTGAGGAGGTTTTGGTTGTGGCACTGCCCTCAGCTGTCTCCCCCTTCGGCTGTCCCACGTTTTCCCATGCCTGTGCCTGTTTCCCTGAAGCCTGTAGACACCCAGGCTGCTTCCCCACCATGTTCTCACCCCAGTATCTTTCTGTCTTTTCCCATGTCTCTCTGTCCTTGATGAGTGTTCTTTGAAACACAAAGGCATGGCTTGGTCTCAGGTCCCCTCTGGGGGACCTCTTGCACCACAGCACTGCTCTTAGGTGACATTTCTTTTTTCTTCAAGTCATGTTTGTACCTCAAGCTGTAGTTTGTGGCTCTGTCCCCTTCTCTATTTCTTTCCCACTACCAGCACAACTTCCATCATCCCTGAAACCACCCTGCAGGCAGTCACAGGCTCCTGCTCTCTTCCCATTAGCTGTAGCACTTTAGCAGGCTAAAGAAGCTCATGGTCCTCAGCTTCTCCATGCAGGCCATGTGCTGCCCAGGCCTGAAAAAGCAACCTCACCCCAGTAGAAGGGCCTGACTCTGGGGAGGCCAGGTCGGGTACTGACCCATAGGCAAAAAATTAAAAAAAAAAAAGGAAAAAAATCAGTAGAAGTCGTAACTTCTTTGCACTGAACAAACACAAACCCTCTCCTCACAGAGGGGCAAGTGGTGCTCCAGCCCCCAACCACCTTGGGGGCCTGACACTGAACTCACTTCATGTGATGAGCAGAGTTCTTCTACAGAGAGCCCCAGCTGGATGCAGTAGACAGAGGTACTCTAATGAGTACAGAGTAGGGGGACTCCTGTTCATGCAGTCGAGGACACTGTGGCCTCCAGAGCATGTTGCTGGCTCACGTGCAGCTTGCTGCCCACAAAGGTCCTTCTCCAAAGAGCTGCTGCCCAGCCGGACATTCCCCAGTCCATATCACTGCAAGGCTTGGTCTATCCCAAGGACAGGACCTGGTTTTTGTCCTTATTGGAACACCATCACTACAAAGTAGACAATACTATCCTGTGTAGCCAAGCTGATCTCCCAAAGCGTGTTCTAGTTTTAATGAGCATCAGGATGGACCATCCTTGGGCTGGGTGGCTGTGCTCCTTAAAGACCTGCCGGCTTTCCTAAGCTCCACCACCCTTCAGATTGCAGGATTCCCCCACCAGGAGGGAGCCTACACAAGCTCTCCCCTAGACCTTGATCCATCCCATGTAAGAGCTCCTTCCATCTGAGCTGTCTCTTCACATCAAGGACATCCACCCCATCCTGCTCTTCCCCCCTAACCTTTCTTCCTGCAGAGCTTGTCCTCTGCCATCACAGCCATCTAGTCATGTGAGTGGTCTCAAAGCATCTCAATTATTCCAACCGTGTTTCAGTGCAGTGACAGCTTGTGCCTCTCCATCTGTCCTCCTCTGTGGCCCAGGCTGCATGCACTTGTGTATGATATTGGAGTGGAGAGCCTCAGCTGCGGCACAAAGATGAGATCTGCAATGGAGAAACCTGTTACCAAGAGCCCTAGGACACCGTGTGTGCAACGGCCCCGCTTGACAGCAGTGACTTGCTCGTGTAGAGAGCACTTGTAAGGGCTATGCTGAAAGAAGGTTCCCACCAAGAGAGCGAAGTCTGGAATGCCCAAGGCCAGGGGGAAGCAGGAGAGGGATTTGCCTCCTAGGGATAATTAACGGCAACTTGGGCCTGTGACAGAGGGGAACCCCGCTCCAGGAAGGACAAGGTGCCACTGAAGAAGCCCCTGGACCTGGGCAGGCTGTGATTTACCACACGGAGGTCATCGTTAGCCCATTTCCCTCATGTAAGGGTGTGAAGAGTTTCCAGAGAGGGAGAGCTACAAGATTTTAAGGGTGAGGCTACTAGAGCAGAGACCCCTTTCCACCATTGGAGCAAGGGCAGTGTTAGTGACGTTCACAGGGTGACTGGATGGCAGTCCAAGCCAGGACCTTCTTCCCTGGTGCATTGTCCTTCAGGGAGGTCAATTCAGCTCTAACCCAGGCGCCAAGGTGCTGCAGAGGGAGCTCAGGCAAGCTCCTGCCAAGGCTGGGCAACCCAGCTCTGTTTCCCCCTGGCCCTGGACTCTGCAGGCTTTGCTCTCTTAGTGGGACCCCTCTCTCACCATCACGTTGCCACCTGCTCTCCATGACAGCATGCCCGTTCTCTGAAGTGCAGCCACCAGAAATGCTGTGTCCTGGCCCTTGGTGTAGAACAAGTCTCATCATCACCGATCTGTTCTCTGCGCCACAGCTGAGGCTTTGCAATGAAAACATGCACAAGTGCATAAAGCCTGGGGCAGAGAGAGGAGCAGATGGAGGTGCCCATCTGACTGAGAAATATTGCTGAGGTGTGGTGGAATCTCACACAGGATTCTACATCTCATACAGCAGCAGGGTAGGAGATCTTCAGGAGTGAGCGGAGGAAGATGAGCAAAGGGGCTGCTCTTAGTGTGAAGGGGCAGCTCAGCTGTGTGGAGCTCTTTGAACATGAGGGCTAGGGTCTGAGTTCAAGCTTGTGAGTGACAAGGGTGAGACCACAGTGGGAGTGACCAAGCACCCAGGCAGGGTGAGGAGGTGGGTGCAGTCTCCTTTAAGCAATGTGAACAAGTGTGCAGCTCAAAGGGCACCCCACGTGTACACAGCCTGCCACCACTGGCTGCAAAGCTGTGGGAATAGTTGTTCTCGAGGACTGGCTGGCTCCTGCAATGAGCTCCCGGGAGCTGCGAGAGGGCCGAGGAGGCAGCAGTGCCCTGGTCCCCAGCACATGTCAGCACCTTCACCTCGCAAACCACAGGAGGACTCACGTCCTTCCTCCCCGCACTCCTCCCAGCGGACAACTCCTCCCCAACAGGCTAAGGGAGCCTGAGGCCTCCTTGTCCACCCAGAGGACATGTCCCAGATGGACTCCCATCAACACTGCCAGCTGCTCGTTCCCAAGTGCCTGTCCCAGGAACTAGTCTCTGGAGGGGACTGCTCACTTGTCACAGCCACAGGCAGTGCAGGGCCAAGAGGATGGCGCCAGGCCTGTTCTTCCAGCATTGCCTTGGACAAGCGGCTTGTGAGGAGCAGGAATGGCCAGACCCCATGGATGTCCCTGCAGCCAGCTGTAGGGAGCAGCTTGGGGACGTGGTTGAGTTCAGCACCAAGAAAGTATGGGTGCAGCAGCAGGGCTGGTCATCACTAGTGCTGGTGGGGCAGGGGTGGGAGAGCTCTTGGCAGGTTCCCTTCTCCCAAGCGGAACATGGGGGCTTCCATGTGTGCCCATCCCTGCACCCGCACACGGCTCCCTGGCGCCACTGTGCAGACAGCACCCAGGGCAGGGTGCTCAGCCCTGGGGAAATGTCCCTCTGACATGGTCCCCATGACAGCCCGCACTGCCCTGTCCCCCCACAAACCCTACTGGGCCCCAGCCTTGTACCACGTTGGGGTTGGTGCAGAGCCGTCCTTGGCCTCTGAGCTGGGAGGGAGGCTGGGCAGGGCCGGCTGGTCCTCTGGCTACAGGCACCGAGGCCGGCAGGAAGGAGCTGCCCAGGCAGCCAAACACTGACACTGAAGGGGACCTCAGTGACTCTCCAGGCTCCCTTCCCTGGGCCTCCTGGGTCCACACTGCCTCTTGTGGGACTGAAGAGCTCTCCCTAGCCTGCACATTCATTGCTTTTGCCCTTTCCATTTGGGTGGCTCCCCTTGAGTTTCTGAAGCTCCATTCACTGCTAGGAACATGGTGCCCTTGGAGATGCCCTGTGCTCTCCTGGAGGCTCCATATCCATCTTCAGCCCTGTCACATGGAAGATACGGCTTGGCCATTCACCATCTGCAGGAGCTCTGAGCATCCACAGTGAGAACTGAATCCAACCCTCCTTCCCTAACACATCATCTATGAGATCATTGCTGGAGGTCCTGGAAAGCCCTGAGAAAAAAACAGATACTTTGATGGTGAAAGTCCCTGAGCACATTTTAGAATCTGACTTTGGAAGGAGAGGCCAACCTTCAAGTACTGCAGTGAGGAAATCCGCTTTTATTTGAGCGAAGCCAGGACTGACACAGAAACACAAGGACAGACATATTTCCAGCAGGTATGGCAATTACACAGAGCTGGATCATGCTTCTGGCAAAGCAGGATGCATTCAAAAACTTATGTAAAAATATCATTATAACCACAGAGAGAATGCTCAAAGAACAGAACTATCCGAGATGCATTAGGAACTACTTGTTAGAAGGGACAGGAAGCTTATTTCTAGCACCGAGCCAGTTTCATGAGGGCGTTCTTGAGATCTTTGTTCCTCATGCTGTAGATGAGGGGGTTGACTGTTAGAGGTACCACTGCATACAGAACAGCCACCACCAGATCCAGAGCTGGCGAGGAGATGGAAGGGGGCTTCAGGTAGGCAACCATGCTAGTGCTGAGAAACAAGGACACCACGGCTAGGTGCGGGAGACACATGGAAAAGGCTTTGTGCCGGCCCTGCTCTGAGGGGATCCTCAGCACAGCTCTGAAGATCTGCATGTAGCACGCCACAATGAAAACGAAACACCCAAAGCCTAAAGAGATACTAACCACAAGAAGCCCAGCTTCTCTGAGGTAGGAGTGTGAGCAGGAGAGCCTGAGGATCTGGGGGATCTCACAGAAGAACTGCTCCACCATGTTGCCTTGGCAGAGTGGAATGGAAAATGTGTTCCCAGTGTGCAGGAGAGCATTGAGGAAACCAATGGCCCAGGCAGCTGCTGCCATTTTGACACAAGCTCTGCTGTCCATGAGGGTCCCATAGTGCAGGGGTCTGCAGATGGCAATGTAGCGGTCATAGGACATGACTGTGAGGAGAGAATACTCTGCTGAAAACAAGAATGCTACCAGGAAGATCTGGGCAGCACACCCTGAGTAGGAAATGGTCCTGTTGTTCCAAAGGGAAATGCTCATGGATTTGGGGGCAATGGTGGAGATGGAGCCAAGGTCAAGGAGGGAGAGGTTGAGGAGGAAGAAGTACATGGGGGTGTGGAGGCGGTGGTCGCAGGCTACAGCTGTGATGATGAGGCCGTTGGCCAGGAGGGCAGCCAGGTAGATGCCCAGGAAGAGCGAGAAGTGCAAGAGCTGCAGCTCCCGTGTGTCTGAGAATGCCAAGAGGAGGAACTCGCTGAAGGATCTGCCGTTGGACATTAGTTCCTTCGGGGCCCAGGAGTCCTGTCCAAGGAAAGAAAGAAAGCCAAAAGTTAAGGCAGGCTTTTCTGAGCCAAACCATTTCAGTTTCTCAAGGAACTCCCCACATTTCCTCTCTCCCTTATTTCAGCTCCATTTCTGGTGCTCCACTTTGAACTGGCTGAGTGTGTCAAGTTCAGCAGGGACTCCTGCCCATAGCTCCGGAGGAGTTGTATCTGCTTTACTGCAGATGGAAATAGATGCACTAGTCTTTGAGTGGTATTTGTGGAGGTACCTTGGAATGGCATATTGCATTGCTTGGAATGGACTTAGTTCAGAGACCATGTGGGAATATTCTCCATTCACCAGCACGAGAGCTGAATACAGCCCTCATACCAGTTGTGTCTGAAGGAGAAGAGCTCTGTGAGGGATTTGTCCCCACCACTCTTGCCCTCCTCAACAGAGATATTTCTATCTGAGTCTGCCACACCAGGTCTCATTCCAACAAGGGAGAACAACAGTCAAAGGGAAACAAGTATAGACCTTACCCTTTCTACATGTCGAGAGGTCTAGAGATAGACCTTGTCCTCATGCCTCTTTTAACCTTGCACCCTGCACCCTTATTCCAGGCACTGCAGAGAGAAGGAGTAGCTTTGATGCACACAAGCTGCAGGAGACGATGTCCACCCCTTCTATGGCAGGGCTCTTCAACATTTAGAAATCAAGTCGTCTCTGCAGAAGGATAAGTGGAGGAGTCTGTTGATATATAAGCATGCGTATAAATAATGTATATGATGGTGCACACACAAACACACAAAGGTGCCTACTCACTGTGGGAACATTATTTGATAGAGCAGAAATATTTGGCGCTTCAATCGTTCTCAGCATAAACCCTTGTGCATCCCAAAAGGAAAGGAAAAAAAAAAAAAACTTGTTAGGACTTTGTCATGGGACCTGCTTCATCACTGAGCCTTGCCCCTCACTGTCGTGTACTTGCACCTCACTCACATGAAGGACAACGACACTCACAAGTGAGCCCAGTTCTCCCTGCAGAAACCTCCCAGGAGCAGGGGACTCTCCAGGGGCACCCCCATGTCTGCAGGTGCTAAGGAGCAGCTCAGATAGACCCTGATGCAGCAGCCCAGGAGAAGCTGGTGCTGTCTATGCACTAAGGGATGGCTGAGGCGACATTCAGATGTCCCTGGCAGACTCTTTGGCAACTCCTTGAATCTTTTAATGAGTCTCAGTCTCTTGTTCAAATCTGACAGTTTTGTTTCCATTTTCCTCTTACCAAGTGGAAGGAAATTCTAAGCACCATCTCAATACCTGCCCTACCTTTCCTTTTGCAAAGTGTTCCCTGAAATCATAGAATCATAGAATCATAGAATGCTTAGGGTTGGAAGGGACCTCTAGAGATCATCTAGTCCAACCCCCCTGCATACGCAGGGACACCTAGAGCACGTGGCACAGGACTGCATCCAAGCGGGTTTTGAAGATCTCCAGAGAAGGAGACTCCACAACCTCTCTGGGCAGCCTGTTCCAGTGCTCTGTCACCCTCACTGTTAAGAAATTTTTCCTTAAGTTCCTATGGAATTTTTGATGTTTCAGTTTCCGGCCATTTCCTCTAGTCCTATCAGTGGCCACCACTGAAAAGAGACCATCCCCGTCCTCTGCACTCCCTCCCTTGAGGTATTTATATACACTGATTAGATCCCCTCTCAGCCTTCTCTTCTCCAGGCTGAACAGGCCCAGCTCCCTCAGCCTCTCCTCATAGGGCAGATGTTCCAGGCCCCTCATCATCCTTGTAGCCCTGTGCTGGACTCTCTCCAGCAGCTCCACATCCCTCTTGTACTGTGGAGCCCAGAACTGGACACAATACTCCAGATGCGGCCTCACCAGGGCTGAGTAGAGGGGCAGGATCACCTCCCTCGACCTGCTGGAGACGCTCTTCTTAATGCAGCCCAGGATCCCATTGGCCTTTTTGGCCACGAGGGCACACTGCTGCCTCATGGTCAACTTGTCGTCCACCATGACACCCAGGTCTTTCTCCGCAGAGCTGCTCTCCACAAGCTCGGTCCCCAGCCTGTACTGGTGTCAAATGTGCTCACAGCTAGACCTGTGAGCAGACCTGAGCCCTGCAGCACCCTCCCAGCAGGAGAAGGAGCCTGTCCTGGTAGAGGATAATCCTCCCACCCAGAACTTCTCCCCTCAGTGCTGTGGGGAGCTCCCTGGGCAGGCTGAGCGCTGACCTTCACAGGCGACACAGTCACTGCTGCAGGCACACAGCACCTTTGGGTGCAGGGACCCTGCTCTGAAGTGCAGACCTCTCACCCTGTCTGCACAACCCAGATTCACATCACTGCTGTTTCTGTTGGGGAAGGCAGCAGGATGCCCTGCCCTTAGGTGGTATGTTAGAGAATCCCTGCTCTGAAGCAGCTCCTCTTCCTCTGCACTGCAAAAGCCAGAAGAAAGAAGAGAAAAATGCTGCCAGCCATGGGGTGTGATGGGTTCATATGTCCCCTTCAAGAAGCTCCGTAGCATTGTCGTGTAAGCAAAAACTCACCGTGTCAAGAGCTGTGAAGGTCTCCTCTGTCCTCCTGCTCCACACTGCCGTTCCCCTCTCGCTGCCTTCTCTCCTCTGCTGTCCGCAGCAGCAGGCAGTGCCCGCAGCCCTGCTGCTCTTGGCACAGGAGCTGCTCCTGCACTCGGCTGTCTCTGGGCAGTGCTGCCAGGCTGCCACGAGCTGCCTCCGTCCCAGGAGCCTGGCCCCGCTCAGGAGCAGAGGAACAGCTGAACTCACCAATTTCTCTGTCCCTTGTGCTCCCTCCTCCTGGGAAATGTTCACTGGAATAGACTGAAGTAATCACCTGTTGTCTCTTTCCATTGAGTGGAGAGGAACTATTTCCGGCATTGCAAGTTCTATCATCAGAGGATCGCTACCTAGGAGAGAGAGAAATATGTTCCTGTGGAACCCCCGATTCTCCTCTCTGACCTAGGCAGGACACCTAGTTAGAACAAGAAGGGAGCTCCTCGACACATGGTTCAGGGATTGACTCAGATGTGTCAGTCTGGGGATCTCATTGTGGTCTAGAAGCCCCTGAGGTGAAGTGGGATTCATAAAACTCCTGTGAACTCCACAGGCAGGTTGTATGATTCCCTTTGCCACAGCTGAAGTGAGTACAACACACAGGTCTGCAAGAGAGCTCCTTGTCTAAGCTGCAATTGCAATCACTGGAGATGGAGGATGGGAGTCAGTGGCTCCTGCACAAACACCTGGGGACAGTCCAAAAGACTGAGGAGGTCCAAGGCATGTGCCAGTGCCCACTTGCTCTGATGCGGCTCCTGGGAGACCTGCATCATCCTAGAGGATCAGGGTGGGGGCCAATGGGGAATTGCCTTGCCCATCTGAAATGACCCCAGATGCCAAATACAATGGCAGCCCCAGGAACTATGAAGATGAGGCGTAGAAAGATTCCGGCATAAAGCAGCAGCTCTGGTAATTCAGTGTGGATACTTGATTTGATGTCATAGAAAAGTGCTGACAGGGCCTTGTCAGATGCTTGGGGTGTCCCGCACAACCACGTGTCTCTGGCAAATGCAGCAGGGCACCTGAAAGAAAACCACGTCCCCTTGGAGTGACTGCTGGGCAAGTGTCCCAGGGCATCCTACGTTTCCATCCCGTACACAAACAAAGACATTCCAGCACTGACTGCAGGGAAAATTGTCCCACCTACATGCAGAACTGTCCCACCTACATGCAGAATGCTGCAAAAAGAGGAGGCACATCACTCCAAGGTCTGGGGTCTCATCTCTGAACTCTCAAATCCTTCTAGCTCTCCTCCCCTGAATTCCTGCTCACCCCGCTAGATTATATGAACAGGGAGATCTTCAATAGCACCTTCACTTTTCTAGAGATTGCTTCAAGAAATCTACCATCCTGCCCTGTCTCTCAGGCTAGGACAGTCACAAATGGTCCATGTGCGCACCTACAGCACCGGCACACACACACCCCCATGGTCCCTAAGGCACTGGCACGGCCTTTGGGTGCCTGGCACTCCCTGGATATCCCCCTTCCCCTGCCTGGTGGCCTGATGGAGCCAGTAAAGGTGCTACTGGTGCCGTCAACAGGCAGAGTGGACAAAGGCACTTTTGGAGCTTCCTCACAACCTGCTGGTCTGTCCATGGGCTTTGGAGTCTTCAGCCAGTGCCATTGTGGTGGCCTTTGCTCTGGAACAGAGCAGTGATGCACAGAACATGCCTCCAGCAGCAGCATCCCTGCACATCTGGGCATGCGCTGATGCAAGAAGGAGAAACATGTCCTAAATATTCATGATTTTATTCTGCATTTCCTATACTATAATTCATATTGCTTTCATGTACCCTCATACCAGCTTATTACAAGATGAAATTGGAGAGGACAAATAGCAAGGGTCTTTCCCGCTCTCCCCTCCCTTTTTTTTTCACTTCTCTTTCATCTTATTTTTTCAGTAGGAGCTGGAGGAGGACGTGGAGCTGAGCCCACAGCAGGGCAGCAAGGCTGAAGGTTGTCACATATCCTTTGGATGGAGACTCTTCCCATCTGCCGGCCTGATGGTCATCAACCAGATGGCCAAGCCGGTGAGGAGAGCCTTACACTGGGAGTGACTCAGGGGAGAAGAAGACTCCAGCAAGAGTGAGGAACTGATGGCCTGGGATGGCAGGGAAAGGTGCAAGTGATGTGGACAAAGGAACCCCTGGAGAGAGCAGTGGGATGCAGGGAGCTCTGCTTAGGGATGGACAGAGAGCCTGTCAGGATTGTAGGGATGGAGATTAGTGGGCAGAGAAACAGAGGCGGCCTTGTGTAGATCTCTGCCATGGATCTCTAGAAAGGCATCATGATGGGACCCCCATGGTTTTCAACAAGACATTGTGATGGTGTCTTTCTCCATGCTCTCCACCAAGGAATCATGATGGGACCTCCATAGTCCCCACAAAGGCATCATGATGGGGTCTGCCATGGTGTCCAGCAGGGCATGATGATAGGGTCCCCATGGAAACCACCAGGGCTTTGTGATGGCAGTGGTAGCCTGCCCATAAGGCCATTGTGAGCGGGTCGTCCCCATGGTGACCATGTTCTTGTTGGGGGCCAAGGCCCCAGGTTCCCCACTCTGAGGAGAGCAGCTCCAAGCAGCTCTGAAGGGTGGAGGACCTCAGGAAAGGCAGACATTTAGTAAGCATCTGTCAAGAAGAAGAATGCTCCATACAAACAGTTGGTAAAATTAGGAAACATCGCTGGAGCCCAGCTTGACTAAAGAGGGAACTGGCATGTGGCCTTCAAGTCAATAAGGCAGCATGTGGAAAGGGGAAGAAGGGAGAGGCTGCAAAAGAGGAAGTCAGAAATATTGTCCGGTAAAGTAAGGATGGTTTGGGGAAAGCCAAATCTCCCTGCTCCTGCTTCAGTGAGAGTAAAAGAATGAAGAAGGAAAATGTGGGCTCATGGCTGAATGGGACTGGCATTCTAGCAAGTGCAGCCCTGCTTGGCTTCAGTCAACCTTCACCAACAAGGTGAAGCCTGAGAAATGTCTGAAAGGGGCAACTGGAGAGGTCACTTCTCTCTCCCTGCCCTGGCAAGTGTGTGCCCTAGGCAGACCTGTGGAATTGCCTGGGGTTGGGGCTTGGTTTGAGGATTTGGCGTTTGGTAAGACAGGATCAAAGTCCTGTGGGATGAAAGAGCACAAAGTCTGAGCACAGGCTGAGATGAGGGTGAGCCTCAGTTCCATGATAACTGCTGTGGGCTGCTCTTTGGGTAGAAGTGGGATGGAGGACAGTCTGTGGCAGAAGACAGTCTTCCTCCTGGAGGCACCAAAGCAGGCTCACTGTTCTTCACTTCCTCAGCAGAGTTTCATGCACTGTGCTACTTAAGAGAGAGATGATAGTCCAGAAAAGAGCAAAGGTGCCCTTAGCACAGATCCTCCTGAGAACTTTATCTAGGGCTCTGCTTCCTGCATTACTTCATTGCCATGTTCAGTGTTGTGCACCAACATGGTGCTGCCAAAAAAGAAGAATGAAAATGTATTTCATAATGTTAAAAATGGCACGAAGTTTTGGAAGGGATAATTTTTGTTATTCTATGAGAATGTTCTGACTTATGACTAAAATCTGCTTTAGGGGTTGGATTCAATTTGACCACATAGAGAGGCTGCTGCTGTTGGAGATTCCCTGGGGCGGTTGTGTTCCCCTGTGGTGCCGAAATCAAGTGTCTGTTAAGACCACTTATTCCCCTCCATCGACTAGAAAGGGAATTCCAGACAACCGCATTTGACAGAGGCAAGTGCATGGATGGGGTCTGACACTTATCACTTTGAAAGTGCACATCTGCACTTTTCATGGTTTGAGTACTCCTTCTCCCCTTGCTCTTTATCGTTCAGACACCTCTCAACTCTTCCCTTGCTACTTTGAGGTTCAGGGAGTCTTTCAGGAGACTCTTGTTGTCTCTTAACCAGCTCCTTCACCGTGTGTCTATCCAGCCTTTACTAACTGTTTGTGAAAAGAGGTTCAAGGAAGGTTATTCCTTGTAGGCTGTGGAGCTCCTTGGAGGCGACTCGGGATTCAACCTACAGTTGAGGTTTGGATTTTGTTTCCTGTTGACATAGGATCCAGGTTATTTTGTTTTATCATACTTAATATTTTAAAAGTTTGCAGCTAGTTCAGGTGGGAATTGGTGCACATGAGCTGTAACATTCAGCTACTAGTGTGAGAAAAACAGTTTGAGTTTAGCCAGAGTGATCCAGGGCCCCAGTGGCTGATGAGAGAAGTGGAAGGGCTGGGGAGCTGAGCAAGAAGGTTCTTCATCCAGGTCTCCCCTCAAAAACATTACTTTTCACACATGTCCAGACTTCACTGGGAGACACTCTAGGAAGTGGAGAAAGTGCATATAGCTGATTCATAACATGGAACAATAAAGAAAGCTCAAAAAAATATATCTATCTTTCTTTTCCAGGTGCTCATTGTAATCAGTCTAATGTTAAGACACTCCTTTCCAATTAGCTAGAGAAGATTTGAAAATTGAAGAAAATTATGGCAAGAATCGTGGCTCCTGAGGGATTTTGCATTTCACTGATCCCTTGGGAGTAGTTGGAGCTGAGTCCATGAACCTCTGATGCTGAGAGGAGACTGAAGAAACTTCTCCAGAAGTTCAAGTCAGAAGCACATCCCCAAGTTTCTTGGAGGGTTAATGGGTCCCACTGTGGTTCATTACCAAGCAAAGCCTCCCCAGGGGCTGATTAGAGCAGAGAATTGGAAGTCGTGATTGCAGATAGGAAAAGGCAATGTGCTGCTTCCTCTGATGCCAGGTCAACCCTTCATGTGTGTTTTCAAGCAGATTGACCAGAGGCCCAGACCCTAAGTAGGGGGATCCTTTCCATCAGGCTTTTCCCAAGGCTTTTGGTTGGAGCAGTGTATAGGTGGGGGTGTTCAAGGCCTAGGGCAGGACACTGATCCAGGACCTCTTGTGTCCCTGGGGGAAAGCAGGCAAGGAGGCCCTGTTGCCAGAAGGAAGAAGTTTCTTCTCCTAGACCTCAATGGCAGACACACCAGCCATGGCCAAGAGAACACAGACCTAGTTCTTGAGGAGGTTTTTGGTTGTGGCACTGCCCTCAGCTGTCTCCTCTTTGGGCTGTCCCACATTTTCCCATGCCTGTGCCTGTTTCCCTGCAGCCTGTAGACACCCAGGCTGCTTCCCTACCTTGTTCTCGCCCCAGCATCTCTCCAGCTTTTCCCATATTTCTCTGTCCTTGGTGATTGTTCTTTGAAACAATAAGGCATGGCTTGCTCTCAGGTCCCCTCCAGGTGACATGATGCACCACAGTGCTGCTCTTAAGTGACATTTCTCTTTTCTTCAAGTCAAGTCTGTACCTCAAGCTTCAGTTGGTGACTCTTTCCCCTTCTCCGTTTCTTTCCCATTACGTGAAAATCTCCACCGTTTCTGAAACCACCCTGCAGGCAGTCACAGGCTCCTGCTCTCTTCCCATTAGCTCTAACACTTCAGCAGGCTAAAGAAGGTCATGGTCCTCAGCTTCTCCATGCAGCTCATGTGCTGACCAGATCTGTAAAAGCAACCTCACCCCAGCAGAAGGTCCTGACTCTGGGGAGGCCAGTTCTTCAGGTACTGACCCATATGTAGAAAAAAAAATAAAAGAAAAAAGAAAAAAAAAAAACATCAGTATAACTCTTAACTTCTTTGCACTGAACAAACCCAAACCCTGTCCTCACAGGAGGGTAAGTGGTGCTCCAGCCCCCAACCACCTTGGAGGCCTGACACTGAACTCACTTCATGTGATGAGCAGAGTTCTTCTACAGAGGGTCCTAAATGCATGCAGTATCTAGAGGTGCTCTAATGAGTACAGAGTAGGGGGTCTCCAGTTCATGCAGTCCAGGACACGGTGGCCTCCAGAGGACGTTGCTGGCTCACAAGCAACTCTCTGCCCACAAAGGTCCTTCTCCAAAGAACTGCTGCCCAGACGGACATTCCCCAGCCCGCATCGCTGGAAGAGTTAGTCTGTGCCAAGGGCAGGACCTGGTTTTTGTCCTTATTGGAACACCATCACTACAAAATAGACCATACTATCCTCTGTCACCAACCTGATCTCCCAAGGTGTCTTGTAGTTTTAATGAGCATCCTTGTGCTGGGTGGCTGTGCTCCTTAAAGAACTGCCGGCTTTCCTAAGCTCCACCACTCTTCTGATTGTCAGTTTCTCCCATGGGGAGGGAGCCTATTCTAACTCTCCCCTAGACATTGATCCATCTCATGCAAGAGATCCTTCCATCTGAGCTGTCCCTTCACATCAAGGACATCCACCCCATCCTGCTCTTCCCTGCTACCCTTCCTGCCTGCGGAGCTTGTCCTCTGCCATCACAACCATCTAGTCATGTGAGTGGTCTCAAGGCATCTCCATTATTCCAACCATCTTTCAATGCAGTGACAGCTTGTGCCTCTTCATCTGCTCTCCTCTGTGCCCCAGGCTGCATGCACTTGTGTACAATATTGGGGTGGAGAGCCTCAGCTGTGGCACAAAGAAGAGGTCTGCAATGGAAAAACCTGTTACCACGAGCCAAAGACACCGTGTGTGCAATGGCCCCACTTGACAGCAGTGACTTACTCGTGTAGAGAGCAGTTGTCAGGACTATGCTGAAAGGAGGTTCCCACAAAGAGAGCAAAGTCTGGAATGCCCAAGGCCAGGGAGAAACAGGAGAGGGATTTGCCTCCTAGGGGTAATTAAAGGCAACTTGGGCCTGTGACATAGGTGAACCTCTCTCCAGGAATGACAAGGTGCCACTGAAGAAGCCCCTGGACCTGGACACGCTGTGATTTACCACATGGAGATCATCATTAGCCTATTTCCCTCATGTAAGGGTGTGAAGAGTTTCCAGAAAAGGAGAGCTACAAGATTTTAAGGGTGAGGCTACTAGAGCAGAGACCTCTTTCCACCATTGGATGACAGGAGCAAGGGCAGTGTTAGTGATGTTCACAGGGTCTCTGGATGGCAGTCCAAGCCAGGACCTTCTTCACTGGTGCATTGTCCTTCAGGGAGATCAATTCAGCTCTGTCCCAGGCACCAAGGTGCTGCAGAGGGAGCTCAGGCAACAAAACCCTCTCCTGCCAAGGCTGGGCAACCCAGCTCTGTTTCTCCCTGGCTTTGGGCTCTGCAGGCTTTGCTCTCTTAGTGGGAATCTCCTCTCACCATCTCATTGCCACCTGCTCTCCATGACAGCATGCCCGTGCTCTGAAGTACAGGCACCAGAAACGCTGTGTCCTTGGCCCTTGGTAGAACAAGTTTCACCATCACCAACCTGTTCTCGGCACCACAGCTGAGGCTTTGCAATGGAAACATGCACAAGTGCATAAAGCCTGGGGCAGAGAGAGGAGCAGATGGAGGTGCCCATCTGACTGAGAAATATTGCTGAGGTGTGCTGGAATCTCACACAGGATTCTACATCTCACACAGTAGCAGGTACAAGATCTTCAGGAGTGAGCGGAGGAAGATGAGCAAAGGGGCTGCTCTTAGTGTGAAGGGGCAGCTCAGCTGTGTGGAGCTCTTTGAACATGAGGGCTAGGGCCTGAGTTCAAGCTTGTAGGTGACAAGGGTGAGGCCACAATGGGAGTGACCAAGCACCCAGGCAGGGTGAGGAGGTGGATGCAGTCCCCTTTAAGCAATGTGAGCAAGTGTGTGGCTTAAAGGGCACCCCATGAGCACACAGCCTGCCAGCACTGGCTGCAAAGTTGTGGGAATAGTTGTTCTTGGGGACTGGCTGGCTCCTGCAATGAGCTCCCAGGAGCTGGGAGAGGGCCAAGGAGGCAGCAGTGCCCTGGTCTCCGCCACATGTCAGCGCCTTCACTTCGCAAACCACAGGAGGACTCACGTCCTTCCTCCCTGCACTCCTCCTAGTGGACAACTCCTCCTCAAAAGGCTGAGGGAGCCTGAGGCCTCCTTGTCCACCCAGAGGACATGTCCCTAATGGACTCCCATCAACACTGCCGGCTGCTTGTTCCCAAGTGCCTGTCCCAAGAATCGTTCTCTGGAGGGGACTGTTCACTTGTCACAGACACAGGCAGTGCAGGGCCAAGAGGATGGTGCCAGCCTGTTCTTCCAGCATTGCCTTGGACAAGCGGCTTGTGAGGAGCAAGAATGGCCTGGCCGCATGGGTGTCCCTGCACCAGCTGTAGGGAGCCGCCTGGGGACGTGGTTGAGTTCAGCATGGAGAAACTGTGGGTGCAGCAGCAGGGCTGGTCATCACTGGTGCTGGTGGGGCAGGGGTGGGAGAGCTCCTGGCAGGTTCCCTTCTCCCAAGGGGAACACAGGGGCTTCCATGTGTGCCCATCCCCGCACCCGCACACGGCTCCCTGGCTCCACTGTGCAGACAGCACCCAGGGCAGGGTGCTCGGCCCTGGGGAAATGTCCCTCTGACATGGTCCCCATGACAGCCCGCACTGCCCTGTCCCCCCACAAACCCTGCTGGGCCCAGCCTTGTACCACGTTGGGGTTGGTGCAGAGCCGTCCTTGGCCTCTGAGCTGGGAGGGAGGCTGGGCAGGGCCGGCTGGTCCTCTGGGTACAGGCACCGAGGCCAGCAGGAAGGAGCTGCCCAGGCAGCCAAACACTGACACTGAAGGTGACCTCAGTGACTCTGCAGGCTCCCTTCCCTGGGCCTCCCGGGTCCCCACTGCCTCTTGCAGCACTGCAGAGCTCTCCCTAGCGTAGACATTCGTTGTTTTTGCCCTTTCCATTTGGGTGGCTCCCCTTGAGTTCCTGAAGCTCCATTCACTGCTAGGAACATGGTGCCCTTGGAGATGCCCTGTGCTCTCCTGGAGGCTCCATATCCATCTTCAGCCCTGTGACATGGAAGATAGTGCTTGACCATTCACCATCTGCAGGAGCTCTGAAAACCCACAGGTGAGAACTGAATCCAGCCCTCCTTCCCTAACACATCATATAAAAGATCATTGCTGGAGGTCCCGGAAAGCCCTGAGAAAAAAACAGATACTTTGATGGTGAAAGTCCCTGAGGACCTTTTAGAATCTGACTTTGGAAGGAGAGGCAAACCTTCAAGTACTGCAGTGAGGAAATCCACTTTTATTTGAGCCAGGATTGACACAGAAACGCAAGGACAGACATTTACAGCAGGTATGGCAATTACACAGAGCTGGATCATGCTTCTGGCAAAGTAGGATGCATTCAAAAACTTATGTAAAAAAAATCATTATAAACACAGATAGACTGCTCAAAGCACAGACCTATCTGAGATACATTAGGAACTACTTGTTAGAAAGGACAGGGAGCTTATTTCTAGCACCAAGCCAGTTTCACTAGGGCATTCTTCAGATCCTTGTTCCTCATGCTGTAGATGAGCGGGTTGACCGTTGGAGGTACCACTGCATACAGAACAGCCACCACCAGATCCAGAGCTGGGGAGGAGATGGAAGGGGGCTTCAGGAAGGCAAACGTGCAACTGCTGAGAAACAAGGAGACCACGACCATGTGCGGGATGCACATGGAAAAGGTTTTGTGCTGGCCCTGCTCAGAGGGGATCCTCAGCACAGCTGTGAAAATCTGCACGTAGGACACCACAATGAAAGTGAAACACCCAAAGGCTAAACAGACACTAATCACAATAATCCCAGCTTCCCTGAGGTAGGAATCTGAGCAGGAGAGCTTGAGGATCTGGGGGATCTCACAGAAGAACTGCTCCACCTCATTGCCTTGGCACAGTGGTAGTGAGAATGTGTGTCCAGTGAGCAGGAGAGCATTGAGAAAGCCACTGGCCCAGGCAGCTGCTGCCACTTTCAAACAAGCTCTGCTGCCCATGAGGGTCCCATAGTGCAGGGGTCTGCAGATGGCAACGTAGCGGTCATAGGCCATGACTGTGAGGAGAGAAAACTCTGCTGAAAATAAGAATGCTAGCAGGAAGACCTGGGTAGCACATCCCGAGTAGGAAATGATCCTGTTGTTCCTCAGGGAATTGGCCATTGATTTGGGGAGAATGGTGGAGATGCAGCCAAGGTCGAGGAGGGAGAGGTTGAGGAGGAAGAAGTACATGGGGTTTTGGAGGTGGTGGTCGCAGACTACGGCTGTGATGATGAGGCCGTTGGCCAGGAGGGCAGCCAGGTAGATGGCCAGGAAGAGCGAGAAGTGCAAGAGCTGCAGCTCCCGCGTGTCTGCGAATGGCAGGAGGAGGAACTCGTGGAAGGAGCTGCTGTTGGACATTAGTTCCTTCGGGAGTTCTGTCCAAGGAAGGAAAGAAAGCAGAAATTTAGAGCAGACTTGTCTGAGCCAAACTATTTCAGTTTCTCAAAAATCCCCCATATTTCCTCTCCCCCTTAATTCAGCCCCATTTCAGGTGATCCACATTGAAATGGCTGTATTCTCTGCAGCAGGGACCCACTTCCCATGGCTCCAAAGAGTTGTTTCTGCTGTGCTGCAGGTGTAACTGGATGTGTCAAACTACTCTTTGATTAGTGTTTCTGGAGATGCCTGGGAATGGTGTCTTGCATTGCTTGGAAGGGACTTGTCCCAGAAAACCCGCTAGGAATATTCTCCATTCACCAGCATCAGAGCTGAATACAGTGCTCACACCGGTTGTGTCTGAAGGAGAAGAGCTTTGTGAAGGATTTGTCCCCATTTATCTTGCCCTCCTCAACAGAGATATTTGTGTCTGAATCTGTCACACCAGATCTGACTCCAGCCAAGGAGGAGAACAGTGAAATGGAAGCAAGGAAAGACCTTACCTCTTTTTAGATGTCGAGATGTCTAGAGACAGTACTTGTCCTCATTCCACTTCACCATCTGCGCCTGTATTCCAGAAGCTTCAGAGAGAAGGAGTAGCTTTGCTGCACAAAATCTGCAGGAGTCAATGGCCTCCCCTTCCATGGCAGGGCTCTTCAATATGCGGAAATCAAGTGTTCACTGCAAAAGGGTCACTGCAGGAGTCTGTTGGTATAGAAATGTGCGTATAAATAATATATATGATGGTGGACACACAAACACACAAAGGTGCCTCCTCAATGTGGGAGCATTCTTAGATAGAACAGAAATCTTTGGCATTTCAATCACTCTCAGGAGAAAAAGACTTTGTCACAGGACCTGCTTCATCACTGAGCCTTGCCCCTCATGTACTTGCCCCTCACTCACATGAAGGACAATGACACTCACAAGTGAGCCCAGTTCTCCCTGCAGAAACCTCCCAGGAGCAGGGGACTGTCCAGGGGCACCCCCATGTCTGCAGGTGCTAAGGAGCAGCTCAGATAGACCCTGATGCAGCAGCCCAGGAGAAGTTGGTGCTGTCTATGCACTAAGGGATGGGTGAGGGGACATTCAGATGTCCCTGGCAAACTCTTCGGCTGCACCTTGAATCTCTTAATGAGTCTCAGTCTCTTGTTCAAATCTGCCAGTTTTGTTTCCATTTTCCTCTTACCAAGTGGAAGGACCATCTAAGCACCATCTCATTGGCTTCTCCTTCAGGAAAGGCCTGCCTTGCCTTTCCTTTTGCAAAGTGTTCCCTGAAATGTGCTCACAGCTAGACCTGTGAGCAGACTTGACCCCCGCAGCACCGTCCCAGCAGGAGAAGGTAGAGGATAATCCTCCCACCCAGAACTTCTCCCCTCAGTGCTGTGGGGAGCTCCCTGGGCAGGCTGAGCACTGACCTTAACAGGCGACACAGTCACTGCTGCGGGCACACAGCACCTTTGGGTGCAGGGACCCTGCTCTGAAGTGCAGACCTCTCACCCTGTCTGCACAACCCGGCTTCACATCACTGCTGTTTCTGTTGGGGAAGGCAGCAGGATGCCCTGCTCATAGGTGGTATGTTAGAGAATCCCTGCTCTGAAGCAGCTCCTCTTCCTCTGCACTGCAAAAGCCAGAAGAAAGAAGAGAAAAATGCTGCCAGCCATGGGGTGTGATGGGTTCTTATGTCCCCTTCAAGAAGCTCCGTAGCATTGTCCTGTAAGCACAAACTCACCGTGTCAAGAGCTGTGGTCTTCTCTGTCCTCCCACGCCGCACTGCCGTTCCCCTCTCGCTGCCTTCTCTCCTCTGCTGTCCGCAGCAGCAGGCAGTGCCCGCAGCCCTGCTGCTCTTGGCACAGGAGCTGCTCCTGCACTCGGCTGTCTCTGGGCAGTGCTGCCAGGCTGCCACGAGCTGCCTCCGTCCCAGGAGCCTGGCCCCGCTCAGGAGCAGAGGAACAGCTGAACTCACCAATTTCTCTGTCCCTTGTGTCCCCTCCTCCTGGGAAATGTTCACTGGAATAGACTGAAGTAATCACCTGTAGTCTCTTTCCATTGAGTGGAGAGGAACTATTTCCGGCATTGCAAGTTCTATCATCAGAGGATCGCTACCTAGGAGAGATAGAAATATGCTCCTGTGGAACCCCCGATTCTCCTCTCTGACCTAGGCAGGACACCTAGTTAGAACAAGAAGGGAGCTCCTCGACACATGGTTCAGGGATCGACTCAGATGTGTCAGTCTGGGGATCTCATTCTGGTCTAGAAGCCCCTGATGTGAAGTGGGATTCATAAAACTCCTGTGAACTCCACAGGCAGGTTGTATGATTCCCTTTGCCACAACTGCAGTGAGTACAACACACAGGTCTGCAAGAGAGCTCCTTGTCTAAGCTGCAATTGCAATCACTGGAGATGGAGGATGGGAGTCAGTGGCTCCTGCACAAACACCTGGGGACAGTCCAAAAGACTGAGGAGGTCAAAGGCATGTGCCAGTGCTCACTTGCTCTGATGCGGCTCCTGGGAGACCTGCATCATCCTAGAGGATCAGGGTGGGGGCCAATGGGGAATTGCCTTGCCCATCTGAAATGACCCCAGATGCCAAATACAATGGCAGCCCCAGGAACTATGAAGATGAGGCGTGGAAAGATTCTGGCATAAGGCAGCAGCTCTGGTAATTCAGTGTGGATACCTGATTTGATGTCATAGAAAAGTGCTGACAGGGCCTTGTCAGATGCTTGGGGTGTCCCGCACAACCACGTGTCTCTGGCAAATGCAGCAGGGCACCTGAAAGAAAACCACGTCCCCTTGGAGTGACTGCTGGGCAAGTGTCCCAGGGCATCCTACGTTTCCATCCCGTACACAAACAAAGACATTCCAGCACTGACTGCAGGGAAAATTGTCCCACCTACATGCAGAACTGTCCCACCTACATGGAGAATGCTGCAAAAAGAGGAGGCACATCACTCCAAGGTCTGGGGTCTCATCTCTGAACTCTCAAATCCTTCTAGCTCTCCTCCCCTGAATTCCTGCTCACCCCGCTAGATTATATGAACAGGGAGACCTTCAATAGCACCTTCACTTTTCTAGAGATTGCTTCAAGAAATCTACCATCCTACCCTGTCTCTCAGGCTAGGACAGTCACAAATGGTCCATGTGCGCACCTACAGCACCGGCACACACACACCCCCATGGTCCCTAAGGCACTGGCATGGCCTTTGGGTGCCTGGCACTCCCTGGATATCCCCCTTCCCCTGCCTGGTGGCCTGATGGAGCCAGTAAAGGGGCTGCTGGTGCTGTCAAAAGGGAGAGTGGGCAAAGGCACTTTTGGAGCTTCCTCATAACCTGCTGCTCTGTCCATGGGCTTTGGAGTCTTCAGCCAGTGCCATTGTGGTGGCCTTTGCTCTGGAACAGAGCAGTGATGCACAGATGATGCCTCCAGCAGCAGCATCCCTGCACATCTGGGCATGCACTGATGCAAGAAGGAGAACGTGTCCTAAATATTCATGATTTAATTCTGCATTTCATATACTATAATTCATATTGCTTTCATGTACCCTCATACCAGCTTATTACAAGATGAAATTGGAGAGGACAAATAGCAAGGGTCCTTCCTGCTCTCCCTCTCTTTTTTTCACTTCTTTTTCATTTTATTTTTTCAGTAGGAGTTGGAGGAGGACCTGGAGCTGAGCCCACAGCAGGGCACCAAGACTGCAGGTTGTCACATATCCTTTGGATGGAGACTCTTCCCATCTGCTGGCCTGATGGTCATCAACCAGGTGGCCAAGACAGTGATGAGAGCCTTACACTGGGAGTGACTCAGGGGAGAAGACTCCAGCAAGAGTGAGGAATTGATGGCCTGGGATGGCAGGGAAAGGTGCAAGTGATGTGGACAAAGGAACCCCTGGAGAGAGCAGGGGGATGCAGGGAGCTCTGCTTAGGGATGGACAGAGAGCCTGTCAGGATTGTAGGGATGAGGATTAGTGGGCAGAGAAACAGAGGTGGCTTTGTGTAGATCTCTACTATGGATCTCTAGAAAGGCAGCATGATGGGATCCCCATGGTTTTCACCAAGACATTGTGATGGCGTCTTTCTCCATGGGCTCCACCAAGGAATCGTGATGGGACCTCCATAGTCCCCACAAAGGCATCATGATGGGGTCTGCCATGGTGTTCAGCAGGGCTTGATGATAGGGTCCCCATGGAAACCACCAGGGCTTTGTGATGGCAGTGATAGCCTGCCCATAAGGCCATTGTGAGGGGGTGGTCTCCATTGTGACCATGTTCTTGTCGGGGGCCAAGGCCCCAGGTCCCCCACTCTGAGGAGAGCAGCTCCAAGCAGCTCTGAAGGGTGGAGGACCTCAGGAAAGGCAGCCATTTAGTAAGCATCTGTCAAGAAGAAGAATGCTCCATACAAACAGTTGGTAAAATTAGGAAACATCTCTGGAGCCCAGCTTGACTAAACAGGGAACTGGCATGTGGCCTTCAAGTCAGTAAGGCAGCATGTGGAAAGGGGAAGAAGGGAGAGGCTGCAAAGGAGGAAGTCAGAAATATTGTCCGGTAAATTAAGGATGTTTTGGGCAAAGCCAAATCTCCCTGCTCCTGCTCCAGTGACAGGAAAAGAATAAAGCAGGAAAATGTGGGCTCATGGCTGAATGGGACTGGGATTCTAGCAAGTGCAGCCCTGCTTGGCTTCAGTCAGCCTTCCCCAACAAGGTGAAGCCTGAGAAATGTCTGAAAGGGGCAACTGGAGAGGTCACTTCTCTGTCCCTGCCCTGGCAAGTGTGGGCCCTGGGCAGAGCTATAGGGTTGCCTGGGGTTGGGGCTTGGTTTGAGGGTTTGGCGTTTGGTAAGACAGGATCAAAGGCCTGTGGGATGAAAGAGCACAAAGTCTGAGCACAGGCTGAGATGAGGGTGAGCCTCAGCTCCATGAGAACTGCTGTGAGCTGCTCTTTGTGTAGAAGTGGGGTGGAGGACAGTCTGTGGCAGAAGAAAGTCTTCCTCCTGGAGGCACCAAAGCAGGCTTGCTGTTCTTCAGTTCCTCAGCAGGGTTTCGTGCACTGTGCTGCTTAAGAGAGAGATGACAGGCCAGAAAAGAGCAAAGGTGCCCTTATCACAAATCCTCCTGAGAACTTTATCTAGGAATCTGCTTCCTGCCTTACTTCATTGCCATGGTCAATGTTGTGCACCAACATAGTGCTGCCAAATAAGAAGAATTAAAATGTATTTCATAATGTTAAAAATGGCCCAAAGTTTTGGAAGGGATAATTTTTGTTATTCTATGAGAATGTTCTGACTTATGACTAAAATCTGCTTTAGGGGTTGGATTCAATTTGATCACATAGAGAGGCTGGTGCTGCTGGAGATTCCCTGGGGCAGTTGTGTTCCCCTGTGGTGCTGAAATCAATTTATTCCCCTGCATTGACTAGAAAGGGAATTCCAGACAACTGCATTTGACAGAGGCAACTACATGGATGGGGTCTGACACTTATCACTTTGAAAGTCAGCTTTGATTCAGATGATCTGCACATCTGCACTTTCCATGGTTTGAGTATTCCTTCTCGCCCTGGCCTTTATTGTTCAGACACCTCTCAACTCTTCCCTTGCTGCTTTGAGCTTCAGAGAGTCTTTCAGGAGACTCTTGTTGTCTCTTAACCAGCTCCTTCACCGTGTGTCTATCCAGCCTTTACTAACTGTTTGTGAAAAGAGGTTCAAGGAAGGTTATTCCTTGTAGGCTGTGGAGCAACTTGGAGGCAACTGGGGATTCAACCTACTGTTGAGGTTTGGATTTTGTTTCCTATTGACATAGGATCCAGGTTATTTTGTTTTATCATACTTCATACTTTTACATGTTTGCAGCTAGTTCAGGTGGGAATTGGTGCACATGAGCTGTAACATTCAGCTACTGGAGTGAGAAAAACAGTTTGATTTTAGCCAGAGTGATCCAAGTCCCCAGTGGCTGATGAGAGAAGTGGCAGGGCTGGGGAGCTGAACAAGAAGGTTCTTCATACAGATCTCTCCTCAAAAACATTACTTTTCACACATGTCCAGACTTCACTGGGAGACACTCTAGGAAGTGGAGAAAGAGCGTATGGCTGATTCAGAACATGGAACAATAAAGAAAGCTCAAAAAAAATATCTATCTTTCTTTTCCAGGTGCTCATTGTAATCAGTCTAATGTTAAGACACTCCTTTCCAATTAGCTATAGAAGATTTGAAAATTGAAGAAAATTATGGCAAGAATCATGGCTCCTGAGGGGTTTTGCATTTGACTGACCTCTTGGGAGTAGTTGGTGCTGAGCTCATGAACCTCTGATGCTGAGAGGAGACTGAAGAAACTTCTCCAGAAGTTCAAGTCAGAGGCACATCCCCAAGTTTCTTGGAGGGTTAATGGGTCCCACTGTGGTTCATTACCAAGGAAAGCCTCCCCAGGGGCTGATTAGAGAAGAGAGTTGGAAGTCGTGATTGCAGATAGGAAAAGGCAACGTGCAGGTTCCTCTGATGCCAGGTCAACCCTTCATGCATGTTAACAAGCAGAATGACCAAATAGAGGTTCCCAGTCCCTGAGTACGGACATCCTTTCAACCATGCTTTGCCCAAGTCTTTTGGTTGGAGCAGTGTGTGAGTGGGGGTGTTCAAGGCCTAGGGCAGGACACTGATCCAGGACACCTTGTGTGCCTGGGGGAAAGCAGGCAAGGAGGCCCTATTGCCAGAAGGAAGAAGTTTCTTCTCCTAAGTCTCAATGGCAGACACACCAGCCATGGCCAAGAGGACATAGACCTAGTTCTCGAGGAGGTTTTTGGTTGTGGCACTGCCCTCAGCTGTCTCCTCTTTGGGCTGTCCCACATTTTCCCATGCCTGTGCCTGTTTCCCTGCAGCTTGTAGACACCCAGGCTGCTTCCCCACCTTGTTCTAACCCCAGTATCTCTCCATCTTTTCCCATGTCTCTCTGTCCTTGGTGACTCGTCTTTGAAACAATAAGGCATGGCTTGATCTCAGGTCCCCTCCAGGTCACCTCTTGCACCACAGCACTGCTCTTAAGTGACATTTCTCTTTTCTTACATTTCTCTTCTTCTACAGACAAATTAAGTCTGTACCTTAATAAGCACTTTGTGGCTCTTTCTCATTCGCAATTTTTTTCCCACTACCAGAACTATATCCATCGTTTCTGAAAGCATCCGGCAAGCAGTCACAGGCTCCTGCTCTCTTCCCATTAGCTGTAGCACTTCAGCAGGCTAAAGAAGGTCATGGTCCTCAGCTTCTCCATGCAGCTCATGTGCTGCCCAGGCCTGAAAAAGCAACCTCACCCCAGGAGAAGGGCCTGACTCTGGGGCAGCCAGTTCAGGTACTGACCCATAGGCCAAAAAAAAAAAAAAGAAAAAGAAAAAGAAAATCAGTAGAAGTCTTAACTTCTTTGCACTGAACAAACCCAAACCCTCTCCTCACAGGGGAGTACTCCAGCCCCCAGCCACCTTGGACACCTGACACTGAACTCACTTCATGTGGTGAGCAGAGTTCTTCTACAAAGGGTCCTAAATGCATGCTGTTTCTAGAGGTACTCTAACGAGTACAGAGTAGGGGGACTCCAGTTCATGCAGTCCAGGACACGGTGGCCTCCAGAGCACGTTTCTGGCTCACATGCAACTCTCTGCCCACAAAGGTCCTTCTCCAAAGAACTGCTGCCCAGCCGGACATTCCCCAGCCCGTATCCCTAGAAGAGTCGGTCTGTGCCAAGGGCAGGACCTGGTTTTTGTCCCTACTGGAACACCATCACTACAAAATAGACCATACTATCCTCTGTCACCAACCTGATCTCCCAAGGTGTCTTGTAGTTTTAATGAGCATCAGGATGGACCATCTTGGGCTGGGTGGCTGTGCTCCTTAAACACCTGCTGGCTTTCCTAAGCTCCACCACTCTTCACATTGTCAGTTTCTCCCATGGAGAGGGAGCCTATGCAAGCTCTCACCCAGACCTTGATCCATCCCATGCAAGAGCTCCTTCCATCCAAGCTGTCTCTTCACATCAAGGACATCCACCCCATCCTCCTCTTCTCCGCTACCCTTCCTGCCTGCGGAGCTTGGCATCTGCCATCACAGCCCTCTAGTCGTGTGAGTGGTCTCAAAGCATCTCCATTATTCCAACCATGTTTCCGTGCAGTGACAGCTTGTGCCTCTCCATCTGCCCTCCTCTGTCCCAGGCTGCATGCACTTGTGTACGATATTGGGGTGGAGAACCTCAACTGTGGCACAAAGACGAGATCTGCAATGGTGCTACCTGTTACCAAGAGCCAAGGACACCATGTGTGCAATGGCCTCACTTGACAACAGCGACTCGCTCGTGTAGAGAGCACTTGTCAGGGCTATGCTGAAAGGAGGTTCCCAGAAAGAGAGCAAAGTCTGGAATGCCCAAGGCCAGGGAGAAACAGGAGAGGGATTTGCCTCCTAGGGGTAATTAATGGCAACTTGGGCCTGTGACATAGGTGAACCTCTCTCCAGGAAGGACAAGGTGCCACTGAAGAAGTCCCTGGACCTGGGCAGGCTGTGATTTACCACACGGAGGTCATCGTTAGCCCATTTCCCTCATGTAAGGGTGTGAAGAGTTTCCAGAGAAGGAGAGCTACAAGATTTTAAGGATGAGGCTACTAGAGAAGAGACCCCTTTTCACCACTGGATGACAGGAGCAAGGACAATGTTAGTGACGTTCACAGGGTGACTGGATGGCAGTCCAAGCCAGGACCTTCTTCACTGGTGCGTTTACCTTCAGGGAGATCAATTCAGCTCTGTCCCAGGCACCAAGGTGGTGGAGAGGGAGCTCAGGCAGCAAAAACCCTCTCCTGCCAAGGCTGGGCAACCCAGCTCTGTTTCCCCCTGGCCCTGGGCTCTGCAGGCTTTGCTCTCTTAGTGGGAATCTCCTCTCACCATCACGTTGCCACCTGCTCTCCATGACAGCATGCCTGTGCTCTGAAGGGCAGCCACCAGAAACTCTGTGTCCTTGGCCCTTGGTAGAACAAGTTTCACCATCACCAACCTGTTCTCAGCGCCACAGCTGAGGCTCTGCAATGGAAACATGCACAAGTGCATAAAGCTTGGGGCAGAGAAAGGAGCAGATGGAGGTGCCCATCTGACTGAGAAATATTGCTGAGGTGTGCTGGAATCTCACACAGGATTCTACATCTCATACAGGAGCAGGGTAGGAGATCTTCAGGAGTGAGCAGAGGAAGATGAGCAAAGGGGCTGCCCTTAGTGTGAAGGGGCAGCTCAGATGTGTGGAGCTCTTTGAACATGAGGGCTAGGGCCTGAGTTCAAGCTTGTAGGTGACAAGGGTGAGGCCACAATGGGAGTGACCAAGCACCCAGGCAGGATGAGGAGGTGGGTACAGTCCCCTTTAAGCAATGTGAACAAGTGTGCGGCTCAAAGGGCACCCCACGTGCACACAGCCTGCCAGCACTGGCTGCAAAGTTGTGGGAATAGTTGTTCTTGGGGACTGGCTGGCTCCTGCAATGAGCTCCCAGGAGCTGCGAGAGGGCCGAGGAGGCAGCAGTGCCCTGGTCTCTGCCACATGTCAGCACCTTCACCTCGCAAACCACAGGAGGACTCACGTCCTTCCTCCCCGCACTCCTCCCAGTGGACAACTCCTCCCCAACAGGCTGAGGGAGCCTGAGGCCTCCTTGTCCACCCAGAGGGCATGTCCCGACTCCCATCAACACTGCCAGCTGCTTGTTCCCAAGTGCCTGTCCCAAGAATCGTTCTCTGCAGGGGACTGCTCACTTGTCACAGTCACAGGTAGTGCAGTGCCAAGAGGATGGTGCCAGGCCTGTTCTTCCAGCATTGCCTTGAACAAGCAGTTTGTGAGGAGCAGGAATGGCCAGACCCCATGGCTGTCCCTGCAGCCAGCTGTAGGGAGCAGCTTGGGAACGTGGTTGAGTTCAACACCAAGAAAGTGTGGGTGCAGCAGCAGGGCTGGTCATCACTGGTGCTGGTGGGGCAGGGCTGGGAGAGCTCCTGGCAGGTTCCCTTCTCCCAAGCAGAACATGGGGGCTTCCATGTGTGCCCATCCCTGCACCCACACGCGGCTCCCTGGCTCCACTGTGCAGACAGCACCCAGGACAGGGTGCTCAGCCCTGGGGAAATGTCCCTCTGACATGGTCCCCATGACAGCCCGCACTGCCCTGTCCCCCCACAAACCCTGCTGGCCCCAGCCTTGTACCACGTTGGGGTTGGTGCAGAGCCGTCCTTGGCCTCTGAGCTGGGAGGGAGGCTGGGCAGGGCCGGCTGGTCCTCTGGCTACAGGCACCGAGGCCGGCAGGAAGGAGCTGCCCAGGCAGCCAAACACTGACACTGAAGGTGACCTCAGTGACTCTCCAGGCTCCCTTCCCTGGGCCTCCTGGGTCCCCACTGCCTCTTGCAGCACTGCAGAGCTCTCCCTAGCGTAGACATTCATTGTTTTTGCCCTTTCCATTTGGGTGGCTCCCCTTGAGTTTCTGACGCTCCATTCACTGCTAGGAACATGGTGCCCTTGGAGATGCCCTGTGCTCTCCTGGAGGCTCCATATCCATCTTCAGTCCTGTCACATGGAAGATACGGCTTAGCCATTCACCATCTGCAGGAGCTCTGAGCACGCACAGGTGAGAACTGAATCCAACCCTCCTTCCCTAACACATCATATATGAGATCATTGCTGGAGGTCCTGGAAAGCCCTGAGAAAAAAACAGGTACTTTGATGGCAAAAGTCCCTGAGCACCTTTTAGAATCTGACTTTGGAAGGAGAGGCCAACCTTCAAGTACTGCAGTGAGGAAATCCACTTTTATTTGAGCGAAGCCATGACTGACACAGAAACGCAAGGACAGACATATTTACAGCAGGTATGGCAATTACACAGAGTGGGGTCATGCTACTGGCAAAGGAGGATGCATTCAAAAACTTATGTAAAAAAATCATTATAAACACAGAGAGAATGCTCAAAGCACAGAACTATCTGAGATGCATTAGGAACCACTTGTTAGAAAGGACAGGCAGTTTATTTCTAGCACCAACTGAGCCGGTTTCATTAGGGCGTTCTTCAGATCCTTGTTCCTCATGCTGTAGATGAGGGGGTTGACCGTTGGAGGCACCACTGCATACAGAACAGCCACCACCAGATTCAGAGATGGGGAGGAAATGGAGGGGGGCTTCCCGTAGGCAAACGTGCCACTGCTGAGAAACAGGGAGACCACGACCATGTGTGGGATGCACATGGAAAAGGCTTTGTGCTGGCCCTGCTCAGAGGGGATCCTCAGCACAGCTCTGAAGATCTGCACATAGGACACCACAATGAAAACGAAACATGCAAAGAATAAACAAATACTAAACACAGGACACCCAACTTCCCTGAGGTAGGAGTCTGAGCAGGAGAGCTTGAGGATCTGGGGGATCTCACAGAAGAACTGCTCCACCACATTGCCTTGGCAGAGGGGTAGGGAAAATGTGTTCCCAGTGTGCAGGAGAGCATTGAGGAAACCACTGGCCCAGGCAGCTGCTGCCATTCTGACACAAGCTCTGCTGCCCAGGAGGGTCCCATAGTGCAGGGGTCTGCAGATGGCAACGTAGCGGTCATAGGCCATGACTGTGAGGAGAGAAAACTCTGCTGAAAACAAGAATGCTGCCAGGAAGACCTGGATAACACATCCTGAGTAGGAAATAATCCTGTTGTTCCACAGGGAATTGGCCATGGAATTGGGAACAGTTGTGGAGATGAAGCCAAGGTCAAGGAGGGAGAGGTTGAAGAGGAAGAAGTACATGGGGGTGTGGAGGCGGTGGTCGCAGGCTACGGCTGTGATGATGAGGCCGTTGGCCAGGAGGGCAGCCAGGTAGATGGCCAGGAAGAGCGAGAAGTGCAAGAGCTGCAGCTCCCGTGTGTCTGAGAATGGCAGGAGGAGGAACTCATTGGATGAGCTGATGTTGGACATTAGCTCCTTTGGGACTCCTGTTCAAGGAAGGAAAGAAAGCAAAAATTTAGAGCAGACTTGTCTGAGCCAAACCATTTCAATTTCTCAAAAATCCCCCATATTTCCTCTCTCCCTTAATTCAGCCCCATTTCAGGTGATCCACATTGAAATGGCTGTATTCTCTGCAGCAGGGACCCGCTTCCCATGGCTCCAAAGAGTTGTTTCTGTTGTGCTGCAGGTGTAACTGGATGTGTCAAACTACTCTTTGATTAGTGTTTCTGGAGATGCCTGGGAATGGAGTCCTGCATTGCTTGGAAGGGACTTATCCCAGAAAACCCACTGGGAATATTCTCCATTCACCAGCATGAGAGCTGAATACAGCGCTCACACCAGCTGTGTCTGAAGGAGAAGAGCTTTGTGAAGGATTTGTCCCCATCAACCTTGCCCTCCTCCACAGAGATATTTGTGTCTGAATCTGTCACACCAGATCTGACTCCAGCCAGGGAGGAGGACAGTCAAATGGAAGCAAGGAAAGACCTTACCTCTTCTTAGATATCGAGATGTCTAGAGACAGTACTTGTCCTCATGCCATTTCACCATCTGCACCTGTATTCCAGAAACTTCAGAGAGAAGGAGTAGCTTTGCTGCACAAAATCTGCAGGAGTCGACGGCCTCCCCTTCTATGGCAGGGCTCTTCAATATGCAGAAATCCAGTGTTCTCTGCAAAAGGGTCACTGCAGGAGTGTGTTGGTATAGAAATGTGCATATATATAATATATATGATGGCACACACAGAAACACACAAAGGTGCCTACTCAATGTGGGAGCATTCTTAGATAGAACAGAAATCTTTGGCGTTTCAATCACTCTCAGAATGAACCCTTGTGCATTCCAACAGCAGAAAAAGGACTTTGTCACAGGACCTGCTTCATCACCGAGCCTTGCCCCTCACTGTCGTGTACTTGCACCTCAGTCAAATGAAGGAAGACACTCACAAGTGAGCCCAGTTCTCCCTGCAGAAACCTCTCAGGAGCAGGGGACTGTCCAGGGGCACCCCCATGTTTGCAGGTGCTAAGGGACAGCTCAGATAGACCCTGATGCAGTAGCCCAGGAGAAGCTGGTGCTGCCTATGGACAAAGGGATGAGTGAGGGGACATTCAGACATCCCTGGCAGACTCTTTGGCTGTTCCTTGAATCTCTTAATGAGTCTCAATCTGTTGTCCAAATCTGCCGGATTTGTTTCCATTTTCCTCTTACCAAGTGGAAGGAAATTTTAAGACCACCTCACTAACTTCTTCTTCAGGAAACACCTGCCTTGCCTTTCCTTTTGAAAAGTGCCCCCTGAAATGTGCTCACAGCTAGACCTGTGAGCAGAGCTGACCCCTGCAGCACCCTCCCAGCAGGAGAAGGAGCCTGTCCTGGTAGAGGATAATCCTCCCACCCAGAACTTCTCCCCTCAGTGCTGTGGGGAGCTCCCTGGGCAGGCTGAGCGCTGACCTTCACAGGCGACACAGTCACTGCTGCGGGCACACAGCACCTTTGGGTGCAGGGACCCTGCTCTGAAGTGCAGACCTCTCACCCTGTCTGCACAACCCAGATTCACATCACTGCTGTTTCTGTTGGGGAAGGCAGCAGGATGCCCTGCCATTAGGTGGTATGTTAGAGAATCCCTGCTCTCAAGCAGCTCCTCTTCCTCCGCACTGCAAAAGCCAGGATAAAGAAGAGAAAAATGCTGCCAGCCATGGAGTGTGATGGGTTCTTATGTCCCCTTCAAGAAGCTCAGTAGCACTGTCCTGTAAGCACAAACTCACCGTGTCAAGAGCTGTGGAGGTCTCCTCTGTCCTCCCGCTCCAAACCACCGTTCATCCCTCGCTGCCTTCTCTCCTCTGCTGTCCGCAGCAGCAGGCAGTGCCCGCAGCCCTGCTGCTCTTGGCACAGGAGCTGCTCCTGCACTCGGCTATCTCTGGGCAGTGCTGCCAGGCTGCCACGAGCTGCCTCCGTCCCAGGAGCCTGGTCCCGCTCAGGAGCAGAGGAACAGCTGAACTCACCAATTTCTCTGTCCCTTGTGCTCCCTTCTCCTGGGGAATGTTCACTGGAATAGACTGAAGTAATCACCTGTTGTCTCTTCCCATTGAGTGGAGAGGAACTATTTCCAACATTGCAAGTCCGTTCATCAGAGCATGACTACCTATGAGAAATGGAAAGGTGCTCCTGTGGAACCTCTGATGCTCATCTCTTCACAGAATCACAGAATGGTTAAGGTGGAAGGAATCTCTAGAGATCAAGTTCAACCCCCTTGCTCCAGCAGGGACACCTAGAGCACATGGCACAGGGTGGCATCCAGGCAGGTTTTGAAGATCTCCACAGAAGGAGACTCCACAACCTCTCTGGGCAGCCTGTTCCAGGGCTCTGTCACCCTCACAGCAGGTTCAGGGGATGAGTCACTCTGCCCATCTCATGCTGGTCTAGAAGTCCCTGGCATGAAGTGGGATTCAGAAAAATCCTGCAAACTCCACAGGCAGGTCAAGTGATTCCCCTTTCAAAACTGAAGTGAGCACAACATAGAGGTCTGCAAGAGAGCTCCTTGTCTAAGCTGCAATTGCAATCACTGGAGATGGAGGATGGGAGTCAGTGGCTCCTGCACAAACACCTCGGGACAGTCCAAAAGACTGAGGAGGTCCAAGGCATGTGCCAGTACCTACTTTGTCTGATGCAGCTCCTTGGAGACCAGCATCATCCTAGAGCTACAGGGTGGGGGCCTCAGGAGAATTGCATCGCCCATCTGAAATGACCTCAGATGCTAAATACAACAGGAGCCCCATTAACTATGAAGATGAGGCATAGAAAGATGCTTGTATTAAGCAGCGTCTCTGGTAATTCAATGCAGCTACTTGATCTGATGGCTCAGAAAAATGCAGGCAGGGCCTTGTCAGATGCTTGGGGTGTCCAGCACAACCATGTATCTCTAGCAGATGCAGTAGGGCCCCTGCAGGAAAACCATGCCCCATTGCAGTGCTTGCTGGGCAAGTGCCCCAGGCTATGCTGAGTTTCCTACTTCTACCCTAATCAATGAATTCCAGCACTGACTGCAGGGAAAATTGTCCCACCTACATGCAGAACTGGCCCAACTACATGCAGAATGCTGCAAAAAGAGGAGGCACATCACTCCAAGCTCTGTGCTCTGGTCTCTGAACTCTCAAACCCTTCTTGCTCCCCTCCCCTGAATTCCTGCTCACCCTGCTAGATTATATGAACAGGGACTTCTTCAATAGCACCTTCACTTTTCTAGAGATTGCTTCAAGAAATCTGCCATCCTGCCGTGTCCCTCAGGCTAGGCAGGTGTGACAGTCACAAGTGCTCCATGTGCCCACCTACAGCATCTGCACACATACACCCATGGTCTCTATGGCACTTGCATGGCCTTTGGGTGCCTGGCTCCCCTCGAGTATCTCCTTTCTTGTGCTTATTGGCCAGGTAGGCCCAGCAAAGGTGCTACTGGTGCTGTCAACAGGCAGAGTGGGCAAAGGGACTTTTGGAGCTTCCTCATAACCTGCTGATCTCTCCATGGGCTTTGGAGTCTTCAGTCAATTCCCTTGGGGCGGCCTTTTCTCTGGCACAGTGATGCACAGAACCTGCCTCCAGCAGCAGCATCCCTGCAGATCTGGGCATGCACTCATGCAAGAAGGGGAAACGCCCTAAGAAATCATGGTTTAATTCTGCATTTCAGATATCATAATTCATATTGCTTTATTGTACACTCATACCCACTTATTACAAGCTGAAAATGGAGAGGACAACGAGCAAAGACTTTTTTTTTTTTACTTTACCTTTTCTTTTTTAGCAGGATTTGGCGGAGGACCTGGAGCTGAGCCCACAGCAAGACAGCAAAGCTACCGGGTCTGACATTTCATTTGGAAGGAGACTCCTCCCATCTGCCAACATGATGGTCATCAACCAGCTGGCCAAGCTGATGAGGAGAGCCTTAAATAGGGAGTGAGTCGGGGAGAAGAAGACTCCAGCAAGAGAGAGAAGGTGATGGCCTGAAATGATAGGGAAAGGTGCAGGTGAGAGAGCAGTGGGATGCAGGGAGCGAGGCTTAGGGATGGACAGAGAGCCAGTCAGGATTGTTGGTATGAGGATTAGTGGGCAGAGCAACAGCTACGGCCTTGTGAAGATCTCTGCTATAGATCTCAAAAAAAGCAATAATGATGAGGTCCCCATGATCTTCACCAAGACACTGTGATGGTGTCTTTCTCCATGGTCTCCACCAAGGCATCATGATGGGATCTCCATAGTCCCCACTAAGGCATCGTGATAGGGTCTCGGTGGTCTCCACCAGGGCATAAGGATAACGTCCCCATGGAAACCACCAAGGCTTTGTGATGGCAGTGGCATCATGTCCATAAGGCCGCTGTGAGGGGACGGGCCCCATGGTGACCATGCCCTTGTTGGGGACAAAGACCCCAGGCTCCCCACTCTGGGGACAGCAGCTCCATCAGGAGGGAGCAGCTCCCCTTGGTGTCACTGTCAGGTCCCCATGAGAGGATCCTGAACATGGACAAGGAGCGGCAGGCGAACGCCTGCTCCCAGCCCACAGACGGGCTCTCCGGCTTGCAGGAGAGCGGGAGCGAGGTGAGCAGTGGGGCTGAAGGGAGAGGCAGGCAGCGGGGATGGCACCAACATGGGGAGCACAAGGATGGTGTGGAAGGGGAGCTGGGATGAGGGAAGAGTTGAGAGCTCTTCTGGGGAAGGTTCATTTATTCCTGGCCCTGGGCGTTGATGTAACTGGGGTAGATTTTGTTTTTGCAAAGTTGGCCCTGCCAAAACAGAGCATTCCCTTGAAGCTGCTCCCCAACCTCCTGCACCAGTCAAGAGAGGACGACACCTCCGAGTGCGACGTGCTCTGTGCAGTGAGGGGTGGCAGGGACAGCTGTGGGCAGGGGGGCTTTTCTGAGCACGGGGCTCTGAGTGGGACAAAGAAACCTTACAGGTATAGGCCTGATGGTAACAAAAACGTTTAGAAAATTTGTTTAAAAACAAATCTATAAAGAAATTAAAGAAAGAATTAAAGCAAAAAAATCATTTGTTATACTTCCCGCCTTTATGTGTTGTTGTGTTTTAGACTAGACTTCAGCATGATCATTTGTTCTTGAAAAGGGAAGTGATTTTCAGAAGTGGGTGGGCTGCAGTCCCAGAGTCCTGCACAGCTGGTGCCATTCCAGGTGCCGTGGTCCCCTGTCCCCAGCCTCCCTCTGCAGCTCTGAGGGGCTCTGCTCTCCCGCAGGTCCCTGCGAGAGCTCTCAGGCCCACGCAGGTCACTCAGAGACACTGGGACATCTCCAAGTCCCTCTGGCTGCTGCTGCTCAGACACTTGAGCTCTGCTTGCAGAGATGAAGGGCTGTTTTGAATGTTTTCCAGCGATGAAAGAGTGGAAATCTTCAGGAACTTGCTGAATCTGCTGTGAAGAACTATTTATCTGCCCTTGCCTTTTAGTGTCCACTTCTCTCTCCATTGGACTCTAGAGGAAATCTCTGTGATTGCCCCCGTATTTTCTATGTCTTGAATACACTAATCATTTGTGCAGCCCCTCTGGGCAGTCCCTCTCCCAGCACAGCACTCACCCCCACTCCAGGCACGTTCAGCCCCTGGAGGTCTCCTGTGCTCCATGTTGGCTCCATAGCCCCTTCCAGGAGGATTGGCATCTGTCCCAGCTCTGTAATGAGTGGGACTGTCCTCAGCGGATCCCTCCTGAGCACTCACCCTATCCAGGGGCCTGGGCACCCACAAGTGGCAGCTGAATCCCGTCCTCGTTCCCTAACACAGGAACATGGCTGCACAGCCTATCTGGTGTATCAGCCAAACCTCCCGCATTTGCATCATCACAAAATTTGCTGGGAGTGCACTCTGTTCCTTCTTCCAGGTTACTGATGGAGAAGTTGAATAGGATTGGACCCAATACTACTCCCTGGGGGACACAGCTGGCTCCAGGCCCCCAATAGACTCTGCGCAAATGCCTGGGCACAAGTAGGAAAACCTGAGAGAACCTGGGGTCTTTTCCTAGCAACTACCAAAGAAAGGCAGAGTTTCCTCATAGCTCCTGCCCATGCAGAGGTGCTAGAAATCCCAGGCATGTATCATGGCCTTGCAGGCCTACTTCAGTGTCACTGAATCAAGTGTCCGAAATAAATTACAGTCACAGTTTACATTGTTAACATCTTCATGTGTCTCAGCTTCCTAGTGAGTGTGGCTCTAACACTAGTGAGCATCTAGTGCTATTTCAGATGGCCAAGGAAGATGCCCACCGGGCCCTGACCAGGCATTCTAGAAAGATGTGAGTATCACAGTTGCTCTGTCAGAGCAATAGACACTAGCCCGTGCCTGGGACAACCCTGTCTCTTCAGATGTCACCTGGTGTCACCAGGCCATTGCCTCCCACCCAAACTGCCACGGGAAGGCTGCCTCTAGACTTTCCTTCAATTCACTCATGTTTAGTTTTGTGTGTTGGAGCTTTGCATGGAACCATGGAAACGTGTGGTGACCCTTGGTTGCCATTTCTCTCATATTAGGGAGATTTGAGATCACACTCTAACCATAGCCACGAGAGCTGAGATCTCCTAAACAACACTGGACCCCTGGTCTCAGCCCACCTGCCCTTGTCCCACCGTGACTCTGTACCCCAAAGGTCCCTTAGTGTCAGTGCTGGAAAAGACGCTGCAGAGGGAAACTCTCCTCCCTGCACTGGGCACATCAAAGGGAGCTCAAAGAAGAGGCTCAGAGAATCCCCCCTCTCTGCTAGTGAAGGGGGAAGCCTGGCTTCCTGCTTTACCATGGTCTATGTTTAATTGCTAAATGAGAGATTCCTGTGCAGATGTGAAACAAAACAGGTATCTTTATTATTTATTATTTTAAGATGGATGTAAAAGAGAGAAGTAAAAATGAAAGAAATGGGTAAAATACAGCCTTGATGCCAGATATCCTAGTGAGTGAATGAAACAGTTGTTATCATTGACCTTGTACCCACTGGATGAGTTTCTTCAGTGCCTCCTTGAGCTCCTTGTTCCTCATGCTGTAGATGAGGGGATTCAGGGTTGGAGGCACCACGGAGTACAGAATGGACACAACCATATCTAGAAGTGGGGAGGAGATGGAGGGGGGCTTCAGGTAGGCAAACATGCCTGTGCTGACAACCACACAGACCACGACCAGGTGCGGGAGGCACATGGAAAAGGCTTTGTGCCGGCCCTGCTCTGACGGGATCCTCAGCACAGCTCTGAAGATCTGCACATAGGATACCACAATGAAAGTGAAACACCCAGAGCCCAAAGATAAAGTAAACCCAATGAGCCCAACTTCCCTGAGGTAGGAGTCTGAGCAGGAGAGCTTGAGGATCTGGGGGATCTCACAGAAGAACTGCTCCACCACATTGCCTTGGCAGAGGGGTAGGGAAAATGTGTTCCCAGTGTGCAGGAGAGCATTGAGGAAACCACTGGCCCAGGCAGCTGCTGTCATTTTGACACAGGCTCTGCTGTCCATGAGGGTCCCATAGTGCAGGGGTCTGCAGATGGCAACGTAGCGGTCATAGGCCATGACTGTGAGGAGATAAAACTCTCCTCCCAACAAGAAGACGAAGAAAAATATCTGGGCAGCACATTCCAAAAAGGAAATGTCCCTGGTGTTCCACAGGGAATTGGCTATGGCTTTGGGAACAGTTGTGGAGATGAAGCCCAGGTCGAAGAGGGAGAGGTTGAGGAGGAAGAAGTACATGGGGGTGTGGAGGCGGTGGTCGCAGGCTACGGCTGTGATGATGAGGCCGTTGGCCAGGAGGGCAGCCAGGTAGATGGCCAGGAAGAGCGAGAAGTGCAAGAGCTGCAGCTCCCATGTGTCTGTGAATGGCAGGAGGAGGAATTCATTGAGGGAGCTGCTGTTGGACATCTGTTCTATTGGGCTCAGGAAAACTGTGTAAGGAAGAAAAGGCAATAATAGCTTAGAAAAATTTTCTCTGAAATAAACTTTCCATTTTTCATAGAAATCCTTCTCAACCCCGTCCAAACTCTCATTAATTTCTTCTTCACACTCATTTAACCCTGCTCTCCCTCTAAGTTCAAGGTGGATACGTGATGGAGAGAACAGGACACAGCTCCTGACATGGCAAAGACTCTCTGGACTGAATCCTGCCCTGCAGGGCACCTCACAACCCCAGCAGGACAACAGAGACACTCACGTGTCCTGACAGTCACAAGGTCTCCTAAGGGGAGAGTCAACCCCTTTGCAGCCCCTCCAATGACGCTGCCCAACACCCTGGGCACATTGCCCCTCTTCAGACACCTCCATGGCAGGACCTCAGGGTGAGTATCTGAATTTGTAGCTGAAGCCCCAACTGACTGCCAGGACAAGAGCAGAAAGGAGAGGCAGGAAAATGAGGAGAAACACTGTGACTGCTGCCAAGGGAGGACAGAGAGACAGAGCAGCACCGTCCCCAGGTTGCACCTCCTAGACAGTGTGGACTCCCAGGGCAGTGGTTCTCACACCCTGTGCCTTGCAAAGGGAAATGGGCACATGGCAGGAGAGAGGCAGCTCTGCTGTTCTGGAAATCTGAGTGCAGAGGAGGTCAGAAATGCCCTGGAGCCCTTCCCTGTGAGAGCAGTGTACTGAGAATGAGGAGAGCTGCAAAGGGGATATTGCTGCTGCCCACAGGTGAAAAGGCAGTTGAAGGAATATTCTGGGGTCCTTGCAGACCTATTGATCCCTCAGAGCAGCACTGCACAACTCTCCTTCAGGCATCTAAACCTAAAATGTCCCATTCATTTGCTGCCTTGTCAAGGACACAAAACAAAATCCTAGCCTCTGGATATTGCCTTCCCTTTCATAGAAGCTTCCCAAGAGTGTCCTCCTGAAAAGCCCCTTCCAGATATGTTGTGTGGGTGAGGCTGAGCTGTGAGCAGCCCTGACCCCACACAGCAGCCTCTCAGCAGGAGAATGAACCTGCCCGGGGGGGATCTCTCCTCCCACCCAGAGCTTCTCCCTGCAGCGCCCTGGCAGGCTGAGTGCTGATCCTCACAGAATCACTGCCCCGGGCACACAGCACCCTGGGGCGCATGGACACTGCTCTGAAGAACAGTGCTCTGAAGAACCTGTGTGCCCACATTGCCTTCACTGTCTTGCACCAGCTCCCGAAGAAGCAGCCATGATGGCCTGACCTTGTGATGCTGGGACAGGGAATTTCTGTTCTGAAGCATCCCCTCATATGCAAAGTAGAAGCAGGGAGGACAATCCTCAAAAAAATAAAAGTCATCAGCTGGGAGGGATGCTGCAGACCCCTCCAAAAAACTCTGTAGCATTACCGTGCAGCCGGTGACTTACCATGTCCAAGTTTGCTCCCACCATGAGCTCTCCTCTGTCCTCCCACTCCACGCTGCCTTTCACCTCTCTGTCCTCTCTCCTCTGCTGTCCGCATCAGCAGGCAGTGCCCGCAGCCCTGCTGCTCTTGGCACAGGAGCTGCTCCTGCACTCGGCTGTCTCTGGGCAGTGCTGCCAGGCTGCCACGAGCTGCCTCCGTCCCAGGAGCCTGGCCCCGCTCAGGAGCAGAGGCCCAGCTGAACTCACCAATTTCTCTGTCCCTTGTGTCCCCTCCTCCTGGGGAATGTTCCCTCAAGCAAACTAAAATAATCATCTGTTTTCCTTTTCTCGTGAGTGGAGAGGTTCCAACATTGCAATTTATTTCATCAGAGGATGAGGAGCTATGAAAGTTGTGAATGTCAGGAAAGTTGTGAATGGACTTATTAAAGTCTCTGGAAGAATGATTTTCATCTCTCAACCAGACAGGGATGGGACCAGATGGGACAAAAGCCAACTCACTGGGACATGGTTCAGGTTTTAATAAGGATTAATCAATCTGTGCATTACAGAATTCAGACCCCCAGGCCTGGGTCTTAAGTTATATTCACATTATTCCCGTAAATTCCACAGACGCCATCAGTGGGATTCTCCTTGCCAAAAACAAAGTGAGCACAACACAGATGTGTCCATGTCTGCTCTGTCTAAGATCCCACTATAATCATTGGGATAATCATTGGAGATGGATCATCATTGATAATCATTGATAATCATTGGAGATGGAAGAGTCAGTCGCTTACACACAGATATCTGGTGACAGTTGAAGACACAGATGTGGTCCAAGGCAGATGTGCCACACACAGATGTGGTGTCAGTGTCTGCTTGCTCTGATGCAGGAACTGGGGGACCTGCATCATCCTAGAGGATGAGGTGTGGATCAGGTGGGGAATTGTCTTGGCTATCTGAAATGACCTCCTAGTGTCAAACACAACTAGAGCCCCACTCACTCCAGCTGAGGCACAGGAAGATTCCAGTATTGACCAGCAGCTCTTGTAATTCAGTGCAGGCACTTGATTTGAGGGCATTGAAAAGTGCTGGAAGAGCCTTGTCAGATGCCTGGGTTGTCCAGCTCAACCATATGTCTCTAGCAAATTGGACCTACAGGGAAACTATCCCCTTTGGAGCGCTTGTTGGGCAAGTGCTCCAGAGAATCCTAGGGTTCCATCCTGAACCCAAACAAATGAAATCCAGCACTGTCTGTAGGGAAAGTCCATCCCGTCTACATCCATGTGTGCTGCATAAATGAGAGGCACATCACACCAAGGTATCTTCAGATTCTTTACACTCTCAAACCCTTCTTGCTCTCCTCCCCTCAACTTCTGCTCACTCCATCATACTATATGAACAGGAACTAGGCTAATGAGGACCTCAGCATGTCTGGATCACAGGCTGTCAAGGTCCATGGACATTGTCAGGGGCACCTTGTCCTTCCTGGAGATTTGTGCAAGGAGTCTGTCATAGGTCCAGTATAGCCACAGAGTCACCTCAGGCAGAACCCCCTTTCCTGCTGTTTCTCAGTGGCCCAGCTCTGTGTCTGCCTGGGCTCAGACACTGCTGGATTCACTTCCTTAGTAGGAAGCTGCTTCCACCATTGCATTGTTCCTGCTGTATATGACAGCTTGGCTCTGCTCTGAACTGGGCCATTGCACACCCAGTGTCTTTGCCTCTTGGTAACAGGTTTCTCTGTGACCATTCTGTTCTCTGTGCCACAGCTGAAGCTCTATAGCCCAAATATGTGCAAGTGTAGGCAGCCTGAAGTAGAGGCAGGAGCACATGAAGATGTGCAAGCTGTCACAGGCCTGGAATATCGTTGGAATGATGATCAATGGAAGATGAGGGAGGATGCCTTTTGTGTGAAGGAGCATATTGGATGTGTGGAGCTCTTCCTTGGAAGAGGCAAGGTTTGAAGTGAGAGCTTGTGGGTGAGCATCTCAGGAGGGAGCTCTCCTATTTCTCGGCAGAATAAAAAAAGTCTGTGGATCACTGGCCCTGGTTCTTGTTGGGCGGACTTTAATCCCCCTATCACTACCTGGAAAGGCAAACTGCGGGGTGCAAGCAGTCTGGGAGGCTTCTGGAGAGCATTAAGGAGAACTTTTTTGCACAGCTGCCAGATGGGCTTATAAGGATGATGCTTTCTGGTATCTGGACATTTCAAACAAGGACAAACTGATCAGGGATGGGATAGTCAATGTCTGCCTTGCCTACTGTGACCATGAGAATCTGGAGTGCCTAATGCTGAGGGGAGTGCAGAAGGACAGTAGCAGAATAGAGACTGGGCCTCAGAAGAGTCAACTCCCTGGCCTGTTCAGGGGACTGGTGGGGGATCCCAGGGGAGGCAGCTCTCAAGGACATCAGAGCTCAGGAAAGCCAGCAGGTCTTTAAGGACAGACCTGCCAAGCACAAGGATGGGTCATTCCAATATTCACTAAAACTATCAGATACCTCAGGGTACTCAAACCAGCAGATACCCCTTGGGTAGACTGGGATCTCGTTACTTAGCTCCAGGCTAATGGGCAATGTAGAGGAGAAAAAAAGGCAGAGGCAAAGGCAGAGGCATTTAGAAATATTGCCCACCATCACATTACAAGGACAAGTGCAGGCTCCTGCACCTGGGGAGGAATCACCCCAGGAACCAGTATAGATTAGAGGTTGACCTGCTGGAAAGCAGCTCCACAGAGAGGCATTTGGGAATCCTGGTTGACAAGGAGTTAACCATGAGTCAGCAATGTGGCCTCGTGGCCAAGAAGGCCAATGGCATCCTGGCCTGTATCAGGAGGAGTGTTGCCAGCAGATGTTGCCCCCTCTCCTCAGCTCTGGTGAGGACTAACCTGGAGTATTGTGTGCAGTGCTGGGCTCTGCAGTACGAGAGGGACACTGAGCTTCTAGATCGGATGCAGCATAAAGTGACCAAGATGCTTAAGGGACTGGAGCATCTATTGTATGAGGAAAGCCTAAGCGAGCTGGGCGTATTTAGTCTGGAGAAGAGAAGACTGAGAGGAGATCTGACCAACATGTAGAAGTAAGTACCTTAGGGGTGACTGTAGGGAGGATGGGGCCAAACTCTTCTTAGTGGTGGCCAGTGACAGGACAAGGGGTAATGGGTGCAAGTTGAAACACAGGAAGTTCCATCTCCATGTGAGGAAGAACTTTACTGTGAGGCTGACAGAGCCCTGGTACAGGCTGCCCAGAGAGGTTGTGGAGTCTCCTTCTCTGGAGATCTTCAAAACTCACCTGGATGCCACCCTGTGCCACATGCTCTAGGTGTCCCTGCTTGAGCAGGGGCGTTGGACTAGATGATCTGTAGAGGTCCCTTCCAATGTTAACCACTCTGTGATTCTGTGAACTTGCTGCTGTGGACAGTGCCCATCATTTCCCTTACCACATCTTCAGAGTGCAATTCAGCCAAGTCTACATTAACTCTTCACTCACCCATCAGACAGGGAGGGGAATTACTGCAGCACAAACAGCCTGGCAATCATCAATTACTAATGCCACTGCTCTTGTTACACCATGCTCACTTAGGCACTGGGTTCATTTAGCAGCCTAAAACATCTTGCTGGACTCCATGGTCCACTGGTAGCTCACTGCAAGTCTCTACTCCTTGTCCACGTTCAACGGAGAAGATCATACTCACAGTGGCACAAATTCACAATGCTAAATGCTCCCTCTCCCTCTTCTTGATTAAAAGCTGCCTTTCTCCAGGGCTGCAGAGCTCCGCAGGTGTCAGCCCCTCCACGGGGCACCCTCAGCAAACCCTCTCGTCCCCGCCGCTGCTGCTGGCCCCTTACTGCTCTGGCAGCAGCGACCTCAGCGCCAGCACCCGCCGTGAGCCTCCTGCTGGCCCAGCAGCTCCTCGGGCAGGGGGACCTCGCTCGCGCACAGCCCAGCGTGGGCTGCTGCCGCCGCGGGCTGCAGGGACACCAGGTTCCTCGGCAGAGCCGCCCCGGCCAGGAAGGGGCTGCTGACGTCACAACCAGCTGCACGGCCTGGCCTATCAGGGGCTGCGGCAGCAGTGACGTCACCAGCCGACGCCCACGCGTCAGCACAGAGCCAGCCCTGCAGAGAGCAGGGGCCTCCCGGCAGCGTCCCCGCAATGGCCTCCGTGTCCCTGCCCGCTGCTGAGACACCCCTGGCCTCACAGGCAGCGCCTGCTGCTGCCCCGGCAGCTCCGCGCACACAAGGGACCTCCCCGCGGGTCTGCACCAGACCCCGCTGCCGGCCGCGCTGCTGCTGGGACAGGAGCGGCCTCAGAGCCCGTCCCCAGCCATGGGCCAGCGCTGGCCTCGCAGCTGCTCTGCCAGCAGGGACCTCCCAAGGAACTGCCCAGCCAGGCGCCTCTTGCTGGCCTGCCCGGGACTCAGCAAAGAGCAGAGCTCACGGTCACCCTCACAGACATGGATGGACCTGCTAATGCCTGGTGCTGTCCAGTCAGGAGCACAGACAATGTGACCCCCCTCCCAAGCAGGAGCAGTGCCATGTGCCTGCTGCTGGCCTCCCAGGTGCTTACAAACACTGACTTGACCATCATCTGACTAGATGATCTCCAAACATCTCTTGCAACCAGAGAAAGGTGCCTTCTCTCACTCAAGCCCCCTTGAAGCTTGCTTATGAGCCAGCAACGTCCCCTTGCTTCCAAGAAGGCCAGTGGTCTTCTGGTGTGCAGTAGGAAGACTGTTGCCAGGAGGACAAGGGAGGTCATCCTGCCTCTCTACTAAGTCCTTGGGATGCCACCCCTTGAGTCCTGTGTCCAGCGCTGGCCTCCGCAGTACAGGAGGGACAGGAAGGTACTGGAGAGAGCCCAGTATATGTCTATCTATGTCTGAAGTTGATCAGGGAGCTGGAGCATCTCTCCTACAAGAAGAAGATGAGAAAACCGAGCCTCTTTTAGCCTGGAGAAGAGAAGGCTGAGGGGGGATCTTATTAGGGTATGCAAATACCTGAAGGGAGGATGCCAAGAACAGAAGAGGATGGCCCAGACTCTTTCCAAGGGTGACCAGTGACAGCACAAAAGGCAAACTGTAGCACAGGAAGTTCTGCCTGAATTTGAGGAAAAATATCTTGACTGTGAAGGTGACAGAGCACTGGCATAGGTTGCCCAGAAAGGTTATGGAAACCCCTCCTCTGCAGATATTCCAGACCTTCCTGGACAGGATCCTGTGCATCGTGCTGTAGGTGACACTGCTTGACTAAAGGGATTGAACTAAATCATCCCCAAAGTTCCTTCCAAACTCAACCATTCTGTGATTCCATAAACGGCCTCCACTGGGTATATCCGCTTTTTGAGCTGAAGGGATCTGCCCGTCCCTCACCTTTATTGTGAGTGCTGCTCTAGTAGGATAGAAGGCATTTGAGGTGTCCAAGGAAATTCCTGACCTGGACTCAGCGGAAGCTCCAGAAGGATGCGGGTATCACACTTGCTCCATCAGAGTAAGCACACACTGGCACATGCTTTGGGCCACCCCTGTGTATTCCAGTGTCACCAGGTATTCTTGTGTGAACAAGTGACTTCATCTGCAGTGATTCTATTAGGAGCTTAGACAAGGAACTCGCAAGCAGATGTCTGTGTTGTGCATGTTTACCTTGCTAAGGTGAATCTCACCTTCCATGTGTTTGTGGAGTCCATGGACGTTAGCTGAATCCCTCTCCAACCCAGGGGCTGCTAAATAGGTATGTGGTGCTCAGAATAAGGCACCTGAATCCACACCTGCACCATGTGTCAGGGAGCTCCCCACTTATCCCTCTCTGGGTATCCTGCATAGCTAAGAGATGTGAATTGTGGCTTCCAGAATGGGACATTTCCAACTTTCATAGTCATTCCCTGATGAAAGAACTTGAAATGCTGGGATCTGTCTCCCTTTACTCTTTAAAGATGAAAAATAGATGATTACTTCAGATTATTTGAGAGAACATTTCCCAGGAGGAGGGAGCACAAGGGACAGAGAAATTGGTGAGTTCAGCTGTTCCTCTGCTCCTGAGCGGGGCCAGGCTCCTGGGACGGAGGCAGCTCGTGGCAGCCTGTCAGCACTGCCCAGAGACAGCCGAGTGCAGGAGCAGCTCCAGTGCCAAGAGCAGCAGGGCTGCGGGCACTGCCTGCTGCTGCGGACAGGGGAGGAGAGAAGGCAGCGAGAGGGGAACGGCAGTTTATAGAGTGGAGTTGGGGGGAGAGATTGCTGTGGGTGAAATCTTCCCAGTCCTTGGCACAGTGAGTCTTTGGCAATGCTACTGATGCTCCTGGAGGGTCTGCTGAACCCATCTCATATCTTCATGAGTTTATTTGTTTTTTTAAGCCTCAGTCTCCTGACTCGACCAGTGCAGAGGAGGAGGGGATTCTTCATAACAAGGATTCCCTACCACACTGCCATAGGATCTGGGGGGAAGCTCCGGGTGAACCAGCAGATTCCTTCTCCTGCTGAGAGGCTGCTGTGTGGGTCAGGGCTACCCACAGCTCCATCTTCCCATTTTGAGAATGGAGTTTTCCAGACTTGTCTCTGCATGGTGGGAATGGATTTGTAGCAGCCAGGGTTAAAAAAGGATCTCAATTTCTTCACAATCACACTGAAAGATAGATAAGCTTACAAAGAACCTCATCCAGTGCCTTTAGCCCCTCTCAGCCTACAGACAGCACCAACAGCCCCTTTCCAGTCTTAAGATCTGCTCTGTAGCACCTGCAATCAGGGAGGTGCCCCAGGAAGTTTCCTGCTCTTCAGAACTTTCTGTAGCCAAGCTGAGTGCCCAGTGGGATGGGGTCTGTGGGGACAAAGGAACAGCTCTCAGCAAGGACATCTCCAAGCAGCAGAGATACAGCCCAAGGCAAGAGGAAGCTAATGCCAAAATCTCATGTGAGGTTGGAGTCCAGGAAACTCTCTGCCAACTCCTGCAGTGCAGATGCTTCCCCCTCCGCCAGCACCCTGCACCTTTCCTTTGGCACCCAGCAGGGCCTCTGCCCTCAAGGCCATGGCATGGAGGGCACAAGCTGCCTTTTTGGCAGTGAGAGCCCCCGAAGAGGAGAGGGGCAGCTCTTTTGCCACGAGCCCCTTTCCTAAACACCAGCAAAGGAGCTGAGAACAACCACCCTGTGATGTCTCCATCCAGGAGCTGCTGTGTGTAGCCAGGTTAGGGCAAGGCCTTCCTCAGTGTGCCTCTCTCTTGCTGCCTGTGCAAGGCCAGGCAGAAGCAACAAGGTGTTGCTGTTTGTTTCCCTCTTGGACTGGGATACTCTCGTTCCTGTGCTTGGGCTTTGTGGGGAGGAAATTTGCAGCTAGAGCCTGACACAGATGCTGTGGTTTCTCTTGCAGGGCTGTCTCCAGTGGAGATAGAAGACAAGGCTCCCTTCTCACCCTGGGGGCTCAAAGCAGCACAGTCCATGAGGCTGGGGAAGAAGCTCAGTGTCCTTTCAGGAGACCTCACATTTAAGACCCTTGACTCACCTTGGGGTGTGCTGCTGGGATGTGTGCTGCCCTTTGGAGGGACACAGATCTTCTCCAGAATGTCCGCGATGGCTGAATGTGCTATGCAGAAGCCACAGAGGGTCTAAGGTAATGGAAATGCTGCTGGGGTGGGGGGCTTTATGTTGGCAGCCGAGCCAACAGCACTGTGTGTCTTTGCCTACAAGCTGGGTGCTGAGTTCTCTGTCCCTACCAGAACCACATCACAGTGTCCCTATTCTAATCATTGGAGCCATGTGCTGTGTCACACCCTCTCCATCACTTTTTGGACAGCTGAGAAAGGGAGGTGAATTCACTGTTCTATAAGATCTGCAGATCTGTGTTGTAAGTGGACACTAAAGTCATCACAGGCTGACACAAGAGATGTCCCCTACCTAGAGAGGTGCTCACCCACAAGCACCTCTGGGTGGTGGGAATGGAAGCGATGAAAGACCAGTGTGTTGGCACTGTGGTAGGGCACAAGGAGAGCTTTTGTCTCTAAGGTCTCAATAGTCTTCACATGGAGAGCAGAGGAAAGGGTGTGTATTCCTGCCGTGCAGAGCAGACAAACAAAGCACAGACTCTCCAAAAAAATGAAGTAATTGCTTTTATGGTCAAAATGCCTCATAAATGAATGTGAAAATGTTGAACTGCCCTTACACATCATAGCAGAACTGATCCCTCTGGAGCCCATAGATGGAGATTCCTGCTGCTCGTGGCACACTCAGCCAGTATGACCTGGAACTCCAGACAGAGAGCTGAACTAAGATATTGACAAGAAGGAGCATGTGTCTACATCTGCATCTCTGTCTGCATAGGTGGAAGAGGATGTGAAAATGTCAAAGAGTTTTGATAAGAAAGGTCTCTCCTGACATGTCACTGTCTTTACCTCTTTGCACAGTCCCACGTAACTGGAGGCAGCTAATGCCCAACAGCAGTTCCCTCAACGAGTTCCTCCTCCTGCCATTCTCAGACACACGGGAGCTGCAGCTCTTGCACTTCTCGCTCTTCCTGGCCATCTACCTGGCTGCCCTCCTGGCCAACGGCCTCATCATCACAGCCGTAGCCTGTGACCACCGCCTCCACACCCCCATGTACTTCTTCCTCCTCAACCTCTCCCTCCTCGATCTTGGCTGCATCTCCACCACTGTCCCCAAATCCATGCACAATTCTCTGTGGAACATCAGGGACATTTCCTACTGGGGATGTACTTCACAGTTTTTTTTCGTATTTTTCTCACTTTCAACAGTTTTCTCTCCTCACAGTCATGGCCTATGACCACTATGTTGCCATCTGCAGACCCCTGCAATACGGAACCATCATGGACAGCAGAGCTTGTGTCAAAATGACCGCAGCTGCCTGAGCCAGTGGTTTCCTCAATGCTCTCCTGCACACTGGGAACACATTTTCCCTGCCACTCTGCCAAGGCAATGTGGTGGAGCAGTTCTTCTGTGAGATTCCCCAGATCCTCAAACTCTCCTGCTCAAATTCCTACCTCAAGGAAGCTGGGACTCTTGTGATTAGTATTTGTTTAATCTTTGCATGTTTCGTTTTCATTGTGGTGTCCTATGTGCAGATCTTCAGAGCTGTGCTGAGGATCCCCTCTGAGCAGGGCCGCCACAAAGCCTTTTCCATGTGCCTCCCGCACCTGGCCGTGGTCTGTATGGTTGTCAGCAGTGGCACGTTTCCCTGTCTGAAGCCCCCCTCCATCTCCTCCCCAGCTCTGGATCTTGTGGTGGCTGTTCTGTATGCAGTGGTACCTCTAACAGTCAACCCCCTCATCTACAGCATGAGGAACAAGGATCTCAAGAACGCCCTAATGAAACTGGCTCGGTGCTAGAAATAAGCTCCCTGTCGTTTCTAACAAGTGGTTCCTAATGCATCTCAGATAGTTCTGTGCTTTGAGCATTCTCTCTGTGGTTATAATGATTTTTTTACATAAGTTTTTGAATGCATCCTGCTTTGCCAGAAGCATGATCCAGCTCTGTGTAATTGCCATACCTGCTGTAAATATGTCTGTCCTTGTGTTTCTGTGTCAGTCCTGGCTTCGCTCAAATAAAAGTGGATTTCCTCACTGCAGTACTTGAAGGTTGGCCTCTCCTTCCAAAGTCAGATTCTAAAATGTGCTCAGGGACTTTCACCATCAAAGTGTCTGTTTCTTTCTCAGGGCTCTTCAGGACCTCCAGCAATGGTCTCATGGATGATGTGTTAGGGAAGGAGGGTTGGATTCAGTTCTCACTGTGGGTGCTCAGAGTTCCTCCAGATGGTGAATGGCCAAGCCATATATTCCATGTGACAGGGCTGAAGATGGATATGGAGCCTCCAGGAGACCACAGGGCATCTCCAAGGGCACCATGTTCCTAGCAGTGAATGGAGCTTCAGAAACTCAAGGGGAGCCACTCAAATGGAAAGGGCAAAAGCAATGAATGTCTACGCTAGGGAGAGCTCTGCAGTCCCACAAGAGGCAATGGGGACCCAGGAGGCCCAGGGAAGGGAGCCTGCAGAGTCACTGAGGTCACCTTCAGTGTCAGTGTTTGGCTGCCTGGGCAGCTCCTTCCTGCCGGCCTCGGTGCCTGTAGCCAGAGGACCAGCCGGCCCTGCCCAGCCTCCCTCCCAGCTCAGAGGCCAAGGACGGCTCTGCACCAACCCCAACGTGGTACAAGGCTGGGCCCAGCAGGGTTTGTGGGGGGACAGGGCAGTGCGGGCTGTCATGGGGACCATGTCAGAGGGACATTTCCCCAGGGCTGAGCACCCTGTCCTGGGTGCTGCCTGCACAGTGGAGCCAGGGAGCCGTGTGCGGGTGCAGGGATGGGCACACATGGAAGCCCCTGTGTTCCCCTTGGGAGAAGGGAACCTGCCAGGAGCTCTCCCACCTCTGCCCCACCAGCACCAGTGATGACCAGCCCTGCTGCTGCACCCACACTTTCTCGGTGCTGAACTCAACCACGTCCCCAAGCTGCTCCCTACAGCTGGTGCAGGGACACCCATGGGGTCTGGCCATTCCTGCTCCTCACAAGCCGCTTGTTCAAGGCAATGCTGGAAGAACAGGCTGTCACCATCCTCTTGGCCCTGCACTGCCTGTGGCTGTGACAAATGAACAGTCCCCTCCAGAGAATGGTTCCTGGGACAGGCACTTGGGAACAAGCAGCTGGCAGTGTTGATGGGAGTCCATCTGGGACATGACCTCTGGGTGGACAAGGAGGCCTCAGGCTCCCTCAGCCTGTTGAGGAAGAGTTGTCCGCTGGGAGGAGTGCGGGGAGGAAGGACGTGAGTCCTCCTGTGGTTTGCGAGGTGAAGGTGCTGACGTGTGGTGGAGACCAGGGCACTACAAGCTTGAACTCAGGCCCTAGACCTCATGTTCAAAGAGTTCCACACAGCTGAGCTGCCCCTTCACACTAAGGGGCATCACGAAATTTGCTGGGAGTGCACTCTGTTCCTTCTTCCAGGTTACTGATGGAGAAGTTGAACAGGATTGGACCCAATACTACTCCCTGGGGGACACAGCTGGCTCCAGGCCCCCAGTAGACTCTGTGCAAATGTCTGGGCACAAGTAGGAAAACCTGAGAGAACCTGGAGTCTTTTCCTAGCAACTACTAAAGAAAGGCAGAGTTTCCTCATAGCTCCTGCCCATGCAGATGTGCTAAAAATCCCAGGCATGTATCATGGCCTTGCAGGCCTACTTCAGTGTGAATGAATCAAGTGTCCAAAATGAATTACAGTCACAGTTTACATTGTCAACATCTCCACATGTCTCAGCTTCCTAGTGAGCGTGGCTCTAGCACTAGTGAGCATCTAGTGCTATTTCAGATGGCCAAGGAAGATGCCCACCAGGCCCTGACCAGGCATTCTAGAAAGATGTGAGTATCACATTTCCTCTATCAGAGCAATAGGCACTAGCCCGTGCCTGGGACAACCCTGTCTCTTCAGATGTCACCAGGCAATTGCCTCCCACCCGAACTGCCACAGGAAGGCGGCCTCTAGGCTTTCTGTCAATTCACTAATGTTCAGTTTTGTGTGTTGGAGCTTTGCATGGAGCCATGGAAACCTGTGGTGACACTTGGTTGTCATTTCTGTCATATTAGAGAGATTTGAGATGACACTCTAACCATAGGCACGAGAGCTGAGATCTCCTAAACAACACTGGACCCCTGGTCTCAGCCCACCTGCCCTTGTCCCGCCATGACTCTGTACCCCAGAGGTCCCTTGGTGTCAGTGCTGGAAAAGACGTTGCAGAGGGAAACTCTCCTCCCTGCACTGGGCACATCCAAGGGAGCTCAAACAAGCGGCTCAGAGAATCCCCCCTCTCTGCTAGTGAAGGGGGAAGCCTGGCTTCCTACTTTATCATGGGCTGTGTTTAAGTGCTAAATGAGAGATTCCTGTGCAGACATGACAAAAACTAGGAATCTTTATTTTAGTATTTATTAGTTTAAGATGGATGTAAAAGAGAGAATTTAAAAAGGAAAAAAGCGAGAAGTAAAAAAGAAAGAAATGGAGAAAATACAGCCTCAATGGCAGATATCCTGGTGAGTGAATGAAACAGTTGTTATCACTGACCTTGTACCCACTGGATGAGTTTCTTCAGTGCCTCCTTGAGCTCCTTGTTCCTCATGCTGTAGATGAGGGGATTCAGGGCTGGAGGCACCACCGAGTACAGAATGGACACAACCATGTCTAGAAGTCGGGAGGAGATGGAGGGAGGCTTCAGGTAGGCAAACAATGCAGTAATGACAAAAAAGGAGACCACAGCCAGGTGCGGGAGGCACATGGAAAAGGCTTTGTGCCGACCCTGCTCTGAGGGGATCCTCAGCACAGCTCTGAAGATCTGCACATAGGACACCACAATGAAACTGAAACACCCAAAGCCCAAAGAGAAAGTAACCCCAATGAGCCCAACTTCCCTGAGGTAGGAGTGTGAGCAGGAGAGCTTGAGGATCTGGGGGATCTCACAGAAGATCTGCTCCACCACATTGCCTTGGCAGAGTGGTATGGAAAATGTGTTCCCGGTGTGCAGGACAGCATTGAGGAAACCACTGGCCCAGGCAGCTGCGGTCATTTTGACACAAGCTCTGCTGTCCATGATGGTCCCGTATTGCAGGGGTCTGCAGATGGCAACATAGCGGTCATAGGCCATGACTGTGAGGAGAGAAAACTCTCCTCCCAACAAAAAGATGAAGAAAAATATCTGGGCAGCACATTCCGAGTAGGAAATGTCCCTGGTGTTCCACAGGGAATTGGCCATGGCTTTGGGAACAGTTGTGGAGATGGAGCCCAGGTCGAGGAGGGAGAGGTTGAGGAGGAAGAAGTACATGGGGGTGTGGAGGCGGTGGTCGCAGGCTACGGCTGTGATGATGAGGCCGTTGGCCAGGAGGGCAGCCAGGTAGATGGCCAGGAAGAGCGAGAAGTGCAAGAGCTGCAGCTCCCGCCTGTCTGCAAATGGCAGGAGCAGGAACTCGTTGAGGGAGCTGCTGTTGGACATTAGTTCCTTAGGGGCACAGGAGTCCTGTCCAAGGAAGGAAAGAAAGCGGAAAGTTAGGGCAGGCATTTCTGAGCCAAAACATTTCAGTTTCTCAAGGAACTCCCAACATTTCCTCTCTCCCTTATTTCAGCTCCATTTCTGGTGCTCCACTTTGAACTGGCTGAGTGTGTCAAGTTCAGCAGGGACTCCTGCCCATAGCTCCGGAGGAGTTGTTTCTGCTTTGCTGCAGGTGGAAATAGATGCACTAGTCTTTGACTGGTATTTGTGGAGATGCCTTGGAATGGCATATTGCATTGCTTGGCATGGACTTAGTCCAGAGACCAAGTGGGAATATTCTCCATTCACCAGCATAAAAGCGGAATACAGCCCTCACAGCAGTTGTATCTGAAGGAGAAGAGCTCTGTGAGGGAATCACCCCCATCACTCTTGCCCTCCTCAACAGAGATATTTGTATCTGAGTCTGCCACACCAGATCTCACTCCAACAAGGGAGAACAACAGTCAAAGTGAAACAAGGATAGACCTTACCCTTTCTACATGTTGAGAGGTCTAGAGATAGACCTTGTCCTCATGCCTCTTTTAACCCTGCACCCTTATTCCAGGCACTGCAGAGAGAAGGAGTAGCTTTGATGCACACAAGCTGCAGGAGACGATGTCCACCCCTTCTATGGCAGGGCTCTTCAACATTTAGAAATCAAGTCATCTCTGCAAAAGGATAATTGGAGGAGTCTGTTGATATATAAGTGTGCGTATAAATAATATATATGATGGTGCACACACGAACACACAGTTCTACACACACACAGTGCCTACTCACTGTGGGAACATATTTTGATACAGCAGAAATCTTTGGTGCCTCAGTCGTTCTCAGCACAAATCCTTGTGCATCCCAACAGGAAAAAAAAAAAAAAAACCCTTGTTAGGACTTTGTCATGGGACCTGCTTTATCACCGAGCCTTGTCCCTCACTGTCATGTACTTGTACCTCACTCAGATGAAGGACAACGACACTCAGAAGTAAGCCCAGTTCTTCCTGCAGAAACCTCCCAGGAGCAGGACACTGTCCAGGGGCACCCCCATGTCTGCAGGTGTTAAGAGCAAATCAGATACACCCTGATGCAGCAGCCCAGGAGAAGCTGGTGCTGTCTATGCACTAAGGGATGGATGAGGGGACATTCGGATGTCCCTGGCAGACTCTTTGCCAGCTCCTTGAATCTCTAAATGAGTCTCAGTCTCTTGTCCAAATCTGACAGTTTTGTTTCCGTTTTACCAAGTGGAAGGAAATTCTATGCAGCATCACATTGGCTTCTCTTCCAGGAAATACCTGCCTTGCCTTTCCTTTTGCAAAGTGTTCCCTGAAATGTGCTCACAGCTAGACCTGTGAGCAGAGCTGACCCCCGCAGCACCCTCCCAGCAGGAGAAGGAGCCTGTCCTGGCAGAGGATAATCCTCCCACCCAGAACTTCTCCCCTCAGTGCTGTGGGGAGCTCCCTGGGCAGGCTGAGCGCTGACCTTCACAGGCGACACAGTCACTGCTGCGGGCACACGGCACCTTTGGGTGCAGGGACCCTGCTCTGAAGTGCAGACCTCTCACCCTGTCTGCACACCCCGGCTTCACATCACTGCTGTTTCTGTTGGGGAAGGCAGCAGGATGCCCTGCTCATAGGTGGTATGGTAGAGAATCCCTGCTCTGAAGCAGCTCCTCTTCCTCTGCACTGCAAAAGCCAGAAGAAAGAAGAGAAAAATGCTGCCAGCCATGGGGTGTGATGAGTTCTTATGTCCCCTTCAAGAAGCTCCGTAGCATTGTCCTGTAAGCACAAACTCACCGTGTTAAGAGCTGTGGTCTCCTCTGTCCTCCCACTCCACACTGCCGTTCCCCTCTCGCTGCCTTCTCTCCTCCCCTGTCCGCAGCAGCAGGCAGTGCCCGCAGCCCTGCTGCTCTTGGCACAGGAGCTGCTCCTGCACTCGGCTGTCTCTGGGCAGTGCTGCCAGGCTGCCACGAGCTGCCTCCGTCCCAGGAGCCTGGCCCTGCTCAGGAGCAGAGACCCAGCTGAACTCACCAATTTCTCTGTCCCTTGTGCCCCCTCCTCCTGGGAAATGTTCACTGCAATAGACTGAAGTAATCACCTGTTGTCTCTTCCCATCGAGTGGAGAGCAACTCTTTCAAACCTTGCAAATTCTTTCATCAGAGGATCACTACCTATGACAGATGGAAATGTGCTCCTGTGGAACACCCAATTCTCATCTCTGACCTAGGCAGGACACCTAGTTAGGACATGAAGGGAGCTCCTTGACACATGGTTCAGGGATTGACTCAAATGTGTCAGTCTGGGCATCTCTTGCTGGTCTAGAAGACCCTGACATGAAGTGGGATTCAGAAAAATCCTACAAGCTCCACAGGCAGCTCAAGTGATTTCCCTTTCAAAACTGAAGTGAGCTCAACATAGAGGTCTGCAAGAGAGTTCCTTGTCTAAGCTGCAATTGCAGTCACTGGAGATGGAGGATGGGAACCAGTTGCTCCCACACAAACACCTGGGGACAGCTGAGAAAACTGAGGAGGTCCAAGGCATGTGCCAGGGCCCACTTGCTCTGATGCATCTCCTTGGAGACCTGCATCATCCTAGAGCATCAGGGTGGGGGCCTCAGGAGAATTGCATTGCCCATCTGAAATGACCCCAGACGCCAAATACAATGGCAGCCCCAGGAACTATGAAGATGAGGCGTATAAAGGTTCTGGCATGAAGCAGCAGCTCTGGTAATTCAGTGTGGATACTTGATTTGATGGCATAGAAAAGTGCTTGCAGGGCCTTGTCAGATGCTTGGGGTGTACAGCACAATCACATGTCTCTGGCAAATGCAGCAGGGCACCTGCAGGAAAATCATGTCCCTTGGTAAGGGCTCCAGGGCACCCTGCGTTTCCATGCTGTAGCCAAACAAAGACATTCCAGCACTGGCTGTAGGGAAAGCCCATCCTGTCTACATCCAGGGTGCTGCATAAATGGGAGGCATCCTCACCGCGCCGTGTCTCTGCTCCAGTCTCTGCCCTCTCAAACCCTTCTAGCTCTCCTCTCCTGAATTTCTGCTCCCCCTGCCAGATGATATGAACAAGGCCTGGGCTAATGAGGGCCTCAGAGTGGATGGAGCACTGGCTACCAAGGCCTAGGGACTTCTTCAGCAGCACCTTCGCTTTCCCAGAGATTGCTTCAAGAAATCTACCATCCTGCCCTGTCCCTCAGGCTAGGCAGGTGTGACAGTCACAAATGGTTCATGTGCCCACCTACAGCACCTGCACACACACACACCCATGGTCCCTACGGCACTGGCACAGCCTTTGGGTGCCTGGCACTCCCTGGGTATCCCCTTTCCCCTGCCTGGTGGCCTGATGGAGCCAGTAAAGGTGCTGCTGGTGCTGTCAAAAGGCAGAGTGGGCAAGGGCACTTTTGGAGCATCCTCACAACCTGCTGGTCTGTCCATGGGCTTTGGAGTCTTCAGCCAGTGCCATTGTGGTGGCCTTTGCTCTGGGATAGAGCAGTGATGCACAGATGATGCCTCCAGCAGCAGCATCCCTGCACATCTGGACATGCACTGATGCAAGAAGGAGAATGTGTCCTAAATATTCATGATTTAATTCTGCATTTCATATACTGTAATTCATATTGCTTTCATGTACCCTCATACCAGTTTATTACAAGATGAAATTGGAGAGGACAAACAACAAGGGTCTTTCCTGCTCTCCTTCACTTTTTTTCTCTTCTTTTTCATTTTATTTTTTCAGTAGGATTTGGAGGAGGAGTTGGAGCTGAGCCCATGGCAGGGCAGCAAGGCTGCAGGTTGTCACATATCCTTTGGATGGAGGCTCTTCCCATCTGCTGGCCTGATGGTCATCAGCCAGGTGGCCAAGACGGTGAGGAGAGCCTTAAACTGGGAGTGACTCAGGGGAGAAGACTCCAGCAAGAGTGAGGAATTGATGGCCTGGGATGGCAGGGAAAGGTGCAAGTGATGTGGACAAAGGAACCCCTGGAGAGAGCAGTGGGATGCAGGGAGCTCTGCTTAGGGACGGACAGAGAGCCTGTCAGGATTGTAGGGATGAGGATTAGTGGGCAGAGCAACAGAGCTGGCCTTGTGTAGATCTCTACTATGGATCTCTGTAAAGGCATCATGATGGGATCCCCATGGTTTTCACCAAGACATTGTGATGGCGTCTTTCTCCATGGTCTCCACCAAGGAATCATGATGGGACCTCCATAGTCCCCACAAAGGCATCATGATGGGGTCTGCCATGGTGTGCAGCAGGGCATGATGATAGGGTCCCCATGGAAACCACCAGGGCTTTGTGATGGCAGTGGTAGCCTGCCCATAAGGCCATTGTGAGCGGGTGGTCCCCATGGTGACCATGTTCTTGTTGGGGGCTAAGGCGCCAGGTTCCCCACTCTGAGGAGAACAGCTCCAAGCAGCTCTGAAGGGTGGAGGACCTCAGGAAAGGCAGCCATTAAGTAAGCATCTGTCAAGAAGAAGAATGCTCCATACAAACAGTTGGTAAAATTAGGAAACATCGCTGGAGCCCAGCTAGCCTAAAGAGGGAACTGGCATGTGGCCTTCAAGTCAATAAGGCAGCAAGTGGAAAGGGGAAGAAGGGAGAGGCTGCAAAGGAGGAAGTCAGAAATATTGTCCGGTAAAGTAAGGATGGTTTGGGGAAAGCCAATTCTCCCTGCTCCTGCTTCAGTGAGAGTAAAAGAATAAAGCAGGAAAATGTGGGCTCATGGCTGAATGGGACTGGGATTCTAGCAAGTTCAGCCCTGCTTGGCTTCAGTCAACCTTCACCAACAAGGTGAAGCCTGAGAAATGTCTGAAAGGGGCAACTGGAGAGGTCACTTCTCTCTCCTTGCCCTGGCAAGTGTGTGCCCTGGGCAGACCTGTGGGATTGCCTGGGGTTGGGGCTTGGTTTGAGGGTTTGGCGTTTGGTAAGACAGGATCAAAGGCCTGTGGGATGAAAGAGCACAAAGTCTGAGCACAGGCTGAGATGAGGGTGAGCCTCAGCTCCACGATAACTGCTGTGGGCTGCTCTTTGGGTAGAAGTGGGATGGAGGACAGTCTGTGGCAGAAGACAGTCTTCCTCCTGGAGGCACCAAAGCAGGCTCGCTGTCCTTCACTTCCTCAGCAGGGTTTCATGCACTGTGCTGCTTAAGAGAGAGATGATAGTCCAGAAAAGAGCAAAGGTGCCCTTAACACAGATCCCTCTGAGAACTTTATCTAGGCCTATGCTTCCTGCCTTACTTCATGGCCATGGTGAAAGTAGTGCAAGAACATGGTGCTGCCAATTTAGAAGAATGAAATTGTATTTCAAATTGTTAAAGACTGCCTGAAGTTTTTGAAAAGGTTGTCTTTGTTATTCTTTCAGAATATTCCTACTTATGACTATAAGCTGGTTCAGGGGATGGATTCAATTTGAGCACTCAGAGAGGCTGGTGCTGCTGGAGATGCCCTGGGCTAATTCCCTTGTGGTGCTGAAATTTTTGGAGGTGACTCCTGCAGGCCCTTATCCTGTCATTAGGAAAAATATCTGGAAAAAAAAAAAGTCTAAGACCTCTTATTTTCCCTCCATTGACTAGAAAGGGAAATGCAGACAACTGCATTTGACAGAGACATTTGCATGGATGGGGTCTGTCATGGGGTGGAATCCGCCCGCTCGCAGACACACTTTGACCAATTCCTCACATATCTCCACATGTCTGATTAACTTGGACTTTTTGAAAGTCAGCTTTGATTCAGATGATCTGCACATCTGCACTTTCCATGGTTTGAGTATTCCTCCTCCCCTTGCTCTTTATCATTCAGACACCTCTCAACTCTTCCCTTGCTGCTTTGAGCTTCAGGGAGTCTTTCAGGAGACTCTTGTTGTCTCTTAACCAGCTCCTTCACCGTGTGTCTATCCAGCCTTTACTAACTGTTTGTGAAAAGAGGTTCAAGGAAGGTTATTCCTTGTAGGCTGTGAAGCTCCTTGGAGGCAACTCAGGATTCAACCTACAGCTGAAGTTTGGATTTTCTTTCCTATTGATATAGGATCCAGGTTATTTTGTTTTATCATACTTCATACTTTTACGTATTTGCAGCTAGTTCAGGTGGGAATTGGTGCACATGAGCTGTAACTTTCAGCTACTGGAGTGAGAAAAACAGTTTGATTTTAGCCAGAGTGATCCAAGTCCCCAGTGGCTGATGAGAGAAGTGGCAGGGCTGGGGAGCTGAGCAAGAAGGTTCTGCATACAGGTCTCCTCTCAAAAACACTGCTTTTCACACATGTCCAGACTTCATTGGGAGACACTCTAGGAAGTGGAGAAAGTGCATGCCTGATTCAGAACATGGAAAAAATTAAGAAAGCTCAAAAAAAAAAAAAAAACCAATAACTTTCTTTTTCAGGTGCTCATTGTTATCAGTCTAATGTTAAGACACTCCTTTCCAATTAGCTATAGAAGATTTGAAAATTGAAGAAAATTATGGCAAGACTCATGGCTCCTGAGAGGTTTTGCATTTTACTGACCCTTTGGGAGTAGTTAGTGCTGAGTCCATGAACCTCTGATGCTGAGAGGAGTCTGAAGAAACTTCTCAAGAAGTTCAAGTCAGAAGCACATCCCCAAGTTTCTTGGAGGGTTAATGGGTCCCTCTGTGGTTCATTACCAAGCAAAACCTCCCCAGGGACTGATTAGAGCAGAGAGTTGGAAGTCATGATTCAACATAGGAAAAATGCAAAGAGCAGGTTCCTCTGATGCCAAGTTAACCTTACATGTTTATTTTCAAGCAGATTGACCAAACAGAGGCCCAGACCCTAAGTAGGGGGATCCTTTCCATGAGGCTTTGCTCAAGGCTTTTGGTTGGAGCAGTGTATAGGTGGGGGTGTTTAAGGTCTGGAGCAGGACACTGATCCAGGACCTCTTGTGTCCCTGGGGGAAAGCAGGCAAGGAGGCCCTGTTGCCAGAAGGAAGTTTCTTCTTCTAGGCCTCAATGGCAGAGACAACAGCCATAGCCAAGAGGACATAGTCCTAGTTCTTGAGGAGGTTTTTGGCACTGCCCCCAGTTGTCTCTCCTTTGGGCTCTCCTACACTTTCCCATGCCTGTGCCTGTTTCCCTGCAGCCTGTAGACATCAAGCTGCTTCCCCACCTTGTTCTCACCCCAGCATCTCTCCATCTTTCCTCATGTCTCTCTGTCCTTAGTGACTGTTGTTTGAAACACAATGGCATGGCTTGCTCTCAGGTCCCCTCCAGGTGACATGATGCACCACAGCACTGCTCTTAAGTGACATTTCTCTTTTCTTCAAGTCAAGTCTGTACCTCAAGAGGCAGTTTGTGGCTCTTTCCCCTTCTCAGTTTCTTTCCCACTACCAGAACAACTTCCATCATCCCTGAAACCACCCTGCAGGCAGTCACAGGCTCCTGCTCTCTTCCCATTAGCTGTAACACTTGAGCAGGCTAAAGAAGCTCATGGCCTTCAGCTTCTGCATGCAGGCCATGTGCTGCCCAGGCCTGAAAAAGCAACCTCACCCCAGCAGAAGGGTCTCGCTCTGGTAATGTCAGCTGCTGATCCAGAGGAAAAGAACAAAATATTCAGCAGAAACCTTAACTTCTTTGCACTGAACAAGCCCAAACCCTCTCCTCACAACCCTCTCCTCACAGTGGGGCAAGTGATACTCGAGCCCCCAAACACCTTGGGGGCCTGACACTGAATTCACTTCATGTGATGAGCAGAGTTCTTCTACAGAGAGCCCCAGCTGGATGCAGTAGTTAGAGGCACTCTAACGAGTACAGAGTAGGGACTCCTCTTCATGCAGTCAAGGACACTGTGGCTTCCAGAGCACGTTGCTGGCTCACATGCAGCTTACTGCCCACAAAGGTCCTTCTCCAAAGAACTGCTGCCCAGCCGGACATTGCCCAGTCCATATCACTTCAAGAGTTGGTCTGTCCCAAGGGCAGGACCTGGTTTTTGTCCTAACTGGAACACCATCACTACGAAGTATGCAATGCTATCCTGCGTATCCAAGCTGATCTCCCAAGGCGTGTTCTAGTTTTAATTAGCGTCGGGATGGACCATCCTTTTGCTGGGTGGCTGTGCTCCTTAAACACCTGCTGGCTTTCCTAAGCTCCACCACCCATCAGATTGTCAGTTTCTCCCATGGGGAGGGAGCCTACGCAAGCTCTCACTCAGACCTTGATCCATCCCATGCAAGAGCTCCTTCCATCTGAGCTGTCCCTTCACATCAAGGACATCCACCTCATCCTGCTCTTCCCCCCTAACCTTTCTTCGTGTGGAGCTTGTCCTCTGCCATCACAGCCCTCTAGTCATGTGAGTGGTCTCAAAGCATCTCCATTATTCCAACCGTGTTTCCATGCAGTGACAGCTTGTGCCTCTCCATCTGCCCTCCTCTGTGCCAGCCTGCATGCACTTGTGTACGATATTGGGGTGGAGAACCTCAACTGTGGCACAAAGATGAGATCTGCAATGGAGAAACCGGTTACCAAGAGCCAAGGACACCGTGTGTGCAATGGCCCCACTTGACAGCAGTGACTTGCTCATGTAGAGAGCACTTGTCAGGGCTATGCTGAAAGGAGGTTCCCACAAATAGAGCAAAGTCTGGAATGCCCAAGGCCAGGGAGAAACAGGAGAGGGATTTGCCTCCTAGGGGTAATTAAAGGCAACTTGGGCCTGTGACAGAAGTGAACCCCACTCCAGGAAGGACAAGGTGCCACTGAAGAAGCCCCTGGACCTGGGCAGGCTGTGATTTACCACACGGAGGTCATTGTTAGCCCATTTCCCTCATGTAAGGGTGTGAAGAGTTTCCGGAGAAGGAGAGCTACAAGATTTTAAGGATGAGGCTACTAGAGAAGAGACCTCTTTCCACTATTGGATGACAGGAGCAAGGACAATGTTAGTGACGTTCACAGGGTGACTGGATGGCAGTCCAAGCCAGGACCTTCTGCACTGGTGCATTGTCCTTCCTGGAGATCAGTTCAGTTCTGTCCCAGGCGCCAAGGTGCTGCAGAGGGAGCTCAGGCAGCAAAACCCTCTCATTCCAGGGCTTAGCAACACAGCTCTGTTTCCCCCTGGCCCTGGGCTCTGCAGGCTTTGCTTCCTTAGTGGGAATCTCCTCTCACCATCTCATTGCCACCTGCTCTCCATGACAGCATGCCCATGCTCTGAAGGGCAGGCACCAGAAATGCTGTGTCCTTGGCCCTTGGTAGAACAAGTTTTACCACCACCAACCTGTTCTCTGTGCCACAGCTGAAGCTCTGCAATGAAAACATGCACAAATGCATAAAGCCTGGAGCAGAGAGAGGAGCAGATGGAGGTGCCCATCCAACTGAGAAATATTGCTGAGGTATGGTGGAATCTCACACATGATTCTACATCTCATACAATAGCAGGGTATGAGATCTTCAGGAGTGAGTGGAGCAAGATAAGCCAGGGGGCTGCCCTTAGTGTGAAGGGGCAGCTCAGATGTGTGGAGCTCTTTGAACATGAGGGCTAGGGCCTGAGTTCAAGTTTGTAAGTGACAAGGGTGAGACCACAATGGGAGTGACCAAGCACCCAGGCAGGGTGAGGAGGTGGGTACAGTCCCCTTTAAGCAATGTGAGCAAGTGTGTGGCTGAAAGGGCACCCCACGTGCACACAGCCTCCCAGCAATGGCTGCAAAGTTGTGGGAATAGTTGTTCTTGGGGACTGGCTGGCTCCTGCAATGAGCTCCCAGGAGCTGCGAGAGGGCCGAGGAGGGAGCAGTGCCCTGGTGCCCGGCACATGTCAGCACCTTCACCTCGCAAACCACAGGAGGACTCACGTCCTTCCTCCCCGCACTCCTCCCAGTGGACAACTCCTCCCCAACAGGCTGAGGGAGGCTGAGGCCTCCTTGTCCACCCAGAGGGCATGTCCCGAATGGACTCCCATCAACACTGCCAGTTGCTTGTTCCCAAGTGCCTGTCCCAGGGATCGTTCTCTGGAGGGGACTGCTCACTTGTCACAGCCACAGGCAGTGCAGTGCCAAGAGGATGGTGCCAGCCTGTTCTTCCAGCATTGCCTTGGACAAGTAGCTTGTGAGGAGCAGGAATGGCCTGGCCCATGGGTGTCCCTGCAGCCAGCTGTAGGGAGCAGCCTGGGGACGTGGTTGGGTTCAGCACCGAGAAAGTGTGGGTGCAGCAGCAGGGCTGGTCACCATTGGTGCTGGTGGGGCAGGGGTGGGAGAGCTCCTGGCAGGTTCCCTTCTCCCAGGGGGAACATGGGGGCTTCCATGTGTGCCCATCCCTGCACCCAAACACGGCTCCCTGGCTCCACTGTGCAGACAGCACCCAGGGCAGGGTGCTCAGCCCTGGGGAAATGTCCCTCTGACATGGTCCCCATGACAGCCCGCACTGCCCTGTCCCCCCACAAACCCTGCTGGGCCCAGCCTTGTACCACGTTGGGGTTGGTGCAGAGCCGTCCTTGGCCTCTGAGCTGGGAGAGAGGCTGGGCATGCTTGACCATTCACCACCTGCAGGAGCTCTGAGCATCCACAGTGAGAACTGAATCCAACCCTCCTTCCCTAACACATCATCCATGAGACCATTGCTGGAGGCCCTGAAGAGCCCTGAGAAAGAAACAGACACTTTGATGGTGAAAGTCCCTGAGCACATTTTAGAATCTGACTTTGGAAGGAGAGGCCAACCTTCAAGTACTGCAGTAAGGAAATCCACTTTTATTTGAGTGAAGCCAGGACTGACACAGAAACGCAAGGACAGACATATTTACAGCAAGTATGGCAATTACACAGAGTGGGTTCATGCTTCTGGCAAAGAAGGATGCATTCAAAAACTTATGTAAAAAAATCATTATAAACACAGATAGAATGCTCAAAGCACAGAACTATCTGAGATGCATTAGGAACCACTTGTTAGGAAGGACAGGGAGCTTATTTCTAGCACTGACTGAGCCAGTTTCATTAGGGTATTCTTGAGATCCTTATTCCTCATGCTGTAGATGAGGGGGTTGACCGTTGGAGGCACCACTGCATACAGAACAGCCACCACCAGATCCAGAGCTGGTGAGGAGATGGAAGGGGGCTTCAGGTAGGCAAACGTGCCACTGCTGACAAACAGGGAGACCACGGCCAGGTGCGGGAGGCACATGGAAAAGGCTTTGTGCTGGCCCTGCTCAGAGGGGATCCTCAGCACAGCTCTGAAGATCTGCACGTAGGACACCACAATGAAAATAAAACACCCAAAGGCTAAAGAGATCGTAAGCCCAAGGAGCCCCATTTCCCTGAGGTAAGAGACTGAGCAGGAGCGCTTGAGGATCTGGAGGATCTCACAGAAGAACTGCTCCACCTCATTGCCTTGGCACAGTGGTAGTGAGAATGTGTTCCCGGTGAGCAGGAGAGCATTGAGAAAGCCACTGGCCCAGGCAGCTGCTGCCACTTTCAAACAAGCTCTGCTGTCCATGAGGGTCCCATAGTGCAGGGGTCTGCAGATGGCAACGTAGCGGTCATAGGCCATGACTGTGAGGAGAAAAAACTCTGCTGAAAACAAGAATGCTACCAGGAAGACCTGGGTAGCACATCCCGAGTAGGAAATGATCCTGTTGTTCCTCAGGGAATTGGCCATTGATTTGGGGAGAATGGTGGAGATGGAGCCAAGGTCAAGGAGGGAGAGGTTGAGGAGGAAGAAGTACATGGGGGTGTGGAGGCGGTGGTTGCAGGCTATGGCTGTGATGATGAGGCCGTTGGCCAGGAGGGCAGCCAGGTAGATGGCCAGGAAGAGCGAGAAGTGCAAGAGCTGCAGCTCCCGTGTGTCTGCGAATGGCAGGAGGAGGACCTCATTGAATGAGCTGCTGTTGGACATTAGCTCCTTTGGAAGTCCTGTCCAAGGAAGGAAAGAAAGCAAAAATTCAGAGCAGACTTGTCTGAGCCAAACCATTTCAGTTTCTCAAAAATCCCCCATATTTCCTCTCTCCCTTAATTCAGCCCCATTTCAGGTGATCCACATTGAAATGGCTGTATTCTCTGCAGCAGGGACCGGCTTCCCATGGCTCCAAAGGAGTTGTTTCTGCTGTGCTGCAGATGTAATTGCATGTGTCCAACTACTCTTTGATTAGCATTTCTGGAGATGCCTGAGAATGGCATCTTGCATTGCTTGGAAGGGACGTGGCCCGGGAAACCGCTGGGAATATTCTCCATTCACCAGCATGAGAGCTGAATACAGCATTCACACCAGTTGTGTCTGCAGGAGAAGAGCTTTGTGAAGGATTTGTCCCCGTCAACCTTGCCCTCCTCCACAGAGATATTTGTATCTGAATCTATCACAGCAGATCTGACTCCAGCCAAGGAGGAGAACAGTCAAATGGAAGCAAGGAAAGACCTTACCTCTTTTTAGATGTCGAGATGTCTAGAGACAGACCTTGTCCTCATGCCACTTCACCATCTGCACCTGTATTCCAGAAACTTCAGAGAGAAGGAGTAGCTTTGCTGCACAAAATCTGCAGGAGTTGATGGCCTCCCCTTCCATGGCAGGGCTCTTCAATATGCGGAAATCAAGTGTTCTCCGCAAAAGGATCACTGCAGGAGTCTGTTGATATAGAAATGTGCATATATAAAATATATATAATGGTGCAAACAGAAACACACAAAGATGCCTCCTCAGTGTGGGAGCATTCTTTGATAGAACAGAAATCTTTGGCATTTCAATCACTCTCAGCATGAACTCGTGTGCATCCCAACAGGAGAAAAAGGACTTTGTCATGGGACCTGCTTCATCGCTGAGCCTTGCCCCTCACTGTCGTGTTCTTGCACCTCACTCAGATGAAGGACAATGACACTCACAAGTGAGCCCAGTTCTTCCTGCAGAAACCTCCCAGGAGCAGGGGACTGTCCAGGGGCACCCCCATGTCTGCAGGTGCTAAGGAGCAGCTCAGATAGACCCTGATGCAGCAGCCCAGGAGAAGCTGGTGCTGTCTATGCACTAAGGGATGGCTGAGGGGACATTCAGATGTCCCTGGCAGACTCTTTGGCCGTTCCTTGAATCTCTTAATGAGTCTCAGTCTCTTCTCCAAATCTGACCATTTCATTTCCATTTTCCTCTTACCAAGTGGAAGGACCATCTAAGCACCATTTCATTGGCTTCTCCTTCAGGAAATACCTGCCTTGCCTTTCCTTTTGCAAAGTGCCCTCTGAAATGTGCTCACAGCTAGACCTGTGAGCAGACCTGACCCCCGCAGCACCCTCCCAGCAGGAGAAGGAGCCTGTCCTGGTAGAGGATAATCCTCCCACCCAGAACTTCTGCCCTCAGTGCTGTGGGGAGCTCCCTGGGCAGGCTGAGTGCTGACCTTCACAGGCGACACAGTCACTGCTGCGGGCACACAGCACCTTTGGGTGCAGGGACCCTGCTCTGAAGTGCAGACCTCTCACCCTGTCTGCACACCCCGGCTTCACATCACTGCTGTTTCTCTTGGGGGAGGCAGCAGGATGCCCTGCCCTTAGGTGGTATGTTAGAGAATCCCTGCTCTGAAGAAGCTCCTCTTCCTCCACACTGCAGAAGCCAGAAGAGAAAAATGCTGCCAGCCATGAGGTGTGATGAGTTCTTATGTCCCTTCAAGAAGCTCCATAGCATTGTCCTGTAAGCACAAACTCACCATGTCAAGAGCTGTGAAGGTCTCCTGTGTGCTCCCGCTCCACACTGCTGTTCCCCTCTCGCTGCCTTCTCTCCTCTGCTGTCCGCAGCAGCAGGCAGTGCCCGCAGCCCTGCTGCTCTTGGCACAGGAGCTGCTCCTGCACTCGGCTGTCTCTGGGCAGTGCTGCCAGGCTGCCACGAGCTGTCTCCATCCCAGGAGCCTGGCCCCGCTCAGGAGCAGAGGAACAGCTGAGCTCACCAATTTCTCTGTCCCTTGTGCCCCTTCCTCCTGGGAAATGTGCACTGTAGTCAACTAAAATAATCCCTGATTATCCCTCTCTAAACACTAGGAAAGACTGGTGTCAGCCCTGTAGTTTGTTTCATCAGAGCATGGTTACTTGGAAGAGCTGAAAATGTCCCACTCAGGAAGCCCCTCTTCCCAACTCTTATCTAGGCAGGATAAATGAATACAAGAATAGAGCTCACTTTCCCAGTGCTCAGGTATTTGTTGATGTCACTCAGTTTGGGATTCTCAGGCTGGTTTAGAAGACCCTGGGCTGCCATGGTATTCTGTGGTGAGGTCCACAGAAACACACAGCAGGTGGAATTCCCCTTGCCCATGCTGAAGTCAGCACAGCAGGGATGCCTGGATGGGAGGTCTTGCTCTATGCTCCCAATCACTGGTCATTCAGGGTGGGTGTCAGCTGCACACACTCAAACCCTTGGTGACACTGGAAGGGTCAGAGGTGGTTGAAGGCATGTGCCAGTGTCTGATTGCTATGATCACCATATCTACTTCCTTCTAGAGCATGTGTTGGGACTGGGTAGGGAATTGCTTTGGTCCCCCAAAATGTTATCAGATGCCCACTGCTACCAGAGCTCTACTCACTAGGAAGCTGAGACACGAGCAGATGCTGACATGGAAACAATTCATCTCATTCTGTTCAGGCACTTGATTCACTGACACAGAAATAGGCCATGTTGGATGCCTGGGATGTCCAGCACGGCCGTGTGTCTCTAGCAGATACACCCTGTGACCTACAGGGTAAACGTGTCCCTTTCAAGTGGTTTTGGGCACTCAGGTTTCTCAACAGTGCCCATGTCTGGATCCCACCACTGTCCTTCAGCCAAGTCCTAACAGTCTAAGCCAAGCTTACTTCATCAATGAGAGAGGCACATCACACCAAGGTCTCTGCACCCTTCAAACCTTCTAGCTCTCCCTCTCTTGAAACTCTTCGCACCCCTAGATGGCATGAACGGGACTTGGGCCAATGATGACCTCAGGCTGTGAACTCAGACCAAGGGACTTCTTTTCTCGCATCTTGTCCTTCCTGGAGATTGGTTCCCATCTGTCACAGGTCCCAAGGTAAAGCCCGCTCCTGCCATTCTTTCTGCACAGCCCAGCTCTGTTTCTCCCGAGGCCTCCCCTCCTCCCGGCCTGGGTGAGAATGGCAAAGGCACTGCCAAAGCTCAAACACCCCAAATAAGGTTGGCATCCTATTGGCTATGGCTATGGCCAAGACCTACCAGGAGACACTGGGCCTCACTGTTCCCCATGCCAACACCCTGAAAGCTGTTGTATCATTGCCCTGCACTGAGCACTACATACCCCCACCCACATAACGTCCCCAGGAGGACCTGGAAAACATGTCGGGGAAAGGATCTCCCTTTGCGGAAGCTCAGTGACCGAGCTTGGACATTCTGCCTGATCAAACACATCAAGGGTTAACATGGGATTAGAACCACCTGCACATTTCCTCTGCCTACCTGTTACCAGTGATCACAGTTTTCTCCTCTAATCAGCCCCTGGGGAATCTTTGCTGCTAACAACTCTCAGTGGGACTCATTAATGCTCTACAGAACTTTGGAGGTTGCTTCTGACTTTGAATTCTTGAACATTTTGTTCAGTCTCCTCTCAGTAACTGAGGTTCATGGGCTCAGCACCAAATACACTATGGGGCTCATTAAAAAGCAAAAAGCTTTGACCAACTATGTCTACCCTTGTGATTTTCATCAGGTCTTGCAAGGCTAATTGGAGAGGTTTCAGGAGTGTAGCTGAAAGTTGGAGACATCAACAACATACAAGTATTTCTGCCTTTAAAGGTTTTTATTGCTATTATTAATATTCAGCTTTCAAAGTGACAGCAACATCCTCCAAACTGTATCAATCCAGAGTGACTCCCAATGAAGTCTGTACATGTAGGGAAAAGAGTGTCCCAGAACTCAGGCACTGTATGGACACTCTTCCCTCTGCCTCCCCAGCCCTGCCATTTCTCTCATCCGCCAGCTGGGACTTCCATCACTCCTGTTAGAAGCTTCCCTATTCCTCTGATGTCTGAAACTGAAGGTACAGCTCATCTGTCTCAACTCTCAACTGCTTTCCTTAGAGAACTAGCTCCAAATAGGCCCAGGATTTTTCTCAATTACAAAGAAACAGAAATAAAGCATGAAATAATTCCATAAATAAGATTTATGCTCTTTGACTGTAGGCTAAGTCCACGATGTCAACAATGAGGTCCCCTGGCCACAAGGGAAAGCCTTACTGAAAAGACTGAGCAAGCTTTAAACTCTCTGAAGTGCAAACCAATGGCTGGGGCTCTGAGTGAACAGAGTAAAAGGAGTCCCAATACTATGGCTTTACAACGGCCAGCTCGTGTCCTGTAAAGATGGTGTTAGAAACTGTCAATTTAAGCAGGACACATGGGAATGAGAGAGCCACACATCTCCTGGGTCATGATGTGGGCCATGCTCCTTTTGGAGATCCCAGACCTGCCTCAGCTTTTCCACAAAAGTAGGAAAAATCCTCTGATGCTATTTCCTAGAGAGGAGAGATTTTTCTGGCTGCTCAGAGCAACCCAAGCAGGAGTTGAGGATGTCATAGGAAACCCAACCCACCAACACCGAAAGCACTGAGCCTTCCTGAACCCTCAGGCCAGGAGCAAGAGGGGACAGGGGAAATAGCCACGTCCCAGACTTCCTCCATCAGGCCTTCAGCTCCACAACTTGTCGTGGCTTCAAGGGAGCTCCCTAACCAATACTTCTTATGATCCTGGTGGACAGGGCAGACTGAGCAGACACAGAGAAGACAGGGGAGAGAAGGGCGAGAGAACTCAGGGTGTAGAGTGGGGCTCACCGTGCCGTAGAAAAGATGCTAGAATAAGCAACCCAAAGAAATGAGTAAAGGTCATGTTTTCCTTGGTAGTGGCTTGGAATGCCACATCTCTGACAGGATTCAAGGCAGATGAGTTGTCTCTTCTGCAAGATTTGCCCCAGGACTACATAAAACGTCTAGCAGGGATGTTGGTTGTAGGGGTGCTCACAAGCTTTGGCAGTTGGGGAGAGGTGAGATGGTCACCCCACAAGTTTCTGAACAAGACAAAATGCAGCTCCTGAGGCTGGCAGTGCCTTACAGGCTCCATACGGGAGTCCGCACAGCAGCACCGCAGTGTGGGGGCCTGTCCTGAGGCGCCCAGGGTCAAAGTGGGAGAGATTCAGAGTGCCAGGGCTCTAGAGATCCCAAAGAGAGGCAGGGTGCCAGGAACTGAACCCAGGGGAAAAACACTACCTGGAGGTGTCATGGAATATGTCGAGAACTAACTAAGGTACAAGATGAGAAAACGCTTTCCTCAGGGTCAGAGGAAGGAAAGCTGGGCAAAATTAATGGGGATCTGGAGGAACTTGCCCAGATTTTCTACCTGGCCAGACCCAGGTTTTGGAGTCTGCCAGAAATTACGGGCCCGTCTCATGCCCTCTGCAAGGAAGGAAGGAAGAAGTGTTAAGGGCATGTTTGCTCTTTATTGATACATCATCTCCATCTCAAACACCACAGACCAAGAAACCTTGCTGAGGACTTTTAAAGCAAAGACCCTGTAGAGCCTGTCTCAGGAGAGCAGATTCCCTGAGCCTGTATTAGGGGATCTCTGAGGATGAAGATCTGAGAATCTCTCTGCATTCCTATCCCACACTTTGTGAAGAAAAAGATTTGTTCTTAACATCTGAGAAGAATTTCCCATTGTCCATATTTTCCCTGCTGCCTTCCGTGAAATTAGTGTGCCCCTCCAAGAAAATCCTGCTGCTCTGTGCCCTCCACAAGGTACTAGTGCACAGCATGAAGATCCAGCCTCTCCTTATCTGTCCCACACTCCAGCATGTACCCTGACCAACTTGGTGTCCCTGTGCTGCACCCCCTCCCATTTGTTCATTTCTTTGCAGAACTGGAGGGCCCAAATGGGATCTGGTATACAGGCATGGTCTCCACTGTTTCAAAAAGAGGAGCAGCACATGTCAATGGCCCCAGTGGCTGTACTCTACCAAATACAAACCCATGAGGGAGGCCAAACTATGCACAGGGACTCAAAGAGGTTCTCAAATCTTCTGTCCTCAGAGATAATGAAAACTTCACTGGAAAAGGCCCAATGACAACACCTGTCCTGGGACCCGCCTTCAGCAGGGTACTGGATTCCTACCTCCACCTGTCTCCCCCATTGCAGGCTCAAAGAATCTGCTATTGTGACACTCTTTCTAAAGAAGGGACCTGTGGATTTGGAGCTGTCAGCTCCATGGCTGGCCAAGGTCAGGGGTCTCAGAGACACCCATATCTCTGAGGGATTGGAATGGATTAGGGCCTGGGATGGAAAGATGAAAGGAGGGCTCTGGGACTCCCCTCGGTGACTACTAAGGCACTGAGATGAGTTGTGGGTGCCCTTGGCCACCACCAGGACATACCTCTGGAAGTCCCCATGGCAACCGCCAGGGCTTTGTGATGGGGGTGGCATCATGTCCCCAGGGCCATTGTGATGGGGCAGTGCCCATGGCGACCAGGTCTGTGCTGGGCTAGAGCACCACCCTCAGGGTCGCACTCTGAGGAGAGAAGCTCCAGCAAAAGGAGCAGCTCCCATTTGTTCCCAGAGCAGCAATCCCCAGCTGTAGCAAGTGCCCTGGAGATGGAGAAGGAGAGGCAGGCGAACGCCTGCTCCCAGCCCAGCAATGGGCATCCTGTGAGGTGCAAGCGCACAAGGAAGGTGAGTGCTGGGGCAGGAGGCAGAGGCTGGCAGCAGGGATGGGAGCACAAGGATGGAGAGCACAAGGATGGTGGGGCAAGCCAGCCAGGCGTGACCTTCTGTGGCCAGAGGCTACTTATTGCTGGCTGTGGCGATGTTCTCCAACACCAACCACCACACCTGGGATGCTGCAAGGCCTGTATGGATCCTGGGAGCCCTGTGTGGAGGGTCAGAGAGCCTCTCTGGGCCAGGGGCAGCTGGGTCCTCCTCCACCATGAGCTTCCTTTTGACGCGGGGCTGGAGTTTCCTGCACCTCTGGGGCTGTTTGTACCTTAGCTAATGGGGAAAAGGAGAGGGCGTCCCTCGGATGGGGAATTAGGATAAAGGGAGGCTGCACCCTCCAGCAATTGGAGAGACCCCACAGTGTCACAGACTCGCCCTTCATTCGAATAAAGTTTTAGGACTCCTCTGTCTCTTTTGTGGACATTCAGTTCTTGACAGCAAGATTTTCCGCACAGGCCAAACCTTCTGTCACTCATCTCCATATTTGCCTCACTCTTTCTCCTTTCCATCCTCTAAGAGGATTTGATACAGCTCCTTTGGAGTCTAGTCCATTGAAAGGAACTTCCATTATCTGGAAATGGCATGCAGCCCCACAACACAGCTGCTCATACACCCTTTCCTGTCACTACAATGAGGGATAAAAGCAAATTAAATGAAGTTCTGCTATTTAGGTTTTTTTTTTTTAAACTGCCTTTAAAACATTTTCTCCATCAAGAAAAGGAAAGCACAAAACATTCCCTCCTCACCAAAACTCGTTGTTGGGCACTGACAACTCACCAATATACCAGAGTCGCCAGAAGGGGATGTTGTAGTACGAGCTTGGACATTTTCCAGTCCTGATAAGGAAAAATAAAATACAAAAAAAAAGTTACCAATTGTCAGTAATTGGGTTCTGGGAAACATCGAGACCTATACATAGCAGGATGTTTTATGTAATTGAGTCAGATTAATGATCAACATACATGTCTGTAGAGATCATGCCCGCAATGGAGATATTCAGGAGTTGCCAGGCCCAGAGCACTTTCTGCTCTCCAGACTCTCTCCTCATCTTCATGCTCTTGTCAAGGAGGGCATCTGTCGAAAGCCCTTTGGCTGCCATGGTCTGCAACAAGAGGGAGACAAACATCCAAGAGTTTTAGACAGCAAGATCCTCACTCAGCACCAGACTCAGGCAAACAGCAAGAATCAAAAACAATCTAGAAAAAAGGACTTCAACTTGAGGACCTCCAGGTCCTGATTCATGGGCAGCAAGCAGTACTTTTTGCCAGCAATACTCTCTTGCAAACCCTGTGAGCGCCGTCACATGGCCGTTTTCCCCAATGGGCTGCAAGGTACAGGGCCCCATTTCTATTCCAAGGGTGTTTGTGAAAACCAACCTTCCGCAGGGGGCCCAGGCAGCACTGCCTCCCCGTTTCCTGCTGAAAATCCCCCCATTCTGGGAGGCCCACAAGCGACACGTCCCACCTGCACAGCTGCCTCCTGCCCCATCTGCACCTCCACATCCCGCCTTGGCGTCCCCACAAATTACACATGACAGACCCAACACTTGGGGCTTTTCCTGAGCCTCGGTCCCCCCAGTCGTACCCCACCAAGCCTCCTTCCATCACCAATGGCTTAAAAACACTGTGAGTATCTCTTTTCTGAATAGGAGCATAAACCTGTAGAAGTATCTTCACCGAAATAATAGTACTATGAGGGAAAAAAGGGGGAAAAACGAAAGAAAAAGCTAAAAAGGAGGGGGAAATGGAATAAAAAGGCTGAAAAATAGAGGGAGAAGGAAAGAGAAAAGCTGAAAGAGGGGGAAAATGAATGAAAAAGAGGAAAAATGAAGGAAAAAACAAAAAGAGGGAAAAAACATGAAAAATGATTAAAGGGGGAACAAAAGAAAAAACTTAAAGAGGGGGGAAAGAAAAAGATAAAAGGGGGCAAAGAATGAAGGAAAAAATAAGAGAGGCGGAAAAAAGGATATAGCTAAAAAGGAAAAAAACAAAGAAAAAATCCAAAAAGGGAGAAATAGGGAAATAAAGGATAAAAGGAGTGATAACAAAAGAAAAAAGGATAAAAGAGGGAGCTGGAGATGAAAGGAAAAAGAAAGCCTTGAAAAGGTGAAAACAAAAAAGAAAACAATGCAAAAAAAATGAAAAACAATGGAAATAAAAATGAAAATAAGCAAAAAGGGAGGAAAAATATGAAAAAACAGAAGCTAAACTGTGATACACGGGACGGGGCTCTGCGGCACAAGGAGGACCCAGCCACCAAGGTGCCCATCCGTGCCGCCTCCCCCATCTCCTCGGGTACTCGCTGCCCTCGCGGGCGCCCTGCAGCAGCACCCGCAGGGAGGAGGGGAGCTCCGTGATGGAAAAAAGAGGGCAGCCCCAGCGCCCCCAGTGCCAGGGCGCTCTGGCCCAGACGCTGCCGACAGGCACGGCCAGAGGGGTGTCAGGGAGCGCTGCCCGCGGGGACGGTGCCCATGTGCCAGCCCCATGTGCCCGCGGCCCTGGCCATGGCCGTGCCAGGGAGGCAGAAGGACGGAGAGCGGCTCCAGGTCCAGCCGGGGGCTTCACATCCCCGCTTGGGACACTCCCCCAATGACACGGGCTGAGCTCATAGCAAGCCTTGTCTCATCACAAGGACATATTCCTATAAGATGTCCCCACCGGTGCCGCAGCAGCTGCACTTCTCTGCAAGGCCTGGTTGTTGCTGGCCATTGCTCGTGGCGCTCCCCACTGCCCCCCTGTGCAGCCGCTGCGTGGCTGCGTGGCGAGAAGCGCGAACGGGAGGCGAGGCGAGCGCGGTGCAGAGAGGTTTGGGGCCAGGAGGCTGCAAGAGACCTGTGCGCCTTGCTGGAGAGGAGAGGCGAGGGCGAGGGGCCGAGCAAGATGCAGGGCTCCTGGACTGAGACCCTCCGTCCGGAGATGAGGCTCCTCTACCCCACGCTCCTGAAAGTCTCCATGGAGGGTGAGGCCTTGGGGAGCTGCTTCCCCAGGGGTCAGGTGCCCACAGTCCTTGGTCCTATCCCCCTGTCCCTCTCCCTGCTCCACAGTGGCCCTGGGCTCTGCGGAAGCCTGGCACTCTAAAAATGGGGGCTGAGGACCCCTCGAGGGCTGGGACTGGGGCATCTTGGAGGGTTTGCGTACACCTGCATGTGTCACCCTGGGCTGGGCAGCTTGCAGATCAGCCATCAGCAGGTTGACAGGGGCTGACGTCTCTTTCCCTTGCTCTGCAGAGATTGTGGCGATTTGGGACGCAGTGTCCAATTACATCCTGCAGCAGATGATGCTGAACAAGGTGGGCTGCTCTCCTGCTCCCCTCCCCTTGTCGGGAAGCTCGCTTGGCCAGGGAGTCTGGGCACCCAGGGAGCAATCCTGCCCCCTGAGTCACAGCAGCACCCTGCCACCAGAGCAGCTCCTCAGCAAGCTCGCAGAGAGACCGTGTGCAGTTCTGTAGGGGAAACTATGGGGCACCTCGGCGGCCTGCTCTTTGCCCCATGGTGACAAAAGGGAGGAGACCAAGCCGAGAGATGGAGATATTTTCCTACTTTTATGTCCTCAGTGAACTCTGGCATCTTCTCAAGTTCTGGGATGTTGGGAAATTCTTGGATCAGGCCAAGGACAAAATCCTGGAAAAGTGACTCTCCTCCAAAGCTCTCCTAAGGACTCCTTCTTGCCCCACAGTTCCTCAGCAGCAGCAACATCAGGAGGAGGGACAGCAGCCCCACACGCTGACACCTGTCACTTGGGCCATCTCCAGAAGGCTGATGCCTTCACCTTGTCTTTTGCCTCTGCAGGGTGTGCTGATTACGGGGCTTGGCACCTTCTGTGTGGTGCAAGAGCCACTGTGGCTGGGGCCAGAAAAAGTGCTGATGGTCCGAAGACCCATCTTCAAGCTGGCCACGAACCCAGCCTGGCAACAGCGGCTGAAACACCCTAAAGTGACTGTCCCTGGTGAGTTGGCAGCACTGGGCCACCCTCCATTTCCCTTGTCCCCTCTGGTGGGCAGTGGGTGGGTGCTCCTCTACAGGATGGGATTGCAAAGACGGCACCGTAAAGATGGGCGCTCTTCCCTCAGCTGCCCTAACACCTGGCTCCAGCCACCCACTTTGCTGCAGCGCTGACCCTGCTCCTCTTCCTTTCAGAGAACATCAAGATCGAGCCCTTGGACTTCAGGCATCTGAGTCAGGCCACCTCCCTGCCACGGCCTGTGGTGGAAGACTGTGTGGATGAGACCATCATCCTGTTCTCATCCCACTTGAAGTATCAGGAGAATGTCTCCTTTATCTTCAAGGACATCGGGGTCCTGGGCCGCGAGGGAGATGTAATAAGAATGAAGTTTTTTGGCAGCTGCATCCAGCAGCTGGAGACCACCGCAAGCCTCATTGCAGCCCTGCGCAGTGTAAGTCCCTCAACTTGCTGGGCCCACAGCCATTTCGGTGGGCATCCTGCAAAAGGAGGTGGCACCTGGCCTCTCTTGGCCTGCTGGGGGCTGGTGGGATAATCCAACCCCTGCCACGGTGCTTGGCCCTACCAAATTCTCTTCTCACAGAGAGAGCAGCCCCCAAACTCCTTGAGTCTTCTCCTTACAGCCTGGCATGGCTATTAGCCCCTCTCCCCTTGCCCTTGCCAGGCAGGCTGTGCACACCAGAACGAGGGGCTAAGGTGCACAGCAGAGGGCTGGCAAGAAGGCTTGGAGCAGCAGGTTCCCCTTGGAGCAGGACCAAGGGCTGCTGCCTTGGGCAGCAGGCACCAAGCTGCCCTGCCAACCTCCCACCGTGTGTGTCCACATTGCAGAGACCGTGGCTCAAGGAACTGGTGGTCCCCACTCTGCCGGCCAACATCCCAGTAATCCCGTCCCGGCGTATCTACGTCTTCCCAAGGTGAGTGTGCGCCCGGAGTACAGCTTCCCTGTTCCTGCTCGGGAGTACTCGCTACTGGAGCTCAGTGCTCAGCATGGAGCTCGGAAGATGTTATCACCACTTAGGCCAGGTTTGCTGCCTTTGGAGGAAACTGCCAAATCTCCCCAGAGAAGCAGCAGGGACACAAGTAGATGGCTGGCAAGGAGACCTCCGTGGGCAGCCAGGAACATTAGTGGCCACAAGGTGCAAAGGGGAGAAAAGAGACTTATCCTCCAACCTGTCTTCCCTCTGCTTTCCAGGTTTCAGGTCAGGGTGGAATGCAGCCCAAAAGCAAAGGCTGCCCCCGCTAGCTCCCCAGGCGGGAAAAAAAAGGGGAAAGAGCTCGGGAGCACCAGGCCCAGCAAGGGTAAGACCAAAGCTGCCTCCTCACCAGCTTGGGGTCCTCTGCCACCGCCCTGGCTGGCAGCAGCCAGGTCCAAGCCTGCTGCACAGCAGCGGTGCTGAAGAGCTCCCGTGTTTCTTGCTTACAGAGCAGCATCCTGGCGCACTCCTGCAGCATGGCAGGCAGGTTTGCCTCCCCTTGCTGCCCAGCTGGGGCGCACGCAGCAGGCAGCCAGGCTTGGAGAAGCCACCTTCTGCCAGGTGAGACAGAGCCTGGGCAGGAGGGATGAGGGCCCCTTGGGACGTGCTGGCCCGAAGGTCTCCCAGTGCCTCCCAACACACGGCTCCCAACCACGGCTGCTGTCTCACTGGGTGCCAAAATTGAGTCACTCTGCCCAGGAGCCTCCCATCCCCTTCCTTTTCCTCCAGGGTCATGAGCTTTAGGGGAGCAGAATGCAAATGCCCGGTGCGGAGTTACTGCTCCAGCAACAAGTCCCGGGAGGTTTCAGGAATCCCATCGTGAGGCTCGCGGGAGCAAACACCTCCTGACCTCCTCCTAATTCAGCCCACACTCTCTTCTCAGGACCTTCACAGACCTATCGGGGCAGTTCTTGGTGTCCTCATGGGAAAAGGAGGCCCAGGTGCAGCACGTGCCTCATCCCCCAGCTGCACCTCGCACTGGCCCTGCCAGTGCCGCTCCAGGCACTGCAGCGCAGGTGCGTGATGGGGCCCCGGGTAACACTCGCATCTCTCCCGCTAGCAGCAAAGCTCGCTCTGGCGAGACTCCCCGTGCCATGGGCCCGCAGGGTGGGATCACTAGGACATTCAGCATCCCCAGGGGGATCCGGCCCCACAGCCTGCATGCTTGGCTCTGCTTTTGCATCAGCCTTTTCAGTCGGCTCTCACCACATGCCTGTAGAAACTCTCCTGGGGTTTTGCCCTTCCCGAGATGGTGCTGGTTGGCTTGGATGGGGTTGGACACCTGGGGCTGCTTTGCTGAGTCTGTTCACTTAAGGCATAAGAGAGCAGCTTTGCATCATGCTGGCAGCAGCCCAGCTGTCTGGGAGGCTCAGGAGCAGGCGCTGGAGAGAGGGTGAAGAGCACAAGCCAACAAGGCTCCCAAGTGCCACGAGATCCCTCACCAAATGAAGTCTATCCTGCTCCTTCCTGTGCTCCTCCAGGAAACAGCCCTCCCTGCCCCGCAGCACCCTGCAAGAGCCGCCCGCCTCTCCCTTTTCCAAGAGAAGGCGAAGGCGGACCGTGAAATCCTGGAGGAGCTGCAGGCAATGAAGGACAAGTGCAGCCGGCAGTGCAAAAAGGTAGAGGATGCCTAGGACAGCCCTGGGGAAAAGGGCCATATCCCACCTGCAGGGTGGCGGGGCCTCGCAGGCAGCCAGGGCGCAGGTGGCTGCTGCCTGCAAGGACCTGGCGCCTCCCCTGCCAGGGAGGCAGCGCTGCCTCCCTCATTCCCCCTGCCGCCCTCAAACCGTTTGCTCTTCTTGCCCTTGCCAAACAGATAGAAATTCTGAACAAGCAGCTCCGTGTGGCGCAGCGCTGCTCCCCAGCCACAGGCCAGCCAGCCAAAACGTGAGTGTCCATGGGGTTGCTGCGTCAAGCCAGGTCGTTGGACCGTGCTGGACCAGGATGGTGTGTGGATACTGGCCCGCAAATCCCTCTGCTCTGGGCACGGCCTGCAAGAGCCCCTGGTTTCCTCTGCTGTGAGGGGATGGGGCCAGGGAGGGAAGGAGCCATCAGAGTGGCAAAGGGACTTGGTCGCTCCCCCTGCAGGGATCTGTCGCCGCGAGCCAAGCTGAATGTGCAGCTCACGGCATCCTACAAAGTGATTCGGGACGGCTGGAAGGAGAAGGTCCAGCTGAACCAGCAGAGGCTGAAGGAGCAGGAAGAGGCTCAACGGTAAATAGAGCCCAGTCCCAGGGCACACAAGTGGCTTTGGAGCTTGCCCTGGCCTCAAACAGCCTTCCATGGAGATGGGCTGGGGGGCTAGGATGCACCATCAAATTCTCAGCGGGTGCCTAGATATCCAGAGTGGCTCAACATCTTTCTCCTGATTCGCACAGGATGTTGGTGCTGGGCAACCTCCGCAGCCAAGAACTGCAGAATCGCCAGCTGCGCAGAGCCCTCCGCAAAAACACAAATGGCCGTTTCCTGCGCAAATAAACAGTCTTTCTGAGTTGGTGTGATCCTGTCATTGGTGGGGGTGAGACCACAAGGGGCATAGGGCACCAGTGGAGGGGCTGGAAAGGGGCATGCGGGAGAGCATTCTTTTTTGAGGATTGTTCTCCCTGCTTCTACTTTGCATACGAGGAGATGCTTCAGAACAGAAATTCCCTGTCCCAGCATCACAAGGTCAGGGCATCATGGCTGCTTCTTCTGGAGCTGGTGCAAGACAGTGAAGGCAATGTGGGCACACAGGTTCTTCAGAGCCCTGTTCTTCAGAGCAGTGTCCATGGGCCCCAGGGTGCTGTGTGCCCGGGGCAGTGATTCTGTGAGGATCAGCACTCAGCCTGCCAGGGCGCTGCAGGGAGAAGCTCTGGGTGGGAGGAGAGATCCCCCCCGGGCAGGTTCGTTCTCCTGCTGAGAAGCTGCTGTGTGGGGTCAGGGCTGCTCACAGCTCAGCCTGACCCACACAACATATCTGGAAGGGGCTTTTCAAGAGGACACTCTTGGGAAGCTTCTATGAAAGGGAAGGGAATATCCAGAGGCTAGGATTTTGTTTTGTGTCTTTTACAAGGCAGCAAATGAATAGGACAGTTTAGGTTTAGATGCCTGAAGGAGAGTTCTGCAGTGCTGCTCTGAGGGATCAATAGGTCTGCGAGGACCCCGGAATATTCCTCCAACTGCCTTTTCACCTGTGGGCAGCAGCAATATCCCCTTTGCAGCTCTCCTCATTCTCATTGTGCTTAGTCTCACTCTGCTCTCAAGGGGAAGGGCTCCAGGGCATTTCTGACCTCCTCTGCAGTCAGATTTCCAGAACAGCAGAGCTGCCTCTCTCCTGCCATGTGCCCATTTCCCATTGCAAGGCACAGGGGCTGAGAACCACTGCCCTGGGAGTCCACACTGTCCGGGAGGTGCAACCTGGGGACGGTGCTGCTCTGTCTCTCTGTCCTCCCTTGGCAGCAGTCACAGTGTTTCTCCTCATTTCCCTGCCTCTCCTTTCTGCTCTTGTCCTGGCAGTCAGCTGGGGCTTCAACTACAAATTCAGATACTCACCCTGAGCTCCTGCCATGGAGGTGTCTGAAGAGGGGCAATGTGCCCAGGGTGCTGGGCAGCGTCATTGGAGGGGCTGCAAAGGGGTTGACTCTCCCTTTAGGAGACCCTGTGACTGTCAGGACACGTGACTGTCTCTGTTGTCCTGCTGGGGTTGTGAGGTGCCCTCCAGGGCAGGATTCAGTGCACAGAGTCTTTGCCATGTAAGGAGCAGTGTCCTGTTCTCTCCATCACATATCCACCTTGAACTTCGAGGGAGAGCAGATTTAATTGAGTGCTTTGAAAATAGCCTTCTATGATCTCAAAAGAATCCAGGTTTGTCTGGAGGAACAAGGCAGATGGACTGAACAGCATTCCACATTGTTCCCTAAGAAGTAGAGACCCCATTTCTATCTCCAGTCTGCTTAATGGTCACATTTGCAGGAATAGAGACATCTGTCTTTATTTGCATGCCAATAAAGACATGCAAAGAACCTGACCAGATATGATGGCAGAATCTAAAAATCTCCAAAATAAGTAATTTTAAAACAAAATGCTAAAACCCCCTGCTGCACCCCAAACTCCTTGGAAGTGTGTGTGGGAATATGAAAAGACCCTCTATCTTAAAGTTGGATGTCCTGTGACATCAACTCCGAAATGCAGAGATATCAAGAACCAGCCCTTTATACACATTGGCATAGAGTAACTCAGGCTCCGGCTCCTCCCAGAACACTCAGCTGGAGCAGGGACTGAGGAGCTGACTGAAGGCGACAGTAAGAAGAAGGAATTACTGTGAGTTGGGACGGGGTTGAGAAGCATTTGTATGAAAAATGGAAAGTTTATTTCAGAGAAAATTCTTCTAAGCTATTACTGCCTTTTCTTCCCTACACAGTTTTCCTGAGCACAATAGAACAGATGTCCAACAGCAGCTCCCTCAACGAGTTCCTCCTCCTGGCATTCTCTGACACACGGGAGCTGCAGCTCTTGCACTTCTCGCTCTTCCTGGCCATCTACCTGGCTGCCCTCCTGGCCAACGGCTTCATCATCACAACCGTAGCCTGCGACCACCGCCTCCACACCCCCATGTACTTCTTCCTCCTCAACCTCTCCCTCCTTGACCTTGGCTGCATCTCCACCACTGTTCCCAAAGCCATGGCCAGTTCCCTATGGGGCACCAGGACCATTTCCCAATTCGGAATGTGCTGCACAGACCTTATTTTTTTCCTTTTTCATATCAGCAGAGTGTTCCCTTCTCACAGTCATGGCCTATGACCGCTATGTTGCCATCTGCAGACCCCTGCACTATGGGACCCTCCTGGACAGCAGAGCTTGTGTCAAAATGGCAGCAGCTGCCTGGGCCAGCGGTTTCCTCAATGCTCTCCTGCACACTGGGAACACATTTTCCCTGCCCCGATGCCAAGGCAATGTGGTGGAGCAGTTCTTCTGTGAGATCCCCCAGATCCTCAAGCTCTCCTGCTCAGACTCCTACCTCAGGGAAGTTGGGATTATTGTTGTTACTGCCTGTTTATTCTTTGGGTGTTTCATTTTCATTGTGGTGTCCTACGTGCAGATCTTCAGAGTTGTGCTGAGGATCCCCTCTGAGCAGGGCCGGCACAAAGCCTTTTCCATGTGCCTCCCGCACCTGGCTGTGGTCTCCCTGTTTCTCAACACTGGTCTGCTGGCCTACCTGAAGCCCCCCTCCATCTCCTCACCATCTCTGGATCTGGTGCTGGCTGTTCTGTACTCTGTGGTGACTCCAGCCTTGAACCCCCTCATCTACAGCATGAGGAACAAGGAGCTCAAGGGTGCCATTAGGAAAGTGATTTCATGTACCTTTTTAAGCAGTGGTAATTTCTCCACATCTCTCCACAGATGACTCATTCTATGTCCTGTAACTGGATTGAGCATTGTTTCCTCATGTTATTTTTATTGTGGCTTTTATTAGTGATAATAAATGTTATGGTGTTACTACACAAATACTTGTATTCGTTCCACCTTTTAAGGTGTCTTCTCTGTCTCACCTGATACCCTCAGTTGTGTCAAATGCTGGACAATGACTGGCTCCCTAACAGGATCTCTGTAATAAAGTAATTTCTACCAGTACAGTGCGTGAAAGCTGGGCTTTTCCTCCAAAGCTGGTGTCAAGAATAGGCCCAAAGACTTGCACCCCCCAAGGGCCTGCTGCACAGGATTCTCCATGGGTTCAGCAACACAGAGCTCAGAATCATGTAATGATCTTTCAAAGACCAAGGGCTGGTTTGGGAATTCACCTATCAGAGTCCAAGGATAGTGGAGAGGCTGAATGGTCATGGATTTACACATGCACAGCTCTCCTATGTATTAAGGCACAGTGTCAGACGGCTGTTCTCATGGAGGGGAAGCTGGAGGTGTCAGGAGAGCACAGAGATCCTCCTGGGACAGCATATGCCTGGGATGGACTGTGAGTAGAGCCTCATAAAGGGAGAGGTCCTCAAAGATGGGGTTTCTTAGAGATAATGCACTGGGTATTCGCAGGCAAAAGAGGACTCTGCAGTCTCAGGAGAGGCAGGGAGGACCCAACTGCCAGGAGGAAGGAAGAACGGAGAGCCCTCTGGGTCACCATCTATCAAATATACCAGGGGCAGGATGTATAGGCACAACTGGACACAACGAGCACCCTTGGAAATGCTCTGCAGTCCAGGTGCCCTGGGCTGTGCAGTCATCTGCAGTCACTTGGATGGATTAGAGGTTGTGATACCCATTTGGTTGGGTCTGACTCCTACCCCTGGTTACAGGCGTAGTGAAATGTCACCCTCAGCCACTTTATTCCCTCCTCTCCTCCCTCCATATCCTTCCCAGCTCTGGATCTCTCTGTACTGGCCATTCGGTACTCAGTGGTGCCTCCAGCACTGAACCCCCTTGTCTACAGCATGAGGAACAAGGAGCTCAAGGAGGCACTGAGGAAACTTTCTCAATGGGTACAATGTCAGTGCCAAAAACTGTCCTGTGTGCAGTCACTTGTCATTCCCATGTACTTGACACGAAACATGCGCTCTTCATTTATTCCTGTCTGATATTTTACTCTTACCTTCCTGATAAAATAATAATAAATAATTATTTAAAATACAATACAGCAGAGACAAAAGGTGGACTAGGGAAAATACAGGCCTGCGGCTAAATGGGCCAAGAGCCCTGGTGAGAGAGGACACAGAAAAGGCCACCTTTGCCACAGGCTTTAGCGCTAATAGTGACCCTCAGGAATCCTAGGCCCTGGAGACCATGGAGAAATGGAGAAAGGAAGACTTTCCCTTGCTGGAGGAGGATCTGAGTAGGGCTCACTGGGGACTCTCTTGCACTGTTCAGTGCCCACGTCTGACAGAGCTCCATGAACTGGAGAAATCGAGTCCCTCCAGTTACACTGCTTGTACCTCTGGCCCTTGGCAAGCGACCTTCAGAGGTCCATCAGAGGACCATCAGAGACTCTCTGAGCACCGCCTGATAGATGCAAAAAGGGGCTCACATTGGAATGCTGCATTTATGGCACTGCATCTCGCACTGCTTTCATGCCTCCTGATGTTAGCTTGCTTCCCTTTACCCCTTCTCTGTTTGTCACGCTGCACCATTGCATGTGTCACGATCACATCTCAAAGTGCACAAGTGGCAATTTCTCCTCTGGTGTTATTCCTGTGTTTCACACCTCAGACAACTTCACCTGCCACCTGCATGGTCAAAGTGACAACTGGGAAAAGAAGAAGCTGAGTGCAAGGAAGGACCTTGCTCTACCTTGCTTGGTCTTGTTACGGGCATTGTCTGGTTCAGGCTGGGCTGCTTTTTCTTGGAGAGCAGCAAGAGAAGAGGCATCTTTCCCTTCTTTTAAAAGTCATCAGGCAATAATTTGCATCCTGCTTGTAACGCACACTTGCTACTCAGGGCCATAAGGGCAGGGGGCTTGGGGCATGCAAAGGAGCACAATGAGAAAGAAGAGCACCGGCACAGCTCTGGGGCAGTCGGCACATGGGGCGACAGAAAGAACCAGACACCACTGGAAAGAATGGTCTTATTTCACTATTAATATTAAGGCAGTACAGAATAATACATTTAACAAAATAAGCCTATTACACACTCAGGTTTAGCAACAGACAAAATAGGCAAGCTAATGCACCTAACCATTACTATATGAGAAAGAGAATAGTGATTAAAAGATACATCACCAATTGCCAAAATATGTTACTGTCATACAGACTGACAGTCACTGGGGAGTCCCTGTTGTGGCAAGGATTTCGAGAACCTTCCTGGCAACTGGGAGGTCTTACGTGGTGCATCCACCCGTGACGTCTCCGAAATCGCAGCAAGAGTGTCCATCTTTTATAGACCCAAATCAGCAAATCATGATAACTTGCATTTTGTTTGTGAGCGGTAACATCTGATGTGGCATACTTTCCCTATCATGTGGGATGGGGATCTCATCAGAGCCCAGGCCTCGGATGGGAAGGTTCCCTTCAAAGTCAAAAACAGCCGCACGAGAGCTTAAAAATCTACAGTTTAATAAGCCTCCTCCGTGCAAGCTGGCATGAGCAATTCTACAGGTGAGTGTTGTGCACTGCAAAGGCAGTGCCATATTCATCTCTAAGTCAACCCCGACTCGGGCCTGTTGTTCAGGTCCTGGCACTTCAGTTCCTCACGTTCCACTCTGTCGTGACACACAAGGTTATATTTGTCCCCACATTGTGGGGCTGCCAAGAGATTTCCTTGGTAGTGGGAAGCAGCATGAAAAGAGGAAACAGGACCAAAATACAGCTTGGGAAGCTCACATTGGGCAATAGGATGAAGAAATATCACTTGAAGGATAGAGCAGTGGTGCTACAGAGCATCCAGAGCGAGTCTGTGACCACCCATGGCTTTGTGTTTCAAGAAACAGCCACTGAGGATGGAAAAGCCATCAATGAACGGAAGAAGAACCTCTTGTGAGAACTTGCTGGGGAAGCAGATTGGGTGTCCAGGGACACAGGAGCAGGTCTAGGATGACCTGTGGTAGAGATGGCCAAGGGCGCTGCCAAGGCCCCAGCAGAATGGAGGTCTTTATCCTCTTGACTATGGCTGTTGTGTCTGTCACCGAGGCCTATCAGGAATCATCAGGACTTCTTTACCCCCTTTATCCTTCTGAGGACCCTGGGAGGTGTCGTGTATTTGTCCTACACTCAGCATTGCAAACCCTCACCCATACACTGATGCCAGGGAGGATGTGGGCAACACATGGAAGAAAGGATCTCCCTTCCCAGGGTTTCTCTTCCTGTGCTTGGCCAATGTGTGTTGACAAAACACATCAAGGGTGTATTCGGCATCAGAGCCACATGAGTATTTTCTCTACCGAACTATTACCAATGATTGTATTTTTTTACTTTTAATCAGCCCCTGGTGAGTTGTTGTAGTTAATGGCCTCACTGGGATCCATTAATGCTCTACAAAACTTTAGGGTTTCCTTCTCACTTTGACTTCTTCATGGATTTCTTCAACCTCCTTTCAATAGCTGCAATTCAGGGACTCAGCTCCAAGTACTGCATGGAGCTCATTAAAAAGCAAAAAGCCCTGATAAACCAGGACTCTCCCTGCAATTACCTTCAAGTGTCCATGGCTAATTGGAGAGGTTAGGGGAGTGCAGCTGAAAGCTGAAGACAACAGTTATATACAAGTATTTCATCTTTTTAAAGTTTTCTAGTATTATTCTAAAGAATAGGTGACAGCACACCATCCAATTCATAGCCATCCAGAGTGACTCCTAATGAAGGCAGCACATGTAGGAAAAGCAGTGTCCCAGAAATAAGGCACTGTATGCACAATCTTCCTCCCCACCTCCCCAGCCCTACCATTTCCCTCATCAGCCTCTTGGGAATTTAAATCACTCATGTTGAAAGCCAGTCTTAGTCCACCAAAGTCTGTACTCAATGTTATAGCTCACCTGCACCGATTCTCACCTGCTTTACTTAGACAACTGGCTCCCAACAGGCACAAAGGGATCTTCTTTTAGTTACAAGGAAAGAAAAAAATAAAGCAGAGTATAGTTTCATGGAAAATAATGACACTCTTTGAATGTATGCTAAGTCCATACAATCCGTACATATAGTAAGGGCTTGGCTAATGGGGCAGACTGCAGAAAGACAGAGCAAGCTGTAACCTCCCTAAAGGACAAACCAGCCGCTGGGTCTCTGAGTGAACAGAGTATCAGGAGGAGTCACAATGTGTCCAGATCATGTCCTAAAGGGGATGTTAGAAATTGTCACTTTGAACAGGACATGTGGAATGGGAAACTTAGGTAGACGCACAGGAGACAGGGGAGAGAACGGGCCAAGACCCTCAGCGTGAAGAGCTGGGCTCACAGCATAACTTATGAGCTGCCACAGACTGAATAAGCAACCCAAAGAAGTCCTTCCTTTGGCAGCGACTTGGAAAGCCACATCTTTGACAGGATTCCAGGGAGATGGGGCTTCTCTTCGCTAAGATGGTCCCCAGGACTATGCAGAGATGAGGAAGAGCACAAAGGGAGGCTGCAGGGATATTCGCCAACTTCGCCAGCTGCAGAGCAGGGAGCTGGTCATCTCACAAACTGCTGATGGAGTCAAATGAGGTGGGGACTGATGAGTGAGATGGGGACTGCTGGATGAACATGCACAGCCTGGACCTCAGTTCTTCTTCCCAGTGATCCTGCTGCTACCACCAAGGCTCAAAGCTTCAGGGAGCTTCGGGAGGTGTCACACAGAAACTGTCACTGCAAAGACCCCTGTGGATCCCGGGCTGTGGCAGTAGCTGCTCAGGGCTGGAAGCTGCCACAAGAGTCCTGCCTGAGGGTCCCACCTTGCTCAGGGGACAACGTGGCAGCCAGGACTCCTGGGGCTGGGGCTTCCCCGAGCCCCAAGGCTCCCGTGGGGCAGCTCCAACCCTTGTGTGGGTGCTGGGGGCAGGAGGAGAGAATCCAGGGCAGGTTTCCCTGGCACTGGCTGCCCCTCTTCTCCCCCACGCCGGGGTGGGCAGTGCTGGCTGAGCCCAACACAGCAGCTCACACAGCCCCCCAGGCCCCCACACCAGCACCCCCAGCACCCGCAGCCCCGAGCTGGGCTCCCCTCCCTGCCCCGGCCCCGCACAGCCCCCAGCACAGCCAGGAGCCCCGCGGGGCCTCACAGCCAATGGCTGCGCTGGGCACGAGGAGGTCACTGCTGCCGCAGCCCCTGATAGGCCAGCTGCAGGGAGAGGGCGTGGCTGCTGCTCGGGAGGTCCCCGCTGCGGGCAGAGCTGATTGGGCAGCAGCAGGGCTGGCTCTGCCTGGTGACTGTGAGGTCACCGCTCCCGCAGCGCCTCATTGGGCAGCAGCCGGGCCCTGCGGGGCTCTGCGCTGCTGAGATCATCTCCGCGGAGCAGCTGCTGAGCCCGGGCTGGGCTCCTGGCGGGGAAGGGCTGGGGAGGCCATTGCTGCCCTGGAGGGCAGGGCCAGAGAGCTGGGTGGGACGGCGCTGTGACGTCATGTCTTTGTGAGTGCCTGATTGGCCGGCAGCAGGCAGGCAGGCGTGGGCGGTGGGTGGGGGGTCTCTGTGGTGAGAGGAGCTGAGAGGGCAGCAGTGGTTCCTGTGTGGGGAAGGGGGTTGAGGAAGCTGCTGTCTCTGAAGGCCACAGGCAGCAGCAGGGATGTGGTGGGTTTGTACCTGTGAGGTCACCTCCATGTGAGCAGCTGGGTTTGGGGTTTAGGCTTTAGGGTTGTGATCAGTGGTGCAGAGCCTAGTTGGAGACCTGCAACTCTTGGTATCAGGAGTCAGTCAAAACCTGTTCAGTTTATTAATGAGTGACCTGAAGGGACAGAGTGCACCCTCAGCAAGTTTTCTGAGGATAGAGAAGTGGGAGGAATGGCTGATAGCCCAGAGGTCTGTGCAGGCTTTTGGAGGGACCTGGACAGCCTGGAGAGTTGGGGGTAGAGGAGCCTCATGAAGTTCAACATGGGCAAATGCAGGGTCTTGCAGCTAGGGAGGAATAACCCCCTGCACCAGGACAGGCTGGGGGTTGACCTGTTGGAGAGCAGCTCCACAAAAAGGGACCTGGGAATCGTGGTTGACAACAAATTGAGCATGAGCCATCAGTGTGCCCTTGTGGCCGCTGATACTGGTGGCTGAGGTTTGACGGTACTCAGAGTGCCCCACAATATTGCAATGGCAGGAGATGTCTTTGGGTGGCCACTAGCTCCAGGCTGTGGTGTTTCACTGCGGATGCAGGAATCGCCCTCCCCTGCCCCTTCCCTGGGCATCCTGGGTCCCCACTGCCTCTGTGGCAATTGCAGAGCCCTCCTTTCCCCATGTGCACCTGGGTTTAGTGCTCTACCTTCTGGTCCCTGCACTGTGAGTCATCCCTGTTTCGTTAAAGCTGCACTCAGTGCCCACTCCCAGGCAAACCCTGTGCCTGGAGATCCCGGGGGGTTCTCACATCAGCACAGTCACGTGTGGGGCAGCCTGGCACAGGCAATGCAGAGACCATTGCCTATCTGCAGTGGTCACTGAGAGATGGACCCTAGATTGAGGCTAACAGATCACCCTGGAATGCTGAGGTCATCTCCTGGATCTCATGGAGTTCACAAGCAGAAGAGCAGGCCCATTTGTGGTTGCACATCCTTGGGCATATTTTTTTCCAGTTTCTAAAGAGAGGACAGATCCAGGATCATCATAGGGCAGATCCCCTTTTATTATGGAAATGTTACTCTGTAATCCAGCTGTGGCTTAAGGGAGCCCAAGGACTGGTCCTGTGTGTTCTTCCAGGGTACGAGGAAAAACAAGCTTCTCTACCAGGTTATGAGAGTTCCTGGGCCATATCTGCAGAATAAAGCATGGAAGGACAGTACGGAAGTGGGGACACCTCTAGAGAAAGTCCTGCTGCCCTCCTGGAATTTGTCTTCAGGAAAGATGAACTGCCATGGGAAGGCTGCCTCTAGACTTCCCTTCAGTTCACTCATGTTTAGTTTTGTATGTTGGAGCTTTGCATGGAACCATGGAAACCTGTGCTGACACTTGGTTGCCATTTCTGTCATATTAGAGAGATTTGAGATCACACTCTAACCATAGGCACGAGAGCTGAGATCTCCTAAACAACACTGGACCCCTGGTCTCAGCCCACCTGCCCTTGTCCCACCATGACTCTGTACCCCAGAGGTCCTTTGGTGTCAGTGCTGGAAGAGACGCTGCAGAGGGAAACTCTCCTCCCTGCACTGGGTACATCCAAGGGAGCTCAAAGAAGCGGCTCAGGGAATCCCCCGTCTCTGCTAGTGAAGGGGGAAGCCTGGCTTCCTGCTTTATCATGGTCTGTGTTTAAGTGCTAAATGAGAGATTCCTGTGCAGACATGACAAAAACTAGGTATATTTATTTTAGTATTTATTAGTTTAAGATGGATGTAAAAGAGAGAATTAAAAAAGGAAATGGATAAAATACAGCCTTGATGCCAGATATCCTGGTGAGTGAATGAAACAGTTGTTATCATTGACCTTATACCCACTGGATGAGTTTCCTCAGTGCCTCCTTGAGCTCCTTGTTCCTCATGCTGTAGATGAGGGGATTCAGGGCTGGAGGCACCACTGAGTACAGAATGGACACAACCATATCTAGAAGTGGGGAGGAGATGGAGGGGGGCTTCAGGTGGGCAAACAATACAGGAATGACAAACAAGGAGACCACAGCCAGGTGTGGGAGGCACATGGAAAAGGCTTTGTGCCGGCCCTGCTCAGAGGGGATACTCAGCACTGCTCTGAAGATCTGCACATAGGACACCACAATGAATGTGAAACATCCAAAGACTAAACAGGCACTAACCCCAAGAAGCCCAACTTCCCTGAGGTAGTAATCTGAGCAGGAGAGCTTGAGGATGTGGGGGATCTCACAGAAGAACTGCTCCACCACATTGCCTTGGCAGAGTGACAGGGAAAATGTGTTCCCCGTGTGCAGGAGAGCATTGAGGAAACCACTGGCCCAGGCAGCTGCTGCCATTTTGACACAAGCTCTGCTGTTCAAGAGGTTCCCATAGTGCAGGGGTCTGCAGATGGCAACGTAGCAGTCGTAGGCCATGAGTGTGAGGAGAGAAAACTCTGTTGAAAACAAGAAGTAGTAGAAAAATATCTGGGCAGCGCATTCCGAATAGGAAATGGCCCTGGTGTTCCACAGGGAATTGACCATGGCTTTGGGAACAGTTGTGGAGATGGAGCCCAGGTCGAGTAGGGAGAGGTTGAGGAGGAAGAAGTACATGGGGGTGTGGAGGCGGTGGTCGCAGGCTACGGCTGTGATGATGAGGCCGTTGGCCAGGAGGGCAGTCAGGTAGATGGCCAGGAAGAGCGAGAAGTGCAAGAGCTGCAGCTCCCGCCTGTCTGCGAATGGCAGGAGGAGGAACTCGTTTAGGGAGCTGCTGTTGGACATTTCACTCTGTCCAGGCTTTGTGGATTGTTCAAAATAGAAAAGATATTGAGCAGTTATCCCAGATGTTTAAACTTAAATATCTCCCATCTTGTTCCAGTTCTAATACACTGCCCGTATTACCTTTCTTCATGGAGATCTTTGTGCAGCTCCCTTCCTTGAGCCGCACTGTGGGGTGGCTGAATGTGCTGTGAGGAGCAGGGGCATCTCCCCATGGGCTCCAGAGAAGTCTGTCCAGCTCTACAGTAGTGGGAAGGAGACAGGAGGGGTGATGAGCTCTGAGATTCACAGTTTTTCAGGTGAAATCCCCCTGGTTTGTAAAAGGGCTTTTCAGTATCTACAGCACCACTTCTAATGAACATGTATTGAGAGCACAATTTGGGGATTTTTGACATTTATTTTGACATGTATTTCCTTTGGAATGCCCCTCTCACCTCTGCAGAGTGTTCCTCAGAGGCAGAATTTTTCAGCGTTTCTACTGGGAATCGTGAGAAAATGGATTTATAGTCATGTTATGCAGAGTGAGGAGAGCTCCTCTGCCTTGATTGCAGCTGTTGTGTGCCCAAACGTCATTGAGGTGCATGATGATCACCCCAATCAGTTGCCCTAGAAAGAACCCAGCCCCTCCTAGGAGCAGACAAGTCCACTTTCAAAACCTCCGATCTCCAACTTCTCTCCCTTTCTCAGGGCACATGAGGGAGGTCTCCAAGCTTTGCTTCTAGCCAAGAACATGCAGGGCTCTTTTCAGCTGCCCATATGAACTTTCCAAACCGTTTTTTCATACTCTCAGTCTCAGTAACAGATTCTTCAGAGATCTCCTGAACATCACAGAGATGGCAGGATGCAGCAATGTCCCTCCTGAGGGCACCTCCAAGTCTGTTAAGACATTACAGGCAAAAGGGTCAAATGAACTTGCATTGAAGATGGACTGTGCTTAATGGAGAGTTAGCTCAGTTCCTAAACCCCTGGGCTGCATTTCCTGCAGTTGCACAGGTTAGAGGGGACGGGAGACACCTCACTCCCATGCATATTCCTCTCTTCCACAGCTTGCAGGGTAGGTGTCTGAACTGCATCTGAAAACTCTGCAACCCCAGGGAGCCCAAGAGAAGAACAGGAGGGGAAACAAGGAGCAATCCTGCGATCCTTCTGCCAAGGGGAGAAAGGGAAGACAGGCAGAGGGGCGCTCAGGAACACCCTTACCTCACCTATGTGGGCATGCTGCCTCACAGATGGTGACATTGCAGGGCCTGCATCTGAAGCCCCTATATTTGGCAGCAGGAAATGTGCCCATAGCAGGAGGGATGCCCCTGTCCTTTGCCAGGGATCTGGCTGCAGTGGAGTGGGCTGATACCCTGGATCCCAAGGCTGTCAGGGCAGAGAGGCTGCTGGGTGGCAGAGGAGACGTGGCAGGGCTTGCTCAGAGGAAGGTGTCTGCATTGGAAGGACTGAGCATGACTTCCCCAAATCCATCCTCCCATCATGGTGGGCACTTCCCTCTCCTTCCCTGACCATCTCTGCTGTCCATAGCAGTCCCTGATGGCACCATAGTCCGTCCCAACAATTTTTGTCAGTCTTTGCTCACAGAGACATCACCTTTGTGTGCTCAGTTCTGCCCTACACAAGCCTCTGGGGACAGGGCACTGTCCAGGGGCATCGCTGTGCAGGCACTTTATGGAGCAAGTAAAATAAATTGCACAAAGGTGATGCTGGTGCTGTCTGCAGACTAAGGTGGGTTGAAGAGGCTCTATAAAGTTTCTCACAGACCTATTGATCTCTGAGAGGGAAGGCTTGAGTCCACTACCTTGGCAAAACAGAATACACTCCTCTTTTCCCCCTGCAGCATTTAGGGAGATAATGGAAAGTGCAGACAGGAAGAGGAAAGTTCCTGCCCTTGGAAGTAGCCCTTCTCTTGATCTTCCTCTTAAAAAGACTCTTGGGACATGTCCTGTGCATGAACAAGGTGAGCAGACTTGACCGAGGCAGCACAGTGTCAACAGGAAGATGATCCTGGCTGATTGGGACCAGCCCTGCCAGAGCTTCTCTGTGCAGCACTGGCCCTTGCAGGCAGCAGAGTCACTGCCCAGGGTGCTCCCTCGGGTGCAGGGATGCTGCTCTGATTCAGAAACCTGGGGAGACCTGTGTGCACACCCAGCACTTGACACCCCTGCAGTGATACCTGGAAGAAGGGAGCAGCGTGCCCTGCCCTGTGAAGGTGCATCAGGGAATCCCTGAGCTGGATCAGCTCCTTCTCCTGCCATGCCCTGGATAGTCCAGGAGAGACAAGTCCTATCAGTCATGGGGTGGGATGGGTTGAGAAGATCCCTCCAGGAACCTCAGCAGCATTGCCCTGCAGCCAGAGACTTACCACACAAGGGCTTGTGAAGATTTCTTCCTTCAGTGAGCTCTGCTCTGTGCTCCCGCTCCACACTGCCGTTCCCCTCTCGCTGCCTTCTCTCCTCTGCTGTCCGCAGCAGCAGGCAGTGCCCGCAGCCCTGCTGCTCTTGGCACAGGAGCTGCTCCTGCACTCGGCTGTCTCTGGGCAGTGCTGCCAGGCTGCCACGAGCTGCCTCCGTCCCAGGAGCCTGGCCCTGCTCAGGAGCAGAGGCCCAGCTGAACTCACCAATTTCTCTGTCCCTCGTGCTCCCTCCTCCTGGGAAATGTGCACTTTAGTCAGCTAAAATAATCCCTGATTGTCCCTCTCTAAACCCTAGGAAAGACTGGTGTCAGCACTGTAGTTTGTTTCATCAGAGCATGGTTACTTGGAAGAGCTTAAAATGTCCCACTCAGGAAGCCCCTCTTCCCAACTCTTAGCTAGGCAAGATAGATGAATACAAGAATAGAGCTCCTTTTCCCAGTGTTCAGGTATTGGTTGATGTCACCCAGTGTGGGATTCTCAGGCTGGTTTAGAAGACCCTGGGCTGCCATGCTATTCTGTGGTGAGCTCCACAGAAACACACAGCAGGTGGGATTCCCCTTGCCCAAGCTGAAGTGAGCACAGCAGGGATGCCTGGATGGGAGGTCTTGCTCTATGCTCCCAATCACTGGTCGTTCAGGGTGGGTGTCAGCTGCACACACACAAACCCTTGGTGACACTGGAAGGGTCAGAGGTGGTTGAAGGCATGTGCCAGTGTCTGATTGCCGTGATCACCACATCTACTTTCTTCTAGAGCATGTGTTGGGACCGGGTAGGGAATTGCTTTGGTCCACCCAAATGTTATCAGATGCCCACTGCCACCAGAGCTCTACTCACTAGGAAGCTGAGACATGAGCAGATGCCAACACGGAAACAATTCATCTCATTCTGTTCAGGCACTTGATTCACTGACACAGAAATAGGCCATGCTGGATGCCTGGGTGTCCAGCACAGCCACGTGTCTCTAGCAGATACACCCTGTGACCTACAGGGTAAACGTGTCCCTTTCAAGTGGTTTTGGGCACTCAGGTTTCTTAACAGTGCCCACATGTCTGGATCCCACCACTGTCCTTCAGCCAAGTCCTAACAGTCTGCAGCCAAGCTTACTTCATCAATGAGAGAGGCACATCACCCCAAGGTCTCCACACCCTTAAAACATTCTAGCTCTCCCTCTCTTGAAATTCTTCACACCCCTAGATGGCATGAACGGGACTTGGGCCAATGATGACCTCAGGCTGTGAACTCAGGGCCAAGGGACTTCTTCGCTGGCATCTTGTCCTTCCTGGAGATTGGTTCACTTCTGTCCCAGGTCCCAAGGTAAAGCCCGCTCCTGCCATTCTTTCTGCACAGCCCAGCTCTGTTTCTCCTGAGGCCTCCCCTCCTCCTGGCCTGGGTGAGAATGACGGTGCTGGAGCTGGGGCTGGAGGAAAAATACTCAACTTTGATAATGCTCAGCAGAGGCTACCAACAAAGGGAGATTGTAACACCCAGATCTCTGAGGAAGAAAGGAAAGCACATAGCAGTTACATGTTATCCAAACAAACAAAGAAGATGGAGAAACAAGAACTGCTGTTCAGGCTGCCTTGCTGCCAGCCTAACTACAAAATGCTGTCTAAGGATGTTTGAAGGCCGAAGTCACTGTGAGAATGAGAAGAATAAGGAAAGCGGGACCACCACACTGAGGAATGAGACCCCCTTCTGGAATGTGCACGTGCACAGTCTTAGAAGGATTCTATAACAGGAAGGTGGAGATTTCCCCGCCCCGGGCAGCCTCCTGGCATGTACTGGCCTTACGTGACAGGACACCCTGGGAATAAAACATGAGGGCAGACTCCAGTGGGATGGAGACTCCCAACATTGAGGTGAACATTGTCCTGAGCAGGTCCCTGGAGTGCAGGTTGTCCTCTCCACAGCTCTGCCCTCCCCAGGCCTTGCAGAGGCTGCCCCTCATCAGGCGCTCCATAGCAGACACCCACCACGAGGCCACCCTGTTGCTCTGCCCCCCGTCCTCACCCCTGTGCTCTCGATTGCCTCTTGGTTCACCCCAAGGCAGAGCTCCCTACATCCCACTGCTCTCTCCCTGCCCTTCTCTTTCCCACATCGCCCCGTGGCTATTCCTTGCCATCCCAGGCCATCACTTCCTCACTCTTTTTGGAGTCATTCTCCTGACTTAGTTGCTCACACTTTGAGGCTCTCACCAGCGTGGGTTTTACAACCCATTAGCTCCATGTGGCGCCAACCCCCAATCAGCCACCAGGAAGAGACAAAACACTTGGGACTCTTGTGCTAAGATTCCCGACATGGGCTTGTTTCTGCCCACACTCATTTACCACCCCCGACCTTCCTGCCCTGTGGGTGCAGCCTTGAGTGGAAAGATTGGAGAAGGGAGTTAATACCATTTATTAGTTGCAATTAATATGTAACCTATTGACTTTTATTTAAGAAAAAGGCGGGAGACAGCAATGAGCAGCAGAGGGAAGAGAAAACCATTATGTAGGGAAATGTTTGCAACCTGGTTCAAACACAGGGAGTAAATCATTTCCTTCCAGGACTTGAACACTGACAATCACTTAAAAAGTGAAGCAGTTCTGACCTCTTGGGGAAAAAAAAGGGAGGGGGAGCAGGGAAGGGGAAAGAAATATATTTTAAATGCAAATCCATTCCCATCAAAATAAATTCTAATTCAGCACATCCTAGATAGACTCAAGGTAGTAAAAAGCACAAAGGGCAGCACCTGGGTCTCCTGTGTGCCCTGCAGGACTGTGCCCCATCCTGAGCAATAGAAACAGAGAAAAGTGACTAAGCCCATGGGGACAACCTGACCTCCCTTTGCACATTTGGGTTTAAACCATTTTCGCACTAAATAGTAATAATTTATGAGATGCTTTGTGGCTTAAAGGTAAATATGGTGCAAACATCTACAGAAGAGCTGGTGAGGAGCCCACGAGCAGCACAGCACATGGCAGGAGCCCAGCGTCCCCCTGACCCAACTGCCTCCAGGGCCAGGCAGACACATCCCATTTGTCAGCAACATCTGGCTGCTTCCTGGGCAGCGGCTCCCCCATCCTGGCACAGCTGGGAGAAGGAAGTTGTTCAGATAGATAAAAGGGGCCCTTGGGTTGCACAGGGGTGTCCCGCTTGGGTGCCCAGCCCCTGTGTGCAGCATCCTCCTGCAGAGATCCCCGCACACCTCCCTGGGCTCCCCATGGCTCCTGCAGGGCAAGTCTGCTATTAAATCTACCCTGTTTAACCCTGCACGAGCTCTGGGCCTCTTTCCGCCAGTATCCAACTGCTCGTCTGCCTTGTGATCACTGATACAAACACCCACACTGTGTTTTTTTATGACACTGTTTTAACAAATCCTTGCTCCATTTAATTCCCACTACATAACTCACTGCTGTTCTAAGGACCCTGGAAGCTGGAAGCACAAAGATGGCTGCACTCACCCATATAGGTTTTTTTCTCTAAGAGGATAGACAACACATTTCTTTAGTCCTTAAACTTTAAGGACTACTGTGTTTTCTATCAAACCAGACTATGGTTCTCTATTGAAGGTGGCATAAACAACTCTCCCCTGTACTCACAGGGTCCCCACTGTGGGCATCTGTCACCAGCCATATCAAACATGAGACAGTCCCAGGCAGAGGCTGCTTTGACCATTCAGCACCAGGAGAAAAACTGGGCACCCACAAATAAGAGCTGAATCCAGATCTCATTCCCTAAGACATCACCCCAGGATCTCATTGCTGTCAGCCCATGGAGAGTCCTGGAATGAATGAAGGGGGAGAAGCTGTTTATTGCTGCTTAACAAGTAGCTATTGGAATAGTTTCTTCAGTGCCTGATTGAGCTCCTTGTTCCTCAGGCTATAGATGAGAGGGTTCAGTGCTGGAGGCACCACTGAGTATAAAATGGCCAGCACCAGATGCAGAGCTGGGGAGGAGATGGAGGGGGGGCTTCAAGTAGGCAAACGTGCCAGTGCTGATGAACAAGGAGACCACGACCAGGTGCGGGATGCACATGGAAAAGGCTTTGTGCCGGCCCTGCTTGGAGGGGATCCTCAGCACAGCTCTGAAGATCTGCACGTAGGACACCACAATGAAAACAAAACACCCCAAAACTAAACAAATGGCAAGAATAATAACTCCAATGTCTCTGAGGGAGGCATCTGCGCAGGAGAGCTTGAGGATGTGGGGGATCTCACAGAAGAACTGCTCCACCACATTGCCTTGGCAGAGAGGAATGGAAAATGTATTAGCAGTGTGCAGGAGAGCACAGAGAAAATTAGATGCCCAGACAGCGGCTGTCATTTTGACACAAGCTCTGTTGTCCATGAGGATTCCATAGTGTAGGGGTCTGCAGATGGCAACATAGCGGTCATAGGCCATGACTGTGAGAAGGGAAAACTCCGCTGAAATGAAAAAGTTAAAAGTTAAGACCTGTGCAGCACATCCCAAGTGGGGAATGTTCCCTCAAACAAACTAAAATAATCATCTGTTTTCCTTTTCTCGTGAGTGGAGAGGGATTCCAACATTGCAATTCATTTCATCAAGTAATGAGGAGCTATGAAAGTTGTGAATGTCCCACTCTGGAAGAATGATTTCCATCTCACAGTCAGACAGGGATGCCTAGATGGGACAAAAGTGAGCTCACTGAGACATGGTTCAGGTTTTGATTAGGATTAATCAATGTGGGCATTACAGAACTCAGACCCCCCAGGCCTGAGTCTGAAGTGATATTTTGATTTTTCCTGTAAATTCCACAGACACCATCGGTGGGATTCCCCTTGCCAAAAACAAAGTGAGCACAACACAGAGGTGTGCATGTGTGCTCTGTCTAAGATCCCACTATAATCATAGGGATAATCATTGAAGATGGAAGAGTCAGTCTCTTACACACAGATATCTGGTGACAATTAAAGAGACAGATGTGGTCCAAGGCAGATGTGCCACACACAGATGTGGTGTCAGTGTCTGCTTGCTCTGATGCAGGAATTGGGGGACCTGCATCATCCTAGAGGATGAGGTGAGGATCATGTGGGGAATTGTCTTGGCTATCTGAAATGACCTCTTGGTGCCAAACACAACTAGAGCCCCACTCACTCCAGCTGAGGCATAGGAAGATTCGAGTATTAACCAGCAGCTCTTGTAATTCAGCACAGACACTTGATTTGATGGCATTGAAAAGTGCTGGAAGAGCCTTGTCAGATGCCTGGGTTGTCCAGCTCAATCATATGTCTCTAGCAGATTGGACCTGCAGGGAAACTATCCCCTTTGGAGCACTTGCTGGGCAAGTGCTGCAGGGAATCCTAGGGTTCCATCCCAAACCCCAAAAAATGAAATCCAGCACTGTCTGTAGGGAAAGTCCATCCCGTCTACATCCATGTGTGCTGCATAAATGAGAGGCACATCACACCAAGGTATCTTCAGATTTTTTGCTCTCTCAAACCCTTCTTGCTCTCCTCCTCTCAACTTCCGCTCACTCCATCATATTATATGAACAGGGACTGGACTAACGTGGACCTCAGCGTGGCTGGATCACAGGCTGTCAAGGTCCATGGACATCGTCAGGGGCACCTTGTCCTTCCTGGAGATTTGTGCAAGAAGTCTGTCATAGGTCCAGTATAGCCACAGAGTCACCTCAGGCAGAACCCGCTTTCCTGCTGTTTCTCAATGCCCAGCTCTGTGTCCTCCTGGCCTCAGACACTGCTGGATTCACTTCCTTAGTAGGAAGCTGCTTCCACCATTGCATTGTTCCTGCTATATATGACGACACGGCTCTGCTCTGAACTGGGCCATTGCACACCCAGTGTCTTTGCCTCTTGGTGACAGGTTTCTCTGTGACCATTTTGTTCTCTGTGCCACAGCTGCAGCTCTATAGCTGCAAATATGTACAAGTGTAGGCAGCCTGAAGTAGAGGCAGGAGCACGTGAAGATGTGCAAACTGTAACAGGCCAGAAATATCATTGGAATGATGATCAATGGGCGATGAGGGAGGATGCCTTTTGTGTGAAGGAGCAGATTGGATGTGTGGAGCTCTTCCTTGGAAGAGGCAAGGTTTGAAGTGAGAGCTTGTGGGTGAGCATCTCAGGAGGGAGCTCTCCTATTTCTCAGCAGTATAAAAAATGTCTGTGGATCACTGGCCCTGGTTCTTATTGGGCAGACTTTAATCCCCCTATCATGACCTGGAAAGGCAAACTGCAGGGTGCAAGCAGTCTGGGAGGCTTCTGGAGGGCATTAAGGAGACCTTTTTTGCACAGCTGCCAGATGGGCTGATAAGGACAATGCTTTCTGGTATCTGGACATTTCAAACAAGGACAAACCAATCAGGGATGGGATAGTCAGTGTCTGCCTTGCCTCCTGTGACCATGAGAATCTGGAGCGCCTAATGCTGAGGGACGTGCAGAAGGACAGTAGCAGAATAGAGACTGGGCTTCAGAAGAGCCGACTTCCCGACCTGTTCAGGGGACTGGTGGGGGATCGCAGGGGAGGCAGCTCTCAAGGACATCAGAGCTCAGGAAAGCCAGCAGGTCTTTAAGGACAGACCTGCCAAGCATAAGGATGGGCCATTCCAATACTCACTAAGTCTATCAGATACCTCAGGGCACTCAAACCAGCAGAAAACCCTTGGGTAAACTGGGATCTCATAACTTAGCTGCAGACTAATAGGGCAATGTAGGGGTGAAAAAAAACAAAAGCAAAGGCAGAGGCATTTAGAAATATTGCCCAGCATCACATTAGAAGGACGAGTGCAGGGTCCTGCACCTGGGGAGGAATAACCCCAGGCACTGATATAGATTAGAGGTTGACCTGCTGGAAAGCAGGTCCACAGAGAGGGATTTGGGAATCCTGGCTGACAAGGAGTTAACCATGATTCAGCAATGTGCCCTCGTGGCCAAGAAGGCTGATGGGATCCTGGCATCTATCATATGAGGAAAGACTAAGCGAGCTGGGCCTGTTTAGTCTGGAGAAGAGAAGACTGAGAGGAGATCTGATCAACATGGAGAAGTAAGTACCTTAGGGGTGAATGTAGGGAGGATGGGGCCAAACTGTTCTTGGTGGTGGCCAGTGACAGGACGAGGGATTATGGGTGCAAGTTGAACCACAGGAAGTTCCATCTCCATGTGAGGAAGAACTTCACTGTGAGGGTGACAGAGGCCTGGAACAGGCTGCCCAGGGAGGTTGTGGAGTCTCCCTCTCTGAGGATCTTCAAAACCCACCTGGATGCCGCCCTGTGCCACATGCTCTATGTGTCCCTGCTTGAGCTGGGACATTAGACTAGATGATCTCTAGAGGTCCCTTCCAATGTTAACCACTCTGTGATTCTGTGAACTTGCTGCTGGGGACAGTGCCCATCATTTCCCTTACCACATCTTCAGAGTGCAATTCAGCCGAGTTTACATTAACTCACCCATCAGACAGGGAGGGGAATTACTGCAGCATCAACAGCCTGGCAATCATAAATTACTAATGCCACTGCTCTTGTTACACCATGCTCATTAGGCACTGGGTTCATTTAGCAGCCTAAAAGGTCTTGCTGGACTCCCTGGTCCAATGGTAGCTGGCCGCAAGTCTCTGCTCCTTGTCCACGTTCAACATAGAAGATCATGCTCACAGCGGCACAAATTCATGATGCTAAACGCTCCATCTCCTTCCTCTTGATTAAGGAGCTGCCTTTCTCCAGGGCTGCAGAGCTCCGCAGGTGTCAGCCCCTCCACGGGGCACCCTCAGCAAACCCTCTCGTCCCCGCCGCTGCTGCTGGCCCCTTACTGCTCTGGCAGCAGCGACCTCAGCGCCAGCACCCGCCGTGAGCCTCCTGCTGGCCCAGCAGCTCCTCGGGCAGGGGGACCTCGCTCGCGCACAGCCCAGCGTGGGCTGCTGCCGCCGCGGGCTGCAGGGACACCAGGTTCCTCGGCAGAGCCGCCCCGGCCAGGATGGGGCTGCTGACGTCACAACCAGCTGCGCGGCCTGGCCTATCAGGGCCTGCGGCAGCAGTGACGTCACCAGCCGAGGCCCACGCGTCAGCACAGAGCGAGCCCTGCAGAGAGCAGGGGCCTCCCGGCAGCGTCCCTGCAATGGCCTCCGTGTCCCTGCCCGCTGCTGAGACACCCCTGGCCTCACAGGCAGCGCCTGCTGCTGCCCCGGCAGCTCCGCGCACACAAGGGACCTCCCCGCGTGTCTGCACCAGACCCCGCTGCCGGCCGCGCTGCTGCTGAGACAGGAGCGGCCTCAGAGCCCGTCCCCAGCCATGGGCCAGCGCTGGCCTCGCAGCTGCTCTGCCAGCAGGGACCTCCCAAGGAACTGCCCAGCCAGGCGCCTCTTGCTGGCCTGCCCGGGACTCAGCAAAGAGCAGAGCTCACGGTCACCCTCACAGACATGGATGGACCTGCTAATGCCTGGTGCTGCCCAGTCAGGAGCACTGACAATGATGTGACCCCCCTGCCACGCAGTGCCATGTGCCTGCTGCTGGCCTCCCAGGTGCTTACAAACATTGACTTGAACAACATCTGACTAGATGATCTCCAAACATCCCTTGCAACCAGAGAAAGGTGCCTTCTCTCACTCAAACCCCCTTGGAGATTGCTTATGAGCCAGCAATGTCCCCTTCACACCAAGAAGGCCAGTGCTCTTCTGGGCTGTAGTAGGAAGACTGTTGCCAGGAGGACAAGGGAGGTGATCCTGCCTCTCAAGTCCTGAGAAGGCCACCCCTTGAGTCCTGTGTCCAATGCTGGGCTCCCCAGTACAAAAGAGGGACATGAAGCTACTGGAGAGAGCCCACTATATGTCTATCTCTGTCTAAAGTTGATCAGGGAGCTGGAGCATCTCTCCTACAAGAAGAAAATACTTGAAGGGAGGATGCGAAGAGCAGAAGAGGATGGCCCAGACTCTTTTTAGTGGTGACTAGTGATGGCACAAGACGCAACAGACACAGGACGTTCTGCCTGAATTTGAGGAAAAGCATCTTGACTGTGAAGGTGACAGACCACTGGCATGGGTTGCCCAGAAAGGTTGTGGAGTCTCCTGTGGAGATATTCCAGACCTGCCTGGAAAGGATCCTGTGCATTGTGCTGTATGTGACACTGCTTGACCAAAGGGTTTGAACTAGATCATCTGCGAAGGCTCCTTCCAACCTCAACCATTCTGTGATTCTATAAATGGTCTCCACTGGAACAGATCAGCTTTTGAGCTGTAGGGATCTGTCTGTCCCTCAGCTTTATTGTGAGTGCTGCTCTAGTAGGATAGAAGGCATCCAGGGTCATTAGAGATGACCAAGGAAATGGCTGACCTGGCCTCCCACTGAAACTCTATCTCCAGTGATTCCATTAGGACCTTTAGGCCAGGAGCTTGCAAGCAGACCATGTGCATGCTTAGCCTGGTAAGGGGGAATCCCACCTGCCATGTATTTGTGGCGTTCATGAGTTAGCTGAATCCTTCTCCAAACCTGGCTCTTCTGAACAGACATGTGGAGTAGCAATAAGCCATCTAAATAAGTCATCCGAATCATATATGCACCATGTATCAACAAGCTCCCTTCTTATCCCTGTCTGGGTGTCCTGCCTAGTTAAGAGATGTGAATCAGGACTTCCCGTGGGACATTTCTAACTTTGGTAGATAATCATTATCTGATGAAATAAACTGTAATGTTGGAATCTGTATCCCTGTACTCTTTAGAGAAGGAAAACAGGTTACTCTACTTGATGGAACATATCCCAGAGGGAGGAATCCCAAGGGACAGAGTAATTCCTGAATTCAGCTGGGCTGCAGCTCGTGGCAGCCTGTCAGCACTGCCCAGAGACAGCCGAGTGCAGGAGCAGCTCCTGTGCCAAGAGCAGCAGGGCTGCAGGCACTGCCTGCTGCTGCGGACAGCAGAGGAGAGAGGACAGAGAGGTGAAAGGCAGCGTGGAGTGGGAGGACAGAGGAGAGCTCATGGTGGGAGCAATCTGTGACACGGTAAGTCGCCGGCTGCAGTGTAATGCTACTGAGGTTTCTGAAGGGATCTACAGCACCCCTCCAGCTGATGACTATTTTTTTTTTTTTTGAGGATTGTTCTCCCTGCTTCTACCTTGCATATGAGGAAATGCTTCAGAACAGAAATTCCTTGTTCCAGCATTTCAAGGTCAGGGCATCATGGCTGCTTCTTCTGGAGCTGGTGCAAGACAGTGAAGGCAATGTGGGCACTCACCCACACAACGTATCTGGAAGGGGCTTTTCAAGAGGACACTCTTGGGAAGCTTCTATGAAAGGGAAGGGAATATCCAGAGGCTAGGATTTTGTTTTGTATCCTTGACAAGGCAGCACATGAATGGGACATTTTAGCTTTAGATGCCTGAAGGAGAGTTCTGCAGTGCTGCTCTGAGGGATCAATAGGTCTGCAAGGACCCCAGAATATTCCTTCAACTGCCTTTTCCCCTGTGGGCAGCAGCAATACCCGCTTTGCAGCTCTCCTCATTCTCGTTGTGCTTAGTCTCACTCTGCTCTCAAGGGGAAGGGCTCCAGGGCATTTCTGACCTCCTCTGCACTCAGATTTCCAGAACAGCAGAGCTGCCTCTCTCCTGCCATGTGCCCATTTCCCATTGCAAGGCACAGGGTCTGAGAACCACTGCCCTGGAAGTCCACTCTGTCTGGGAGGTGCAACCTGGGGACGGTGCCGCTCTGTCTCTCTGTCCTCCCTTGGCAGCAGTCACAGTGTTTCTCCTCGTTTCCCTGCCTCTCCTTTCTGCTCTTGTCCTGGCAGTCAGCTGGGGCTTCAGCTACAAATTCAGATATTCACCCTGAGGTCCTGCCATGGAAGTGTCTGAATAGGGACAATGTGCCCAGGGTGCTGGGCAGCGTCATTGGAGGGGCTGCAAAGGGGTTCACTCTCCCCTTAGGAGACCCTGTGACTGTCAGGACACGTGACTGTCTCTGTTGTCCTGCTGGGGTTGTGAGGTACCCTCCAGGGCAGGATTCAGTGCACAGAGTCTTTGCCATGTAAGGAGCAGTGTCCTGTTCTCTCCAACAAATATTCACCTTAAACTTGGAGGGAGAGCAAAGCTAAATGAGTGCTTTAAAACCGGTCTTCTATGATCGCAGCAGAGTCCAGGTTTGTCTGGAGGAACAAGGCAGATGGACTCAACAGCACTCCTCACTGCTCCCTAAGCAGCAGAGAGCCCATTTCCATCTCCAGTCTGCTTTGTGTTCACCTTTTCAGAAATAGAGACATCTGTCTTTATTTGCATGCCAATAAAGACATGCAAAGAACCTGACGAGACATGGTGACAGAATCTAAAAATTTCCAAAATAAGTAATTCTAAAACAAAATGCTAAAATCCCCTGCTGCACCCCAAACTCCGTGGGAGTGTGTGTGGCAATATGAAAAGACCCTTTATCTTAAAGGTGGATGTCCTGTGACATCAACTCCGAAAAGGACAGATATCAAGAACCAGTCCTTTATACACATTGGCGTAGAGTAACTCAGGCTCCGGCTCCTCCCAGAACACTCAGGTGGAGCAGAGACTGAGGAGCTGACTGAAGGTGATAGTGAGAAGAAGAAATTACTGAGAGTTGGGACAGGGTTGAGAAGCATTTCTATGAAAAATGGAAGGTTTATTTCAGATAAAATTCTTCTAAGCTATGATTGTCTTCCCTACACAGTTTTCCTGAGCCCGATAGAACAGATGTCCAACAGCAGCTCCTTCAGCGAGTTCCTCCTCCTGCCATTTGCAGACAGGCGGGAGCTGCAGCTCTTGCACTTCTCGCTCTTCCTGGCCATCTACCTGGCTGCCCTCCTGGCCAACGGCCTCATCATCACAGCCGTAGCCTGCGACCACCGCCTCCACACCCCCATGTACTTCTTCCTCCTCAACCTCTCCCTCCTCGACCTTGGCTGTATGTCCACAACTGTTTCCAAATCCATGCACAATTCTCTGTGGAACATGAGGGTCATTTCATACTTGGGATGTGCTGGGCAGGTCTTTTTCTTCCTTTTTTTCGTATCAGCGGAGTATTATCTCCTCACAGTCATGGCCTATGACCGCTACGTTGCCATCTGCAGACCCCTGCACTATGGGACCCTCCTGGGCAGCAGAGCTTGTGTCAGAATGGCAGCAGCTGCCTGGGCCAGTGGTTTCCTCAAAGCTCTCCTGCACACTGGGAACACATTTTCCCTACCCCTCTGCCAAGGCAATGTGGTGGAGCAGTTCTTCTGTGAGATCCCCCAGATCGTCAAGCTCTCCTGTGCACACTCCTACCTCAGGGAAGTTGGGCTTCTTGCGGTTACTGGCTGTTTATCCTTTGGGTGTTTCACTTTCATTGTGGTGTCTTATGTGCAGATCTTCAGAGCTGTGCTGAGGATCCCCTCAGAGCAGGGCCACCACAAAGCCTTTTCCATGTGCCTCCCACACCTGGCCGTGGTCTCCCTGTTTCTCGGCACATGTGCATTTGCCTACTTGAAGCCCCCCTCCATCTCCTCCCCAACTCTAGATCTGGTGCTGGCTGTTCTGTACTCGGTGGTGCCTCCAGCACTGAACCCCCTCATCTACAGCATGAGGAACAAGGAGCTCAAGGATGCCATTAGGAAAGTGATTTCATGGACCTTTTTAAGCAGTGGTCATTTTTCCACATCTCTCCCCAAATGACTCTTTCTGTATCCCATAACTGGATTGAGCATTGTTTCTTCATGATATTTTTATTATGACTTTTACTAGTGATAATAATTTTTATCATGTTGCTACACAACTACTTGTATTCATTCCCCTTTTTACATTGTCTGCTCTGTCTCACTTGATAGCCTAAATTGTGTCGAATGCTGGACAAGGATTGGCTCCCTAACAGTATATCTGTAATAAAGTAATTTCTACCAGTACAATGCGTGAAAGCTGGGCTTTTCCTCCAAAGCTGGTGTCAAGAATAGGCTCAAGGACTTGCACCCCTCAAGGGCCTGCTGCACAGGATTCTCCATGGGTTCAGCAACACAGAGCTCAGAATCATGTAATGACGTTTTAGAGACCAAGGGCTGCTTTGGGAATTCACCTATCAAGAGTCCAAGGATAGTGGAGAGGCTGAATGGTCATGGATTTACACATGCACAGCTCTCCTACGTATTAAGGCACAGTGTCAGATGGCTGTTCTCATGGAGGGGAAGCTGGCGGTGTCAGGAGAGCACAGAGATCCTCCTGGGACAGCATATGCCTGGGATGGACTGTGAGTAGAGCCTCATAAAGGAAGAGGTCCTCAAAGATGGAGTTTCTTAAAGGTAAAGCACTAGGTATTCACAGGCAAAAGAGGACTCTGCAGTCTAAGGCAGTGAGGACTCAACTGTCAGGAATAAGGGAGAACGGAGAGCCCTCTGGGGCACCATCTATCAAATACCAGGGGCAGGATGTATAGGCACAACTGGACACAAGGAGCACCCTTGGAAATGCTCTGCAGTCCAGGTGCCCTGGACTGTGCAGTCATCTGCAGTCCCCCAGAGGGATTAGAGGTCGTGATACCCATTTGGTTGGGTCTGACTCCTACCCCCGGTCACAGGGGCACTGAAATGTCACCCTTAGCCACTTTATTCCCCCCTAGCCCCCCTTCATATCCTCCCCAGCTCTGGATCTCTCTGTACTGGCCATTCTGTACTCAGTGGTGCCTCCAGCACTGAACCCCCTTGTCTACAGCATGAGGAACAAGGAGCTCAAGGAGGCACTGAGGAAACTTCCTCAATGGGTACAATGTCAGTGCCAAAAACTCTCCTGTGTGCAGTCACTTGTCATTCCCATGTACTTGGTATGAAACATGTGCTCTTCATTTATTTCTTTCTGAATTTTTACTCTTAAATTCCTGATAAAATAATAATAAATAATTATTTAAAATACAATACAACAATACAGCAGGAACAAAAGGCTGACTAGGGAAAATATGGGCCTGCTGCTAAATGGGCCAAGAGCCCTGGTGAGAGAGGACACAGAAAAGGCCACCTTTGCCGCAGGCTTTAGTGCTAAGAGTGACCCTCAGGAATCCTAGGGCCTGGAGACCATGGAGAAATGGAGAAAGGAAGACTTTCCCTTGCTGGAGGAGGATCTGAGTAGCGCTCACTTCAGCAAACTGGACACCCACAAAACCATGGGCTCTGAGGGGACTCTCTTGCACTGTTCACTGCCCACGTCTGACAGAGCTCCATGAACTGGAGAAATCGAGTCCCTCCAGTTACACTGCTTGTACCTCTGGCCCTTGGCAAGCGACCTTCACACATCAGAGACTCTCTGAGCACCGCCTGATAGATGCAAAAAGGGGCTCACATTGGAATGCTGCATTTATGGCACTGCATCTCGCACTGCTTTCATGCCTCCTGATGGTTAGCTTGCTTCCCTTTACCCCTTCTCTGTTTGTCACACTGCACCATTGCATGTGTCACGATCACATCTCAAAGTGCACAAGTGGCAGTTTCTCCTCTGCTGTTATTCCTGTGTTTCACACCTCAGACAACTTCACCTGCCACCTGCATGGTCAAAGTGACAACTGGGAATAGAAGAAGCTGAGCGCAAGGAAGGACCTTGCTCTGCCTTGCTTGGTCTTGTTACAGGCATTGCCTGGTTCAGGCTGGGCTGCTTTTTCTTGGAGAGCAGCAAGAGAAGAGGCATCTTTCCCTTCTTTTAAAAGTCATCAGGCAATAATTTGCATCCTGCTTGTAACACACACTTGCTACTCAGGGCCATAAGGGCAGGGGGTTTGTGGCATGCAAAGGAGCACGATGAGAAAGAAGAGCACCGGCACAGCTCAGCACTGGAACTGAGCTCTTTTTCTCCTTGGAAGGTGTTCAGGAGCGGGGATTAGCGGGTGGTGTCACAGTCACCCACGGGATGGAAAGCCATGCTGTCACACACAGCATGTGGCCCTTCCTCTACAGTCCTTCATTCCTGCCTTTCACAGGATGGGGAGGTGTGTGCTGAGAGGGATTTCTGGCTGAAAATGACCCCCGGCAGGATGAAGAGGGTCACAGGGGAAGAGGACTGCTGCTTCCAGGGCTCATCTGAACCTACAGCAGCTCGTGGATGTTACTAAAGCACAGTTGAGCCACAAGACACTGAACAAACTCGACCTGCAATCAGAACAAAACCACAAGGACTGCTCCTGCTCTTTGTCCTCCTTGAGCCTGGCAAAAGGAAAGACAGTGTTACTTGCCACCAATGCCCACTGCATTTTAAGTGAATAGGCTTTAAGGCAGGACCCGAGGTGACAAGATCCACACCTCCAGGCCATCTGCTGACTGCTATGTAGAGCCCAGAAATCAGGTTTGGACAAAAGAAAGGACAGAAAGCATGGAGCTCTGGAGAGTTGTCCTTCTTTCTTTACACCACAGGATGTAGGGAGGAGGAATTTGTGTCCTGACCATGACATGAAAACCAGGACACCTGTTTACCAAATGAAGAGTACACTAACACTTGCCTGCTCACTACCCTGGAACAGGCAACTGCTGCCTGAGAGAACTCCAGGTGCAACTTGTGTCCTTGGTACCTCTTCAGCTGTCTCGAAACACTTCTGGTCCCCTCCAGCTGATCTTGATTTGAGGGGGACCAACTGCAGGAAGCAGCACCAGACCAGAAGTACAGCTGCCTTCAGAAATACTGTGGCCTGCAAGGCAGAAAATCAGAGGCCAAACTTCCTGGGAGCTGCAATGGGCATCTGCAAAGAACATGGTGTTTTGCCAATTGACTGGGGCAGACGTGGCAACAGAAAGAACCAGATACCCCTGGAAAGAATGGTTTTATTTGACTATTAATATTAAGGCAGTACAGAATAAGCTTACTACGCACTCGGTTTTAGCAACAGACAAAATAAGCAAGGTAATGCACCTAACCATTACTATATGAAAGAGAATAGTGATTAAAGGATACATCACCAATTGCCTAAATATGTTACTGTCATACAGATCTGCAGTCATGGGGGAGTCCTTGTTGTGGCAAGGATCTGGAGAACCATCCTGGCAACTGGGAGGTCTTATGTGGTGCATCCACCCGTGTGGCCTCCAAAATCGCAGCAAGAGATCGCAGGGAGCTGATCATCTTACAGACTGCTGATGGAGTCAAATGAGATGGGGACTGCTGGATCAGCAGCCTGGACTTCAGTTCTTGTTCCCAGGGATCCTGCTGCTCTCCACCAAGGATCCCAGCTTTGGGAGCTCCTTCCCAAGGTGTCACACAGAAACTGTCACTGCAAAGACCCCTTTGGATCCTGGGCTGTTGCAGCAGCTGCTCAGAGATAGAGGCTGCCTCAGGAGTCCTGCCTGAGGGTCCCACCTTGCTCAGGGGACAATGTGGCAGCCAGGACTCCTGGGGCTGGGGCATCCCCGAGCCCCAAGGCTCCCCTGGGGCAGCTCCAACCCTTGTGTGGGTGCTGGGGGCAGAAGGAGAGAATCCAGGGCAGGTTTCCCTGGCACTGGCTGCCCCTCTTCTCCCCCACGCCGGGGTGGGCAGTGCTGGCTGAGCCCAACACAGCAGCTCACACAGCCCCCCAGGCCCCCACACCAGCACCCCCAGCACCCGCAGCCCCGAGCTGGGCTCCCCTCCCTGCCCCGGCCCCACACAGCCCCCAGCACAGCCAGGAGCCCCGCGGGGCCTCACAGCCAATGGCTGCGCTGGGCACCAGGAGGTCACTGCTGCCGCAGCCCCTGATAGGCCAGCTGCAGGGAGAGGGCGTGGCTGCTGCTTGGGAGGTCCCCGCTGCGGGCAGAGCTGATTGGGCAGCAGCAGGGCTGGCTCTGCCTGGTGACTGTGAGGTCACCGCTCCCGCAGCGCCTCATTGGGCAGCAGCCGGGCCCTGCGGGGCTCTGCGCTGCTGAGATCATCTCCGCGGAGCAGCTGCTGAGCCCGGGCTGGGCTCGTGGCGGGGAAGGGCTGGGGAGGCCATTGCTGCCCTGGAGGGCAGGGCCAGAGAGCTGGGCGGGACGGCGCTGTGACGTCATGTCTTTGTGAGTGCCTGATTGGCCGGCAGCAGGCAGGCAGGCGTGGGCGGTGGGTGGGGGGTCTCTGTGGTGAGAGGAGCTGAGAGGGCAGCAGTGGTTCCTGTGTGGGGAAGGGGTTTGAGGAAGCTGCTGTCTCTGAAGGCCACAGGCAGCAGCAGGGATATGGTGGGGTTGCACCTGTGAGGTCACCTCCACTTGAGCAGCTGGGTTTGGGGTTTAGGCTTTAGGGTTGTGATCAGCGGCACAGAGCCCAGTTGGAGACCTGCAACTTTTGGTATCAGGAGTCAGTCAAAACCTGTTCAGTTTATTAATCAGGGACCTGAAGGGACAGAGTGCACCCTCAGCAAGTTTTCTGAGGATAGAATAGTGCAAGGAATGGCTGATAGCCCAGAGGTCTGTGCAGGCTTAAGAGGGAGCTGGACAGCCTGGAGAGCTGGGCATAGAGGAACCTCATGAAGTTCAACATGGCACACACCAGGACAGACAGGGGGTTGACCTGTTAGAGAGCAGCTCCGCAAATAGTGACCTGGGAATCGTGGTTGGCAACAAATTGAGCATGAGCCATGAGTGTGCCGCTGTGGCCACTGATAGTGGTGGCTGAGGTCTGATGGTACTCAGAGTGCCCCCACAATATTGCAATGGCAGCAGATGTCTTTGGGTGGCCACTAGCTCCAGGCTGTGGTGTTTCACTGCGGGTGCAGGAATCGCCCTCCACTGCCCCTTCCCTGGGCCTCCTGGGTCCCCACTGCCTCTCTGGGGATTGCAGAGCCCTCCTTTCTCCATGTGCACCTGGGTTTAGTGCTCTACCTTCTGGTCCCTGCACTGTGAGTCATCCCTGTTTCGTTAAAGCTGCACTCAGTGCCCACTCCCAGGCAAACCCTGTGCCTGGAGATCCCCTGGGGGTTCTCTCATCAGCACAGTCACGTGTGGGGCAGCCTGGCACAGGCAATGCAGAGACCATTGCCTATCTGCAGTGGTCACTGAGAGATGGACCCTAGATTGAGGCTAACAGGTCACCCTGGAATGCTGAGGTCATCCCCTGGATCTCATGGAGTTCACAAGGAGAAGAGCAGCCCCATTTGTGGTTGCACATCCTTGGGCATATTTTTTGATTCCAGTTTCTAAACAGAGGCCACATTCAGGACCATCATAGGGAAGATCCACTTTTAACAAGGAAATGTTATTCTGGAATCCAGCTGTGGCTTAAGGGAGCCCAAGGACTGGTCCTGCCTGTTGCTCCAGGGTACGAGGGAAAAGAAGCCTCTCTCTACCAGGTTATGAGAGTTCCTGGGCCATATCTGCAGAATAAAGTATGGAAGGACAGCACGGAAGTGAGGAAGTCAACTCTAAATAGAGAAAGTCCTGCTGCCCTCCTGGAATGTGTCTTCAGGAAAGATGAACCGCCATGGGAAGGCTGCCTCTAGACTTTCCTTCAATGCATTCATGTTTAGTTTTGTGTGTTGGAGCTTTGCATGGAACCATGGAAACCTGTGGTGACACTTGGTTACTTGGACACGTGACTCTGTACCCCAGAGGTCCCTTGGTGTCAGTGCTGGAAAAGACCCTGCAGAGGGAAACTCTCCTCCCTGCACTGGGCACCTCCAAGGGAGCTCAAAGAAGCGGCTCAGAGAATCCCCCCTCTCTGCTAGTGAAGGGGGAAGCCTGGCTTCCTGCTTTATCATGGTCTATGTTTAAGTGCAAAATGAGAGATTCCTGTGCAGTTGTGACAAAAACTAGGTATCTTTATTTTATTATTTATTATTTTAAGATGGATGTAAAAGCGAGAAGTAAAAAAGAAAGTAATGGATAAAATACAGCCTCAATGGCAGATATCCTGGTGAGTGAATGAAACAGTTGTTACCACGGACCTTTTACCCACTGGATGTGTTTCTTCAGTGCCTCCTTGAGCTCCTTGTTCCTCATGCTGTAGATGAGGGGATTCAGGGATGGAGGCACCACCGAGTACAGAATGGACACAACCATATCTAGAAGTGGGGAGGAGATGGAGGGGAGCTTCAGGTAGGCAAAAAATACAGTAATGACAAACAAGGACACCACAGCCAGGTGCGGGAGGCACATGGAAAAGGCTTTGTGCCGGCCCTGCTCGGAGGGGATCCTCAGCACAGCTCTGAAGATCTGCACGTAGGAAACCACAATGAAAGTGAAACACCCGAAGAATAAACAGGCGCTAACCACAATTATCCCAACTTCCGTGAGGTATGAGTCTGAGCAGGAGAGCTTGAGGATCTGGGGGATCTCACAGAAGAACTGCTCCACCACATTGCCTTGGCAGAGGGGTATGGAAAATGTGTTCCCAGTGTGCAGGAGAGCATAGAGAAAGCTACTGGCCCACACAGCTGCTGTCATTTTGACACAAGCTCTGCTACCCAGGAGGGTCCTGTAGTGCAGGGGTCTGCAGATGGCAACGTAGCGGTCATAGGCCATAACTGTGAGGAGATAATACTCTGCAGATACGAAAAAAAAGAAGAAAAAGACCTGCCCAGCACATTCCAAGTATGAAATGACCCTGATGTTCCACAGAGAATTGTGCATGGATTTTGGGATAGTCGTGGAGATGGATCCAAGGTCGAGGAGGGAGAGGTTGAGAAGGAAGAAGTACATGGGGGTGTGGAGGCGGTGGTCGCAGGCTACGGCTGTGATGATGAGGCCGTTGACCAGGAGGGCAGCCAAGTAGATGGCCAGGAAGATTGAGAAGTGCAAGAGCTGCAGCTCCCGCCTGTCTGAGAACAGCAGGAGGAGGAACTCGTTGAGGGAGCTGCTGTTGGACATTTGTTCCTTTGCAGCATAGGGGCAATATCTGAGGAAGAAAAACATGGACAAGTTAGAGAAAACTTCTCTGAGCAAAACTTCCTCATATCCTTGCCCAAACACACACTCATTGCCTCCCCCCCATTTTAGCAGGACCATCCTTGAGCTCTATGGCTTCAGCTCTTGGCCTTGATGCTGGGGGAGCAGAGCTGGCCTCTCCATCTGCCTTGGTCCCAATTGCCCTGTGCTCTCACCTTGGAGGTGTAGGACGTTTGCACTCGTGTTACCCCTCAATTAAATGGCAGAGGATTCCTTTACATCACGTCCACCAGCACTCTTTTGGAGGGGATGTCAGGCAGGTTTCCACCCTCCCCTCGGAGCCAGCAACACCTTGGGCTCCTGCCAGCTGCCCACATCCACCTCCCTGCAGCGATTCTGTGACCTCAGATTCCAGGAGGCTTCTCCCTGGGGCACCCAGACAGCACCTGCTGTAAAGGGGGAGCTGAGCTCTTCCGGAGGGCAGATTGCAGCCCAGACAGGCACCCAGGGGGATGGCAGGACGTCCTGAGGATGGGGTGTCCTGATGAGAGAGGTGGCTCATTCCAAGCTCCTCCAACCGCACTGCCCTGAGCCCCACAGTTTAGAAGGCACTTGGGCACCTCACAGTCCAGGACCCATCTGCATGGCAGGACCCACAGGGCCAGTGTCTGACCTGCATCAGAAACCCCCTGCCCAGAGAGTCCAAGGGAAGGAGAAGGGCAGCGTGGGCAGGTGGGATCATGGAGTAACACCATGATAGCTGTGCCAAGGGAGGCAGGGCCTGGCAGGGACAGAGGGGCACTCAGATGTGTCTCCTCTCCTGGACATCTGGCTGCTCTGGGACAACTCCTGCCCTGGCCCCCATGTCCTGGAGTGCAGAGGGCTGTGCTGGTGGGAAGGGGTGCTGCAGGAGGCAGTTTCCTCTCACCATGATTCCATTGCCTGGAGCCGTCCCTGCAGGAGCTGCTTCCCTGTCTCCACATCTCTGCCCTGTCCATGTTCACAGACCCCATCGCACCCACTGGGTGCTCAGCTCTGCCCTGTAGACACCTGCCAGGAGCAGGACCCTGCCCAGGGCACCTCCGTGTTTGCGGGTGCAAAAGAGCAGGTGAGACAAACCTTGCTGAGGCTGCGGAGGGGATGTTGGCTGTGTCTGCAGGCAGAGGGGTGAGTGAAGGCAGCCGTGATCCCTCTGAATGTGTGGCTGGGAGTCCCTGCTCTAAATCATGACCAGCTCCAAACAGGAGATGCTGGGAGAGCCACCCTGACAAATCCAATCAGCTGCTGAAGGCGCCAGGTTCAGAAGATCCCTCCAGGAACCGCAGCAGTGTAGCCCTGCAGCCAGAGACTTACCGTGTCAAGGGCTGGGGAGGTTTCTGCCTGCAGTGAGCTCAGCCGTCCTCCCATTCCCAACTGTCCCTCACTTAGGAGCAACTCATCCCAGCCTGGTGTCCGCGGGCAGTGCCCTGAGTCTTGGTGCTCCTTTATGAGGAGCTGCTCCTGGGCAGAGCTGTCTCTCTGCAGCACCTGCCAGGTTGCCATGGGCTCCCGCAGTCCCAGGAGCCAGGCCCAGCTCAGGAGCAGGGACCCAGCTGGAGATGGGACGTTTTCTGTCCCCTGTGCAGCCTCCAGGCAGTTCTGGGGCTCCAGGGCTGACAGTTCCTACAAGGCAGCAAGGTCATCCCTGGCAAGGGTCCACTGATGTAAAGAGAGAGAGTCCGTGGAACGAATCCAGCATGCAGCTGGCCTCATCAGAGGATGGTTGTCTAGGAGAGTGGACATGTCCTGCTGTTGAAGCCTCTGCTTCCATCCCATAAGAACTCAGAACACTTGCACAGGGGCAAGAAGGGAGTTAACACCCTCGTGCTTCAGGAGGTGATTTAGAGTAGTTCAGCAGTACAGCTAATACCCATTGAGAAGCTCCAGGAGCGCAGGAGGATTCAGTTTGCTCTTGTGCACTCCACAAACTCAGAGGAGGATTCCCTTTGTCCAGCTGCTGGGGTGCACAAAACGGCTGCTTGTATGGGAGCTGGTTTTCTGAGCTCCCACTGCAATCACTGGGAGAAGTGAATCAGCTGTGCACACACACTCGCCCCTTTGGACTTTTTCCAAGGGGGAGGCAGTCCACGTTGGACAGAGCTGCTCCAAGACAGGTGCAAATGTCCACTTGTTCTGACAGAGCAATGAGGAGATCCATGTCCATTGCAAAGAGCTTGCATGATTCTGTGCAGACACTTGATTTCATGCAAGGAAAACAGGTCTACTCGGCCATGTCAGATTCCTGAGGTGTCCAGCAAAACCGCCACATTCCTAGCATACTTACGAGGGAACCAACAGGAAAATTGGGCCCTTCTAATTAGTTGGCAACCACCTAGGACACCTGGGTTTCATACATGCTTCCCCAAAGTTGAGTGCCACCACTGCCTTCAGGAAAAGTCCCCCTTGGAGACAGATAACAGCTCCCCTCCTCTGGTTAGCCATGCTACTACTAATGCAGCCCCACAGGCATCTGGCATTATTCACATGACCCTGCACCACTGCCTCATATGGCATCCCTCGTAGCACCAAGGCCCTTCCCCTCAGCCCTGTCCTCAGTTCCTCAAGTTTCTATCTGTCCTGACAGACAAGGTTATGTCTTCCCCACGCTGTGGTACTGCCAGGAGCTTTACTTGGTAGTGGGAGGCAGTATGAATAGCCAAAACAACCAAAAAAAATCCCCAGTTTAGAGAATTTCAGACTGGACATAAGGATGAAAAAATGACACCTGAAGGCTGGTGCTGTGGTGCAACAGGACACCCAGGAGGAGTCAAGGATCATCCCATGGCTTTGGGAAGGAACAGCCAGTGGGGATGCAGAGACAACAGCGAAGGGAAGGAGATCCCATGTGAGAGCAAAGTGGGGAAGCAGGGTGGGTGTCTACAGGCTGCATGGACACAGCTGCAGGCATGAGACAGCAGAGGACAGGCTCTGCTGGAGACAGACAAAGGCACTGCCAAGGCTCAAAGACACCAGAGCAGGTCAGCATCTTCTTGGCTATGGCTGTTGTCTCTGCCACCAAGGCCTGTCAGGACACATGGGCCTCAGTGTCCCTCTTGCTGACACCCCGAAAGGTGTCATATCATTGTCCTGCACTGAGCACTGCACACCCCCACCCACACACTGTCCCCAAGAGGACCTGGAAAACATGTGGGGGAAAGGATCTCCTTTCCCAGAAGCTCAGTGGCCGAGCTTGGACATTTCGACTGATAAAACACCTCAAGGGTTAATGTGGCATCAGAGCCACCTGCACGTTTCCTCTGCCTACCTGTTATCAGTGATGACAATTTTCTGCTCTAATCAGCCCCTGGAGACACTTCACTGCTAACAAGTATCAGTGGGACCCATTAAAACTCAACAAAATGTTGTGGGTTGATCTTGACTTTGAATTCTCCTCTCAGTAACTGAGGTTCATGGATTCAGCCCCAAATACACCATGAAGCTTATTAAAATGCAAAAAGCTCTCACAAACCATGTCCCTCCCTGCCATTTTCGTCAATCTTGCATGACTAATTGGAGAGGTTTGGGGAGCATAGCTGAAAGGTGGAGACATTAATAACATACAAGTATTTCTGATTTTAAAGGCTTTTATTCTTACTATTAATATTCAGCTTTACAAGTAATTGAGAGCAATATTTTGGAATTGGAATCAATCCAGAATGTCTCCCAATGAAGTCTGGACATCTAGAAGAACCAGTGTCCCAGAGCTCAAGCACTGTATGGACACTCTTCCTCCCCTCCCCAAACTGTCATTTCTCACATCAGCCACCTGGGACTTCCATCACTCTTGTTAGAAGCTTCTCTGTTCTGCTGAAATCAGCAACTGAAAGTTAGAGCTCATTTGTTGCAAATCCCAACTGCTTTCCTTAGAGAACTAGCTGCAAACAAACACAGGGTTTTTCTTAATTGCAAAGAAACAGAAATAAAGCATGAAATGATTTCATAAATAATAATTGTGCTCTTCGAGTTTAGGCTAAGCCCAGCCCACCTCAACAATGAGGTTCCCTGGCTACAAGGGACAGCCTTCCTGAAAGACAGAGCAACCTTTAAATCCCTGAAGTGCAAACCAGCAGCTGGGTCCCAGAGTGAACAAAGAGTAACAGAGGGAGTCACAATAGTGCGGTTTTACAATGGCCTGTAAAGATGGTGTTAGAAACTGTCAGTTTAAGCAGGACATGTGGGAATGGGAGAGCCAAACAGCTCCTGGGTGTCCTGGGTCATGATGTGGGCCATGTTGCTTTTGGAGATCCCAGACCTGCCTCAGCTTCTCTACAAAAGCAGGGAAAAGGCCCTGATGCAAGACCCTAGAGAAGAAGGATTTTCCTGGCTGCTCAGAGCAACCCGAAGAAGGACTTGGGGATGTCAAATGAAACCCAACCCACCAACACCAAAAGCACTGGACCCTCCTGGACCCTTAAGATGGGAGCAGGAGCGGGCAGGGGAAACAGCCACGTCCCAAACGTCCTCCATCAGGCCTTCAGCTCTGCAGCTTCTCATGGCTTCAGGGGAGCTCCCTAAACCAATACTTCCCATGACCCTAGTGCATCGAGCAGACTGAGCAGACACAGAGGACACAGGAGAAAGAATGGGTAGAGACCCCGGGGTCCAGAATGGGTCTTCCTGTGCCAAAGACAGGATGCTACAGGTTGAATAGGCAACAGAAAGAAAGGAGGAAAGGCATGCTTTGCTTTTCAGTGTCTGGAATGCCACATATCTGAAAGCTTCAAGAGGGATGCAGTCTCCCTTCTTCAATACTTGCTCCAGGACTGTGCAAACACTATGGAAAGAGGATGTTGGTTGTTGGAAGCTTCAGCAGTAGGAGAGTGGGGAGATGGTCATCTCACTGACTTGTGAACAAGTCAAAACTCAGCTCCTGAGGCACGGCAGTGCCTTACAGGCTCCATACGGGAGCCTGGACAGAGGGATGCAGTGTGTGGGCCTGTCCTGAGACACCCAGGGTCAAAGTGTGGGAGATGCAGGATGCCAGGGCTCTACAGGTCCCCAAGCAAGGCAGGTGCCAAGAACTATACCCAGGGGAGAAACACTACTTGGAGGTGTAATGGAAAACCCCAAAGCATAAGTAAGGTGCAAAAGAGAAATGGCTTTCCTCTAGGTCAGATTAAAGAAAGCTGGGCAAAATTCACAGGATTTGGAGAAACTTCTTCAGATTTTCTACCTGGCCTGACCCATGGTTCTGGAGCCTATCAGGAACAAATGTCCCATCTCAAGTCCTCTGGAGGGAAGACGTGTTAAGAATATGTTTCCTCTTTTCTGACATATCATCTCTATCTTATCACAGATCAAGAAACCTTCCTGAGGGCTTTTAAAAGCAAAGAGTCTGCAGAGCCTTTCTCAGAAGAGTAGATTCCTTGAGGTTGCAGCAGGGGATCCAGTGCCCTGCTGAAGGCAGGTCCCAGTAGGCAGGTCCTTAGGGCCTTTTCCAGTGAACTTTGGGTTATCTCCGAGGATGGAGAGCTGAGAATCTCTCTGGATCCTGTGCCAGAGTTTGGTCATGCTCATAGACAAAAAGATTGGTTCTTAACATCTAAGAAGCATTTCCCATTGTCCATTTCTTTTTCTCTCACTGTTGCCTTACATGCCATTTGTGTGACCCTCCAAGAAAATCCAACTGCTCTGTGCCCTCCACAAGGGAGTTGTGCACAGCATGAAGATCCCCCTTGGACTTCTCTGGTCTACGCTGAACAAACCCCGCTCTCCCAGCATCTCCTTTTCTGCCGCACACTCCAGCCCCTGACCATCTTCTTGTCCCTGTGCTGGTCTCCCTCTCACTTGTTAGTGCCTGTGCAGAACTGGAGAGACCAAATGGGATCTGGTGTACAGGCATGGTCCCCACTGTGCCAAAAACAGAGGTAGAATGTGTCAGTGGCCCTCCTGGTTGTGTTCTTGCAAATACAAATCCACGATCGCGGGCAAAATATGGCACAAGGACCCGGAGAGGTTCTCAGATATCCTTCTGTCCTCAGAGATAATGTAAATTTCACTGGAAAAGGCCTAAAGACAACATCTCTACTGGGAAGTGTCTTCAGCAGGGTGTTGGATCCCTACCTCCAGATGGCTCCCTAAAAGCAGGCTCAAGGAATCTGCTATTCAGAGACTATTTCCAAAGGGACCTGTGGATTTCAAGCTGCTGCCTCCACCACTGACCAAGAACAGGTATCGCAGAGCCATCCATCACCCTGAGAGGCCTGATTCTTGTGAGGGGGCATCTCTCTGTCTGCAAGTGTCTGCATATCCACAAAGTGCAGAAATGGCTCTGACTGCTTTGTTTAACTACCAGTTTGTATGAGGGATCACAAAGGATTAGGGTCTGCGATGGGAAGATGTAATGAGGGTCCAGCTTCAACAGAAAGCCTTAAAAAGAGTGAGAAGATAACTTATTCCATCAGAGTGACTCAAATCTCAAAGACTCAGGTAATCATCAAGACGATCAGAAACTGCAAGCCTGAACATCAGCTGACAGAAACCATCAAACTGTGAGAACCCCTGGGTCGCACCAGGATGCTCCAAGGAAAGAACAGGGAAACCAACAGTCCTCCACACCACTACCTGCACACCTAAACAGAGGGTCCTCAGCCTACACCTGCCTCTGCATCAAGGACACTCTGGGATAAGCACCACACTTCTGGCACCATCCTTGTTTTTCCCAGTGCACAAGTCCCAGGTCTGGCCTCAGGCAAGCAGTGGCCATGCTCTGGAACTGCCCGGTGGGGAACACCAGCATCTTGCTTGGCTTTTTGAAGGGCAGGCAAATCAAGAGACATGGACTCTTCCAGTCTCTTCCTGCACTCCAGAGACATCACAGCACCCCCATCAGCCCCCGAGGGTTCCCTGGCAGCAACTTCCCTGCAAGTTATTGCCACTGTCTCTAATCCCTCCATCACTATGTCCACCAGTCCAGCCACATCTTCCGTATCGATGGCATTGGTCCTGCACCTGGCAGAAGCTCTGCAAGGCTTTTCTGGAGCAGGCAGCTTCTTTTTCCCTGTAGACCCTGGTGTTTTACATGCAGGAGCCTCCAGGCCTCCACGTGCCTGGCTGGCTGCCCTGGCAGTGCGCGGTGGTTTGGGAGGCAGATGTGGCACCTCCGCTCTTAGCCCAGCTCTGCTGGGCAGGGCCTCCCTGAGCCTCACAGGAGTCGTCTTGAGAAGGGCAGCAGTCAGGCAGGGCCTTTGCCGGCCTCACTGCTCAGCTCTGTACCTTTGCGATGACCTGATCAGCATCTTCAAAGCCCTGGGGGTCAGACAGCAAAGGCCGCCTGTCCTTTTGTGGGGACGAAGTCGGGGTCCGCCTGCGTCGCCTCGCTGCGTGCGGCTCCCGCTTGCCCACCTGCAGGGAGAAGGAGGCACATGATGGAGAGGGTTGTGTTGCTACAAGCAGCCCCTGAGACACAGGAAGACCCAGCCCCATGTCACAGGGAAGCTCATGGTCGAGCACAGCCCAGCTACACATGGTTCAAAGAGGATCTCTGACTCTCTGCACAGGGCTCCCAGGATCCATATGGGCCTTGGAGCATCCCAGTCATGCTTTGTGTTCGAGAAAATCCCCACAGCCAGCAAGAAGCAGCCCCTGGACGGAGAAGGTCACACCTGGCTGGCTTGGCCCCCCATGCTTGTGCTCTCCATGCAGCTCCCATCCCTGCTGTCAGCCTCCCCCTCCAGCCCCAGCACTCACCTTCCTTGTGCGCTTGCTCCTGGCAGGACACCCATTGCTGGGCTGGGAGCAGGCGTTCGCCTGCCTCTCCTTCTCCATCTCCAGGGCACTCACTGCACCTGGGGACTTGCTGTTCTGGGGACCAACGCGAGCTGCTCCTTCTGCAAGAGCTGCTCTCCTCAGAGTGCGACCCCCGAGGGTGGTGCTCTGGCCCAACACAGCCTTGGTTGCCATGGGCACTGCCCCATCACAATGGCCTTGGGGACATGATGCCACCCCCATCACAAAGCCCTGGCCGTTGCCATAGGGACTCCCAGGGGTATGTCCTGGTGGTGGCCAAGGGCACCCACATCTCATCTCAGTGCCTTAGTGGTCAGCAAGGGGAGGCCTTTTGGGTCCCTCTGCCATAGTTTGGCCATTCTCACGGGTATTTATTTGGGAGAGCACGGCCAGTGGGGCCACATGCGTGTTCTATCACTCTTTTTGGCACAGTGGACACCATGTCTCTATACCAGATCCCATTTGGGCTCTCCAATTCTGGAAGGAAATGAACAAATGGGAGGGAGTTCAGCACAGGGACAACAAGTTGGTCAGGGGCTGGAGCATGGGGCAGGCAAGGAGAAGCTGGAAGAGGGATGTTTGTTCAGCCTAGACCAGAGAAGGCCAGGAGAGACTGTAATGCTGTGCACAAATACCTTGTGGAGGGCACAGACCAGCAGGATTTTCTTGGAAAGCCACGCTAATTGCATGGGAGACAGCAGGGAAAAGATGGACAATGGAAAATCTGCAGCGTATGAAGGATTCACAGACTTCAGTGTTGTGAAACCAAAGACCTTTAAGTTAAACACAACTTATAGAGCTCCTGATCCCAGAGACAGCCTCCATCCTGCCTGGCAGCACGTGGAGCCCAGAAACCCGACAAACCAATGAACCAGATGATCATGCACTGGTCATGCACGAGGCCGTCCAAGGAGCTTCTTGATCATGCGCTGGCCATGGGGCTGCAGCTACCGCCTTTCCTGCTCAGCCCCCCACCTGCCCACAAGACATTCTTTGCTACTGACCTTAGGCTGACCTTCACATCTCCCCCTTCCTTATTTAGTTTTTATTTGAGCGGTCATCACTTGATTGATTGATCATACAATTAACCATTCTACACATGATAACAGCCAAAGTAGACAATTAACAGCAAGCAAAATACAATTAACCTAATAATCAAAAACTTTACAATTTGTGTTTTCCAAAGCCCAAACTGTCTTAACCAAGAAAATACTCCTATTAAACATGTTTGAAAGGGATTGTCTGGTGTTGACATGGCTAACGTTACCCATATGTTTCTTGGCTGTTTGACCCAGTTTGGGACAAAGGCTGCACAGTTGCTGAGGAAAGCCAGGGCCGTACAAATCGTGAAGGGACCCATCTTGGTTTCCCGTGTGTCAAAACAAAAGCATAACTCCTTCCCCAAGTTACTAAGTCTTTTGGACCTTCCCACTTCCCTGTAACTAGATCTTTTATGGTAACTTGGGATCTTGGCTGTAAATTTTCTGACCGTTGGCCAAAGTGTTGAGTAACTCAGCTCTCACCTGCTATGTTACGATTTAAAAACTTAAATACATATAAAGCTTTATCCAATCTTTCTTGGCGGCCATCTCTCTGAGCTCCCCCTCTCTGTTTAATGAACATATTTTTTAGGGTCTGGTGCGAGTGTTCAATAACTGCCTGCCCAGTAGGAGAATGAGGAATATCGAAGATATGTTGAACGCTCCATTGTTTAAGGAAGTCCTGGGTTTGCATAGCACCATACACAGGCCCGTTGTCTGTTTTTATCATTTTTGGAACATCCATAACCGCAAAACATCTTAACCAGTGCTTACACACATCCCGACTCTTCTCCCCAGTATGTGACCATGCGTGAGTAATAAAGCAGTGATTGGCTCAGCGATTTAACAAAGTCCATAAATTTCACAATTGGGCCATCAGCAAAGGATTGGCAACCTCTCAAAGTGTAACTCCCTCCAAGCGCTTCAACAGGCCTTCGACATTTAAGGAATCTGTTCCAACATTAAGATTTAGAGTTGTGAATTTTTAAAAAGCCATGGTTGCAGCTACCAGTCCACCAGCTGTGTGGAGCCTGGTACTTGAACCTCAGTTTGCCGCTCTGCGTCCACTGACATTTTCCAGGCAATGGCAGCCTTTTTAGTTTGTCCTGATCCATCTGTGAAGACAGTAATACCTGAAAGGGGAGTTTGCTGCCAAAGAGACCTTGTTAATAAGGAAATGTTAGGAAGTTCTGACCACAACCTATGCAGGGGATAGTGAATGTTCATCTGTCCTGCAAAGTCTGCTAAAGCCACCTGCATGGGTAAATGTTCTGCTAATAACCATTGCAAATTTTCCTTTGTTGCAGGAAGATAAATGAATCTTGGATCGCTGCTGTTTAATATTCTTAAGCGCATTGTTGCTTTCTGAATTAACTGTGCATATTCTTCTGTTGCGGTGATAATTTCTTTTTGACTGTCCATGAGGTAAGAAGATCCATTCCAGCACTCGAAGTGGATCTGTCAATGACTCATACAGCAGGTGAATAAGCGAGCTGGAGCTGGCTTGCTTCCGCCTCCCGGCCTTTGGGGCAGTTTTTCTTGAGAAGGCCATTCTCTCCACATTGAAAACACTTTCCTGCCTCTTCCTTTTAAGGCAGGATTTGGTTTTTCTCAGTCAAATGCACCACCTACTCATACACGACCGGCATAGCTGTTAATATTTCTAAGTTCCCCCACTGAACTGCCTCTCTGCTAAACATTTCCAGTGATTCGACCCTTGATCCCCTTTTGTAACCTCGTTATGTGGGTCTGGGGCTGTAAATCATGTTCCTTCTCCGGGTCCCTGGGGCCTGGGTCGAACGGATGGTCGCAGGGAGGATCAGCCGCCCCAGCATACGGTGGTGCTGATGGTGCTGCTGCACGTGGCTGATTGCTTTTGTCCCCCTGAAGATCCCAGACCTTTTTCAGGGTGACCATGATCTGCCACCAGGTGCTCACATGTTTTACTGCAGCTGTATCACCATCCACCATCACCTCCTTAAGGCGCTTTCCGAGTTCTTCCTACACCTGTCGCTGGAGTGTGCCTTCCTTCGGGAAAGTAGGTACCTTCTCCCGAATCCACTCTAGTAGAGTGACTAAATCCTTCCTGGAAACCTGCCGGTTCTCTTCATGCACCACGTGCTGCAGCGCGTCCAGGCTGCATTTCTGCCCTTGAGACATTCCGCCTCCCATGATTCCCAGGATGCTGTCCTCTAATTAGGCGATGGGTGCACACCGGAGTTCTTCCTGCTCCGTTCCTGCTTCGGCTGGGCTACACTGCCGGGTTCGGGCTTTGTGAGCTTCCTCTGTGTTCTTGCCCCAACTTTGGGCACCATTTGCAGTGTCTGAAGCAACCATGGTTTTTGGTGTTGTGAAACCAAAGACCTTTATTTAAACACAATTTATAGAGCTCCTGACCCCGGAGACAGCCCCCGCCCTGCCTGGCAGCACGTTAAGCCCCAAACCCAACCGACCCATCAACCAGATGATCACGCGCTGACCACACGTGAGGCTGTCCAGTGAGCTCCTTGATCATGAGCTGGCCAGGTGGCTGCAGCTCCCACCTCTCCTGCTCAGCCACCCATCTGCCGAGGGGACATTCTTTGCTGCTGACCTTAGGCTGACCTCCACAGGTGGTGACTTGTTACTGGGGCCAGGGTACTGCTCTTCCCTAGACCCTCTCCTGGGGAAGCACTGCAGGAGCAAGCACACCCTGGAGAACAACCTTGCCCATGTTCCTGGGACCAATGACAGGGTCCCTTCTGTATGAGAACGTGACGTGCCAGCAGCAGGGCCATGGCTGTTGTTCGTACTCTGAGGTCCTTTCTGCCTGAGCACCTGATAGTCCCAAATTCTGACTCTGAGGACACTTATTGCTCTGGATAGTCCAGAGGGGGCTCTTAGCTCCCACAGGCTGTTGTGATGTTACCTCAGTGTCTGGTGGTGACAAGCCAGAAAAGGCCCATGGTTTGGATGTTGGTTGTGTTGGCCTTTCTGCCTCAGGACCTGGTAGGCCAGCAGCAGGAAAATGGCCTGGATGTTTGTTAGTGAGATCACTGCTGTGCCAGTCCCTGACAGGCCAGCAGCAGGGACATGGCCTGGATATTGGTAGTGAGGTCACTGCTGGGCCAGTCCTTGATAGCCCAAAAGCAGGGATGTGGCTCTGAGGGTGACTGCGAGGTCACATCCTTCTCTGTAGACTTGACGTCATCAAGAGGCTCTGGGTTGCTGAGGTTTCTTGTGACGTCACCTCTGTCCCTGCTGCTGATAGGCCAGAGCCAGCTGAAGGTTCCAGGGCACATTGTGAGGTCACTGCTGGCCCTGTGCGGGATTGGCCAGCAGCAGAACCGACCCCAGCCAAGGTCCTGTGAGGTCCCCTCAGTGTGAGCATCTGATCAGAGGACAGGGCTGTGACATGGACTGTGTGGACGTGTCTGTCTGTGTAGAGGACAGGCTGGAAACACTCTGGCCATGCAGGGCTGTCCCCAGAGCGAGTCCTGGAGATGGAGGTGGAGAAGGAGCAGCAGGAGAACGGCTGCTCCTCATCCATGGACGGGATCCCTGGAGTGCAGGAGCGCACAAGGGAGGTGAGCGGTGGGGCTGAAGGGAGAGGTGAGCGGCAGGGATGGGACCTGCACAGAGAGCATGAGAATGGTAGGGAAGCAGACCTGGGCCAAGATAGCCAGGCTGGAACTTCTCCAGTGAGGAAACATCTATTCCTGGCCATGGACATTTCCTCTCACACAAAGCAGACCAACGGGCACTCTTTCGTGTAGCTGATGCTGGTTCAGGAAGAACAAGGTGCTACCGAACATGTCCATGGGCCTTGACAGCCTTTGATGCAGCCACCCAGAGGTCCTTATTAGCCCATTGCCTGTTCATGTCATGTGATGGGATGAAGAGGAGTTCAGGGTGTTAGGTCCGGTATCCGAATTGACAGGGAGAGAGAGACAACCACCATAGATATATTGTCTTTTATTAATAGAAGAAAGATAATAAGTATTGCCAGCTAGCTGGGGTCCGGGCTTTCCCATGCAGGGGTCACACCACGGACCCCAACCACTTCGAGCGTCCCTCTTTTATACCGTTCTTACCCAAGAGTGTTCCCCCTCCCGTTTTCCTGTTTTGCATTCTTGTTAATGTTATCTATTTTGCTGAATTAAAACATCTGGATAAGCAGCCCCCCTATCATCCTGATTGAGGGCAGGGCACCCTAACCCCGCCACCTATCAAGGGTCCAGACCTTGCCATGAGCAGGGCATCCTGACCCTGCCATCTATCAAGGGTTCTGCCCCTGCCATGAGCAAGACATCCGGACTCTGCCAGTTATCATGGGTCCTTGTGCTCTAAGACTCAGCTTATTCTACATTAGCTATTTAACCCCTACCTTCCCTGCTAATGCACCCTACATTCCCCCCTTTTTCTTTTGCTAATATCAGAGAATCCTTTCTCGATCTTTCTGAGTTTGTCGCATGAACATTATGTGCATAGAATTAACTCGATTTGTAGCTTTTTCCATTACCCCCATTACACATTTCCACATTATACAGATACACAGTAACAGTAATAACAGAATTACAAATACGCGTAATCCTTCTTTTATCAGTCCTGATATCCACCCAGGTAACCCTCCAAACAACGACTCTAGCCATCCGTCCATCAGTCCTTCTTCCCGTGTTATCTTCTGAGTGTGTTCCTTGAGCCAGCGCAATTGTTGAATCGATTGGCTATGGTCCGACAGGTTAAAACAACATAGTCCTTCAAACTCCTCACATCCCTGTCCATGGGCGAGGAGCAAGAAGTCTATAGCCGCTCTGTCCTGTAGTAGTGCGTGTCGCAGGCTGTTCTGATCGAGCAGGAGTTGTTCCAATACCTCGGTTGTCGCATTTGCTTGCTTCTCACTCCAACAGGCTAACTTCGAAAGCTCCCTTAATGCATTTCCTGCTGCAGCTCCTGGCACAAAGATAGCTAAGGCGACAAATGGGAATCCTTCATCGATAAGGTTCTGCTGCCTGGTGGGTCTCCCGTCCTCTCCCGGCACCAACTTTCGCGCCTCGGTCAGGATCCTTTCACGCTCTTCCGTCGTAAACAGCACTTTTAAAAGCTGCTGACAGTCATCCCAGGTAGGGTTGTGTGTAAACAAGATGGATTCTAATAAATCAATTAACGCCCCTGGTTTCTCGGAAAAGGAGGGGTTTTGACTTTTCCAATTATACAAATCGCTAGAAGAGAATGGCCAGTATTGATACGTACGCTGTCCCTGTGGCCCAGTTTTTCCAATCGTTCTAACTGGGAAGGCATGGGTGGTACTTGATATTCCTTCTTCATCTTCTCTTTGATGAGATCATGTCCCATATGCGGGACCCCTATCTTCCCTTCTCTCCCTTCCTTGATCATTATTACTCGCCCCGCTCCGTGCCTCGGGCTGAGGCGCGTAAGGAGGGGGGTTATGCCTGCTTTCTTCGTCCAATATTTCTGGATATAAGGTCGAATCTGATAGTACTGCCTTTTTCTCTTCCTTTTTCATTACATAAACATCAGTTTTTCCATCTTTTCTACCCTCTCCTAAAAGAGGTTTCAGCCATGGGGGTGGATACAGAACCAAGTCCTCCCATGTGATTATATATGGAAATTGATCTGGGTGCCCTTCCGACCCAGGTCTCATGATAACCTCTTTTACTCTCCTTATTAATTCTAAATCTGAACTCCCTTCGTTCGGCCAGCCTACGTCAAAACTTGGCCATTCACTTTTACAAAATAGCTCCCACCGATGTTTATACACTTCTACAGACAAATTATGTGCCCGACGTTTAACATATCCAAAATGATTTAACGTCAATGACAAAGGAGTAGATTTTCCTTGTCCCATTGTGTCAATTTTGTCACGCAAAACTAAAATCAACACAACTGTCAGTAAACCAGTAAAGGCGATTATTAAAATACCTCGCCCTTCCCAGACCGGTCTCCCCTCGTCAAGGAGAAACGGTATTCCCAACCAGCCACCCTTCCTTTTCCTGGGAGTCCGAGGGACGTCTCCCTCAGGCTCCAGCCGACAATCCTTTGGTGCGTCCACCTGGATTACCGTCGGCTCACCACCACACCCTGAGGCCTCCCTTAACTTATTATCTTTCTCTATTTTTTTTTCTTCTTTCTCGTATTTGAATCCCGGACGAGCCCCCAAATGTTAGGTCCGGTTTTCGAATCGACAGAGAAAGAGGCAAACACCATCGATATTTTGTGCCTTTTAATAATAGGAGAAAGATAATAAGTATTACCAGCTAGCTGGGGTCCGGGCTTTCCCACGCAGGGGTCACACCACGGACCCCGACTGTTTCAGTCATCCTGTAGGGATTAAATAGTTAATGTAGAGTGTACTAATGGGGATTAAATAGTTAATGTAGAGTGTACTAATAAGCTAGTCAATACTTAGTCTCAAAATGCAAGGACTCTTGATAAATGGCATGGCAGATGGCTCTGCATGGAGGGGTTGCCTATCTACAAGGACGACTCCTGAGAAATGGCAAGTCAGGAGGTTCCGCATGGAGGGGCTGCCTGTCCAGATGTCCTGGTTAGCAATAAAATATAGATAACATTAACATGAAAGTAGAACAGAGAAACGGGAGGGGGGAACATTTTTGGGGTGAAAACGGTATAAAAGAGGGACGACCAAAGTAGTCGGGGTCCGTGGTGTGACCCCTGCGTGGGAAAGCCAGGACCCCAGCTAGCTGGTAATACTTATTATCTTTCTCCTATTATTAAAAGCACAAAATATCGATGGTGTTTGCCTCTTTCTCTGTCGATTCGAAAACTGGACCTAACAGTCCCTCTTTTATACCGTTTTTACCTCAAAAATGTTCCCCCTCCCGTTTTCCTGTTCTGCTTTCATGTCAATGTAATCTATATTTTATTGCTGACTGGGACATCTGTATAAGCAACCCCTCCATGCAGAACATCCTGACTTGCCGTATATCAGGAGTCCTTGCAGATAGGCAACCCCTCCATGCAGAGCCACCTGTCTTGCCAATTATCAAGAGTCCTTGCACTTAGAGACTAAGTATTGACTAGTTTATTAGTACACTCTACATTAACTATTTTGTCCCTACACATGGGGCGGGTGTTCACCCCCGGACGGGGGTGTTTACCCGCCGGGCCTCCCTCCCCGCGCAGCCTCACCCCGACATCAAGCCCATGGCCTACGCCAACACGCTGCTGCAGCTGGGCATGATGTGACCCCCCCGCGCCCTCCCGGGGACCCCCCGCGCCAGGGGGGCCGGGGGGGCCTTGAACACCCACGTTGTATTTATACCCCCCCGGGACCCCCAGGATGGGGGTGCCTGGGGGAGCTGCTGCCTCCCCCCCTCTCCCTCCAAAACGGGGTCGGGAGGGGGTGCCGCGGGGGGGGGGAGTGGCTCAGGTGTTGCTGCCCTCTCACCCCCCCACCCCCCATTTTTCTGTCTGTAATTAAAGATGTTAAAATAAAGTAATTATTGGGAGCCACGGGGGGCCCAGGCGTCCGGTGGGGGGGGGGGGAGGCTCAGGAGGAGGAGGCTGCCACGTTGCCATAGAGACCGCGCGCGGGGGGGGGGGGGGGGTCATGTGGCCATTGCCATGGCCGTGCCCTGGGGTCACGTGGTGGTTGCGACGAGCTGATCCGGTGGGGGAAGTGACGTCACTGTTGCCAGGGTGAAGTGCTGGGCGGTGCGTAGGACCACGGCATTGTTGCTATGGAAACGCGTCCACCAATCCGAGCCGCGCTGAGGTGACCGTTGCTGCGCGTGCCCGCCAACGCGGCCCAGGGATTACGTCACTGCTGCCGCCGGGCCGTGGCCAATCAGTGGCGCGCTCGCGTTCCCGCTGTTTCGTCGTGGCCAATGGGGAGCCGGCGGAGGCGGGCGGTTGCCGTGGCGGCGGGGCGGGGCCGGCGGCACGGCAGTTGGGGCCCAGGCGTCCGGGGAGCAGCTGTGCGGGGCGGGGGCTCCTGCGCGGGGGCTCCCGGGCGCGACCGGCTGTCGCGGACTCTGAGTGTCACCCTGTACCACAGCCTGCACTCCGGGTGTCACCCTTTGTCCTCCTCCGGGTGTCACCCTGTACCACGGGCTCTGGGTGTCCAGGCCAAGTGGCGGCTCCTGCACCCGGACAGGAATAACCGCAGGCACCAGCACAGACTCGGGGTTGACGTGCCAGAAAACAGCTCCGTGGAGATGGAGCTGGGAGTCCTGGGTGACACCGGGTTACCCGTGAGGCAACAACATGGCCAAGGAGGCCAGCGGGATCCCATGGGAGCCAGTGGGATCCCATGGGAGCCTGTTGGAGCCAGTGGGATCCAATGGGATCCAATGGGATCCAATGGGCTCCCGGCTGCAGCAGGAGGACCGTTCCCAGCGGGCGAAGGGGGGATCCTGCCCCTCCGCTCGGCCCTGGGAGGCACCTGGAGCTCTGGGGACAGCTCAGGGCTCCCCGGGACAAGAGGCACCTGGAGCTGCTGGAGAGGGGCCAGCGCAGGGCCGCAAGGATGATGAAGGGACTGGAGCAGCCGTCGTGTGAGGAAGGACTGAGCGAGTGGGGCCTGTCCAGCCTGGAGAGGAACAGGCAGAGAAGGTCAGTGAGTACCTGAGGGGACGGTGTAGGGAGGACAGGGCCAGGCTCTTCCTGGTGACAGGACAAGGGGTAACGGGTACAAGTTGAACCCTAGGAAACTCCATCTCCATGTGAGGAAGGACTTTGCCATGAGGGTTTGGAAGACCAAACACCCTCATGAGCCTCCAGGAGCAGAAGACCAAGCCCAGGGATCTCCCCAGGACCTCAGCGAGCACCAGAAACCCCTCAATAGTCGCCAGAAACCCCCAACACCGCTAAGACCTCCCAGGTACAGCCCTACACACACTCACATCTCCCACTCCCCTATGGGAAAGGTCACCCATCCCAATGGGAATGCTGGCGTGAAGCCGTGGCCGGGGATGTGCCGAGGGACCCAGGTGGGCCACCCGGGTTCCTCCCAGCACCCGCAGCCCCCTTGGGCTCTCTGTTGTGACAGGGAATCCGGGTGTCCTGGGATCCGGAAGGTCCCTGGGGACCACAGGCATCAGGGACACCCAGTCATTGTCACAGAGCCAGGGATCCCGGTGCTGGGGTGTCCCGTGGGAAGATGCTTCTGCTGGAGGGGAGGTGGCTCCAAGATCCCACGTTGACCTTCACCAAACTGTTTTTTCCCCTTTCTTGTGATTTTCGTCTCTTTCCCTCTCCGCCTTCCCTTCCTTCTTTCCCATCCCTTCCTCCTCTTTCCCTCCCCTTCCCTCCCCTTCCCGTAGTGGTGCAACAGGCGGAGCTGTGGATCCTGAGCCCTTGGGACACCGTCCTGTGGGACAGAAGACAGGAGATCCCAAAGGATTTCCCGGTGGCCTGGGCAGCACAGGCCTCGTTCCCAAGCGTGTCCGCTGTTCCGAATGCACCTTGGACCCGCGGGAATGTCCATCAGGTGTGTCCCCCGTCTTGTGACCTGCCCCGTAAAGCATCCGCCTTCTGTGTGTTTCCTTCTTCTAACCTCTTCCGTAGGGCGGCAAGGCATCTCCGGGATGTTTCTTCCGATCCCACGTCCTTCTCCGGTGTCCGGATGAAAAGTCGCAGAAGGCTCCGAGCTCCTGTGCTGCTGAAGGCCCCTCGCGTGAAGCCCCTGGTGGGCACGAGCGGCTCCCTTCACCCTCGGCACCTCCGCAGCACCCCGGGCTGCTTTTCCAAGGCTTTTTCCGGAGCGGTGACTCGAGGAACGCCTGTCTCCCTGGATGCGTTGACCCGTCTTCTGCTTCTGGGGTACCTCCGCTGCCTGATGCAGTTTTACAGCAGTTACGGATCTCAGGACACCTCCTTGGCACCCCTTTCCTCAGGGCCACCAAAGCATGCGGCCTGTACGACACGAACAACGCGTGCCAGAAAACTGCAAGGAAATGAGAGGGCTCTTTGGGAATTGAGGTGAAAGGACTGTGTGTTCCTGCACCGAGGGTGTGCAGAACATCACCTGCACCAGCGTGTGGTCTGCTGTCCCTGAACATCACCTGCACCGAGACAGCTGTGCCTGCACCCAGACAGTGGTACCTGCACCGAGATACTGGTACCTGCACCGACATACTGGTACCAGCACCAAGACGGCTTGTACCTGCACCGAGATGCTGTACCTGCACCGAGATACTGGTACCTTGCCCGAGACACCTGGACCAGCACCGAGACGCCCGGACCTGCACCGAGACGCCTGGACCTGCACCGAGACACTGGTACCTTACACCGAGACGGCTGTACCTGCACCGAGACACTGGTACCTGCACCGAGATACTGGTACCTGCCCGAGACACCTGGACCTGCACCGAGACACTGGTACCTGCACCGAGACACTGGTACCAGCACCGAGACACCTGGACCTGCACCGAGACGCTGGTACCTGCACCGAGACGGCTGTGCCTGCACCGAGATATTGGGACCGTTCACCGAGACGGCTGTACCCTGCACCGAGATACTGGTACCTGCAACCGAGACACCTGGACCTGCACCGAGACACTGGTACCTGCACCGAGATACTGGTACCAGCACCGAGACACCTGGACCTGCACCGAGATACTGGTACCCTGCACCGAGACACTGGTACCTGCACCGAGACACCTGGACCAGCACCGAGACGCTGTACCTCCACCGAGACACTGTACCTGCACCGAGACACTGGACCTGCACCGAGACACTGGTACGTGCACCGAGACACTGGTACGTGCACCGAGACACCTGGACCTGCACCAAGATGCCTGACCTGCACCAAGATACTGGTACCTGCGGCGGAGACACCTGGACCAGCACCGAGACACCCAGACCTGCACCGAGACGCCCGGACCTGCACTGAGACACCTGGACCAGCACCGAGACACTGGTACCTGCACCGAGACACCTGTACCTGCACCGAGACACCTGTACCTGCACCGAGACACCTGGACCTGCACCAAGATGCCTGGACCTGCACCAAGATACTGGTACCTGCACGGAGACACCTGGACCAGCACCGAGACATCCGGACCTGCACCGAGACGCCCGGGACCTGCACTGAGACACCTGGACCAGCACCGAGACACTGGTACCTGCACCGAGACACCTGGACCTGCACCGAGACACTGGTACCTGCACCGAGACGCCTGGACCTGCACCGAGACACTGGAACCTGCCCCGAGACACCTGGACCAGCACCAAGACACCTGGACCAGCACCGAGACACTGGTACCTGCACTGAGACACCTGGACCTGCACCGAGACACTGGTACCTGCACCGAGACACTGGTACCTGCACCGAGACGGCTGTACCTGCACTGAGACGCTGGTACCTGCACGGAGACACTGGTACCTGCTCGAGACACCTGGACCTGCACCGAGACACTGGTACCTGCTCGAGACACCTGGACCTACACCAAGATACTGGTACCTGCACCGAGATATTGGCACCTGCACCGGGCCACCTGGACCAGCACCAAGACACTGGTACCTGCACCGAGACACCTAGACCAACACCGAGATACTGGTACCTGCACCGAGACGCCTGGACCTACAGCAAGACACCTGGACCAGCACCGAGACACTGGTACCTGCACCGAGACGGCTGTACCTGCACCGAGACGGCTGTACCTGCACCGAGACGGCTGTACCTGCACTGAGACGCTGGTACCTGCACCGAGACACTGTACCTGCACCGAGACACTGGTACCTGCTCGAGACACTCTGGACCTACACCAAGATACTGGTACCTGCACCGAGATATTGGCACCTGCACCGGGCCACCTGGACCAGCGACCAAGATACTGGTACCTGCACCGAGACACCTAGACCAGCACCGAGATACTGGTACCTGCACCGAGACGCCTGGACCTACAGCAAGACACCTGGACCAGCACCGAGACACTGGTACCTGCACCGAGACGGCTGTACCTGCACCGAGACGGCTGTACCTGCACTGAGACACCTGAACCTGCCCTGAGATACTGGTACCTGCACCGAGACGCCTGGACCTACAGCAAGACACTGGTACCTGCACCGAGACACTGGTACCTGCACGGACACACCTGGACCTGCACCGAGATACTGGAACCTGCACTGAGACGCCTGGACCAGCACCGAGATACTGGTACCTGCACGGACACACCTGGACCTGCACCGAGACACCTGGGCCTGCATCGAGACTCCTGGACCAGCCCGAAGCAGGGCCAACAACACTTAACTGGACTGGTTTCCTTCCTCCCTTTCTCCTCCCTCCCTCCCTTCCTCCCTCCCTTCC